>NC_090324.1:113239743-113899315 GCF_040869045.1 Eurosta solidaginis
GTTTAGACGGTTAAGCGCCAATTAAGTAAGTAAGTAAGTACTCATTTGACTTGAAAAAAGTTTCATTTGAAATGAAAAAAGTTTCATTTGAAATGAAAAAAGTTTCATTTGAAATGAATAAAGTTTCATTTGAAATGAAAAAAGTTTTATTTAAAATGAAAAAGTTTCATTTGAAATGACAAAAGTTTCATTTGACCTGAAAGTGCTATATGTTTGGCAATGGTATGCAAGGGCTTTTGATCAGCGAAGTCAAATATGACAGTTGTACCTATTTATGCAATGGCTTTGTTAAGCGGGTAGATGTATATATTACGGATAAGAACTATTATAGACGCCGCCGATAGAAATAACTATTACGCTTAGGCGGCTCCACAACCGAATGACGTTTTTCGGAAGTTTTTGTTGAACGCGCTGTAGCGACAGATTTGCGCTTGCGAGTTCGAATGATGAAAACTACAGCCAATTTGTGAATGTGCCGCTTGTTGTTGGTGGTGTTATTATTGCACCGATTGTACCATGGAAGTACGCCGATGATTATTTCGATTGTAGCTGGTTGAGTTATAATGTGTATTTTGTGCGTGGGATGCCTTTACGATTTTAATTAACGAATATATTAACGTACAAAAATAGGGAGTTGACGCGCGCACTCAGATTTATCGACTAAGGTTAAAGGGAGCGTGGTTTAAGCTTGCGTTGTTCGCGATCGTTGCTGATTGACGTCATAGCGAATTTCGGCAACCCTCAAATACAAAATTTGCGGATGACGAGCAGCGCGTCGCCAGTGGTAGCAAATGATTAGTAGACGCTTTAAGTTTGATATCCAAATTTTTATTCACTTCAGAATTACGTTTCATTTCCACTAATTTTGCATAGGCAATTTCTCTGCCGCCACGTTGTTTTTGCTGTTCCGCATTACCTCCTGGCAGGATCGCTAATTGCAATGATTTAAATTGCTTTTATTTTTATATAAAATATTTAAATTTTTATATTTTCATAATATTTTTTCAAACTGACAACCACAAAAATATTTTCATTAATCAATTATGAAATTTTTTGAAATATAACAAATCAAAAAATGAAAATAAAAACATTGAATAAACTAATGAATTCACATAGTATATAAAGTTAAAAGTAAAATGTATAATATATTTAAAGGAACCCTACAATAATCGGCATATGCCTAACAACAATTAGCTCTCTGATGGATCAGGCACTTCGGGATGTACATGCCTGGGCATCTGGAGTCGGGTTAACCGACAAAGCGGAAAAAACTAGGTAGTAGTTGTCGTGTTAACTCCATGTGGAAGAGAGGGCGAATAAAGCCTCCGCGGCATGGTATGCATGCAAGAGGACGCTAGGATGCACGTGGAGCCTATAACCCAAACTCTCTCATTAGGTATTTACGGCAATTGTACCTATAACATACTTTACTATGGGGTTCTTGTTTGGTGGACAGCCACACAAAGGAGTAGGTATACCAAAAAACGGGAGCCTTAAAAACTACCCCGACAGCAGCATTGCATACCATTATACACATCCCGCCTGTAGACCTAACGGCCAAAAACATCGCGTTAGCAACTGCAACAAGGCTTAAGGCCTCGGACAGCTTGAGTGCAGACCTTTTGGCAACAGGAGTATAGCGCGATCTAATATCTGGCAAACGGAATATATGGCCCCGTGCCTTCGAAAGAGATATTGTGGCCACAGTTAAGCCGGAGGGTTGGTGCCGGGGTGCAGAAATGGCAGTACATATTATACACGTGTATAAGGATGAAAGGAGTTGGGTCTGCTGTTTACTGTGTCAACCCAGAAATAAGTGGATCCTACAGGCTGCCAGATGACTGCAGCGTTTTTCAGGCGGAAATTATAGCAGTGAAGAAAGCAGCAGAATTTCTGGAGTAAGCGAGCTTAAGCTGCAGTCGCGTCAATTTATATATTGATAGTCAGGATGCGATTAAGGTAATAATTTCACACAGTACTTCATCAGCTGGAATGAAAAGAAGCATTGCAAAAATTTGCTTAGGCCGGACCATACATCTTTACTGGGTTCCCGGTCATAAAGGGATAGAAGGTAGAGGGCGCAACACTCGGAGAGTCGACGATAGACGTCCCAATCCGCTTGGGAGAAATCAAAAGGAGACAGCAGTTGCATATTATCCATCAATCAGGAAAGGCGTGGACAAAAGCGGGGCTGCAAAATTTCTAAGATCATGTGCGGAGCCTACGATATTAGACTCACAAAGTGGCTCATATCCCTGAAAAGAGAAGACTTGAGGCTCATACTGTTAGGCCTCGTCAGTAACAGCAAATGTAGGAAGTGTGAGCTGCAGGAAGAAACGGTTGAGCACGTTCTGTATTCGTGTCCTGCGCTCGCCAGGTCAAGGCTTCAGCTATTAGGGCGGCAGAGTTGCCAGATCTCAAGGCAGTAATTAAGCTGGGTCCCAGAAAACTAGGAACTAGACCAGTTCAACCTATTCTAACCTAAGTTTTTCACAACTTTCTGTTCCAGTCCTTATTGACAAATATCAGGCCTTTTCTCACTAACCAGTAATAAATATTGGCTCTTATTTTCAAGCTATACTTTCGTACTATTCTCCAAAAATGCCACAATTAGAAAGATATTGAATTTAAATTCAGATTTAAATCAAAAACAAGTAAGGAAGGCCAAGTTCGGGTGTAACCGAACATTACATACTCAGCTGCCAAATTACAGCTTGCAAAACTTTTAAATTACCTTCTTTTAAAAGTGGGCGGTGCAACGCCCATTGTCCAACATTTTACTAGTTTTCCATTCTGCGTCATAAGGTCAACCCACCTACCAAGTATCATCGCTTTATCCGTCTTTGGTAATGAATTATCGCACTTTTTCGGTTGTGATTCGACTTTTTCCATTTTAATATTGTATAATATAATTTCATTGTTCAATATCAATAAAATTTTGGATTTTTAAATGAGCATAGTTTTTAACAGACTCATTTCTAACTCTCAAACCTCCTTTAGTCGGCAATTAAAGGTTTTTTTATGAAGCTCTTATCTAGATTTCGTCTTTAAATAGCACCCATGTCAAATCTGTGAAAAACGCAGTTTCGTAAAATGTGTTGTGAGTTAAGGTGACAATGTGGATATCAATCAAAAGGTATTGAAAAAGGTATCAATATGGGAGGATTACTATTTCAAAACCCCACTTAGGTTTGGGGAAATTGGCCAAAATTTTTACCATATAATGTCTTTATACAATATAGACGTTTGATACATATTGCATTGGCGGGGACATAAATATAGGATGCTATTACTTTCAATAAATCATTTTGCTTGAGCAGGGGACTTAGGATGGAACAAATAATTACAATAGCTTATTACCTGCATCTACGCACTTTTACAACATCTTTTATATAAAAGAAGACGATTTAACCGATTTAGTCCATTTTTACTGAGAATATTTCCTGTTAAAAGGCATACAGGTGCACCAAATTTTTCGTCGAGTTATGGATCCAGAAACGTTGGGAAATGCATTGTAGGAAAGGGGCAGTGCCACGCCCATTTTTCAAGATTTGAATTATTTCCCATTTCTGGGTATAATGGCGCAAAATACGATTGGTACAAAACTATTTTTCGCTAATGTTTAACCTATTATTTTTGCTACAACCCATTTATATAAAAGTAGGCGTGGTCCTTAACCAATCTTATCCATTTTTAATAGAAATATTTCCAGCTATAAGGAAAATATGTGTACCCAATTTTGTTACGATAAGTAAATTTTTCTTCGAGTTATGGCTCCCGAAACATTGCAAATTGCTTAGAAAAAAGGGGGCGGTGCCACACACATTCTCAAACATTTTAGTGTTTTCCAATTTAATGTTATAATTCAATTTAGAAAGTAAAATTATATAGATACAAAGCTCTTTTTCGCTAATATATAGCTTATTATTTTCGTCTACGACCCTTTTAAAAATCTTTTATATAAAAGTGGGCGTGGTCTTTAACCGATCCCGTCCATTTTTTCTAGAAATATTTCCCGCTTTAGGGAAAATTTTTGTACCCAATTTTATTACGATCCGTTAATTTTTCTTCGAGTTATGGCTCCCATAACATAGATAATTGTTTAGTCATAAAAGGGGCAGTGCTATTTTTTAAAATTTGAAGTTTTTCCTATTTACTGTTATAAATCTACTTGGAATGAAATACCATTGATATAAAGCTCTTTTTTGCAAAGATATAGCTTATTTTTTTCGTCCACGACCGTTTTAAAAATCTTTTATATAAAAGTGGGCGTGGCAATTAACCGATTTCGTTAATTTTTCTTCAAAGCATTCCTCATAGTAAAGGCAACCTCTCTGCCGAATTTTGTTACGATAGGTTTAACGATTTTTGATTTATGATTAATAATATTTGTAAAGTTGACTTTATCACAATTGGGCGGTACCACCCCCATTTAAAAAGTTTTTTTTTTTCAAATTTTGATCAAGAGTCTCAATATCGGTCCACACGTCAAATTTCAACATTCTAGTTGTATTATTTACTAAATAATCAGGTTTTTTGTGTTTTCCAAAATGTTATATATATAAAAAGTGGGCGTGGTTATCTTTCGATTTCGCTCATTTTCAATACCAGTCTATTATGGGTCCAGATAAGCTCGTGTACCAAATTTGGCGAAGATATCTTAATACTTACTCAAGTTATCGTGTTAACGGAGGGAGGGACATGGTTCAATCAAATTTTTTTCGATACTGATGATTTTGATATATGGAAGTCTATATCTATCTCGATTCCTTTATACATGTACAACCAACCGTTATCCAATCAAAGCTAATATACTCTGTGTGCAAAGCCCGCTGAGTATAAAAAAATAAAATACTTAAAGTGCGAAAAAATTAAGTGAAGTGAATAAATATAAAAACGCAATAAGTGCACTTGGATTTTTTCCGAGTTTTAATGTTATCATTGTGGGAATATGAAAATTGTAATGCTCGGATATTTAATGTTGGTATTCCCATTGAGATATATGTACGTAAATAATTTATATTAAATTTGTAAAAACCCATTTCATGAATATATATGACCATACCTACCCCAAAATATCGTCTTTGAACGATATAATACAAAGATATAACAAAGCAGAATAAATTATAAAAAAACGAAAAACAAGTAAGGAAGGCTACGTTCCGGTGTAACCGAACATTACATACTCAGCTGAGAGCTTTGGAGACAAAATAAGGGAAAATCACCATGTAGGAAAATGAACCCAGGGTAACCCTGGAATATGTTTGTATCACATGGGTATCAATGGACGCTATTTCGGGATATAGCCATAAAGGTGGACCAGGGGTGACTCTAGAATGTGTTTGTACGATATGGGTATCAAATGAAAGGTGGTAATGAGTACTTTAAAAGGGAGTGACCCTTAGTTCTATAGCTGGACGCCTTTTCGAGATATCGCCATAAAGGTGGACCAGGGGTGACTCTAGAATTTGTTTGTACGATATGGGTATCAAATGACAGGTGTTAATGATTATTTAAAAGGAAATGGGCCTTAGTTCTATAGGTGGACGCCTTTTCGAGATATCACCATAAAGGTGGACCAGGGGTGACTCTAGAATGTGTTTGTACGATACGGGTATCAAGTGAAAGGTGTTAATAAGTATTTTAAAAGGGAGTGAGCCTTATTTCTATAGGTGGACACCTTTTCCGGGTTTTAATGTTATCATTGTGGGAATATGAAAATTGTAATGCTCGGATATTTAATGTTGGTATTCCCATTGAGATCTATGTACGTAAATAATTTATATTAAATTTGCAAACACGCCATTTCATGAATATATATGACCATACCTACCCCAAAATATCGTCTGTGAACGATATAATACAAAGATATAACAAAGCAGAATAAATTATAAAAAAAAGTAAGGAAGGCTACGTTCCGGTGTAACCGAACATTACATACTCAGCTGAGAGCTTTGGAGACAAAATAAGGGAAAATCACCATGTAGGAAAATGAACCCAGGGTAACCCTGGATTATGTTTGTATCACATGGGTATCAATGGACGCTATTTCGGGATATAGCCATAAAGGTGGACCAGGGGTGACTCTAGAATGTGTTTGCACGATATGGGTATTTTTTCTATATTAATTAATTCTATAAGTGGACGCCTTTTCGAAATATCGTCATAAAGGTGGACCAGTAGTGACTCTAGAATGTGTTTGTACGATATGGGTATCAAATGAAAGGTGTTAATGATTATTAGGGAATGGGCCTTAGTTCTATAGGTGGACGCCTTTTCGAGATATCGCCATAAAGGTGGACCAGGAGTGACTCTAGAATGTGTTTGTACGATACGGGTATCAAGTGAAAGGTGTTAATAAGTATTTTAAAAGGGAGTGAGCCTTATTTCTATAGGTGGACACCTTTTCGAGATATCGCCATAAAGGTGGACCAGTAGTGACTCTAGAATGTGTTTGTACGATATGGGTATCAAATCAAAGGTGTTAATGATTATTTAAACGGGAATGGGCCTTAGTTGTATAGGTGGACGCCTTCTCGAGATATCGCCATAAAGGTGGACCAGGGGTGACTATAATGTGTTTGTACGATATGGGTATCAAATTAAAGGTATTAATGAAAGTTTTAAAAGGGAATGACCCAGGGTGACCCAGAACATCATCTGTCTGGTACCGCTAATCTATATATATATATAAATAAGTGCATATTTTTGGTGTTACTTTATAAGACCGGCTTCACCAAATTCAGCCAAATTTCTACTGTAAATTTGGGCTATCATGTAGATGGTTTCTGTAAAGTTTGATTGAATTTGGTTGAGAGCTCATGACCAATAAATGGTGCTTATTTGCATATTTGCGTTATTTCATGAAAAGGAGAGGTGGTGCTTATTTTCTTTTTGCATTATTCAATGGAATTGACGTTTCTAAAATTATAATTTGACGTTCGGCATTTCTCAAGTGAAAACCAAACGAAAAAAAGAAGTCATTTGTTTTGTTTTTTTTTCATAAAAACTGTGAAAAAAATAAATGAACTGGATTTAAGTAAATTCGGTATATGCTGTGCTTCAATTTGGTTAGTAATGTCCCACTAAATTTATTAAGTGTGATTATGTTGTGTCAAAGAAACAACATTGTAATAGAATTGCGTTGCTTTTCTTCAGAAACAACCATGAATACAGTTGAAATAATCTTGGAAATTGCTGACCGACTGCATTCTGATGAATATGTCATACATTTCGCATCGGCAAATTCATTTTTGGCTGGAATTTTGGCAACAAGAATTCAAGAGTATCGAGTTCATCGCATTTTTGACGACGAAGCGCTGATGTATTATTTCGGTCAATATTTTAGATTTCTCGAAATCAAAACCCGACATTCCGCAAATTTCAACTGGTTCTTTTCAAATGGTCGCTCCCTTACTGCAAATTTACAATATCTCTTCATTACACAACTGTCCCAACAACAACGGTTCGGCGCAACGTGTTCAATCTTCTTTCACGACGAGAAATCACTTATTGGGAAAACGAATATACAGAATCGTTGACTGTTGCCATGCAACTTGCAAATTTACGACTACCAAATCTGATAGCCATAAGATTAACATATACAATGTTTCTTCGCAATACGGATCAAGTCAACATTAAAAACATTCGCCCACCTGTTTTCGAATGAATATCGCTACAACTATTTGGTAACCTAACTCATGGATCCCGCGAGTTCAACGAATATATTCACCAGCGTCCCGAAAATTGTTGTTCCTACACACTTACTAACTTTTTTACTATGATGCCTTAAGAATAAAAAAATTAAAAAAAAAAGTAATGAAGAAATGTATTTATGTGTTGTACTGATTCATCTGCATCTGATCGAGTTTTCTTAGACAAGAGTATGAACAATGAACATGGCTGCCATTTTGGCAATAGGGCTTTTTCAGACACAATGGAAAGAGATACACCATAACACAACATATCTGTCACATCTTACTTTCGGTGTATATTGACATTAGGTCTTTTTGTTATGAACTGTGGAGAATCAACACGTGTGTTCAATATTTATGTAGTTTTCGATTCATAATTGAGTATTTCTTCATTTTCAATTGAATTCATATCAATAACTATAATAAATTGGGAATTCCTTCTGTAAGTATGTCGTATCGTTGAAAAAAACATAGTAGAAAATTGTGGCAATGATGTATCATGTTTTTCTCTTCAAATTTATTTTTTCAAATGTTCTTTCTTCGTTCATTTTACAGAATAAATTTAGTGATTTCAACTGTATCTAATCGTGAACGAGCTCACGATTTTTTATTGTGTGTTTTTCATCAAATTTTTTGCACGGTTTGTATTTTCGTTTTGTCTTTTGGACATATACGTGTAGGTGTATTTCGACCGCGCATTTTTTGTTTGCACATGTGCTTTTCTTAAATTAAATTCCCTGCGTTGAACATGGAGTTTTAGTGAATTTTTTACCTTTCTCTTGAAGAAAACGCCTCGAGCCAGACGCCAAAATATCGGTCGACGTACGCGTAGTGCTGACAGAATGTTACTTCAAAGAATGAAAATGAAATGCGACGTGAACGATATGCACGAAATAGATCTGCAGAACCACAGCGGCAAAGAAATCCAGCACGACCAAGACAAATACGATGTCGTGTTCTAGAAAATATGTATCGTGCTGCTTTTAATTACGATCCACAAATTGATTACAGTATGCATGGATATATTGGATTAATGAGTGCGATATGTCCACACTGTGAAGCCGCTAAGTTTATGGGTGAAACGGCTGGCATGGGTTGTGCTAATGGCAAAGTGAAACTGCCGGCATTTGAAACTCCACCTGATCCATTGCACTCATTGATTTTTGGAGGATCACCAATTTCGAAGCATTTTATGAATCATATACAAGAATACAATTCATCATTTCAAATGACTTCTTTGCGTGCTACAAAAATTATAAGAGACAATTTTATGCCGACATTTAAGGTGATTACTTCATCTGGAATATCTAATTCTTCTGTAGATCTAAGTAACAGTTTCTAAAATGTTTTTAAGGATTCTGATCCAACATCAAATTACATTGCATACACATTACAGATTCATGGTCAGATTTATCATCGAGCGGGTGCATTATTACAATTTCCTGACGCTAACCATCAATTTTTGCAAATATATTTTATCGGAGATGAAAATCGTGAGTTGAATAAAGGTTGAAAAGTTGGTTCGTATACAAAACGAGGGATTATTTGCGATCTCCAAAGATTTTTTCATCAGAACAATGAATTGGTGAAATTGTTCAAAACCGCTCTCGATCGTATGCCATCTGCTAATCACAAAATCATAATCAGAGCGGATAAAACGCCTTTTGCTGAACATGCCAGGAGATTTAATGTACCGACGATTGATGAAGTGGCAATTGTAATTGTTGACGATCAGTTTCAATCACGCGATATTGTACTTCATCGTAGAAATGAACAATTACAGCGTGTTTCGGAGCTTCATCGCAGTTACGACGCATTACAATATCCAATTCTACATTGGAAAGGTGATGATGGTTATCACATTAATGTAAATAATATACTAATTATATTAATCAGTTATTAAATAAAAACTAAAATTTAAAATCGAATGTGCATATTTTTTACAGGTCGAGATATTCAAAAGAAAGTTAGTGCGATGAATTATTATTCTTATCGATTGATGATTCGTGCACAAGAACAAAATTACATACTGCGATGCGATAAACTTTTTCACCAATACATTGTAGACATGTTGCGAATGTTGCAAATGTGAATGATATCGGACGTTTGACGATATTACCAGCTTCTTATATTGGTAGTCCACGCCACATGCACGAATATGCACAGGATGCTATGTCACTTGTTTGAAAATACGGCCGACCAGATCTTTTCATCACTATTACGTGTAATCCGATGTGGAACGATATTAAAAAGAATTTTTTCGACGGTCAGTCACCAACAGATCCACACGATGTTACAGCACGTGTATTCCGGGGCACTGATGGATTTAATTGTGAAATTAAGCGTTCTTGGAAATGCACAATGTTGGATGTACTCGATTGAATGGCAAAAAGAGGTTTGCCACACGATGGCTTGTACGTAAAATAACACCGGACGAGATTGATAGCATCATATCAGCCGAAATACCAGATCAAACCATCGATACAGAATTATATGAAGTGGTTAGAAAAAACATGATTCACGGTCCATGCGGTGTAATAAATATGAATTCACCATGTATGATCGATGGGAAATATTCAAAGCGGTATCCGAGAGCATTAGTTTCCGATACCATAACAGGCAAAGACGGATATCCATTGTATCGACGTCGATCAATTGAAAATAATGGTAAAACGGCGATAATAAGAGTGCGCAATCAAGATATCGAAGTTGACAATCGTTGGGTCGTATGTGAATAAAAGAAGTGATATGGCTGTTTTTAGAGTAGGTGGTGAAAATAGAAATGATGAAATCACTCAATATCAAATGGGGCGATACATAAGCAGTAATGAAGCAATTTGGCGTATCTTTTCGTTTCCTTTGCACGATAGACATCCTGTTGTTGTCCATGTGGCAGTTCATCTTGAGAATGGTCAACGAGTTTATTTCACTACTGAGAATGTACAGCAGAGAGCAGCACAACCACCAGCAACTACTTTAACTGCTTTTTTTCAATTGTGTGAAATCGACACATTTGCCAGACTTGATATATGTTGATATACCGCAATATTACACCTGGAATGCATCATCAAAAAAATTTCAACGGCGTAAACAAGGAACACCAGATGATGGTCATCCAGGTATTTTCCAAACAGACGCCTTGGGCAGGATGTATACGACACATCCCAACAATGCTGAAGAACAGTTCACGGTAATTTTTGTCAGACATATCGCGAAGCATGTCAGCTCTTGCATTTGTTAGAAGATGACACTCATTGGGACGCAAAACTTCATGATGCATCGATTTCATCTCATCCACAACAAATACGAATGCTATTTTCGATTATAATATCAATATGCATGCCATCGAATCCAATTGAATTGTGGAATAAATATAAAGATTACATGACTGAAGATATTTTAATTCGGATGCGTCGTAGAACAATGGATCCTGATTTGCTGATTACATTGGAAATGTACAATGAAGCTTTGATAATAATTTAAGATATGTGTCTTGCTATTACCAATAAAGCTTTGGGGCAGTTAGCTTTGATTTCACCAAATCGTCCAATGCATGATTTATTTGATCGAGAGTTGCAGCGTGAACAACAATTCGATTGTGACGATTTACGTACATTTGTTCAATCCAACATCAACAAATTGAACAATCAACAAAAGAATATATATGGCAAAATCGTGCAAGTTGTTTCTGATAACACTGGTGGATTATATTTTTTCAATGCACCTGGCGGCACCGGAAAAAAATTTGTGATTTCATTGATTTTAGGGGAAAATTTTAGAATAGCACCCCCCGATTTCGGGGTAAAACTTGGTATCAAATGAAAGAGGGAGTTCTCCCGAGCACAAATATATATACTTTAAAGTGCGCAAACTTATAATTTAAAAGTTATTTGTTGTTAAAGTTTACAAATTTAGCAAATTTCTATAGCATTTTAAATTACAATTTACATATCTTTCAAAACTTTAATCCACATACATATCTGTATAAATTGGCAACGATAAACTTAAATTGCATTTTTGCATATTTCACATTTCATTTTTGCATTGTTTTTACTTATTATATATGTTTTTATTAAATCAATCGCGCTTTTGTAGCTACATGCACATTTATATATATTTATATTTTTTATTGATGACATTACAAAGCTGTGCTGCCACATAAAAAAAAAAAAACAAATATAAATATTACCTTGCCACATTTCAGTTAATAAAGAAAAAGGAAAATATATATTTTTATATTCATTTTGAGAAGTCGAAACACCTTTCCGCGTAAGCGACCTTTGGCCGCGCTTATAAAAAATAACCCTGGGCTACGCCATGCCAAGTTCGGATGTGTGGTATAACCTTGGCTACCGCCACGGTGATGTCCTTCTGCGCAGAAGGGTGTACTACGCAGAGGGACATCTCCGTGGCGTAGCCACGGTTATACCACACACCTGGACTTGGCACGGCGTAGCCCACGGTTGTTTTTTATAAGCGCGGCCGAAGGCCGCCTATGCAGAAAGGTGTTCTACCAGCTCGTTCACGAATGCAAAAAAGAGCCTTTTCAAATTTGTGGCAAATAAAGACTAAAAAAGTTAAAGATGAAAGGTATTTTTATAAGTTATTTTTCGATTCTGCACTTGTTCCGTTTTTTAGATGTGGCAGCACAGATTTGTAATGTCATAAAATATATATACGTATACATATATAAAAGTTGTATAGAAATTTGCAAACTTTAACAACAAATAACTTTTAAATTATAAGTTTGCGCACTTTAAGATATATATATATTTGTGATCGGGAGAACTCCCTCTTTCATTTGATACCAAGTTAAACCCCGAACTCGGGGGGTGCTAAACTAAATCGCTGCCGATTTTAGCAACTATTCGATCGGAACAGAAAATTGCTTTGGCACTCGCTTCTTCTGGAATTGCTGCCACTTTATTGGAAGGAGGACGAACAGCTCATTCAGCTTTAAAATTGCCATTGAATATACAGGTGGTTGAAACTCCAACCTGTTACATATCCAAAAATTCAGCGATGGCAAAAGTTTTGCAACAACCAGCGGTCATTCTATGGGATGAGTGTACAATGACAAACAAAAAATCATTAGAAGAATTAAATCGAACGATGCAAGATTTTCGTGGAAACATAAGGCTTTTTGGTGGTGCTTTAGTTTTATTGTCAGGTGACTTTCGACAATCATTGCCCGTTATTCCACGTTCAACACCAGCAGATGAGATCAATGCATGTTTGAAATCTTCCCTTTGTGGCGATACGTGAAAAAATTAACATTACACATAAACATGAGTGTTCAGTTCCACAATGATCAGTCTGCAGAGCAGTTCTCGAAGTTATTGTTAGAGATCGGAAATGGCAAAATTCCAATCGACAAAACAAATGGTTTGATGACATTGCCAAACAATTTTTTTACAATTATCCAATCAAAATAAGAATTAATTGAACTAGCGTTTCCAAATATTGTTCAAAATTACATGAATCACGATTGGTTGAGAGAACGTGCAATACTGGCACCAAAAAATGTACACGTCAGTGAAATCAATCATCACATTCTCAAAAAATTTCCAGGTGTTGTGACAACATACAGGTCAGTGGATAGCGCAATGAATCAAGATGAAGCAGTGAATTATTCAGTTGAATTTTTGAATTCATTGGAACCGTCTGGTATGCCACCGCATTGTTTAAATTTGAAGGTCGGCTCATCAGTTGTTTTATTACAGAATTTAAATGCACCAAAATTGTGTAATGTAACAAGGCTGAATGTAAAAAAGTTGATGACGAATTTAATTGAAGCAACAATACTGACCGGCAAAGCGGAAGGTAAAATTGTGCTTATACCGTGAATTCCACTGATACCAACAGACATGCCATTTGAATTCAAGCGTTTGCAATTTCCAGTGCGCCTGTCATTTGCTATGTCAGTATTCCTGCCAAGATTCCAAGGGCTTTTGATTTCGTCCTGCAGAACTTTTTCATTTTCTTCTACTTAATATGGTAGGTGTCACATCCATTTTACAAAGTTTTTTCTAAAGTTATATTTTGCGTCAATAAACCAATCCAACTGGGCATGGCTTCAACCGATTTCGCCCATTTGCACAGAAAACTGTTATCGTCATAAAATCTATTCTCCTACCAAATTTCACAAGGATTGGTAAATTTTTGTTCGACTTATGGGATTAAAAGTATTCTAGACAAATTAAATGAAAAAGGGCGGAGCCACGCCCATTTTGAAATTTCTTTTATTTTTGTATTTTGTTGCGCCATATCATTACTGGAGTTGAATCTTGACATAATTTTCTTATATACTGCAAAGATATTCAATTTTTTGTTAAAATTTGACTTTTAAAAATTTTGTTTTTTAAAAGTGGGCGTGTTCTTCATCCGATTTTGCTAATTTAGCACATATATAGTAATAGGAGTAACGTTCCTGCTAAATTTCGTCATGATATCTTCAACGACTGCCAAATTACAGCTTGCAAAACTTTTAAATTACCTTCTCTTAAAAGTGGGCGGTGCCACGCCCATTGTCCAAAATTTTACTAGTTTTCTATTCTGCGTCATAAGGTCAACCCACCTACCAAGTTTCATCTCTTTATCCGTCTTTGGTAATGAATTATCGCACTTTTCCGGTTTTTTGAAATTTTCGATATCGAAAAAGTGGGCGTGGTTATAGTCCGATATCGTTCATTTTAAATAGCGATCTGCGATGAGTGCCCAGGAACCTACATACCAAA
This sequence comes from Eurosta solidaginis, assembly GCF_040869045.1. Lineage (NCBI taxonomy): Eukaryota > Metazoa > Arthropoda > Insecta > Diptera > Tephritidae > Eurosta > Eurosta solidaginis. The sequence goes on from NC_090324.1 coordinate 113,254,175, forward strand.
TTTCATCAAGATACCTCAAAATTTAATCAAGTTATCGTGTTAACGGACAGACGGACGGACGGTCATGGCAAATTTTGTTTCAATACTGATGATTTTGATATATGGAAGTCTATATCTATCTCGATTCCTTTATACCTGTACAACCAACCGTTATCCAATCAAAGTTAATATACTTTGTGTGCAAAGCACGCTGAGTATAATAAATCGAATATAAAGTAGGGGCGTGTCTTAAATTTGCTTAATATTAAACTGTATATTTAATTGAGTGATTTTACCTGTTTTGCTAACTATAGGAAAATCATCAAAGAGTTTTATCCTATGAAGTTAGTGTTTTATATTGCTATATTTACTTTATTTGCATTCTTTTTAACACAAAAGGCGCAATCTCCATTGAGTTTTAACCTATATTACTTACTTGCAGATCTCTACAAAGACATGGTTTAGGAATAACATGTTTTGATTTTGCTCAACGAAGATTCATTATTTTCTAATGTTTAAGTCTAGTAAATATTAATCGGTTTAAATTAAGTAGATACTTAAAAAGTTTCGCTCTATTTTTCTCGACCTATAGATCACAATTTATTCTCACGCATTGCTGTGATGGTGATGTGTTGTGAGCGTTTGTTGGTGTTGTGTGGATGCATTAGTGACTATTGACAGCCCCGAAGATATGTTGGTGTTTTGATGAGAGGAGTTTAGAAAGTTGAGTGCACGTACATCATTATGAAATCTCAGTGCTTGTTCTAGCCGTTGTTCCTGAAATCTTAATGCCTCACTGAGGTCAGATGTGATTAGAGGCTGTTCTGAATCTGATATTGTTACCTGCTGTTGAGTTCCGCTATAGTTGAGCTTTTGCTGCTGGTGAGCTATTGAGTGCTGCTGTTGTTGTGAATGATGTGTTTCGACTTTATCCTGAACAAGATTGTTATCAGCAGGGATTAGATTTTCATTTGTATGTGTATCAGTTACTACTGTAAGAATATTGCTGGCTTCGTTCGACACCGCGGACGCTGCCAATCGAAATGCAGCTTCCGTATGCGATCGTAAAATAGCCTCAGCATGCCGATGTATACGCAATGTTCTTTCCGGTGAATGTGGTTCTTCAATTTGATTCATATGCTGATGATGGCTGTGGAGGTGTAAATCAGGGTTATGAAATGCCGCCGATTCTTGTTGTTGTTGTGGATGGGGGTTGCTGGGTGTTAGCTCATTATCTTGTGTATCGGAATTTGGTGCAAGGAGTTTGTTTCCCATCGTTTGCCGTTGAGCACGACCGTGTGTATGTTGATCAAGCATGTCATTCAATGGACCAACAACACTCATTCCAGTGCGAATCATGGTGTCACGCATAGCAGTCATGCTTACAACAGCGTTTACTGTAGATGTATTCGACTGTAGATTGGCCAGCATGTTACCCGTTCTTGCAGAAGATGGTCGCAAAGGGAACTCGTCAGTTTCTATTTGAGTTGAGTCCGACAACTGACTACCTTCAGAGGTAGAAGTTTGCGCGTGATCTTGTTGATGACTGTGCTGTGGGAGTGTTTGTTGTTGAGAATGGTTGTTGCCAGAACTAGATTGCGCATTTCTACTGCTGCTTCCACCGGTTGCAATATCTTCACCAGGCTGCTGATAGCTGACTTGATTTATGCGCATAGCTTTAGCTAAGTTAACAACGGCAGCTTGCACTCTTGATCGAGTGGAATCTACTTCACTGGACGTTGATATTATACATCCTACTAATCCTTTACATACATTAGCTTTGCTACTAGCGCTTACACCACTGGCTGATGCAGCAGATGCAGCTGCGGCTGCTGAGGCAGCAGCCATAAGTGACATATGCTTAGTAATATGTATATCTCTCTCCACACCAGCTCCATATTGGTTAGTCAAGTGAGAATTGCTGGCTGTGGGATTTAGTAACTCATTTAATTTGTTACTATGAGAATCGTTGTTATGACTACTGCTCAGCAAGTGAAGAGCCTGGTCAGAAGCCGATGATAAGCGTCCTGTAGATGAGCAATCCGAATTTCCAGAAGGCGACGGATATAACGAGCTTGATCCACCCGCATCGCACAGCAATGGCAATACAGCATTTTCGCAATTTGCAGTACCAGTAGTTGGTGCAGCCAAAGAAGCAGCAAGTATGGAGTCACATTCCCGGCTTTCCACTGCAGCACGTGATAAGACATATTGTGCCGCAAACTGATGCTTAGGATCCATTCGCATGTGTTCCATATGAGTGATGAGCCCTGAAATAAAAGGAAATTTAGCTAAATGAATTGGTTAATTTTGTCTACAAAAAATATGTACACCAGCTGATAACTGCGAATCCCGCCCCTAATCTAAAAGAGTCACAGCCCAAAATTGAGTTAGGACAAATTCAACTATATATGAACAAAAGCAGCTAAAATGGCCATGGAGCACTTCCTAAAAAAAGGCAATTAAAAATTAAAAACTTCAAAATTGTAGTGTTTTGATCCACTCAACAGTTTAACTTTTACTTTAAATTACTGAGCATATATTTTTTCGCTGCATTAACTCAATCTTGTTGGGACGTCTGACACTTTCTTGGCATTTTAAAGTGTTGGCTATGAATAGAAATGTTTCCTTAATGTTGTAGAAAAACGTGAAAAATAATTGAAGGAGTTTCCAATTTATTGAGCACATTGGGAAAAGTGTATTTGTTAGCGAGGCACGCTCATATTGCGATATAAAATTTTTTTTGTTAATGATATTGGAGACAAATTACGAAATATCAACCTTCCGATGGCTACTAAGACATGTTGCAGAATTTCACTTCTATAACTACAGCCTTTCGCCACACTGGTATAAACAATGTACGACATGTTAACAAATGCCAAAGGCGTAGGAACACTGGGGTCAAGTTACAAGTCGAAAGTATATGTGTAGACGTTTGTTTGTAGAACTGTAGATCGAAAGTTGTCAAGGTATATGTTAAAAATGCGCAGTGCCCTGAGTGGAAGTGAAAGTTGTTATAGTGCAATGGAAGTTCATCGTGGAAGAAAGGTATATAACGTAAAGTGCGCGCTTTTATTCGAAGTGTGGAAAGTACAAAATCAATGCGTTGCGCGTCGTAAGTTTTCGCGATACTAACGTACTGCTAAAGGAAAACAATCGGAATTGACTCGCAGCAGAATTTGAAGTATCAGACCAAGTAAGATGAACCTTTTTCTTTACTTCCTACAACCTGTGGCTTAGTCCCTGGCATTCCCACTGAGAATTTGGCTCCTATAGCCAATTTACCAAGCAGGGCAACAGCTATCTTGCATGCATATATATATGTATGTAAGGTGAGTTATTACTGATGCAAAAAAAAATATGTTGAATCACCTTACTATAGTACTATATAAACTACTTTATATCTACTCCCTATTTAATTATATTGTACCAATACTATTTCATCATGTCCGTTGTAGTATGTCTTGAAATTCATTAATTTCTACATACATGTGGTGGTACTTGTTTATTTTACCACTTATATATGTTATACAAAAAAATAATTTTTGTTCAATGTTTTCTTTAAGTTTAAAAAATATGTTAAAAAAATTCAACTTAAAATTTTTAATTTTTCATTATTATTATTTTAAACGATTAAGATTTGTATTCACATTTATTTCAATTTCTTCTATTAAATAAAAAACTTATTTAAATATTTAATAGTGTAATTTAATGTGTATGAATAAAAAACATAACATTTAACATAACATTTGGCGACCCTGTTATAACGACAAAGGGGAAAAATAGAAAAGATTGTGCGGATCCTGTTGGTGTTATTCTAAGCAGCTAGAAAGAAATATCCTGCAAGAAAAAGGGATAATTTCAAATCAACTAAAAATGATTAAAATATTTATATACTGTTGAAGTTAACAATTGAGCTGGAGAACCTTTAATTGGATTGCACAACCCAATTAGGCCAAATTTTCTCAATACCAAGTCGGGAAGACATATGCATAAAAGCCGCTTTTTTATTGCTGTTGCAAACAACATAGATTAACTCAAATTTAAATATATATAAATATTTTTTTTATAATAAAAAATAAAAATACTTTACGATATTGGGAACACAGTGAAAGCTTTAAAATGGATTTTAAGAGTATTCCTGGCTATATTTCAATCGATTTGAAACAACTATCCTAAAATCTAAATTTACTAACCATACCAAATTCCTATATGGTGACGTGGAAATAATTTTGAAGCTGCTAAACGAATTGGATAATTAGTACAACTAATAAAATCACCAATTTTTGTGCCTTTACGTCTCACTTTGGTTTCAAATTCAAACACCAGCTAACGCGAATTATTCACTACAACAATTTTTGATAGCAAGTAAGCGTAATTAATATTAAAAATAGTTAAGAAAACAACAATAATTGTTGAATAAAAGTCAGCAAAAACTGGTGAGCTTTGTTGTTATATTTTATATAGATTTTATTTCTTTGTGTTAATTTAACTTTTAATTTAACTAAATAATTTTTTATTTGGAAAAAAACTACAAAATTAAATATATACATATATTAATTATTACAATTTTTTAACTCCATCTCCAGTACATTTGTTTACGAATATACATATACGTATTTCATTTCCTTAAAGAAAATATTGGTTTTAAGGGCTCAAGAAAATAATATTACTTTATTAGAGGAAAACATGCCGCTTACACATAGTCCCACAACCACATCACAAATTTGTCAAAGTAATCTTTCTACATTTACGAATTCAAACCCTCTACTTCTCCAGAGTCCAGCGACAACAACAATAAATACTCAAATTTCAAAAATTACAACACCAACACAGTTGCAGGAAATCTTTTTCTAATCTCAAATATTTCAAATACTTCGACAACTCCTTTTGTTGCAATGTCTTCCATTCAAAATAATCAACCAATAAATAAATTTTTAAAATTACCAAATTTTTGGTCTGAAAATCGTGAAGTTTGGTTTATTCACGTGGAGCCACAATTTGTTATTAATAATATATATGATGACACATTAAAATTTCATAATATTTTAATTGCTCTTCCACAAGAAGTTGTTACAAAAATATTAGATGTTATCAATCCTCCACCACTAACAAACAAATATGAAACAATAAAGAATATTTTATGTGAGAGATTATCTCAAACTGAAGATAGTCGAATAGAACAACTACTCTCCAATACTCAGCTGGGAGATAAAAAACCTTCTCAGTTATATAGACAAATGAAATGTTTAATTGATTCTAGTTCGATTGTTGGACAGGCTTTACTTTATAAACTTTGGTTGCGTAAGTTACCTCAACAAATTCAAGATTTAACATCTTGTGATAAAGTGTAGATAATAAAATTAAAATAGCAGACAAAATTTATAATCTTTAATTTCAATCGCAAGTTTCTTCAATTTCACAAAATACATCTTTAGAACAAAGTATTCAAAATTTAACGCAATTAACTGCTATTCTTTGTGAAAATTGGAATAAACTAAGTCTTGATGTTAATGAGTTACGAACCAGATCAAAATCTAATGAGCGAATTAGTTTTACCAATAAAAATAAAAGATCATTCAGGGAACGTTCAAATTCTCTTAATAATATATGTTGGTATCATTCCAAATTTGGGAATAATGCAGTTAAAAGTATTAAACCTTGTAAATTTTTTACCACAAAACAAATGCATTTAAATTGAATCGTTCTATCATGCCGATTGCTGATGATAGAAGAAATTTCAAACCAGCTAGCTGCCTTTTTATTTTTGATAAGCGTAACAAACTTAATTTTTTAATAGATACATGGGCTGTTGTTAGAGTTACATAAGACGGCAAAACAGTAACGATTCAGCTGATCATCCTAGCGTTGGTGTTGTTGTCACTAAGATTATGGTGCAAATCAGTTTTTTGTTATATATTTTTTATATAACTTTTATTTCAATTCAACTTTGAGCTTTTCTTAAGATCTCTGTATAGCCTCTTTATTGAGACCGCTAAGCATTCGGTCAAATAGATAAAAGTTTTGGAAATAACTCGAAAGTACTTATGAGCACATATTGAGTGCATAATGAGGAGATTGAGTTAGGGAATTAGTTTATGTTGAGAGGGAGAATGAACATACATAACTCGCCCACCGTAAAAGAAATTCGCGTCTCTGCGAATGACACGCCAAGATTAGGAGTGTAACTCGGAAATTTCTGAAAAGTATATTAAGAGGATTATTTCATTATTGTGAAAAAAAAAAAATTGTAGAAGTTTCGGTAATTTTCGAATTACGTATTATGCAAATTGTAATATTTTTGGCTGTTTTTTCTTTATATGTTCGACGAATTTTATTTCGAAATTATTATGATATTTAAATGATGTTTTGCGATAATGTAAAAGATAGTAAACTAAATTTTTGAATTCTCATGCGTATGTCTGCAAATTGTAATTTTTTCCTTTTACACCTTTCTTTTTAAATTAAGTATACATATTTACGACTTTTTTTTTCGAAATTTTGGGTTTAGGTTTTGACAATGTATACATACGTTTAGATATTTGCATATTCATGTTTCGCTTTTTAATTTTTAATTTTGTTTCAAAAATACAGTCATTATCGTTATTAAAATATATATGAACGTAGATACATGAAACTATAAACATAGATATATACAAGGGTAATATTCACAAAGTTTTGTGAGGCCTTTTGATCTGAGCTATGTCAATTTTATTTGGGTAACTAACGGGTAATTTTATAAATTTTTTAGCAGTTTTATTCCTGTTAGCAAGAGGGTTTTTCATATAAACTTTTTCGTTGTTGAAACTCGGCACTTTTTCTCTTTTTGAGCTAATTTTTTCTATAGCTTTTTTTTCTTTTCATAGGTATAACTTTTTATTTTCTCAAAGTCAATACCATTCCTGTTAATAAAATCTATAGGTTTTACATTAGTTGAACTGTGTACCGAATTATTATAGAAGCCAATAGCTTTAATCACAACTTCTTCTATTTCCAATGTGTTTTGCATATTTTTTAAAAGGCGTATATGTTCTAGTAATGTGGAATGCAGTCTTTCAACATCTGTATTGCCAGTGTGACTATTTGGCGTAGTAAAATGAGGAATAATATCATTTTCCCGGCAAAATAATCGTATAGACGCGTTGTTAAACTCATTATCCATTATTAGTTTTTTGGGTTTTCCCAACCATGCAAACCTTTCTTGTAGTTTGATTTTTATGGTGACCATGTTTCTGTCTTTTTTTTTTATGTTTCTGTCTGGTAATTTATGTACAGATGCTAACTTGTTGAATCTATCAATCGTGGTCAAAAAGCATGAACGAAAACAAAATATGTCGGTGTGCACTATTTCATTGGGACTGCCAGGAGTCTCTGTATGATTAAGTCATTTTTTTAAATGGTTTTCTAGCATATTTACTCTCATTGCATACATCGCAACTGTTAATAAATCTGTTTATTATCTTTTTTAAATTTTGGTAAAAATATTTCAATTTCATTTGCTCATCATTTTCCAAGATACCTCTATGGTTACTTTCAATGTGAACTTTATCTACTATATCTAACATTTCTTCATCACTCCTGACGTCTAAAGCTTTACAACTGCATATAGTAGATTCAATATTACTGTCATTTGAAAATGAAGTTATGAATTTTTCTTGAACTACGTTGTAAAGATTATCGGGTAATTCTGAATGAATTTCTATTGTTCCTTTCTTTATATGCCTTCTGAATAAATCACATAAATAAGTGTTATTACTTACATCGCATTCTTCTATATATATTATAAGGTATTTATCTATAAAACTTCGCTCGCTATGTTCTTGTTATGAACTAGTCGAATTTGGGTAGTATATTTGTTGAAAATTGAATTTAAAATAAGGAAATGGTCATTTTGATTTTCGAGCGCTGAATTCCCCGTATCTATAGAGTTCTCAAACAAAGATTTTATGTCTAGATTTTCCTCGTTATGTATTTGTTGTCGACTAAGAAAGCCGGCTAAATTATTTTCCTTACCTCTGAGATATTCAACTTCAAACTCGTATTCGCTGAGCAAAGTTTTCCAACGTAGAATGCGTGTGCTTCGATCTTTCATAGAGTACAACCATTTTAAAGGCTTATGATCCGTTTGTACTAGGAATGACCGCCCGAACAAATATGGTCTGAAATGTTTCACCGCCCACACTATCGCTAATAACTCTTTCTCCAGAGTATGATAGCGTTTTTCGAAGCCGTTTAATGTGCGAATAGCAAAAGATATTGGTTTGTTGTTTTGACTAATAACCGCGCCTATCGCAACATTGCTGGCATCAGTTGTTACCACAAATTTTTTTGAAAAGTCAGGAAATGCTAAGAGTGGGGGTGAGGTCATTATAAGCTTCAACTTATCAAAATCTTCTATATAATTCTATCTTTCATATTAATCTTTTCGTACTTTTTCAGATATTTTATTATAGGGACAGCGGCATAGAGTAATTCCTGATGAATTTGCGATAATACCCAGTCAGACCTAAAAAGGACTGAATTTCTTTGACAGTTCGTGGTAGCTTTATACTTTGTATAGCTTCTATTTTTTCGGTATTCGGCGTAATACCTTCCGGAGTAATGATATGCCCTAGAAATTATGTGTATCTTGAGATAAAGTTACATTTTTCATATTGAATTTACAGGTTGTTTTCTGCCAACCTATTGAATATTTTAGTCAAACTCTCAAAATGCTCTTTTATGGAGGTGGAGAATATCAATATGTCATCCATATCAATTATGCATATTTTATGGATATAGTCGCATAGAACTGTATTCATCATACGCTGGAATGTGGCGGGTACGTTTTTCAGGACAAATGGCATACGAGTAAATTCATAATGCCCGTTTGGACCTGAAAAAGCGGTTTTTTCGATATGGTTTTCGCTCATCAGAATGTGGTGGAATCTTTTAGCCAAGTCGATTGTGGAAAAATATTGTGCTCGCCCTAGCTTGTCAAACAGTGATTCTACGTTTGGTATAGGGAACTTATCATCGATTGTAAGACTATTTAGCTTCCGAAAATTTATTACCAAACGCCATTCCTTTTTACTATCAGGGTTCAATTTTTTCTCCACAATCCATAATGGCGCGTTATATGGAGACCTACTTGGCCTAATGATTCCGTTTTTTAGCATAGATTCTAATTGACTATTTATTTCCTCTTCCAGCGCATAGGGATACCTATAATTTTTTACGTAAATAGGGGCATGGGGTTTTGGTATAATCTGGTGTCTGACTGTGTCTATGGCTTGTAGATATTGGCCATCTTGGAAAAATATGTTTTTATATTTCAATATAAATTGATTTAAGAGAAGCTGATCTTCAACGTTCAAATCTTTTTTAATTAAGGCATCTAGATTAAAGCTAATATCATCAAATGTAAAATTATCCGGGTAAGTGTCTGTATGGGAGCAATAAGCGTAGAAATCTTTATCATTGGCTAAGTATATGTTAGTGCAATTATCAACAAAATTTATTATTTTATTGTTGACGTTAATGAATTTTAATGAAAAATCAATTTTGATCTTTAAAGGGATAAGAATATTTAAGCTAAGTATGCATTGGAAAGGTTTATTAGTAAATTTTAATAATTTAATGGATATTGTCTCTCCTTTATTAATGGCAAACTCCAAAGGTATATTGACGATGACTTCTTCTAATATTATATCAGACGCAAAAAGTGTTTTTACTAGGATAGGTTTTTCTAAAGTTCTGCGATGACGAAAGTTTTTAAATATCTCAAAATCTCCCAATGTGGTTGCTGATACGGTATCTACGAAACACCTAACCACAGTATTATTAATTGTTAAATCTATTAGTCGTAACTTGGTTGAAGAGGAACAAGCTGTAAATTTTCGTATTTTTCAATATTGTCCACTTCCATTGGCACAACAGGTGATTGTTGGTTATATCTCGAATTGTTATTAAACCTACCAGAATTATTTACGTTTCTATAGTTTCTTTGGTCATTAGAATTTCGGGTATTTCCACTAGTGTTACCTCTACCATAACCATTACTAAAGTTGCCAGAAGAATTATTCCGGTAATTATTTACATTTTCATAGTTTTGATTAGCACCAGGGTGTGTGTTATAATTACCAGAGATATTTGAGTTGCCTCTATTAAAATGTATATTATTCCGATTGCCGTTATTTGCATTTTTATTTTGGTCAAACACATTGGAATTATTAGAAAAATTGTGTGAAAAACTATACGTATATTTATTATTTTTTGTATGGAAAGCCGTGTTATTTACACTCTTATTTATTTTAAAATCTTTTAACATACTATTTTCTAAATAATACGGAAATGCTTTTTCCATATTAGTAATTTGATTCTGCAACAAGAGAGTTTTTACATTGAAGGACAAAAATCGTAGATAAATGTCAAATATTAATTTTGAATTATTATATGGTGTATATAAAATGTCATATTCCACTTCCAAATAATATTTAGTGTTCATTGACTATAAAATAGATCCGAGCTTACTATGTAAATCTTTAACATCTATGGCCCTAATATTCAGCGCCTCATTTCTTAAATTTAAAAAAGTTGTTTCTATACCAAATTCTTCCTTCAATTTGTTTAGGATGTCATCAAAACTCGGCTCATAAAGTTGCTGGATTACGTGCAATGCTCGCCCTTTCAGTTTGTTGCACAGAACTTTGGATATAATGTATTTTTCTCTGTCATTTGTAAGCGACAGTATTGTTGCAACATCTCTCAAATAGTGGTTTAGTGTATACTCACTTTTTCCGTCAAAAATTGTATACTTCTGGCTTCTCTTAATGCCTCTGCTAAGCTTAATGCCATTTTATGGTTTTTACTTGGTTTGTCTGTTTATTTGTTTGCTTTTATTTAAGTATTTAATTTGTTTGATGTTTTTTAATATCTTTCTTTTTGCTCAGTTGATTGTGTTTTTTAAATTTATGTTTATCAAAAGTCAAGTTTAGTGGCAACAATGTTTAGGTACATTTGTATATTTTTTGATAGGAGAATGCAATACGATATTCACACTTTCGGTATGTATACTACCTAACTGTTACGATTTTTCATATTGAAGACGAAATGCACTTTTTAAGCAATTTTTTGTTTTTGTACTTTTTAAATTTTAGATGTAATTGTGGTATTTTATTTTCTATTATTTCCGCCGCAATATATGTATGTATATATGTACAGTCGCAATACTTTAAGTTTAGACCTTTACTGCATTTTAAAAAATTTTCTGTACTTTTATTTAGTAGTTTGAATAAAGTTATTTTAATTTTAATTGGATGCCGCGATAACAGATTTTAAATTTGATTTTTTTTCATTTACATTACACCAATCCCCCGATTTACACGGAAGATCGGTTCCAGACAAAACCGTGTAAAGTGAAATCTTCGTTTTCCTATAAAAAAAACCGTGTAAAGCGAAAAAACTACCCAATTCAGTCATTTGTTTAAATAAAACAAAACTAAAACATCTTAATGAAGGTTCACGAGAAGATAACTCAATCGATAACTTACCAGTTCAAAACAAAAAAACTCGCAATAATAGTAAAAATTATGGCTTTTTGTTCAAATTTCATCAAACGATTTTCTTTCCACATGAACTACATATGTACTCTGCATTTGGTTATGTACATACATATTCACAATAAGGGTAATCCCTCAATATTGCAATCAGTGTTGCCAAGGGGGCTCAAAAAGGTTTTTAATGATTTGTTAATCTTCGGAGTTTTTAAAATTTTGCTGATTTATGAACCGTGTAAAAGCGAAATCGTGTAAAACAAGTACCGTGTAAATCGGGGGATAGGTGTATTTTAAATTGCTACATCACTTAGTTACGTATTTAACAAGTACGATTTTGGTTTGCTTGTTAATTTTTTTTTTTTGTATTTTTACCATTATACAATGGTTTTTATTTCAGCACATAACTTTTCAAAAGTTTTTCCTTGGAAAGTTCGAAGCTAATATTTTAAAATATTTTATGTTTTATTTTACTCCGTTTTAACCTCGTCGCCAGATACGTTCGCGGGTTTAAACGGGGCACACGAAAAAATAAATAAATGAAAAGATTTAAAGTTTTTTTTTATATATTTTTTATATAACTTTTTTAATTAACCTTTATTTAAACTTATTATTTTCACATTTAAAACATTGACATAAGAATGAGGCAAAAACAAACTTAAAAAATTTGTTTGTATTTTTTCCGAAAAGTACATTTAAAAACAAATTTTTTAAGAAAAAAAGATCCCAAACGGTCAATTTTTGAAAAAGTTAGAGCAATGATCCCATTTTTTTTAAATTTGTTTTTAAATGTACTTTTCGGAAAAAATACAAAAAAATTTTTTAAGTTTTTTTTTCAATAAAAAAAAAGAAAAACAAATATTGGCCCACTCCGGGATTAGTGGGGCTGATTGCAGAATTGATTGAAGTTTTTATGAGAAAAAAAAGGCGAAATTCGAAAAATCTCGAAAAACTGAAAGATTAAAAAAAAACTTTAAAAATTTGTTTGTATTTTTCCGAAAAGGACATTTAAAAACAAATTAAAAAAAAAAGATCCCAAACGGTCAATTTTTGAAAAAGTTATAGCATTTTGAAAACAAGAACGGTGTTTTTTTTAAATTCATAACTTTTTTTGAGTTGCATGAAAAAATTTTAAAAAATTCTGAAAACCGTCTTTCGTAAGCTAGAAAAAGAAGAAAAACCTTCAGCCAATTCTAAAGGGGTCGGGTTCAAATTTGGTCGAAATGGGATGGAATACCCCATATATATTGTTACGAATATTAGCAAATCTAAGGGGTGCTGCTATCTCTATGCCGATGCGAAGCAGCGCCTAGCATGCACATCCATTGATCAATCATTATGCATCTACATAAACGAATCAATCATTATGTCTACACATATGTAGGTACACGCAGCTGAGAGCAACGCACAAGCTCATGCAGATATCTTATCTGAAATGCTCCTAAAGGTATGCAACTGTGATTGTTGAAGTGTCGCTCACACATACAAGCGCATGGGGTATGAGAGAAGCTATGAAAATTATACATCTGTAGTTGTAGCTGAGAAATTTATAACTAAGTACATTCTGGAAGCGCCTAGAAGATGCCACGAGGAAATCACAGAGTATAAAAGCATCAGCGGTAGAGGCGCTATGTGTTTTTTTCAGTAAAGCACGCTATCTGTCGGGCAATAGATCAGTTTCATTTGAGCTATCAATCAGTTTGGTTTAATTAAGCAAGCTATTCGTTGCAAATTATAAGTGTTATTGTGAAGTGCTATTTTTCCATTATTCAATATTGGAGTTATTTATTCAACATTTTAGTGATACGAACGTTAGCAGAAGATTGCAAATAAGGGAAATTGCAGTAAATTCATTACAATTCGTGTCAGAAGAGGAATTGTTGAATAAATTCCAATTCCGAAGACTTCAAATACAACTTGAATATGCCAAAGTTAAGTGAATTGAAGATCCAGCAACTGAAGAAGGAGTTGGAGAGCCGTATATTGAATACAACCGTCATTAAACTGGAACTTCAGGAACGACTACGACAGGCAATGAAATTAGAAGGAAATGACGTGGAAGAGTATGACTTTCATCTTGATGGCGAGGAAACAACAAACATGGAAGAAACACCGCAGACAATGGCGAACACAGACCTGAACATGATATTGGCTACAATATCGGCACAAATGTCCGAAATGTCATCACAAATATCCACCAACATGTCATCCCAACTGGAATCACAGGAGACACGTATTACATCCAAGATGGAAACTCAACTGGGAGAACAGAAGACAAGTATATCATCTCAACTGGAATCGCAGGAGACACGCATAACATATAAGATGGAAACACAGTTAGAAGAACTGAAGACATATATGACTGAGTAGTTGAAAGCACAAGAATCTCGCATATCTTCGCAACTGTCAGAACAGGAAGCAAGGTTATCATCAAAACTGGAAACGCAGGATGCAAAAATCGCTCAATTTCAAGCATAAGTCGATGATTTGAAGGGTCGTATGGAGCAGTTGCAATTAAGCCGCCCAGCTGTTTCAGCAAGCAATCCAAAGGTAAAAACACCATCTTTTGACGGTTCTGTTCCTTTCCAGGTCTGTAAGCTACAATTTGAGAAGACCGCCGCAGTGAACAACTGGAATGCTGAAGATAAAGTTGCTGCACTCTTCGTAGCATTGAAAGGACCAGCTGCCGAAATCTTACAGACTATTGCAGAGTACGAACGGAACAGTTATGACGCATTGATGGCTGCTGTAGGACGGCGATACGGAAGCAAACACAGGAAACAGATATTTCAAATAGAATTGGAAAACCGTTACCAAAAAGCTAATGAGACTTTGCAAGAGTTTGCTTCGGATGTGGAAAGGTTGGCTCATTTGGCAAATGCGGACGCACCAGTGGAATACACCGAGAGGTTAAAAATCCAGAGTTTTATAAATGGCATACGGGACGTCGAAACGAAGCGAGCGACATATGCAAACCCAAAACCCACATTCGCAGAAACGGTATCCCACGCACTGACTCAGGAAACAGCGTCACTAAACCAGTTTTCAAAGCACGATGTGTGGAAGTAGAAAGGCCAGAGTGGGTAGAGGCAATATTGGAGGTGCTGAAAGGATCGCAAAAGCGGAGTGAAAAAGTTATCAAATGCTTCAAATGCGGGAGGCCCAGTCACATTGCACGTCATTGCGATCTTGATCCTAGTAGTTCCAACAATGTGGGTGGCCGTAAACGCAAAGCTGGAGGAGATGAGCAAGAGCGTGTCAGATGTAAAGAACGAAAACTTGCCCCAGCTATGGATGGCAAGGAGCGTGTACTGACTTTAGATACGGGCGCATCTCATTCTTTAATCCATTCCGATTTGGTCAACAGGAGAGCAAAGCCATTGCCTGGAGCAAGGTTGCGTACGTTCACAGGCGAATATAACCAAGTCCAGGGAGAATTAATATGTGAAGTCTTAATTGGGAAGGTCATGGTTCTACACAAATTCATTGTGGCGGAGATTGTTGATGAAGTCATATTAGGAGTGGACTTCTTAGTTGACCATGACATCAGGATCGATATACGGAGAAAAATTATATGCTATAAGAACCAGGATATACCACTTAACTTTAGTTTGGAAAAAGAGTTCAGTAGTAATCGAGTACTAGTGGAGAAGACTCGACAAAGGCCACGAAAGTCAAAGGAAAAGGGATCGAATGGGCCAAATAAATCAAAACCAAAGGTACCTGCGAGAAAAACACTGACATTGACAAACCCTAATGGACGCACTAAAACGACTGAAAGAATTTTCCAGAAAGAATGCAAGGGTGGTTTCAAGCCAGCACGCACTACTACTGTGAAACATGGGGACGATACTGACTATGCGAAGCCAATCCATCAAGCGCAAGCTCTATGAAGTAGTTCATTGGCCAAACAACAGAGTGTGAGGGAACAGGGTAATGAGAAGTAAGATGAAACACAGGCATGACAAGAACTTTAATTCGGAAGGTTTCTTTGAGGGAGATTTGGTACTGCTATACAACCCTCACCGGCGGAAAGGTGTTCCATCCAAATTTCTGTGCAGATGGGAAAGCCCGTACAAAGTTGTGAAGAAGATCAGTGATACCATCTACCGCATACAAACCATTGGGAAACCACGGAGTAGAAGAGTGGTACATTTGGAGATGCTAGCGGCGTTTAGATCGGGAGATTTGTCTGATCGGGACGATCTGACTTAGGTGGAGGGCAGTGTTACGAATATTAGCAAAACTAAGGGTTGCTGCCATCTCTAAGCCGATGCTAAGCAGCGACTTGCAGGCACATCCATAGATCAATCATTATGTATCTACATAAACGAATAAATCATTGTGTCTACACATATGTAGGTACACGCAGATGAGAGAAACGCACAAGCACATGCCGACATCTTATCTGAAATGCTCCTAAAGGTATGCAATTGTGATGTGTTATTTGTGTTATTTATTCAACAGTTTAGCGATACGAACGTTAGCAGAAGGTTGCAAATAAGGGGAATTGCAGTAAATTCGTTACAATATGTATATGAAAATGTATTAGGGGTGTCTGTAGTTTTATAATTTATTTAATAATTTGGGAAAAATTTAAACAACGTGACATCAGGACGGACAAGGCGACAGCTGTTTCGATTATACCTTGTAAATCTCTTCAAAGCCTTTTCTCCCGGGAGTGGGAGTCGAACTCGCACCCCTACGATAGTTGAAATGGTTGTAAACGTATTCAGCTACGTCATGCCTGTTATGAAGTCTTTCCCAATTGCCTTCTTTTTGCATATTTTAATCTTTTACACATTGCATACTTCGTATGCAATTATGTGTTAAAGCTATGCTTGGTACGGCGGTTTTCAAAGAAACTTTGGTTTTTGTTGCTGTTTTCGTTCTATTTATAGAACTACAACGAATTAACCAATTTTGTCTGTTTGTATGATTTTTAATAATCGGGGATTGCCCATATTGCTTTTTTTTAAATGTATGAAAACATTTATTTGAAGCAATTTTTTAATTTTATAATTTATTTAATAATTTGGGAAAAATTTAAACAACGTGACATCAGGACGGACAAGGCGACAGCTGTTTCGATTATACCTTGTAAATCTCTTCAAAGCCTTTTCTCCCGGGAGTGGGAGTCGAACTCGCACCCCTACGATAGTTGAAATGGTTGTAAACGCATTCAGCTACGTCATGCCTGTTGTGAAGTCTTTCCCAATTGCCTTCTTTTTGCATATTTTAATCTTTTACACATTGCATACTTCGTATGCAATTATGTGTTAAAGCTATGCTTGGTACGGCGGTTTTCAAAGAAACTTTGGTTTTTGTTGCTGTTTTCGTTCTATTTATAGAACTACAACGAATTAACCAATTTTGTCTGTTTGTATGATTTTTAATAATCGGGGATTGCCCATATTGCTTTTTTTTTAAATGTATGAAAACATTTATTTGAAGCAATTTTTTAATTTTATAATTTATTTAATAATTTGGGAAAAATTTAAACAACGTGACATCAGGACGGACAAGGCGACAGCTGTTTCGATTATACCTTGTAAATCTCTTCAAAGCCTTTTCTCCCGGGAGTGGGAGTCGAACTCGCACCCCTACGATAGTTGAAATGGTTGTAAACGCATTCAGCTACGTCATGCCTGTTGTGAAGTCTTTCCCAATTGCCTTCTTTTTGCATATTTTAATCTTTTACACATTGCATACTTCGTATGCAATTATGTGTTAAAGCTATGCTTGGTACGGCGGTTTTCAAAGAAACTTTGGTTTTTGTTGCTGTTTTCGTTCTATTTATAGAACTACAACGAATTAACCAATTTTGTCTGTTTGTATGATTTTTAATAATCGGGGATTGCCCATATTGCTTTTTTTTAAATGTATGAAAACATTTATTTGAAGCAATTTTTTAATTTTATAATTTATTTAATAATTTGGGAAAAATTTAAACAACGTGACATCAGGACGGACAAGGCGACAGCTGTTTCGATTATACCTTGTAAATCTCTTCAAAGCCTTTTCTCCCGGGAGTGGGAGTCGAACTCGCACCCCTACGATAGTTGAAATGGTTGTAAACGCATTCAGCTACGTCATGCCTGTTGTGAAGTCTTTCCCAATTGCCTTCTTTTTGCATATTTTAATCTTTTACACATTGCATACTTCGTATGCAATTATGTGTTAAAGCTATGCTTGGTACGGCGGTTTTCAAAGAAACTTTGGTTTTTGTTGCTGTTTTCGTTCTATTTATAGAACTACAACGAATTAACCAATTTTGTCTGTTTGTATGATTTTTAATAATCGGGGATTGCCCATATTGCTTTTTTTTAAATGTATGAAAACATTTATTTGAAGCAATTTTTTAATTTTATAATTTATTTAATAATTTGGGAAAAATTTAAACAACGTGACATCAGGACGGACAAGGCGACAGCTGTTTCGATTATACCTTGTAAATCTCTTCAAAGCCTTTTCTCCCGGGAGTGGGAGTCGAACTCGCACCCCTACGATAGTTGAAATGGTTGTAAACGCATTCAGCTACGTCATGCCTGTTGTGAAGTCTTTCCCAATTGCCTTCTTTTTGCATATTTTAATCTTTTACACATTGCATACTTCGTATGCAATTATGTGTTAAAGCTATGCTTGGTACGGCGGTTTTCAAAGAAACTTTGGTTTTTGTTGCTGTTTTCGTTCTATTTATAGAACTACAACGAATTAACCAATTTTGTCTGTTTGTATGATTTTTAATAATCGGGGATTGCCCATACTGCTTTTTTTTTAATGTATGAAAACATTTATTTGAAGCAATTTTTTAATTTTATAATTTATTTAATAATTTGGGAAAAATTTAAACAACGTGACATCAGGACGGACAAGGCGACAGCTGTTTCGATTATACCTTGTAAATCTCTTCAAAGCCTTTTCTCCCGGGAGTGGGAGTCGAACTCGCATACGAAGTATGCAATGTGTAAAAGATTAAAATATGCAAAAGGAAGGCAATTGGGAAAGACTTCACAACAGGCATGACGTAGCTGAATGCGTTTACAACCATTTCAACTATCGTAGGGGTGCGAGTTCGACTCCCACTCCCGGGAGAAAAGGCTTTGAAGAGATTTACAAGGTATAATCGAAACAGCTGTCGCCTTGTCCGTCCTGATGTCACGTTGTTTAAATTTTTCCCAAATTATTAAATAAATTATAAAATTAAAAAATTGCTTCAAATAAATGTTTTCATACATTTAAAAAAAGCAATATGGGCAATCCCCGATTATTAAAAATCATACAAACAGACAAAATTGGTGTCTGTAGTTTTTTATAAGGTTGCGGTATGCATATGCACAATTAGAAGTGTCGGATTTGAAATTAATTTTCTTTTCATTAGGTGTGTCTACTATATGTATCATATCTAAAATGAATCCTTTATTGTAATTTTTCTCTTCTTCCAAGACAGTGACATTTTCGAAGTCCGGGTAATGCCATGTATCTCTACAATGTGATGTTAAGGCTGTTTTGTTTTCCCAAAAATTATTCCTTAATTTTATATTTGGTTTGTGAGCGGATATCCTTGTTTTAAGTTTAGATTTTGTACTCCCTAAATATACTTTCTGGCATAAGTGAGACCCGCCCCCATTACAAGGAATCTTGTATACCATATCGGACTTGTCATACTTGGATATTTTATCCTTAACATTGCTGAAAATGTACCAGAGCGTATTGTCGTATGTAAAGGCTACTCGTACGTTTTCCTTATCATATAAGTTCGAATATTTTATCCTTTCCGATAGCCCAGCGACATATGTTGCAGATTTGTATATTTTACCCTGCGATGTCCTCTAATGTCTCTTTAATTATCTTTATATTTTTGTTATGGTTCATCTTGCCGCTGATGGAAAGAACCCGCCGTACAAAGTTGTTGGCCGTATTAATAATTATTTTCTTATCGTGTTGCGAGTTGAAGTTGATGAGTGTTCTGGATGCTGTTGGCTTCTTAAGCCAATCCATAGTGAGCATGTCATTTTTCTTAACAACAAGAGTGTCCAAGAACAGTAGCCTTCCATCTATTTCCACTTCTATTGTAAATTTGACAGCTGGTATCCGTTTAGGAGGCCCAGCATTACTTCCATGTCTTCCGTTCTGACTATGGCGAATAAGTCGTCGACGTATTTTGTGAGCAGTCGTGGTTTGTTGACCGAATCTTCCTCGAATCTGGTAAGCAGCTCCTCCATCACGATATCTGCTATAACGGGCGAAGCTGGCGAGCCCATGGGCATCCCCGAACGTTGCTCATATATCTTTTCATTGTTCTTGAAATACCTGTTTTCTTTTATGCAGAACTTCACCACTGTCAAAAAAAGCTCTTTGGTCATGGACGTGTAGTCTTTTATATTAATCCATTTTGACTCTATTGTCTCGAGGGCTAAATCTACAGGGATACTGGGGAAAAACGAGACGACATCGAATGACACTAAGCTCTCATCATCGTTAACATATGTGTCTTTGATTTTGTTCTTAAATTCTATTGCATCTTTAACGTTGTACTTAGATGAGGTGGTAAAATTTTTAAGAATTTGGACGACAAATTTACATAGATTATATGACGGAGAGTTGATGGACGAACAGATGGGCCTAAGAGGAATACCTTCTTTATGGATTTTGCGTAGACCATAAATACGTGAGGGATTACAATTAAGGCGAAACTTTTCTTTCAAATCGATAACTTTTTTGCTGTACATTTTTTCCACTATTTCATTGTTTTTCTCCTGTAGCCTATTGGTAGGGTCATGCTTTAACACTTTGTACGTGGAAATATCGTTCACTATACTCTGTAACTTCTTGTCATACTCTAACTTGTTCATCAACACGGTAACGTTGCCTTTTGGAGACGGGTCTCACTTATGCCAGAAAGTATATGTAGGGACTACAAAATCTAAACTTAGAAATGTTACATATAGTAGACACACCTAATGACAAGAAAATTAATTTCAAATCCGATACTTCTAATTGTGCATATGCATACCGCAACCTTATAAAAAACAACAGACCCCTAATGCATCTTTCACATACATATATATGTATGTATGTACATGTATATTTACACCATCGCCTTAATGACAACAAGACCAACGTTAGGGTGATCAGCTGAATCGTTCCTGTTTTGCCGTCTTATGTATTGATGTTTTCCAATATTTTTATACTCAGTTGAGCAGAGCTCACAGAGTATATTAACTTTGATTGGATAACGGTTGGTTGTACAGGTATAACGGAATCGAGATAGATATAGACTTCCATATATCAAAATCATCAGGATCGAAAAAAATTTGATTGATCCATGTCCGTCCGTCCGTCCCTCCGCCCGTTAACACGATAACTTGAGTAAATTTTGAGGTATCTTGATGAAATTTGGTATGTAGGTTCCTGAGTACTCATCTCAGATCGCTACTTAAAATGAACGATATCGGACCATAACCAAGCCCACTTTTTCGATAACGAATATTTCGAAAAACCGAAAAAGTGCGATAATTCATTACCAAAGACGGATAAAGCTATGAAACTTGGTAGGTGAGTTGAACTTATGACGCAGAATAGAAAATGAGTAAAATTTTGGACAATGGGCGTGGCACCGCTCACTTTTAAAAGAAGGTAATTTAAAAGTTTCGCAAGCTGTAATTTCGCAGTCGTTGAAGATATCATGTTGAAATTTGGCAGGAACGTTATTCTTATTACTATATGTATGCTTAAAAAAATTAGCAAAATCGGAGAACGACCACGCCCACTTTTAAAAAAAATTTTTTTTTAAGTCAAATTTTAACAAAAAATTTAATATCTTTACAGTATATAAGTAAATTATGTCAACATTCAACTCCAGTAATGATATGGTGTAACAAAATACAAAAATAAAAGAAAATTTCAAAATGGGCGTGGCTCCGCCCTTTTTCATTTAATTCGTCTAGAATACTTTTAATGCCATAAGTCGAACAAAAATTGACCAATCCTTGTGAAATTTGGTAGGGACATAGATTCTGTGACGATAACTGTTTTCTGTGAAAATGGGCGAAATCGGTTGAAGCCAAGCCCAGTTTTTATACACAGTCGACCGCCTGTCTTTCCGCTTGGCCGTTAACATGATAACCTAAGCAAAAATCGATATATCTTTACTAAACTTAGTTCACATACTTATCTCAACTCACTTTATCTTGGTAAAAAAAAATGGCCGAAATCGGGCCATGACCACGCCAACTTTTTCGATATCGAAAATTACGAAAAATGAAAAAAATGCCATAATTCTATACCAAATATGAAAAAATGGATGAAACATGATAATTGGATTGGTTTATTGACGCAAAATATAACTTTAGAAAAAAACTTTGTAAAATGGGTGTGACACCTACCATATTAAGTACAAGAAAAGGAAAAAGTTTTGCAAGGCGAAATAAAAAACCCTTGAAATCTTGGCAGGAATATTGTTCGTAGTATTATATATATAAATAAATTAGCGGTACCCGACAGATGAAGTTCTGTGTCACCCTGGTCCACATTTTGGTCGATATCTCGAAAACGCCTTCATATATACAACTAAGGGCCACTCCCTTTTAAAACCCCCATTAATACCTTTAATTTGATACCCATATCGTACAAACATATTCTAGAGTCACCCCTGGTCCACCTTTATGGCTATATATCGAAAAGGCGACCACCTATAGAACTAAGGCCCACTCCCTTTTAAAAAGACTCACTAACACCTGTCATTTGATAACAATATCGTACAAACAAAGGCTTGAGTCACCCCTGGTCCACCTTTATAGCGATATCTCGAAAAGGCGTGCACCTATAGAACTAAGGCCCACGCTCTTTTAAAATACACATTAACCCCCTTCGTTTGATACCCATATCGTACAAACAAATTCTAGGGTCACCCCTGGTTCACCTTTATGGCGATATCTCGAAACGGCGTCCACCTATGAAACTAAGAATCACTCCCTTTTAAAATACTCATTAACACCTTTCGTTTGATACCCACATCGTACAAACAAATTCTAGAGTCAACCCTGATCCACCTTTATGGCGATGTCTCGAAAAGGCTTCCACCTATAAAACTAAGCCCACGCCTTTTAAAATTCTCATTAACATCTTTCATTTGATACCCATATCGTACAAAATAAATTCTAGAGTCACCCCTGGTCCACCTTTATGGCGAAATCCCTAAATGGGGTTCACCTATAGAACTATGGCCCACTCCCTCAAAAAATACTCTTTAGTACCTTTCATTTGATACACATGTCATACAAACACATTCCAATGTTACCTTCGGTTCATTTTCCTACATGGTTATTTTCCCTTATGTTTTCACCATATCTCTCAACTGAGTATGTAATTTTCGGTTACACCCGAACTTAACCTTCCTTACTTGTTTGTTTACAAAAAATGTTCTTTAGTTTGTTTATATTTTCTGTGTTATTATGTTCAATACCTTTGTTATATATAATTAGTGTTAAACGATTTAGTCTTCTAATCACAGTTGAAGAAGTAAGTAGTGATGTTTTAAAATTTTTTGTTTGTGTATAAAAAAGAGCTTTTTTTGTTTTATGTGCTTCTAGCTCCTGATGATGAATTCAGACTAAATTTGAAATATTGAGTGATAATAAACTAAAACAAAAACATATTCATTTGTTTTATTTAAAACCGGCCTTGTGCTCATTAAAACTTTAAAAGAGTTTATATTGACGGCCAAAAACATTCTTCATTATTTTTAAGTTACGAAATTTCAGCAAAGGGGATTAAACCATCAAATGATAGAATGAAAATAATTAAAAATTTCGAGAAACCGATTTCTTTAAATAAACTTCAAAAATTTGTTGGAATTGTTAATTACTACCATCGCTATATTCCAATGATTGCGAAAGAACTTATTCCCTTTCATCAATTGCAAATAAAAATAAAGGAAAAACACTTGTTTGGAATGATGAGTCAATTAAATCCTTTGACAATGTAAAACGTGTTTTTGCTGAAACCACACTTTTAAATCAAATTGATAGGGATTCTAATTTTTTATATCGGTTGATGCTTCAAATGTTGCGATTGGATCTGTTTTACAGCAATCTAAGCACGATACTTTGGAAGCTTTGGCTTATTTTTCTAGAAAATTAACTCCTGCAGAATATAAATATTCCACTTTTGATAGCGAGCTTATAGGTATCTATGGGGCAATCAAACATTTCAAACATTTTTTAGAAGGTCAAGTCTTTACAATATATACAGATCATAAGCCGTTGACATACGTCTTGAATTCAAAAACAGAAAAATCTCCTCGACAGACACGAAATTTAGAATATATATCACAATTTACGAATGATATACAACATATATCAGGGAAAAATAATATTGTGGCGTATGCATTATCAAGGTTTCCAGAAATAGATGCACTTTCAATTAAAGATATTAATTTTCATACTTTGTTTGTTGAGCAAGGAAATGATGAGACTCTTAAAGATCTAGTGTCTTCTCAAACATCTAAGAATAATTTAAAGCAGATTATAATTCCGATTCATAATTAAAAAATTTGGTGTGATATTTCCGGTTCAGCACCACGTCCTTATGTTCCAAAATCCTTTTGTTCGACTTATGGCATTAAAAGTATCCTAGACAAATCAAATGAAAAAGGGTGGATCCACGCCTATTTTAAAATTTTCTTTTATTTTTGTATTTTGTTGCACCATATCATTACTGGAGTTGAATGTTGACATAATCTACTTATATGCTGTAAAGATATTCAATTTTTTGTTAAAATTTGACTTAACACATTTTTTTAATTTTTTTTATTTAATTTTTTGTTCTTCATTCGATTTTGCTAATTCTTATTTAGCACACCTACAGTAGAACGTACGGACGGGCAGACGGACGGACGGGCATGGCTAAATCAAATTTTTTTTCGACACTGATGATTTTGATATATGGAAGTCTATATCTATCTCGATTCCTTTATACCTGTACAACCAACCGTTATCCAATCAAAGTTAATATACTATGTGTTAGTACGATATGGGTATCAAATGAAAGGTGGTAATGAATATTTTAAAAGGGAGTGACCCTTAGTTCTATAGGTGGACGCCTTTTCGATATATCGCCATAGAGGTGGACCAGGGGTGACTCTAGAATGCGTTTGTACGATATGGGTATCAAATGAAAGTTGTTAATGATTATTTAAAAGGGAGTGGGCCTTAGTTCTATAGGTGGACGCCTTTTCGAGATATCGCCATAAAGGTGGACCAGAGGAGACTCTATAATGTGTTTATGAGGGTTTTAAAAGGGAGTGGTGGCAGTTGTATATGTGAAGGCGTTTTCGTGATATCGACCGAAATGTGGACCAGGGTAGCCCAGAACTTCATTTGCGGGTACCGCTAATTTATTTATATATGTAATACCACGAACAGTATTCCTGCCAAGATTCCAAGGGCTTTTGATTTCGCCCTGCAGAACTTTTTCATTTTCTTCTACTTAATATGGTAGGTGTCACACCCATTTTACAAAGTTTTTTTCTAAAGTTATATTTTGCGTCAATAAACCAATCCAATTACCATGTTTCATCCCTTTTTTCGTATTTGGTATAGAATTATGGCATTTTTTCATTTTTCGTAATTTTCGATATCGAAAAAGTGGGCGTGGTCATAGTCGGATTTCGGCCATTTTTTATACCAATACAAAGTGAGTACAGATAAGTACGTGAACTGAGTTTAGTAAGTAAGTTTAGTAAGATATATCGATTTTTGCTCAAGTTTTCGTGTAACCGGCAGAGCGGAAGGACAGACGGACTTCTGTGTATTTCACAGTTTATCACAGAAAACAGTTATTGTCCTAGAATCTAAGCCCCTACCAAATTTCACAAGGATTAGTAAATATTTTTCGACTTATGTCATTAAAGGTATCCTAGAAAAATTAAATGAAAAAGGGCGGAGCCACGCCCATTTTGAAATTTTATTTTATTTTTGTATTTTGCTGCACCATATCATTACCGGAGTTGAATTTTGACATAACTTACTTATATACTGTAAAGATATTAAATTTTTTTTTTTAATTTTGACTTAAAAATTTTTTTTTTAAGTGGCCGTGGTCGTTGTCCGATTTTGCTAATTTTTATTAAGCATACATATAGTAACAGGAGTAACGTTCCTGCCAAATTTCATCATGAAAGCTTCAACGACTGCCAAATTACAGCTTGCAAAACTTTTAAATTACCTTCTTTTAAAAGTGGGCAGTGCCACGCCCATTGTTCAAAATTTTACTGATTTTCTATTCTGCGCCATAAGTTCAACTCACCTACAAAGTTTCTTTGCTTTATCCATCTTTGGTAATGAATTATCGCACTTTTTCGTTTTTCGAGCTCTGCTCAACTGAGTATAAAAATTAGTGAGAAATTTCATACAAATATGGTAAAAGAACCTCATTTAGTTGTTCTAAAAGAGCCTTATGCTGAATTACTTGGATATTTTAATTTGGGTGAAGAAGAAAAAACACCAATTTAAATAATAAAATGAATTCTTCAATAGGAAAAAACTGTCAATAGATCAATTAATTGGCATATGCAGCGATGGAAAACCAGCTAATACGGGAATAGAAAATGGTGTTATAAGACTTTTTGAAAAGCATTTAAATAGACCACTGCTCTGGTTTATATGTTTGCTTCATTTCAATGAATTACCATTCGGTCATTTATTCAGAGCATTAGATAAAATAATTAAAAAAACTTTTAAGTAAAATGGCTTTATTGAAAACAATACTTATATGAAGTAATAATAATACCAAAAGCTAGAAAATAATTAGGTAGTACTAGCGTTGGGCGCGTGAAATTTCTAAAAATGTGAGGCGTATCATAACCTTGTTAAGGTTCAGTTGGTCTTATTTATGACTATCTATAGAAATTTTACGCGTCCAACGCTTTTATGTAATTGTCTGATCAACGCCCTAGATTGAGAGGAGTGTGACGTCTAGTACCTAGGACCTACCTAATTATTTTCTAACTTTTAGTATTATTATTACTTCATGTAAGTATTGTTTTCAATAAAACCGTTTAACTTAAAAACTATTTTTAAATTATTTTATTTTCAAGTTTTTAGTTTTTATTTAATTGCCTATTATTTCCCATTCTATTTACTTCATTTACTTACTTACTTACATACTTAATTGGCGCTTAACTGTCCAAACGGTTATGGCCGTCCAACAAGGCGCGCCAGTCGCTCCTTCGCTGCGCCAACCGGCGCCAATTGGTCACACCAAGGGAGTTTAAATCGTTTTCCACCTGGTCCTTCCAACGGAGAGTGGCCGCCCTCTACCTCTGCTTCCATAGGCGGGTTCCGATAGAAACACTTTCTTGGCCGGAGCATCACCTTTCATTCCCATAACATGGCCTAGCCAGCGCAGCCGCTGCGTTTTAATGCGCTGTACTATGTGGATGTCTGCGTATAGCTCGTACAGCTCATAATTAAATCTTCTTCGGTACTCGCCATCGCCAACGCGTAGAGGTCCATAAATCTTTCGAAGAACTGTTCTCTCGAACACTCCCAAAGCCGCTTCATCTGCTTTTGTCATGGTCCATGCTTCTGCCCCATTTAGCAGGACGGAGGGGGGACTTTACTTTTCAATTACCTACCTAGTCTAAAGTAGCATTTATTGGCAAGATTGATTCTTCGCTGGATTTCAGTGCTGATGTTGTTGGTAGTGTTGATGCTGGTTCCCAAATAAACGAATTCTTTTACTATTTCGAAATTATGGCTGCCAACAGTAGCGTGGTTGCCAAGGCGCGTATGCACTGACTCCTTGCTCGATGACAGCAGGTACTTCGTTTTGCACTCATTCACCATCAAACCCATCTTTACCGCTTCTTTTTCCAGTTTGGAGTAAGCACAACTAACAGCGCGGGTGTTTAGGCCGATGATATGATTGAACCAATTACTTAATGAATGAATGCTACACCATCCGCCTTTGAAAGGGTAGTCATATATAATTTGTGCACCAATTAAGGATGGCTACTCGAGTGGCACAATAAATTTTTGAATCCGTTTCTGCTTACATTGTTATTTTGTTTACTTATGACGTAACTTTATCTATTTATGTACTCTTTATGTTCCTTTTTGATTTGTTTACAATTGGTTTTTTTTTATACTCAGTTGAGCACAGCTTACTTTGATTGGATAACGGTTGGTTGTACAGGTATAAAGGAATCGAGATAGATATAGGTTTCCATATATCAAAATCATCAGTATCGAAAAAAAGTTTGATTGAGCCATGTCCGTCCGTCCGTCCGTCTGCCCGTTAACACAATAACTTGAGTAAATTTCGAGGAATCTTGATGAAATTTGGTACGTATTTTCCTGGGCATTCATCTCAGGTTGTTATTTAAAATGAACGATATTGGATTATAACCACGCCCACTTTTTCGATATCGAAATTTTCGAAAAACAGAAAAAATGCGATAATTCATTACCAAAGACGGCAAAAACGATGAAACTTGGTAACTGAGTTGAACTTATGACGCAGAATAGAAAATTAGTAAAATTTTGGACAACGGGCGTGGCACCGCCCACTTTTAAAAGAAAGTAATTTAAAAGTTTTGCAAGCCGTAATTTGGCAGGCGATAAAGATATCGTGATAAAATTTAGCAGGAACGTTACTCCTATCACTCTATGTATGCTTTATAAAAATTAGGAAAATCGGAGAACGACTACGCCCACTTTAAAAAAAAATTTTTTTTAAGTCAAACTTTAACAAAAAATTTAATATCTTTACAGTATATAAGTAAAGTATGTCAACATTCAGCTCCAGTAATGATATGGTGCAATGAAATACAAAAATAAAAGAAAATTTCAAAATGGGCGTTGCTCCGCCCTTTTTCGTTTAATTTGTCTAGGATACTTTTAATGCCATAAGTCGAACAAAAATTTACCAATCCTTGTGAAATTTGGTAGGGGCTTAGACTCTAGGACGATAACTGTTTTCTGTGAAAAAGGGCGAAATCGGTTGAAGCCACGCCCAGTTTTTATCCACAGTCGACCGTATGTCCTTCCGCTCGGCCGCTAACACGATAACTTGAGCAAAAATCGATATATCTTTACTAAACTCAGTTCACGTACTTATCTGAACTCACTTTGTATTGGCGTAAAAAATGGCCGAAATCCCACTATGACCACACCCACTTTTTCGATATCGAAAATTACGAAAATTAAAAAAATGCCATAATTCTATACCAATAACGAAAAAAGGAATGAAAAACGGTAATTGGATTGGTTTATTGACGCAAAATATAACTTTAGAAAAAAACTTTGCAAAATGGGTGTGACACCTACCATATTAAGTAGAAGAAAATGAAAAAGTTCTGCAGGACGAAATCAAAAGCTCTTCGAATCTTGGCAGGAATACTGTTCATGGTATTACGTATATAAATAAATTAGCGGTACCCGATAGATGATGTTCTGGGTCACCCTGGTCCACATTTTGGTCAATATCTCGGAAACTCCTTCACATATACAACTACCACCACTCACTTTTAAAATACTCATTTACACCTTTCATTTGACACCCATATCGTACAAACAAATTCTAGAGTCACCCCTGGTCCACCTTTATGGCGATATCTCGAAAAGGCGTCCACCCATAGAACTAAGCCCCACTCCCTTTAAAATACTCATTAAAACCTTTTGTTTGATACCCATATTGTACAAACGCATTCTAGAGTCACCCCTGGTCCGCCTTTGTGGCGATATCTCGAAAAGGCGTCCACCTATAAAACTAAGCTCCACTCCCTTTTAAAATACTCATTAACACCTTTCATTTGATACCCATATCGTACAAATAAATTCTAGAGTCACCCCTGGCCCACCTTTATGGCGATATCTCGAAAAGGCGTCCACCCATAGAACTAAGGCCCACTCCCTTTTAAAATACTCATTAACACCTTTCATTTGATACCCATATCGTACAAACAAATTCTAGAGTCACCCCTGGTCCACCTTTAAGGCGATATCTCGAAAAGGCGTCCACCTATAGAACTAAGGCCCATGCCCTTTTAAAATATTCATTAACACCTTTCATTTGATACCCATATCGTACAAACGAATTCTAGAGTCACGCTGGTCCACCTTTATGACGATATCACGAAAAGGCGTCCACCTGTATAACTAAGGCCCCTTACTTTTAAAATACTCATTAACACCTTTCGTCTGATACCCATATTGTACAAACGCATTCTAGAGTCACCCCAGATCCACCTTTATGGCGATATCTCGAAAAGGCTTCCACCTATAGAACTAAGGCCAACTCCCTTTTAAAATACTTATTAACACTTTTCATTTGATACTCATATCGTACAAACAAATTCTAGAGTCACCCCTGGTCCACCTCTATGGCGATATCTCGAACTAAGGCCCACTCCCTTTTAAAATGTCATCAGCTGAATATCATCAGCATATGCCAGTAATTGCACGCTTTTATAGAATATTGTTCCAATTCGGTTAAGTTCAGCAGCTAGTATAATTTTCACCAGCATCAAATTAAAAATTCAAATTAAAAATCGCACGAGGGGGGGTCACCCTGTCTGAAACCTCGTTTATTTTCGAACGGCTCGGAATGGTCCTTCCCAATTCTGACTGAGCTGATGGTGTTGCTCAACGTCATTTTGCACAGCCGTATAAGTTTTACGGGGAAACAAAATTCAGACATAGCGGCAAATATGCAGCTCCTTTTCATGCTGTCGAAGGCGGCTTTAAAGTCGACGAAGAGGTGATGTGTGTCGATTCTCTTTTCACGGGTTTTTTCCAAGATTTGGCGCATTGTGAGAATCTGGTCGATGCTAGATTTACCAGGTCTGAAGCCGCGCTGATAAGGTCCTATCAGCCGGTTCACGGTGGGCTTCAATCTTTCGCACAATACACTTGAAAGGACCTTATATGCGATATTAAGAAGGCTGATTTCACGATAGTTGGTGCATTGTGCAGTATCCCCCTTCTTTTAGACTGGGCAAAGAACACTTAGATTCCAATCGTCGATCATGCACTCGTCCGCCCATATTTTACGAAGAAATTGCTGCATGCGCCTTACCAACTCCTCGCCGCCGTACTTGAATAGCTTCGCAGGCAATCCATCAGCGCCCACGGCCTTGTTGTTTTTCAATCTATTTATTGCTATTCTAATTTCGTCATAATCGGGCGGGGGGACATATATTCCATCATCATCGATTGCGGGATCGGGTTCGTCATCTCTGCGCGGTGAATCGCTGCCTCCATTTAGGAGAGCAGAGAAGTGTTCCCTCCATAATCTAAACACTCTCTGGACATCAGTTAAAAGGTCGTCGTTTTCGTTCCAACAGGAGTTTGCCCCGGCCTTAAAACCTTCCGTCTGTCGCCGTATTTTTTGGTAAAATTTTCGGGCGTTATTCCTGGTAGCTAGCAGCTCAAGCTCCTCGCACTCGCACCTTTCTGCTTCTGATTTTTTCTTCCTTAAAAGGCGTCTGGCTTCCCTTTTCAATTCACGATAGCGTTCACACACTCCTCTTGTTGCGCTCGCTTTTAACGTAGCCCTGTAGGCTGCGTCTTTTCTTTCGGTTGCAACGCGCCATTCTTCATCGTACCAGTTATTATCTCGTGGCCAGTCTGTTGTGATGGAAGCTTTTCAACGTCTAGCTTTCCTTGTGTTTTTTGTTCCTTGGTTTTAGCTGCGCTGAGGGGGGTGCGTATTTCGGCTGCAATGAGATAAAGGTCCGAGTCGATGTTAGTTCCTCGGATAATGCGCACATCTAAAACACCGGAGGCATGACGTCCATCTATCACAACGTGATCGATCTGATTGCGAGTATTTCGATCAGGAGACAGACATGTAGCTTGATGTATCTTTTTATGCATGAACCTCGTGCTGGATATTACCATGTTTCGAGCACCGGCAAAATCAATCAGCCTCAGTCCGTTAGGAGAAGTTTCATTGTGTAGGCTGAACTTTCCGACTGTAGGGTCAAAAACACCTTCTTTGCCCACCCTGGCGTTAAAATCGCCAAGCACGACTTTAATATCATGACGGGGGCAGCGCTCGTATGTGTGTTCTAATTGTTCATAAAAAGTGCCTTTCCCTCATTGTCTTTCTCCTCTGTCGGCGCATGGGCGCAGATGAATGATATATTAAAAAATTTTGCTTTTATTCGGATAGCGGCGAGACGTTCCCACAGGTGTGAACGGCAGAACTTGGCGACGAGTCTCTCTCCCACCACAAATCCGAAGCCGAAGCTGCGCGTATTCGTATGGCCACTCCAATAGATGTCACAATTTTCGATCTTCTTTCTTCCTTGCTTCGTCCAACGCATTTATTTAATGGCGGTGATGTCAGATTTTTCTTTGACGAGGACATCAACCAGCCGGGCATCTGCACCAATTCCATTCAGGGAGCGGACGTTCCAGGTGCCATAGTCGTCATCAATAGAGAGTTTATTTATCCGAGGCTTGTCGGTATATTTCATTGGAGTATAGTTTTACGTGGCGGGTCCCAAGCCCAGCGCACAACCCCCTATGCGGGGGTGAAAATATTACTTGCACGTTTATATAGCGAGCCGCTTGCTCCAAGACAGACGCCCGCTTGCAGCCGCGCCTTGAGGTGTACAGACGCTGCCGATGCCATCTCCCCGGCTAGCCCTTAAACCGATTATGTCAGAGTGGCCTAGCCAGGTTGTCGCCTTCTCACAAACAGATGTTTAGCGGCTACCCAGAGTATACTTGGCCGCAAGCGACCGACAGTAGTGAGCTGCTTGAACCGCAGGCAAAAGAGTCGCTGTGGCCATTCCCAGGTGAATGGCGGTCAGAAGCTTTCGCCACTTTCGTGGACTTCTACACACGGCTCCACCCTCCTATTTAGTTCATTTAGTGACTCATTATTAGGACTCTTTCCTGACAATTTTTTACAATCTATGTCCTCAATACATAATACTTCCAAAGATTTTACTCGACTCTGCGCCACGTATGCTTGTCCCTCCTCAAACTTCAAAATATTTTGATGTCACTTCTACCGGACTGTATGTAATATTTGTTCCAAATATGAGCCAAATCGGCCATTATAGGTCGCTTTCTATTCATGTATGTATTATGTGTTCCAAATATGAGCGCAGTCAAACCACAAATACGATTTTTGTGAATATCTCGAACTTTGCGCCACCTAGCGGCGATTTTTTTGTAGGTCGATTTCTATTCTTATATGTATTATATGTTCCAAATATGAGCCAAATCGGACAACAAATACGATTTTTGTGAATATCTCGGTCCTTGCCACACCTAGCGGCGATTTTTTGTAGGTCACTTTCTATTCTTGTATGTATTATGTGTTCCAAATATCAGCCAAATCGGACCAAAAATACGATTTTTGTGAATATCTCGATCCTTTCGCCACCTAGCGGCGTTTTTTTATTATTATTACATTGTCATCGGATTCTGAACTACATTCCAAGTTTCAAGCTTGTAGCTTATCGGAAAGTTACGTAAATTTTAATTACAAAATTCGTTCACAACGACCGGCCGTGCAGCTGTGCAGCCTGTCAAGCCAACGTAAATAAAACCGTTTAATAAAACAGTCACGAGTGGACCAAGAGCCGCAAGTGGAAAAATATACAAAGGCATTCAAGACTATGAAAAATTTCAGGTATGTATTTGTTAAAATTATTTTATAATATTTTTTCAATCAAATTAAAATAGGAAAATTATACTAATTTTAATTTATCTAAAAAATTTATTTTTCAGGTTGTAAGTGATTTTGAACCAATAAATAAAATAAATAAATGTAAAGCGCGATAACCTCCGAAGAGATCTAAGGCCGAGCTTCTCTTCCAATTTGCGTCGTGCTCCTCTTGATTTTCCCTACAAATTGGCCGGACGGGACCTCCATGATTTTATGCCGATTCCGAACGGCATCTGCAAGGCAGATGAGTTTTCACTGAGAGCTTTTCATGGCAGAAATACACCCGGAGCGCTTGCCAAACACTGCCGAGGGGCGACCCCGCTTAGAAAAATTTTCTTCTAATTGAAAAACCTTATTTCTAAAATTTTTGATGTTGCTTTGCCCGGGGTTTAAACCCAGGGCATCCGGTGTGGTAGGCGGAGCACGCTACCATCACACCACTGTGGCCGCCAATAATAATCAAATAATAATAATCAAATATTTGAATTTCCGAAGAGTCAGGACTGTGCTGTTAACTTTAGATCGCTATGTCTCTCTTCTGAGGATATTAGTAAAGCCATTTATAAACTAAAATCCTCCTAGCGGTCTGATGCTGATGGGTTGTGCCCTATAGTGCTAAAGTGCTGTCCAGCTTTAATATATCCGTTAAGACTGATCTTCAATAAATCATTGTCTTCTGGGACGTTCATTAATGATTGGAAAATAACTTCCATTACCCCAGTCTTTAAAAGTGGTAACAAGAACGATGTCCGCAACTACAGGTCGCTGGCAGGTCAACTGTTTCTAATCTTGCTGTCTTTAGTGAATATTGTATAGAGTCATTTTCTGCTGGGTTTCAAGTGGATTGCATCTACACAGATTTCTCTAAAGCTTTTGATAGAGTTTCTCATAGAGTTTTACTAGGGAAATCAGCTTCTCTTGGCTTTCATTCCTCGTTTCTGCTATGGATTGCCTCTTATTTATTTAACAGGCAATGTGTTGTTAATATTGATGGTGTATCCTCCAGGCCTTTTGTTGCCACTTCTGATGTACCCCAGGGTAGTATATTGGGACCCTTATTTTTTATTATTTTTATCAACGACATTAGTAGTTAGCATTTGGTGAAATTTGAACATATCTACGGTTCCGACAAATGTCTAATCGGACACCCAAATACACCCGCTCACCAAATTTTATCCAGATATCTCAAAAATTGAGGGACTAGTTTGCATACACACAGACAGACGGACAGACGGAGAGACGGACAGACGGGCAGACGGACAGACGGGCAGACGGACATGGCTAAATCAACTCAGCTCTTCATCGTGATTATTTCGGTATACTTAATGGTGGGTCTATCTATTTTCCTATAAGGACTTACAATTTTGGGTTTCGTGACGAAATTAATATACCATTTCATTTTCATGAAAGGTATAAAAACAGGTAGGTACTTTGTGTGAGGATGCAAAGTTTCAGGTTTTTTGTGGTCTGCGTGTAAAAACTATGACTACGAATCACGTATTTCAACAATATATGACGCAAACGTAATATTTGATGAAATTTGATGAATTTTGAAGCTTCTAGCAGTAAAAAAGGGGCAAAAATTACGATCTCTTTGATTTTTTCAGACAACAATATATGCTATATACGTAAGCATTTGGTGAAATGTGAAGCTTCTAGCTGTTAAAAGGGGGAAGAAATTGCGCAAAGTTTCTTATCTGAACAATCGGTTGTATGAGATATATACTATATATACCACCGATCTCAGTGATTTTTTAAGACAACAATATATGCTGTACACGTAAGCATTTGGTGAAATCTGAAGCTTCTAGCTGTTAAAATGGGGAGGAAATAGCGCAAAGTTTCTTATCTGAACAATCGGTTGTATGAGATATATACTATATATACCACCGGTCTCTACGATTTTTTCAGACAACAATATATGCTATACACGTAAGCATTTGGTGACGTTTGAACATATCTAAACGATTTTTAAGATAAATATAAAATAAACAAGTAAGGAAGGCTAAGTTCGGGTGTAACCGAACATTACATACTCAGTTGAGAGCTGTGGAGACAAAGTAAGGGAAAATCACCATGTTGTAAAAAGAACCAAGGGTAACCCTGGAATGTGTTTGTATGACATGTGTTTCAAATGGAAGGTATTAAAGAGTATTTTAAAGGAAGGGGCCATAGTTCTCTAGATGGACGCCATTTAGGGATATCGCCATAAAGGTGGACCAGGCCTGACTCTAGAATTTGTTTTGTACGATATGGCTATCAAATTAAATGTGTTAATGATAATTTTAAAAGGGAGTGGGCCTAAGTTCTATAGGTGGACGCCTTTTCGTGATATCGCCATAAAGGTGGACCAGGGGTGACTCTAGAATTTATTTTGTACGATATGGGTATCAACTGAAAGGTATTAATGTATTTTAAAAGGGTGTGGGTCTAAGTACTATAGATGGTCGCCTTTTCGAGATATCGCCATAAAGATGGACCAGGGGGACTCTAGAATTTGTTTGTACGATATGAGTATCAAATGAAAGGTGTTAATGAGTATTTTAAGAGGGCGTGGGCCTTAGTTCTATATGTGGACGCCTTTTCGAGATATAGCCATAAAGGTGGACCAGGGGTGACTATAGAATTTGTTTGTACTATATGGGTATCAAATGAAAGGTGTTAATGAGTATTTTAAAAGGGAGTGGGCCTTAGTTCTATAGGTGGACGTCTTTTCGGAATATTGTTATAAAAGTGGACCAGGGTTGACTCTAGAATGCGTTTGTACAATATGGGTATTAAACGAAAGGTGTTAATGAGTATTTTAAAAGGGCATGGGCCTTAGTTCTATAGGTGGATGCCTTTTCGAGATATCGCCATAAAGGTGGACCGGGGGTGACTCTAGAATTTGTTTGTACGATATGGGTATCAAATGAAAGGTGTTAATGAGTATTTTAAAAGGGCGTGGGCCTTAGTTCTATAGGTGGACGCCTTTTCAAGATATCGCCATAAAGGTGGACCCACGGTGACTCTAGAATTTGTTTGTACGATATGGGTATCAAATGAAAGGTGTTAATGAGTATTTTAAAAGGGAGTGGGCCTTAGTTCTATAGGTGGATGGCTTTTCGAGATATCGCCATAAAGGTGGACCAGGGGTGACTCTAGAATTTGTTTGTACGATATGGGTATCAAATGAAGGGTGTTAATGATTATTTTAAAAAGGAGTGGGCCTTAGTTCTATATGTGGACACCTTTTCGAGATATCGCCATAAACGTGGACCAGGGGTGTCTCTAGAATGTGTTTGTACGATATGTGTATCAAATTAAAGGTATTAATGAGGGTTTTAAAAGGGAGTGGCCCTTAGTTGTATATGTCAAAGCGCTTTCGAGATATCGACCTAAATGTGGACCAGGGTGATCCAGAACATCATCTGTCGGGTACCGCTAATTTATTTATATATGTAATACCACGAACAGTATTCCTTCCAAGATTCCAAGGGCTTTTGATTTCGCCCTGCAAAACTTTTTCATTTTCTTCTACCTAATATGGTAGGTGTCACACCCATTTTACCAAGTTTTTTTCTAAAGTTATATTTTGCGTCAATATACTAATACAGTTACCATGTTTCATCCCTTTTTTCGTATTTGGTATATAATTATGGCATTTTTTTCATTTTTCGTAATTTTGATATCGAAAAAGTGGGCGTGTTCATAGTCGGATTTCGGCCATTTTTTACACCAATACAAAGTGAGTGCAGATAAGTACGTGAACTGAGTTTAGTAAAGATATATCGATTTTTGCTCAAGTTATCGTGTTAACGGCCGAGCGGAAGGACAGACGGTCGACTGTGTATAAAAACTGGGCGTGGCTTCAACCGATTTCGCCCTTTTTCACAGAAAACAGTTATCGTCCTAGAATCTAAGCCTCTACCAAATTTCACAAGGATTGGTAAATTTTTGTTCGACTTATGGCATTAAAATTATCCTAGACCAATTAAATGAAAAAGGGCGGAGCCACGCCCATTTTGAAATTTTCTTTTATTTTTGTATTTTGTTGCAACATATAATTACTGGAGTTGAATGTTGACATAATTTAATTATATACTGTAAAGATATTAACTTTTCTTTTAAAATTTGAATTAAAAAAAATTTTTTTTTAAATTGGGCGTGGTCGTTCTCCGATTTTGCTAATTTTGGTTAAGCAGACATATAGTAATAAGAGTAACGTTCCTGCCAAATTTCATCATGATATCTTCAACGACTGCCAAATTACAGCTTGCAAAACTTGTAAATTACCTTCTTTTAAAAGTGGGCGGTGCCACGCCCATTGTCCAAAATTTTACTAGTTTTCTATTCTGCGTCATAAGTTCAACTCACCTACTAAGTTTCATCGCTCAGTCCGTATTTGGTAATGAATTATCGCACTTTTTCGATTTTTCGAAATTTTCGATATCGAAAAAGTTGGCGTGGTTATTGTCCGATATTAATTGAACAATAGGTTGTGGGGGATATATACTATATATACGACCGATCTCATCAATTTTTTCAGGCAACAATATGTGCAATATACGAAATTTTATGGTGAAGTTTGAAGCTTCAATCTGTTAAATTATGTAAGATATGACAAAAATCCTCATTTTCTGAAAAATTGGTTGTATAGAGGATATATGCTATAGTAGTCCGATCCGGCTGGTTCCGACAAATGTCTATTCTGACACCCAAATACACCCGCTCACCAAATTTTATCAAGATATCTGAAAAATTGAGCGACTAGTTTGCATACAAACAGACAGACGGACAGACGGAGAGACGGGCAGACGGACAGACGGACATGGCTAAATCAACTCAGCTCTTCATCGTGATTATTTCGGTATACTTAATGGTGGGTCTATCTATTTTCCTTTAAGGACTTACAATTTTGGGTTTCGTGACGAAATTAATATACCATTTCATTTTCATGAAAGGTATAAAAATAGGTAGGTACTATGTATGAGGATGCAAAGGTTCACGTTTTTTGTGATCTGCATGTAAAAACTATGACTACGAATCACGTATTTCAAAAACATATGACGTAAAGGTAACTATTTGATGAAATCTGATGCATTTTGAAGCTTCTAACCGTAAAAAAGGGCAAAAATGACAGTTTATATGAAGTATTTAATATATATACCACCGATCTCTATGATTTTATCAGACAACAATATATGCTATATACGTAAGCATTTGTAGAAATTTGAAGCTTCTAGCTAATAAAACAGGGCAGAAATTGCGCAAGGTTTCTTATCTGAAAAATCGGTTATATGAGATATATACTATGTATACCACCGATCTCAATGATTTTTTCAGACATCAATATATGCTATAAACGTAAGCATTTGGTGAAATTTGAAGCTTCTAGCTGTTAAAATGGGGCCGAAATCGCAAAAAAAAAATATATATATACTATATATATATACAATATATACTATCATATATATATTATTTATATCACCGATCTCTATGATTTTTTCAGACAACAATATATGCTATATACGTAAGCATTTGGTGAAGTTTGAAGCTTCTAGCTGTGAAAACGGGGCAGCAATTGCGCAAAGTTTCTTATCTGAACAGTCGGTTGTATGAGATATATACTGTGTATACCACCGATCTCAATGATTTTGTCAGACATCAATATATGTTATACACGTAAGCATTTGGTGAAATTTGAAGTTTCTAGCTGTTAAAATGGGGCCGAAATCGCAAAAAAAAATATATATAGATACTATATATATATACAATATATATCATCATATATATATTATATATATCACCGATCTCTATATTTTTTGACACAACAATATATACTATATACGTAAGCAGTCGGTGAAATTTGAAGCTTATAGCTGTTAAAACGGGGTAGAAATTGCGAAAAGTTTCTTATCTGAACAATCGGTTGTATGAGATATATACTATATATACCACCGATCTCTATGATTTTTTCAGACAACAATATATGCTATATACGTAAGCGTTCGGTGAAATTTGAAGCTTCCAACTGTTAAAATGGGGCTAAAATTGCGAATATATATATATATATATTATATATATACCACCATATATATACTATATGTACCACCGATCTTTATGATTTTTTCACACAACAATATATGCTATACACGTAAGCATTCGGTGAAATTTGAAGCTTCTAGCTCTTAAAATAGGGCAGTAATTACTAAAAGTTTCTTATTTGAACAATCGGTTGTGGGGGATATATACTAT
The DNA here is from genome assembly GCF_040869045.1 of Eurosta solidaginis. Taxonomy (NCBI): domain Eukaryota; kingdom Metazoa; phylum Arthropoda; class Insecta; order Diptera; family Tephritidae; genus Eurosta; species Eurosta solidaginis. Next base: position 113,293,618 of record NC_090324.1, read on the forward strand.
ATATACGACCGATCTCATCAATTTTTTCAGGCAACAATATGTGCAATATACGAAATTATATGGTGAAGTTTGAAGCTTCAATCTGTTAAATTGAGTAAGATATGACAAAAATCCTCATTTTCTGAAAAATCGGTTGTATGGAGGATATATGCTATAGTGGTCCGATCCGGCCGGGTCCGACAAATGTCGAATCGGACACCCAAATACAGCCGCTCACCAAATTTTATCAAGATTTCGGGACTAGTTTGCATACAAACAGACAGACGAACAGACGGACATGGCTAAATCAACTCAGCTCTTCATCGTGATTATTTCGGTATACTTAATGGTGGGTCTATCTATTTTCCTTTAAGGACTTACAATTTTGGGTTTAGTGACGAAATTAATATAACATTTCATTTTCATGAAAGTTATAAAAAAACAAGTAAGGAAGATTAAGTTCGGGTGTAACCGTACATTACATACTCAGTTGAGAGCTATGGTGGCAACATAAGGGAAAATAACCATGTAGGAAAATGAACCGAGGGTAACCCTGGAATGTGTTTGTATGACATGTGTATCAAATGAAAGGTATTAAAGAGTATTTTAAGAGGGAGCGGGCCATAGGTCTATAGGTGGACGACATTTAGGGATATCGCCATTAAGGTGGATCAGGGGTGACTCTAGAATGCGTTTGTACAATATGGGTATCAAATTAAAGGTATTAATGAAGGTTTTAAAATGGGAGTGGTGGTAGTTGTATAGGTGGTCGCCTTTTCGAAATATCGCTATAAAGGTGGACCAGGGGTGACTCTAGAATGCGTTTGTACAATATGGGTATCAAACGAAAGGTGTTAATGAGTATTTTAAAGGGGCGTGGGGCTTAGTTCTATAGGTGGACGCCTTTTCGAGATATCGCCATAAAGGTGGACCGGGCGTGACTCTAGAATGCGTTTGTACAATATGGGTATCAAACGAAAAGTGTTAATGAGTATTTTAAAAGGGCGTGGGGCTTAGTTCTATAGGTGGACGCCTTTTCAAGATATCGCCATAAAGGTTGACCAGGGGTGACTCTAGAATATGTTTGTACAATATGGCTATCAAACGAAAGGTGCTAATGAGTATTTCAAAAGGGCGTGGGGTTTAGTTCTACAGGTGGACGCCTTTTCGAGATATCGCCATAAAGGTGGTCCAGGGGTGACTCTAGAATGTGTTTGTATGATATGGGTATCAAATTAAAGGTATTAATGAAGGTTTTAAAATGGGAGTGGTGGTAGTTGTATAGGTGGTCGCCTTTTCGAAATATCGCTATAAAGGTGGACCAGGGGTGACTCTAGAAAGCTTTTGTACAATATGGGTATCAAACGAAAAGTGTTAATGAGTATTTTAAAAGGGCGTGGGGCTTAGTTCTATAGGTGGACGCCTTTTCGAGATATCGCCATAAAGGTTGACCAGGGGTGACTCTAGAATGCGTTTGTACAATATGGGTATCAAACGAAAAGTGTTAATGAGTATTTTAAAAGGGCATGGGTCTTAGTTCTATAGGTGGACGCCTTTTCGAGATATCGCCATAAAGGTTGACCAGGGGTGACTCTAGAATATGTTTGTACAATATGGCTGTCAAATGAAAGGTGCTAATGAGTATTTTAAAAGGAAGTGGGGCTTAGTTCTATAGGTGGACGCCTTTTCGAGATATAGCCATAAAGGTGGACAAGGGTGACTCTAGAATGTGTTTGTACGATATGGGCATCAAATTAAAGGTATTAATGAGGGTTTTAAAAAGGAGTGGTGGTAGTTGTATAGGTGGTCGCCTTTTCGAGATATCGGCATAAGGGTGGACCAGGGGTGACTCTAGAATTTGTTTGTACGATATGGGTATAAAATGAAAGGTGTTAATGAGTATTTTAAAAGGGAGTGATCCTTAGTTCCATAGGTGGACGCCGTTTCGAGATATCGCCATAAAGGTGGACCAGGGGTGACCCTAGAATTTGTTTGTACGATATGGGTATCAAATGAAAGGTGTTAATGAGTATTCAAAAGGGCGTGGGTTTTAGTTCTACAGGTGGACGCCTTTTCGAGATATCGCCATAAAGGTGGACCAGGGGTGACTCTATAATGTGTTTGTACGATATGGGTATCAAATTAAAAATATTAACGAGGCTTTTAAAAGGGAGTGGTGGTAGTTGTATATGTGAAGGCGTTTTCCAGATATCGACCAAAATGTGGACCAGGGTGACCCAGAAATTCATCTGTTGGATACCGCTAATTTATTTATATATATAATACCACGAACAGTATTCCTGCCAATATTTCAAGGGTTTTTTATTTCGCCCTGCAGAACTTTTTCATTTCATGCTACTTAATATGGTAGGTGTCACACCCATTTTACAAAGTTTTTTCCTAAATTTATATTTTGCGTCAACAAACTAATCCAAATAGCATGCTTCATCCCTTTTTTCGTATTTGGTATACAATTATGGCATTTTTTTTTCGTTTTTCGTAATTTTCGATATCGAAAAAGTGGGCGTTGTCATAGTCCGATTTCGGCCATTTTTTATACCAATACAAAGTGAGTTCAGATAAGTACGTGAACTGAGCTTAGTAAATATATATCGATTTTTGCTCAAGTTATCGTGTTAACGTCCGAGCGGAGGACAGACGGTCGACTGTGTATAAAAACTGGGCGTGGCTTCAACCGATTTCGGCCTTTTTCACAGAAATAAGTTATCGTCCCAGAATCTAAGCCCCTACCAAATTTCACAAGGATTGGTAAATTTTTGTTTGACTTATGGCATTAAAAGTATCCTAGACAAATTAAATGAAAAAGGGCGGAGCCACGCCCATTTTGAAATTGTCTTTTATTTTTGCATTTTGTTGCACCGTGTCATTACTGGAGTTGAATGTTGACATAATTTACTTTTATACTGTAAAGATATTAAATTTTTTGTTAAAATTTGACTTTAAAAAAAAATTTTTTAAAGTGGGCGTGTTCGTTCTCCGATTTTGCTAATTTTTATAAAGCATACATATAGTAATAGGAGTAACGTTCCTGCCAAATTTCATCATGATATCTTCAACGACTGCCAAATTACACTTGCAAAATTTTAAATTACCTTCTTTTAATAGTGGGCGGTTCCACGCCCATTGTCCAAAATTTTACAAATTTTCTATTCTGCGTCATAAGTTCAACTCACCTACCAAGTTTCATCGCTTTATTCGTCTTTGGTAATGAATTATCGCACTTTTTCGGTTTTTCGAAATTTTCGATATCGAAAAAGTGGGCGTTGTTATAGTCCGATATTGTTCATTTTAAATAGCGATCTGAAATGAGTGCTCAGGAACCTACATACTAAATTTCATCAAGATACCTCAAAATTTACTCAAGTTATCGTGTTAACGGACGGACGGACGGACGGACATGGCTCAATGAAATTTTTTTTCGATCCTGATGATTTTGATATATGGAAGTCTATATCTATCTCGATTCCTTTATACCTGTACAACCAACCGTTATCCAATCAAAGTTAATATACTCTGTGAGCTCTGCTCAACTGAGTATAAAAACGTGAAGGTGGTATGGCTGTTACAGCAGAAAGTCGTGAAAAACAACCACGAATGGACAGCAAAAAAGATTTAAAAAAATAATAACATAACATTACTTTTATTTTTAAAAATACGTTAAAATGGTCAATTCTAAGTAAAAAATAATTTTTTAAATAAATTACATTAAAATTATAAAAATTGTGTTTTTTTGCTTATTACTTGAAAAAACAGGTTTTTTTTGTAAATTTTTTTCTACTAAAACGAATTCGAAAAAAGAGAAACTGTCTGCATGAAAGTTGTTGGTAATATTTTGAACTTATTTTAGCTGTAGAGAAAAAATCTTTCCATAAGAAATTTGTTAAAAATGATAATATAACATTTAAAAGTAAATTTTAGGCCAGTCTCTCTCTGATATCTCTACAAGATTCAAAAACACTATAGATATTAATACAGACTAGTATCGCCTGTGGTCGAAATTCGAACAACGTGTATTTTTTCAACTTAGTCTATGCATCAAGTGTTGGAAATATAGCAAACTGGTCTAACTTACTTAACTTTTTCTTTAAAATTTTGAGTTTGATCTAAGACTTTGTACTTTTTGATTGTATTTTCTTAAATTTTCTACAAACTTTTCACATGTAATTATGACGTTTTGGTATGGAACTCCTTAAACAAAAACATAAAAATTATGTAAAATCAAATGAAATTGACATAGAACTATGATGAAATTAGTTGAAATTGAATTGAAAAATAGTTTACGTCAATAGTGTCATAATTCAAAAAACACGAACTTTTAGTAAATACGAAGAAATTTGCTAAAGGAATTTAACCTATTTTACGGCACCCGTTTAATTTTGTATAAATACATATCTAATATGTAAGTGTGACACAAACAAAAATTTCGAGTAGAATAGAGGATACCTTCATAAAAAATAAAATAAAAATATAAAAAATTATGTAATGAGAAAGAAGGCAGAGTTTACTAAAAAAATGTTTAATTAAAGAAAAAAATAAAGTACGTAAATTGCGAAAAAATTAAGTGAAGTGAACAAACAGTTCCATATAAAAACGCAATAAGTGCACTTAGACTTTTTTCCGGGTTTTAGTGTGATCATTGTGGAAATATAATGATTCTAATGTTCGGATATTTAATGTTGGGATTCCCATTGAGATCTATGTACGTAATTAATTTGTATTAAATTAATAAACACTCCATTTCATGAATATATATGACCATATCTACCATAAAATATCGTCTGTTAACAATATGATACTAAGATATAACAAAGCAGAATAAATTAGAAAGAAAAGAAAAACAAACAAAAACATTGAAATTATTCACGCAAACATATTTACAAAATAAAGTTAATTTCAGAACTTTAAGCAAAATAAACAAATTAGGGTTATGGGATCTAAGCATCCGATTAATGGATATATAATCCAACAAAGCAACATCAAAATTTTAGAAATAAGGTTTTTCTTTTAGAAGAAAATTTTTGTAAGCGGGGCCGCCCCTAGGCAGTGTTTGGCAAGCCCTCCGAGTGTATTTCTGAAATGAAAACTCATCTGCCTTGTAGATGCCGTTCGGAGTCGGCTTAAAACATCTAGGTCCCGTCCGGCCAATTTGTAGGGACAATCAAGAGGAGCACGACGCAAATTGCAAGAGAAGTTTGGCCTTAGATCTCTTCGGAGGTTATCGCACTTTACATTTATTTATTTTAATCCAACAAAGTTAGCCTAATAATAAATATAGTGGGTATGATGCCGGTTGCCGTTTTGACCTAAAATCAAAAACGTTTTTCGAACGTTTTTTTGTTTCGTTTAATATACAACGTGGAATTTTCCGATTCAGTCAAGTTGCATTTAAATAATAATAAACCAATTTGAAATAAGAGAATATATAATAAAATAAAATAAGAACTAAAATAAATTAGCATAAAAGTCAATATAAAAAATTTAATGTTGTATTTTTGTAACTTTTTTTTTTTGTTCAATATAAGACGTACTTTATCTAAAATGAGGATAAAATCTGCAAATGCAAAAACATTTTCGGGCAAATTTGCCATTAATTGTTATAAATGAATTAGTTAGTTTCAACAAAAGTTAACTCATTATTTGCGAATTCATGTTTTTTTGAAAACAACTAAAATAAAAAACAAAGAATCTGTTAAATAAAGACTTATGTATTTACGTGTAAGTGAAATTTGCCACAAAAAATGGCCAGGTCAAAAATTAATTCTATTTAAGATTTTTTGGTACGCTTCAAATTATTTTGGAAACATTTTTTAGGTTTTTGATAGAGGCTATTATAGGTAAGTGGCAACAATGGGAAACCATGTTTTAATCTTTCACCGTGTAGCGCGTACGCTTATGTAGGTTTGTGTCTAAGAGCACTTACATAATTTGTCCAAAAATGGCACGCTTTTGTGCAAGAAAGTAAATATTCATATTTGGAGAGATTGTTGGATTTACCAAAAACTTTTTCTATTAATTATTAACAAATAGAGTAATATTTGTTAACAAAAATAGGCCTATGCACTGCGGCTGATCTATACGAATCGATTTATATCACTTTTATATGATTTTACGTATGCTAACTATGCGAAACCGCCTTTCAACTGTTTGGATGGAAATTTTGTTAGCGTATTAATATACAGATAGTGGGTAATATACTGCCTATGCAATACGACCGCTATGATGCCGGTTGCCGCTTTGACCTAAATTCAAAAACGTTTTTGTGGCGTTTGTTTTTTTTTTTGTTTCATTCAATATACAACGTGAAATCTTCCGATTCAGTCAAGTTGCATTTAAATAATAATAAACCAATTTGAAATAAGAGAATATATAATAAAATAAAATAAGAACTAAAATAAATTAGCATAAAAGGCAATATAAAAATTTAAGGTTATATTTTTTTAACTTTTTTTTGTTCAGTATAAGACGTGCTTTATCTAAAATGAGGATTACATCTGCAAATGCAAAAAATTTTCGGGCAAATTTGGTATTAATTATTATAAATAAATTAGTTAGTTTCAACAAAAGTTAACTCATTATTTGCGATTTAAAGTTTTTTTTTAAAACAACTAAAATAAAAAACAAAGAATCTGTTAAATAAAAACTTATGTATTTACGTGTAAGTGAAATTTGCCACAAAAAATGGGCCGGTCAAAAATTAATTCTATTTAAGATTTTTTGGTACGCTACAAATTTTGGAACATTTTTTAGGATTTTGGTAGAGGCTATTATAGGTACGTGGCAACAGTGGCAAACCATGTTTTAATCTTTCACCATGTAGCGCGTACGCTTAAGTAGGTTTGTGTCTTAGAGCACTTACATAATTTGTCCAAAGATGGCGCGCTTTTGTGCAAGAAAGTAATTATCCATATTTGGAGAGATTGTTGGATTTACAAAAAACTTTTTCTATTAATTATAAACAAATAGAGTAGGTAGGTTGAACTGGCCGGTCCATGAGGACCTCACATAGACAGATTGAGCCCGTAGTGTTACCAGAAGTTTGTTTCAACGACCAAACTGAAAAACCCTATCAAAAACCAGGACCTATGTTATAAAATAACTGTATTGTATTGTATTGTATTGTTTTGTATAGTCTTTATTTTCTCGTAAATATTTACAATTTCTAGAGTATTACAATATGAAATAAAAATACAAATAAGAAAATAGATAATGACATTAGATGCTCATTCATAGAGCAGAGGAAATTGCCTCATTCGTTTAGTATTATAAATGCTTATGGGGCGCATAATATTAACAAATTATAACTAATTGCTTACAATTGAAAAGATATAAATATGTATAAGGAAAACAAAAATTCAAAAATTAGAGATGTCAAGGTACTTTCATTGAATGGAAAAAAAAAAAAAACACCTCGATGCTAATGGACACAGGTACTTATATTATAGGTCTCAAAAGAGTTTCAATGCCCTCATGATTCAAACCAAGTAGCCACTGTTTCACTTCCCTCAGAAACGCTGCTAGCCTTCTAACTTTGTTTTGCTGCTTACCACGAGCTTATGCCTTGCAAACCAAGATCTTAAAAGGTAAACATCGTGATTAATATCAGCAAAAAGATTAAATTCCGTCCTCTTGGCAAATACTAGAAGCTTCCTAGGACTTAAGCCACTTGCTGCTTCTAGATCTGATAGCTGTATCACTTCTAATAGCTGGAGTCTTAGCCTGGCAAGTGCAGGGCACGAGCACAGAACCTGTTCGATCGTTTTCTCCTCAAACCCGCACTTCCTACATCTGCTATCACTGACCAAGCCTAATTTGAAGGCATGTGACGCCAGAAGGCAGTGTCCAGTAAGAATACCCGTCATGAGCCTACAGTCCTCTCTTTTTAATGATAGGAGCAACTGTGTTAGTCTAAGGTTGTAAGCCCTACACATAATCTTCGACACTTTGCAGCCCCGCGCTTGAACCCACGCCTTTCCCGCTTGGTCGATCATGTGCACCTCTCGCCTTCGCTTAATCTCGCCCAATCTAATTGGGACATCTACGGAGCAAGCTTCAAGGGATGCGCCCTTTTTAGCTAGTTGGTCCGCTTTTTCATTCCCATCTATTCCCACATGCCCTGGGACCCAATATAGATGTATGCTTCTCCCTGTCCCGATTCTTCCAGAGACTGCTTACACTCTAACACGCATTTAGATGCTGTGCTATGCGAGATTATTGCCTTAATTGCTGCTTGACTGTCAATATAAAAGTTAACACGTTTGCAGCTTAAGCTATTCTCTTCCAGGGTTTCTACTGCTTTGGTTACGGCTAATATTTCCGCTAGGAAAACGCTACAGTAATACGGCAGCCTGTAGGATCAGCTTATTTCCAGATCAGCGCAGTATACCACATACCCTACTCCTTCCGTTACTTTGCAACCATCGGTGTACACATGTATCGCCTCGTCCGCCATTTGCGCACTCTTGCGCCAACCGTCCACCTGTATTGTGGCCTTAAGATGTCCTCGAAGCGCAGATAGGGAACCATGTATTCTGTTCGTCTTGTGATTGATGACGCTATACTACTATGGTCATATGGCCGGCGCTCAAGCTGCCCCGAAGCACCGAGCCTGGTTGCGGTCGTTAACGCTTTGTTCTTTGCTACCAGGTCTACAGTTGGGATGTGCATAATGGCAAACAGTGCAGCCGTCGGGGTTGTTTTCAGGGCTCCCGTAATGCTAAGCATCGATAGTCTGCATACCCCCTCTAATTTTTTGAGGTATGTTGTTTTTTGTATGGCTTTCCACCAAACAAGAACTCCATAGTATAGAATAGGGCTTACAATCGCTGTAAAACTCAATGAGAAAGAGAGGGCGATAGGCTCCACGTACACCCCAGCATTCTTTTACATGCATAGAGTGCCGTTGAGGCCTTCTTGACCTTCTCCTCCACGTTGAGCTTCCATAACAGCTTACTGTCTAGGATGATTCCTAGATATTTTGTGCAAGGTTTCTCCTGTAAGGTCACCCCCCCCCCCCCCCCCCTAACTTAAGCCTGGTCCAATTTGGGACTTTGTACCTCTTTGTAAACAAGACCATATCCGTCTTCTCCGCATTGACTTTCAATCCGACATTAGATGCCCAGGAATGAATATCCCGAAGCGCCCGATCCATCAAAGAACTAATCGTTGGAAGGCACTTTCCACTTATGACAATTGCAACGTCATCTGCGTAAGCCGTAATTTTTACAGGTCCCTCATCGAATTGCCTGAGCAGCTGGTTGATGACCAGCGTCCACAGCAGAGGTGATAGCACCCCTCACTGCGGCGTGCCCCTATTTCGTGGCCTCGTACAATCCCCATTGTGATGTAACCTTTCTGCAATTTAACATGCAGCCGATCCATCTGATTAAGGCAGGATGTTCTTTAATGTAATTAAGACCATCCATAATCGCCCATTTTGCAATATTATTGAAAGCTCCGACAATGTCCAAGAAGACTCCTAGAGCATACTCCTTATATTCCAGGGATTTATCTATGCTTATTACCACCCTATGCAATGCGGTGTCTACCGACTTGTCTTTGGTGTACGCATGCTCTGTTGGGGAGTGCAGCTTTTCATCCACGTTGGATTTATGTACACATCTATTAGCCTCTCAAAGGTTTTGAGCATAAATGATGTTAAGCTAATGGGTCTATAATCTTTTGGATACACGTGACCAATCTTCCCCGCCTTTGGTAGAAAAGCTACACGAGTAGTTCTCCAAGAGTGCCGTACATGATTCAGCCTTATGCACCCATCAAATATTATTTTAACCCATTCCACGACCGCCCTACTTGAGACTTGTAGCATGGGCGGGAGTATACCATCTGGGCCCGGCGATTTAAACTTAGAAAACGTCTTCACTGCCCACTCGATCTTGGTATCGGTCACCAAGCCCGGCACTACTAGCTCCGTGATCGAAGTGTGAGTGATGTCTGCTGACTCTTCTAAACCGTCCCCCGATGGGAAATGTGTTTCGAGAAGCACCTTAAAGGATTTCTCACTATTACGTGACCATTCCCCGTTCTCTTTCTTTATTAGTCCCTGGACTATGTTTCCCTTTGCTAGGTCTTTTTTCAACCGTGTTGTTTCGCTGGAGCACTCTATGTCCGTAGAGAAACTTTTCCATGAGTTTCCCTTCACCCTGGTAATTCCCGCTTGTAGATCCTCAGTAGATCCCTGTACTCGTCCCGACACGCTTCGCTTTCCGCGGTCTTTGCGAGCTTAAACATTTCTTTTACCTGTCTGCTTAGAAGACTCAGCTCCTTGCTTCACCATGGCGGTTTTGCTTTTCCTCTGAATCTTCTTAGAGGGCAAGCTTTGTTATACGCAGTCATAAGCGTCCTTGTTAGGAATTCATTCGACTCCTCCAGTTCCTCTACATTAGCAACCTCTTTGGGTTGTTCCAGTTTTGTTTCTACATGTTTCTGGAGTTTAGTCCTTTTCGTTGACCTAGGGTTTCTAAAGGTTCCTCCCTTCTCTACCCTCTTTAGGGGGATGCCGAAGCTGACATACGCATGGTCGGAGAGGATGGTCTATCAAGAACCATCCAATCATACCTTGATATATCACGCTCGGAGCTCAATGTAATATCCAGAACATTGCTGGATGTTGGGCCAATGTATGTAGGGACATTTCCCCTGTTGGCTATCTGCAAATTGGTTTGCAGGATGTAACAAAACCGAGATTCGCCTCTCTCGTTCGTATATGCTCCTCCCAACGCATTGTGGTGCGCATTTGCATCTGCGCCTATGACCAACCGCCCTTTGCGCCCTTCCTCCTGTACTAGCCTTTTGCACTCCATCGGTGAAACCTCCGCAGCATGGGCCATGTAGCAGGACGCCAGGATAAATGCCTGCTTATTCTTTTGCTCAACGGCCACCGCTACGAGATCCTTAGTAGTGTAATTAGGCAGCACATATGAATGCAGCTGTTTCCTTATCATTACTACAGCTCGCACCCGTCCTTCCGTTTGCGCGTAGTAAACGCCAAACCCGCGCGCGCTAAGTCCAGAAACCTTTCCTCCCGATGAGAGCCATGGCTCCTGTATCAGCGCCACGTCAAACGAATCCTCCTCAAGGGTTAGGAGGAGTTCGCTCGACGCCACTTTACTGTGTTGGAGGTTTATCTGTAGGACTCGCAGCACCATTGGGCTGTTTGTCCCCCACCAGCACCTTCGCCTTGACGTGTTGTTGTTGTTGTTGTTGCAATGCTTCGCCCCACCTAACAGCCGCGACCGACCACAAATGGTCATCAATATCCTCTAACGGGAGTCCAAGGAAACTTGCCGTTTCAACAGGGGTGGACCATAAGGAAAGGGGTATTAGAGGCGTTAGTTCCACATTACAATTAAAGAGATGGTTGGTGTCATGTGGGGACACATTGCAAGCGGGGCATACATTTTGTATGTCGGGGTTGATTCTGGATAGGTAAGAGTTTAACCTGTTACAGTATCCAGAACGAAGTTGAGCAAGAGTGACACGCGTTTCCCTGGGGAGTATGCGTTGCTCTTCCGGGAGTTTTCGATACTTTTCTTTAAGTACTGGATTCACCGGGCAATTCCCGGCATAAAGGTCCGACGCCTGTTTATGGAGTTCACCAAGGACCTGCTTGTGTTTTTTCGCTTCATACGGCTGGGTTCTCAGGTGCCGTATTTCCTCAAAAGGCTTACGTCTTGACGTCGCCGTCCTCCCCTTGCCCTTTTGGTATAGAGTATTCGAGGCTCCCTTCAGCCTCTCGTGACTGTTGTGCCGAGTGTTCCTCTGTGCGAGTCACAGCACCATTTAGCGGTTGGTCCTGGGGTATTGTATTGTATGGTATTGTATAGTCTTTATTTTCTCGTAAATATTTACAATTTCTAGAGTATTACAATATGAAATAAAAATACAAATAAGAAAATAGATAATGACATTAGATGCTCATTCAAAGAGCAGAGGAAATTGCCTCATTCGTTTAGTATTATAAATGCTTATGGGGCGCATAATATTAACAAATTATAACTAATTGCTTACAATTGAAAAGATATAAATATGTATAAGGAAAACAAAAAATTCAAAAATTAGAGATGTCAAGGTACTTTCATTGAATGGAAAAAGAAAAAATAAAAAAAAAAAAAAACACCTCGATGCTAATGGACACAGGTACTTATATTATAGGTCTCAAAAGAGTTTCAATGCCCTCATGATTGAAACCAAGTAGCCACTGTTTCACTTCCCTCAGAAACGCTGCTAGCCTTCTAATGAGTCGTATCTCAGCAGGTAGTTTGTTATATAGATTACGTGATACGATGGAGTAGAATTTAAGAAAAAGTGTGGTGCGAAAGCTAGGAACTTTTGTTTGAGATAACGCCTTATTTCTCAGATTGTAAAGGTTGTATATTGGGCTTTGCGTATACCCGCTCCTTATAAAAAAAATTTTTAAAACTTTAAAATAGTATAAGTGCCGCACAGGAAGAATATTTAATTTTTTGAATAGCTCCATAGAGTGTGTTAAACGACCAGCTTTACATATTCTTCGGATTAGATACTTTGTAGGATTAAAAGCGGATGGATCTTACTAGGGTAGGCACCACCCCAACAACTGACTCCGTATTGTAAGTTTGAATGGATTAGCCCATGATACACCAATAACAATATTCTATTGGAACACAGTTTTCTTAAGTTATAGAAAAACGAAGAGCTGATAACATATAAGATTTCATTGCAGAAATATGTGATGACCAACTTAGATTTTGATCGATTATAACACCCAAATATTTGAAATTAGAGGCGACTTCGATCTCAAAACATTTACTGTCACAACTTATTTTCTCATCAAAACTGACAGTTTTGTTATTTTGAGTACAAGTAGTTGAACACAAACGATGCCGCATACATATAGAACTGTGAAAGACAACCTCGTTTATAGGTATTTCCTTCCCGCAAAGGTTGAAAGACATCAACTTTGTTTTGCTGCTTACCACGAGCTTATGCCTTGCGAACCAAGATCTTAAAAGGTAAACATCGTGATTAATATCAGCAAAAAGATTAAATTCCGTCCTCTTGGCAAATACTAGAAGCTTCCTAGGACTTAAGCCACTTGCTGCTTCTAGATCTGATAGCTGTATCACTTCTAATAGCTGGAGTCTTAGCCTGGCAAGTGCAGGGCACGAGCACAGAACCTGTTCGATCGTTTCCTCCTCAAACCCGCACTTCCTACATCTGCTATCACTGACCAAGCCTAATTTAAAGGCATGTGACGCCAGAAGGCAGTGTCCAGTAAGAATACCCGTCATGAGTCTACAGTCCTCTCTTTTTAATGATAGGAGCAACTGTGTTAGTCTAAGGTTGTAAGCCATACACATAATCTTCGACACTTTACAGCCCCGCGCTTGAACCCACGCCTTTCCCGCTTGGTCGATCATGTGCACCTCTCGCCTTCGCTTAATCTCGCCCAATCTAATTGGGACATCTACGGAGCAAGCTTCAAGGGATGCGCCCTTTTTAGCTAGTTGGTCCGCTTTTTCATTCCCATCTATTCCCACATGCCCTGGGACCCAATATAGATGTATGCTTCTCCCTGTCCCGATTCTTCCAGAGACTGCTTACACTCTAACACGCATTTAGATGCTGTGCTATGCGAGATTATTGCCTTAATTGCTGCTTGACTGTCAATATAAAAGTTAACACGTTTGCAGCTTAAGCTATTCTCTTCCAGGGTTTCTACTGCTTTGGTTACGGCTAATATTTCCGCTAGGAAAACGCTACAGTAATACGGCAGCCTGTAGGATCAGCTTATTTCCGGATCAGCGCAGTATACCACATACCCTACTCCTTCCGTTACTTTGCAACCATCGGTGTACACATGTATCGCCTCGTCCGCCATTTGCGCACTCTTGCGCCAACCGTCCACCTGTATTGTGGCCTTAAGATGTCCTCGAAGCGCAGATAGGGAATCATGTATTCTGTTCGTCTTGTGATTGATGACGCTATACTACTATGGTCATATGGCCGGCGCTCAAGCTGCCCCGAAGCACCGAGCCTGGTTGCGGTCGTTAACGCTTTGTTCTTTGCTACCAGGTCTACAGTTGGGATTTGCATAATGGCAAACAGTGCAGCCGTCGGAGTTGTTTTCAGGGCTCCCGTAATGCTAAGCTTCGATAGTCTGCATACCCCCTCTAATTTTTTGAGGTATGTTGTTTTTTGTATGGCTTTCCACCAAACAAGAACTCCATAGTATAGAATAGGCCTTACAATCGCTGTAAAACTCAATGAGAAAGAGAGGGCGATAAGCCCCACGTACACCCCAGCATTCTTTTACATGCATAGAGTGCCGTTGAGGCCTTCTTGACCCTCTCCTCCACGTTGAGCTTCCATAACAGCTTACTGTCTAGGATGATTCCTAGATATTTTGTGCAAGGTTTCTCCTGTAAGGTCACCCCCCCCCCCCCCCCCTAACTTAAGCCTGGTCCAATTTGGGACTTTGTACCTCTTTGTAAACAAGACCATATCCATCTTCTCCGCATTGACTTTCAACCCGACATTAGATGCCCAGGTATGAATATCCCGAAGCGCCCGATCCATCAAAGAAGAAATCGTTGGAAGGCACTTTTCACTTATGACAATTGCAACGTCATCTGCGTAAGCCGTAATTTTTACGGGTCCCTCATCGAATTGCCTGAGCAGCTGGTTGATGACCAGCGTCCACAGCAGAGGTGATAGCACCCCTCACTGCGGCGTGCCCCTATTTCGTGGCCTCGTACAATCCCCATTGTGATGTAATCTTTCTGCAATTTATCATGCAGCCGATCGATCTGATTAAGGCAGGATGTACTTTAATGTAATTAAGACCATCCATAATCGCCCATTTTGCAACATTATTGAAAGCTCCGACAATGCCCAAGAAGACTCCTAGAGCATACTCCTTATATTCCAGGGATTTCTCTATGCTTATTACCACCCTATGCAATGCGGTCTCTACCGACTTGCCTTTGGTGTACGCATCTATCAGCCTCTCAAAGGTTTTGAGCATAAATGATCTTAAGCTAATGGGTCTATAGTCTTTGGGATACACGTGACCGATCTTCCCCGCCTTTGGTAGAAAAGCTACACGAGCAGTTCTCCAAGAGTGCGGTACATGATTCAGTCTTATGCACCCATCGAATATTATTTTAACCCATTCCACGACCGCCCTACTTGAGACTTGTAGCATGGCCGGGAATATACCATCTGGGCCCGGCGATTTAAACTTAGAAAACGTCTTCACTGCCCACTCGATCTTGGTACCGGTCACCAAGCCCGGCACTACTAGCTCCGTGATCGAAGTGTGAGTGATGTCTGCTGGCTCTTCTAAACCGTCCCCCGATGGGAAATGTGTTTCGAGAAGCACCTTAAAGATTTCTCACTATTACGTGACCATTCCCGTTGTCTTTCTTTATTAGTCCCTGAACTTCCCTTTGCTAGGAGTTTTTTTAACCGTGCTGTTTCGCTGGAGCACTCTATGTCCGTACAGAAACTTTTCCATGAGTTTCTCTTCACCCTGGTAATTTCACGCTTGTAGATCCTCAGTAGATCCCTGTACTAGTCCCGACACGCTTCGCTTTCCGTGGTCTTTGCGAGCTTAAACATTTATTTTACCTGTCTGCTTAGAAGACTCAGCTCCTTGCTCCACCATGGCGGTTTTGCTTTTCCTCTGAATCTTCTTAGAGGGCAAGCTTTGTTATACGCAGTCATAAGCGTCCTTGTTAGGAATTCATTCGACTCCTCCAGTTCCTCTACATTAGCAACCTCTTTGGGTTGTCCCAGTTTTGTTTCTACATGTTTCTGGAGTTTAGTCCTTTTCGTTGACCTAGGGTTTCTAAACGTTCCTCCCTTCTCTACCCTCTTTAGGGGGATGCCGAAGCTGATATACGCATGGTCGGAGAAGGATGGTCTATCAAGAACCATCCAATCATACCTTGATATATCACGCTCGGAGCTCAATGTAATATCCAGAACATTGCTGGATGTTGGACCAATGTATGTAGGGACATTTCCCCTGTTGGCTGTCTGCAAATTGGTTTGCAGGATGTAACAAAACAGAGATTCGCCTCTTCGTTCGTATATGCTCCTCCCAACGCATTGTGGTGCGCATTTTCATCTGCGCCTATGACCAACCGCCCTTTGCGCCCCTCCTCCTATACTAGCCTTTTGCACTCCATCGGTGGAACCTCCGCAGCATGGGCCATGTAGCAGGACGCCAGGATAAATGCCTGCTTATTCTTTTGCTCAACGGCCACCGCTACGATATCCTCAGTGGTGTAATTAGGCAGCATATATGAATGCAGCTGTTTCCTTACCATTACTACAGATCGCACCCGTCCTTCCGTTTGCGCGTAGTAAACGCCAAACCCGCGCGCGCTAAGTCCAGAAACCTTTCCTCCCGATGAGAGCCACGGCTCCTGGATCAGCGCCACGTCAAACGAATCCTCCTCAAGGGTTAGGAGGAGTTCTCTCGGCGCCACTTTACTGTGTTGGAGGTTTATCTGTAGGACTCGCAGCACCATTGGGCTGTTTGTCCCCCACTAGCACCTTCGTCTTGACGTGTTGTTGTTGTTGTTGTAGGAATGCTTCGCCCCACCTAACAGCCGCGACCGACCACAAATTGTCATCAATATCCTATAACGGGAGTCCAAGGAAACTTGCCGTTTCAACAGGGGTGGACCATAAGGAAAGGGGTGTTAGAGGCCTAAGTTCCACATTACAATTAAAGAGATGGTTGGTGTCATGTGGGGACACATTGCAAGCGGGGCATACATTTTGTACCTGTGACCTGTTACAGTATCCAGAACGAAGTTGAGCAAGAGTGACACGCGTTTCCCTGGGGAGTATGCGTTCCTCTTCCGGGAGTTTTCGATACTTTTCTTTAAGTACTGGATTCACCGGGCAATTCGCGGCATAAAGGTCTGACGCCTGTTTATGAAGTTCACCAAGGACCTGCTTGTGTTTTTTCGTTTCATACGGCTGGGTTCTCAGGTGCCATATTTCCTCAAAATGCTTACGTCTTGACGTCGCCGTCCTCCCCTTGCCCTTTTGGTTTAGAGTATTCGAGGCCCCTTCATCCTCTCGTGACTGTTGTGCCGGGTGTTCCTCTGTGCGAGTCACAGAACCATTTAGCGGTTGGTCCTCTTCTAGCACGTTCGTGGTGACGTTCTGCAGAAGTCGCAGTGTATCTTCCGACTTCATCACGCATGGTATCCATACCTTAACTTTTGGTACCGTGGGGATTTTCGCTTTATCCACCACCTCAATCCGCGCGTTCGTGCCTTGCCTTTGGAGGTTTCCACAGATCTCCACATTTCAGTAGACATTTGTCCGAAAGGGCTGCTACGATCAACCAGCGCCACAGTCAGTGACTGCTTTGCCATATCACTCATCTCCTCGGGAAAAGCAGGAGTCTTAGTGTTATCTCCCTTTGGCACCTCCGGGAAAGCCGGAGTCTTAGCGTTAACTCCCTTTAGCGCCTCCGAGAAAGCCGGAGCCTTAGCGTTATCTCCCTTTGGCTTATCTCCTACTTCCTTAATTGGAACTTCCCTCTGACTAGCAGCTTTCGAGGTAGTTGCTTCCTCGCTATTGGAGCCCATCTGTCTTACAGCTTTGGGCCTACTTGTCTTGTCTATGTGACTGCCCTGCCTCGCGGCTCTAGGACTGGGTCCCTTCTGCCTCTTGAAAACAGGCTTGTCGCCTTCCGCCGAACGTTGCCTCTTCATTCTGCCATTCGACGTTTCTTCCTACTCTTACCGGTTGCAGAACCGGTGGTTTCTCGCAGAAAACCTTTTGAACTGCCTTCGACCTATTTCTACCGCTTCATGGGCCCATTCAAAGCGCTCGATATCCACTTCTGTTGGGTCGACCACTGCTCCCAAGCGTTGTACAATTCTTTGTGCTGCACGGTACTGCAAGAGAGCTCTTTTACTTACTCTGCTCCGTACCCTTCTCCACTCTTCTACTCCGTTTTTATTTGTGTGCTTCTCCAACACGGAGTTCATTGAATCAGCACTACTCTCGCTCCCCGATTCCGACGCATCGCTTAATTCGTATTTGTTGTCCTTGTATTGCGACTCAGTCCTCCTCTTTACATCGACCTTATTACAATCAGGTAATGAGTCGTTCATCTTGGTAGTACGACCACCTGCCCGACAAGGCGGGCTCAGCGGTCCAGTATTATATACGGGGAAAGAACCGTCCGCCACAGCAGCGCCCCTTACTGTGGTAAGGCTATTAAAACTTCCCGAGGTGGCCCGGTATCGGGAAGGCTCCGTTCGAATACAGCCGAATTTATCCCCTGGCTGCAAATCGAGCAATAGGCACGGTCCGCATAACACCCTGGATTAGGGGGTTGGCAGTTGTTGGTCACCGACATCCCGCCGCCCTCGTGTGAGGCGAAATGGAGTAGATGTCAGTCCTAAACACCTCCGCCTCATAGTCGGGCGCTATGGAGTTCGGCTAAGCCCTCACACCAACGACAAGGTGGCTACCCTAGTGAGGACAAATAATCGAGTACACATTGCGAATTAAGTTAATCAAAGTTATAATTTAAATAAAAAAATATTTTACAAAATATATATTGTGCGTAGGTTTTAATAAAAGTTAGAATTTTACCAGATGTTATACGGTGCGTAGAGGTATATATTAAAGGTATGCCTCCT
Organism: Eurosta solidaginis; assembly: GCF_040869045.1. NCBI lineage: Eukaryota > Metazoa > Arthropoda > Insecta > Diptera > Tephritidae > Eurosta > Eurosta solidaginis. Next base: position 113,312,298 of record NC_090324.1, read on the forward strand.
AACATTTAAATAAATAAATAAATAGTCTATTTCGAGAACGACGGACGACAAATATGTTGCTTGGATTTCGCGGGGCGAAAAATGATACCATTTAGTGAAATTTGGAATATGTTTAATTGTAATGATTGTTAAAGAAGTATTTGTGGTTATCAAATTTTTGTATGGGGTTGTATTAGTTACAGGTACCTACTGTTATATGATAAGTATCCTGTTTCTTCGAAAGTGCATATTTTTCATTGGACTCTATAAAATACAAATACGATTCATAATTCACATTATTAAGAGTGAATTGGTTTAAATAACATCTGTCAATATAGTCACTATACAACCGCGACATGCCTTACAACTACACCCATAGCATAATAATTAAGCGCAATATATCGCCGTGGAGATTTAGGCCGAGCTCCTTCAATATGCATTGTACCTTATTTAATCTTTGGCAATGAATTCATGCGGATTGCAGTGCTTATATCGCTAAAGCTTAATGAATGAAAACCATTTTAACAAAATAACGATTTCGCATTAGTCGTCAATATAAAAAAAGAAAATAAAAAAACTTGATTATAAAAGACACCAGCAAACTTTTAACGTGTGCTAGCTGCTGGAATTAGAAGTAAAAACTAGACTTTTGGACATGGAGAATAACTACTTAACTAATCTTTTACATGCTAAATTAATCAGTCTTTTCAAATGCACTATTTAGTGTATGAATTAAGATCTATCATTTGACTAGACGTATTGTTTTTTGTACGATGATGTTCAATAATAAGAACTTACATAGATGAAGATGATGATACGAATTTTCCCCAACACGTGCTTATTCGAATGTAGATAATAATTGCTTATGATAAGAAACTTTGAATCTCAAGAGATACATTCCGTCCACGAATCAGGTTGGTTTTCTTTTTTTTGTATTGTAGGTAATTCGGTAGTCCTTGTCCTGCTGTTCTGAGCCATTGGGGATAGAACCCTTTTCATTCGCATCTTGTGATATGGCCAAAGTGGATCCATTCGTAGCTAAATTTATACTATTTTCTCTGCTTAAAATAACCGTTGACGCACTACAAATTGATTCACCATCATATTGCACGCCTGCGTTTAATGTTGGTAGAACATTGCTTGTTGGTGGTATGATAATTGGTGCAAAAATAATACTTAAATCAAGGGTTTGCTGTAATATATGCCAGGAAGCCACAAACACTGTTTTGACACGTTCAAAAGTATCGAAATCATACACAAATCTCACTGTATTTGTTAAGTCAAAAGGTTTTCAATGCAGAGCTCCTTCCACTGATGGATGCCGTTTTTCAATGACTTCGCTAGCCGGCAAACATTAATAGGCAAATGGCCGCCAGTTCGTATCGAAATGGCAAATTGTGTGTAATCGAAGCGACTGTAGTACTCAAGAAAAGATAGAAAAAGTTCACCAATTGTTTGAGTATTCTTTGTTTCATATGGGCTCATTGTTTCGTTCATGTCCACAAATCCGAAGTCATTAGTTCGTAACAAAGGAAACGTATCCGGAAACATGTCATGCAAGCACGGAAGCACCGCTGGATTGACAGCGTACTGCAAAAAGTGTATTACCATGAGAACCAGAGAATAGCTGGATATAGACATATTTTTGGCATTGTTTATATTGTGATGTTGGGCCCAAAGTTTTGCAACTAACACCAGAGGACGTAATCGCCAATCAACTCAAACAAATAGAGTAATATAAATAAATAAATAAATATTTGTTAACAAAAATAGGCCTATGCACTGCGGTTGATCTATACGAATCGATTCATATCACTTGTATATGATTTTACGTATGCTAACTATGCGAAACCGTCTGTCAATTGTTTATATGGAAATTTTGTTAGCGTATTAATATACAGGCAGTAGGTAATATACTGCCTATGCACTACGGCCGCTATGATGTCGGTTGCCGCTTTGACCTAAAATCAGAAACGTTTTTGTGGCGTTTTTTTTTTTGTTTCGTTTAATATACAACGTGAAACTTTCCGATTCAGTCAAGTTGCATTGAAATAATAATAAACCAATTTGAAATAAGAGTATATATAATAAAATAAAATAAGAAATAAAATAAATTAGCATAAAACGCAATATAAAAAATTTAATGTTATATTTTTGTAGCTTTTTTTTTGTTCAGTATAAGACGTACTTTATCTAAAATAAGGATTAAATCTGCAAATGCAAAAACATTTTCGGGCAAATTTTCCTTTAATTGTTATAAATAAATTAGTTAGTTTCAACAAAAGTTAACTCATTATTTGTGATTTCATGTTTTTTTGAAAACAACTAAAATAAAAAAACAAAGAATATGTTAAATAAAGACTTATGTATTTACGTATAAGTGAAATTTGCCACAAAAAAATGGGCCGGTCAAAAATTATTTAAGGTTTTTTGGTATGCTACAAATTATTTTGGAACAATTTTTTAGGATTTTGGTAGAGGCTGTTATAGGTAAGTGGCAACAATGAGAAACCATATTTTAATCTTTCACCGTGTAGCGCGTACGCTTATGTAGGTTCCATATTTGGAGAAATTGTTGGATTTACAAAAAAATTTTTCTATTAATTATAAACAAATAGAGTAATATTTGTTAACAAAAATAGGCCCATGCACTGCGGCTGATCTATACGAATCGATTCATATCACTTTTATATGATTTTACGTATGCTAACTATGCGAAACCGCCTGTCAATTATTTGTATCGAAATTTTGTCAAAGAGGATAAATATAATAAGGGCCGTCACTCGTTATTTTTTAGGCATTTACTCGACGTAAACTATGAGGTAGTCGCTACTTTTTTTTGTGCGAGGTGTTTATAAATGTCTTCTATACATTTTCATGGGGTATTTGTGTTTATTTTTCCGACTGTATTTAATTAATTATTTAATTCTCTTTCCAAAAAACACGTTTGTTTAAAGTGACAGCACCTCATGGATAAATAGAAGGTAATTACAAAATGCCCCTCATAAAACAAAAGTGGCGACTACCTCACAGTTTACATCGAGTAAATGCCTAAAAAATAACGAGTGACGGCTCTTATTATATTTATCCTCTTTGATTTTGTTAGCGTAATGATATATAGATAGTGGGTAATATACTGTATATGCAATACGGCCGCTATGATGCCGATTGCCGTTTTGGCCTAAAATCAAAAACGTTTTTGGGACGTTTTTTTGTTTCGTTTAATATACAACGTGAAATTTTCCGATTCATTCAAGTTGCATTTAAATAATAATAAAGCAATTTGAAATAAGAGAATATATAATAAAGTAAAATAAGAACTAAAATAAATTAGCATAAAAGGCAATATAAAATATTTAATGTTATATTTTTGTAACTTTTTTTTTTTTGTTCAGTATAAGACGTACTTTATCTAAAATGAGGATTAAATCTGCAAATGCAAAAACATTTTCGGGCAAATTTGCCATTAATTGTTATAAATAAATTAGTTAGTTTCAACAAAAGTTAACTCATTATTTGTGATTTCATGTTTTTTTTGAAAACAACTAAAATAAAAAACAAAGAATCTGTTAAATAAAGACTTATGTATTGTAACGAATGTTAGCAGCACTGAGCGATGCTATCGTCTCTAAGCCGATGCTAAGCAGTGACGTGAATGCACATCAATAATTCAATCATTATGTATTTACATAAACGAAACAATAACTGCGTCTACATATATGTACCATGTACGTATACGAGCAGCGGAGAGTCAATGCATTTACACATGCATATATCTGAGAAGTTTGAGAGCTACTGGACTAGTAGATGCTGGAAGCGCCTAAAAGATGTATAAAATTGTGCAATTTTAGTTATAGCTGAGACCTCATGGACAATGCTAGTAGATTCTAGAAAAATGCGAACGAGGAAACCAAAGAGTATAAAAGGCGACAGATGTAGAGGCGCTGTAATTCAGTTTGAGTTGAGCTATCAACCAGTTTGATTAAGCACGCGATCTGGCGGCCAATAGTAGAGTTTCATTTGAGTTATCAATCAGTTTGGTTATTAAGCCAGCGAGTAGCAAAGTATAAGTGTTATTGTGAAGTACTTTAATAAAGAGTATGTCTTTCACCTTGGCTGCAATATCTGGCCAAACATCGACAGTAGCATCAATGTCGTCGCAATTTTCATCTCAACTAGAAGAACAGAAAACGTATATGTCATCACAGATGGAATCCCAAGAGACACGAATAACATCGAAGATGGAAGAACAGAAAACACACATGGCGTCACAAATTGCAGAAGAATTAAAAGAACAAGAGGCACGCATAACATTACAGCTCGAAGCACAAGAAGAGCGTATCTCAACAAAGCTGGAGGCACAGGAAACAAAATTCTCATCACAGCTGGAGGCTGTTAGTGAACGACAAAATAAAGTGGAGGCCGAGATGGATGCTTTGAAAGATCGGATTCAGGAGTTAAAATTGAACCGTCCAATCACTTCAACGTCTACTCTGAAGGTAAAATCCCCAACGTTTGATGGTTCTGTTCCATTCCAGGTATTTAAGCTCCAATTTGAGAAGACGTCGGCAGCGAACAACTAGAATGCTGAAGATAAAGTTGCAGCTCTGTTCGTGGCATTGAAAGGGCCAGCAGCCGAAATCCTACAGACGATTCCCGAAGGAGAGCGGAACAACTATGAAGCATTGATGGCCGCTGTCGAGAGACGTTATGGAAGCGAGCAATGGAAACAGATATTCCAAATTGAGTTGCAAAACCGTCACCAAAGAGCTAATGAAACTTTGCAGGAGTTTGCCTCGGATGTTGAAAGGTTGGCTCATCTCGCAAATGCGGATGCACCAGTGGAATACACCGAGAGGGTAAAAATCCATAGTTTTATAAATGGCATACGGGACGTGGAAACGAAGCGAGCTACATACGCGAATCCAAAACTAACATTTGCTGAAACGGTATCGCATGCTCTAATTCAGGAAACAGCGTCGCTTCTGTGTAAGCCAGTTTTCAAAGCACGCCGTGTGGAAGTAGAAAGGCCAAAGTGGGTAGACACAATTTTGGAAGCACTGAAGGGATCTCAACAGAAGAATGCAGGAGTTATTAAATGTTTCAATGGCGGCAACTCAGGTCACATTGCACGTCATTGCGATCTTGGTCCTAATAGTTCCAACAATGTGGGTGGCCGTAAACGCAAAGCTGGCGGAAATCAGCAAGAGCGTGTCGAATGTAAAGAACGAAAACTTGCCCCGGCTATTGAATGTCCTGTGATATCTGTGTCGCAAATTGGAAGGAAATCAAGCAGTCTTACCGTCAGAGGGAATGTGGATGATAAAGAACGTGTACTAAGTGTAGATACGGGCGCATCTCATTCCTTGATCCGATCTGACTTGGTCAACAGGAGAGTAAAACCGTTACCTGGAGCAAACTTGCTTACGGTCACTGGCGAGTATAACCAAGTTCAGGGAGAAGTGATATGTGAAGTATTGATTGGAAGATCATGGTTCTACACAAATTTGTTGTGGCGGAGATTGTTGATGAAGTTATATTGGGAGTGGATTTCTTGGTTGACCATGACATCAAGATCGATATGCAGAGAAGGGTGATGCGTTATGAGAACCAATATGTGCCACTTAACTTTAGTTTGGAAAAAGGGTTCAGCAGTAATCGGGTACTGGTGGAGAAGACTCGACGAAGGCCACGAAATTCAAAGGTAAAGGTTGATGGAACAAATGGGCCAAACAAATCAAAACCGAAGGTACCTGTGAGAGAAACACTGTCATTGAAAAGCTCTAACGGACGTACTAAAACGAAGAAAGAATGCAAGGGTGGTTTCAAGCCAAGGAACTCTACTGTTGTGAAGCGTCGGAACGATACTGATTATGCAAAGCAAATCCGTCCAGCGCAAGCTCTGCGAAGTAGTTCTTCATTGGCCGAGCAACAGAGTGCGAGGGAACGATCCAGGATAAGGAGTAGTAAGATGAAACACAGGTACGGCAAGGAAAATAATTCGGAAGGTTTCCGGGAGGGAGATTTGGTACTGTTATACAACCCTCACCGGAGGAAAGGTGTTCCATCCAAATTTCGGTGCAGTTGGGAAGGCCGGTACAAGGGTGTGAAGAAGATCCGTGATACCATCTACCGCATACAAAGCATTGAGAAACCACGGAGTAGAAGAGTGGTACATTTGGCGATGCTAGCAGCGTTTAGATCGAGAGATTTGTCTGATCGGGACGATCAGACTTAGGTGGAGGGCAGTGTAACGAATGTTAGCAGCACTGAGCGATGCTATCGTCTCTAAGCCGATGCTAAGCAGTGACGTGAATGCACATCAATAATTCAATCATTATGTATTTACATAAACGAAACAATAACTGCGTCTACATATATGTACCATGTACGTATACGAGCAGCGGAGAGTCAATGCACTAACACATGCATATATCTGAGAAGTTTGAGAGATACTGGACTAGTAGATTCTGGAAGCGCCTAAAAGATGTATAAAATTGTGCAATTTTAGTTATAGCTGAGAAGTTTGAGAGCTCATGGACAATGCTAGTAGATTCTAGAAAAATGCGAACGAGGAAACCAAAGAGTATAAAAGGCAACAGATGTAGAGGCGCTGTAATTCAGTTTGAGTTGAGCTATCAATCAGTTTGATTAAGCACGCGATCTGGCGGCCAATAGTAGAGTTTCATTTGAGTTATAAATCAGTTTGGTTATTATGCCAGCGAGTAGCAAAGTATAAGTGTTATTGTGAAGTACTTTAATAAAGGCCATTTTTCCATTATTCAATATTGGAGTTATTTATTCAACAGTTTAGTGATTCGAACTTAGCAGAGGATTGCAAATAAGAGGATTTGCAAGTAAATTCGTTACAGTATTTACGTGTAAGTGAAATTTGCCACAAAGAATGGGCCGGTCAAAAATTTATTCTTTTTGATATTTTTTGGTACACTACAAATTATTTTGGAACATTTTTTTATGATTTTGGTGGAGGCTATTATAGGTAAGTGGCAACAATGGGAAACCATGTTTTAATCCTTCACCGTGTAGCGCATACGCTTATGTAGGTTTGTGTCTTAGAGAACTTACATAATTTGTCCAAAGATGGGGCGCTTATGTGCAAGAAAGTAAATATCCATATTTGGAGAGATTGCTGGATTTACAAAACACTTTTACTATTAATTATAAACAAATAGAGTAATATTTGTTAACAAAAATAGGCCTATGCACTGCGGCTGATCTATACGATTCGATTCATATCACTTTTATATGATTTTACGTATGCTAACTATGCAAAAACGCCTGTCAATTATTTGTATGGAAATTTTGTAAGCGTATTAATATATAGATAGTGGGTAATATACTGCCTATGCAATACGGCCGCTATGATGCCGGTCGCCGCTTTGACCTAAAATCAAAAACGTTTTTGTGGCGTTTTGTTTGTTTTGTTTACTATACAACGTGAAATTTTCCGATTCAGTCAAGTTGAATTTAAATAATAATAAACCAATTTGAAATGAGAAAATATATAATAAAATAAAATAAGAACTAAAATAAGCATAAAAGGCAATATAAAAAATTTAATGTTATATTTTTGTAACTTTTTTTGTTGTTCAATATAAGACGTGCTTTATCTAAAATGAGGATTAAATCTGCAAATGAAAAAACATTTTCGGGCAAATTTGCCATTAATTGTTATAAATAAATTAGTTAGTTTCAAGAAAAGTTAACTCATTATTTGCGATTTCATGTTATTTTGAAAACAACTAAAAAAACAAGTAAGGAAGGTTAAGTTCGGGTGTAACCGAACATTACATACTCAGTTGAGAGCTATGGTGACAACATAAGGGAAAATAACCATGTAGGAAAATGAACCTAGGGAAACCCTGGAATGTGTTTGTATGACATGTGTATCAAATGAAAGGCATTAAAGAGTATTTTATGAGGGAGTGGGCCATAGTTCTATAGGTGGACGCTACTTAGGGACATAGCCATAAAGGTGGATCAGGGTTGACTCTAGAATGAGTTTGTACGATATGGGTATCAAATTAAAGGTATTAATGAGGGTTTTAAAATGGAGTGGTGGTTGTTGTATAGGTAGTCGCCCTTTCGAGATATCGCCATAAAGGTGGACCAGGGGTGACTCTAGAATGCGCTTGTATGATATGGGTATCAAATGAAAGGTGTTAATGAGTATTTTAAAAGGGAGTAATCCTTAGTTCCATAGGTGGACGCCGTTTCGAGATATCGCCACAAAGGTGGAACAGGGGTGACCCTAGAATTTGTTTGTACAATATGGGCATCAAACGAATGGTGTTAATGAGTACTTTAAAAGGGAGTGGGCCTTAGTTCTATAGGTGGATGCCGTTTCGAAATATCGCCATAAAGGTGGAACAGGGTTGACTCTAGAATGTGTTTGTACGATAAGGGTATCAAATTAAAGGTATTAATGAGGGTTTTAAAAGGGAGTGGTGGTTGTTGTATAGGTAGTCGCCCTTTCGAGATATCGCCATAAAGGTGGACCAGGGGTGACTATAAAATGTGCTTGTACGATATGGGTATCAAATGAAAGGTGTTAATGAGTATTTTAAAAGGGAGTAATCCTTAGTTCCATAGGTGGACGCCGTTTCGAGATATCGCCATAAAGGTGGACCTGGGGTGACCCTAGAAATTGTTTGTTCAATATGGGTATCAAAAGAAAGGTGTTAATAAGTATTTTAAAAGGGAGTAATCCTTCGTCCCATAGGTGGACGCCGTTTCGAGATATCGCCATAAAGGTGGACTAGGGGTGACCCTAGAATTTGTTTGTACAATATGGGCATCAAACGAAAGGTGTTAATGAGTATTTTAAAAGGGAGTGGGCCTTAGTTCTATAGGTGGACGCCGTTTCGAAATATCGCCAAAAAGGTGGACCAGGGGTGACTCTAGAATGTGATTGTACGATATGGGTATCAAATTAAAGGTATTATTGAGGGTTTTAAAAGGGAGTGGTGCTTGTTGTATAGGTGGTCGCATTTTCGAAATATCGCCATAAAGGTGAACCAGGGGTGACTCTAGAATTTGTTTGTACAATATGGGTATCAAAAGAAAGGTGTTAATGAGTATTTTAAAAGGGAGTAATCCTTAGTTCCATAGGTGGACGCCGTTTCGAGATATCGCCATAAAGGTGGGCCAGGGGTGACTCTAGAATTCGTTTGTGCAATATGGGTATCAAACGAAAGGAGTTAATGAGTATTTTAAAAGGGAGTGGGCCTTAGTTCTATAGGTGGACGCCTTTTCGAGGTATCGGAATAAAGGTGGACCCGGGGTGACTCTAGACTTTGTTAGTACGATATGGGTATCAAATGAAAGGTGTTAATGAGTATTTTTAAAAGAGAGTGGGCCTTCGTTCTATAGGTGTTCGCCTTTTCGAGATATCGCCATAAAGGTGGACCAGGGGTGACTCTAGAATGTGTTTGTACGATATGGGTATCAAATTAAAGGTATTAATGAGGGGTTTAAAAGGGAGTGGTGGTTGTTGTATTGGTGGTCGCATTTTCGAAACATCGCCATAAAGGTGGACCAGGGGTGACTCTAGAATTCGTTTGTACAATATGTTTATCAAAAGAAAGGTGTTAATGAGTATTTTAAAAGGGAGAAATGCTTAGTTCCATAGGTGGACGCCGTTTCGAGATATCGCCATAAAGGTGGGCCAGGGGTGACTCTAGAATTCGTTTGTGCAAAATGGGTATCAAACGAAAGGAGTTAATGAGTATTTTAAAAGGGAGTGGGCCTTAGTTCTATAGGTGGACGCCTTTTCGAGGTATCGCAATAAAGGTGGACCAGGGGTGACTCTAGACTTTGTTAGTACGATATGGGTATCAAATGAAAGGTGTTAATGAGTATTTTTAAAAGCGAGTGGGCCTTCGTTCTATAGGTGTTCGCCTTTTCGAGATATCGCCATAAAGGTGGATCAAGGGTGACTTTAGAATATGTTTGTACGATATGGGTATCAAATGAAAGGTGTTAATGAGTATTTTAAAAGGGAGTGGGCCTTAGTTCTATAGGTGGACGCCGTTTTGAAATATCGCTATAAAGGTGGACCAGGGGTGACTCTAGAATGTGTTTGTACGATATGGGTATCAAATTAAAGGTACTAATGAGGGTTTTAAAAGGGAGTGGTGGTTGTTGTTTAGGTAGTCGCATTTTCGAAATATCGCCATAAAGGTGGAACAGGGGTGACTCTAGAATTTGTTTGTACAATATGGGTATCAAAACAAAGTTGTTAATGAGTATTTTAAAAGGGAGTAATCCTTAGTTCCATAGGTGGACGCCGTTTCGAGATATCGCCAGAAAGGTGGGCCAGGGGTGACTCTAGAATTCGTTTGTGCAATATGGGTATCAAACGAAAGGAGTTAATGAGTATTTTAAATGGGAGTGGGCCTTAGTTCTATAGGTGGACGCCTTTTCGAGATATCGCCATAAAGGTGGACCAGGGGTGACTCTAGAATGAGTTTGTACGATATGGGTATCAAATTAAAAGTATTAATGAGAGTTTTAAAAGGGAGTGGTGGTAGTTGTATATGTGAAGGCTTTTCCATATATCGACCAAAATGTGGACCAGGGTGACCCAGAACATCATCTGTTGGATACCGCTAATTTATTTATATATGTAATACCTGCCAAGATTTTAAGGGTTTTTTATTTCGCCCTGCAGAACTTTTTCATTTTTATACTCAGTTGAGCAGAGCTCACAGAGTATACTAAGTGTGATTGGATAACGGTTGGTTGTACATATATAAAGGAATCTAAATAAACAGGATCGAAAAAAAATTTGATTGAGCCATGTCCGTCCGTCCGTCCGTCCGTCCATCCGTTAACACGATAACTTGAGTAAATTTTGAGGTATCTTGATGAAATTTGGTATGTAGGTTCCTGAGCATTCATCTCAGATCGCTATTTAAAATGAACGATATCGGACTATAACCACGCCCACTTTTTCGATATCGAAAATTTCGAAAAACCGAAAAATTGCGATAATTCATTACAAAAGAGAGATAAAGCGACGAAACTTGGTAGATGAGTTGAACTTATGACGCAGAATAGAAAATTAGTAAAATTTTGGACAATAGGCGTGGCACCGCCCACTTTTAAAAGAAGGTAATTTAAAACTTTTGCAAGCTATAATTTGGCAGTCGTTGAAGATATCATGATGAAATTTGGCAGGAACGTTACTCCTATTACTATATGTACGCTTAATAAAAATTAGCAAAATCGGAGAAGGACCACGCCCACTTTTAAAAAAAAATTTTTTTAAAGTAAAATTTTAACAAAAAATTTAATATCTTTACAGTATATAAGTAAATTATGTCAACATTCAACTCCAGTAATGATATAGTGCAACAAAATACAAAAATAAAAGAAAATTTCAAAATGGGCGTGGCTCTGCCCTTTTTCATTCCATTTGTCTAGGATACTTTTAACGCCATAAGTCGAACAAAAGTTAACCAATCCTTTTGAAATTTGGTAGGGGCATAGATTTTATGACGCTAACTCTTTTCTGTGAAAATGGGCGAAATCGGTTGATGCCACGCCCAGTTTTTATACACAGTCGTCCGTCTGTCTTTCCGCATTGCCCTTAACACGATAGCTTGAGCAAAAATCGACATATCTTTAATGAACTCACATAGCCAATAGTCTAGAAGAATCTACTAGCTGTATGTGTTTGCAAAGGGGGGAGGTCCCCGCCCCCACGGAACAGTTAAATTTTAATTATTATATTTTTTCGTCTTTGTGACTGAATCACGCCAGAACGGCTACACGGATTATATATTTCTAGGTAGTTTTGGGGATCTGTCCGGGAACCCGTCAGGGCCATTTCGGGACTGTTTCGGGATCATATGGGGCCCTTCCGGCATCTTTTTCGAGACTGTTCCGGGATCATTTGGGGATTCTTCCGGCATAATTTCTGGATGGTTTTGGGAATCCCGTAAGGGTGATTTCGGGACTTTTTCAAGACTATTTCGGGGTCAGTTGCGGACCCTTCCGGGATCATTTCTGAATAGTTTTCGGGATCCGTCCGGGATCCCGTCAGGGTCATTTCGGGACTATTTAGGGATCATTTTGGGACCCTTACGGGATAATTACTGGATGATTTTCGGGATCTGTCCGGGATCCCGTCGGAGTTATTTCGGGATGCCGTGACGGTCATTTCGGGATCATTTGGAGTCCCTCCCGGCATCATTTTTGGATGGATCCCGTCGGGGTCATTTCAGGACTTTTTTGGGACTATTTCGGGATCATTTTGGGACCCTTCAGGGATCATTTCTGAATAGTTTTCGGGATCCGTCCGGGATCCCGTCGGGGTTATTTTGGGACCTTTCGGGACTATTCTGGGATTATTAAGGGATCCTTCCCGGACCATTTCTGGATGGTTTTAGGGATCCCGTCAGCGTTATTTCGGGACTAACACGGGATTATTTGGGGAGCCTTCCGGAATCATTTCTGGACGATTTTCGGGATCCCGTCAGGGTAATTTCAGGACTATTTCGGGACCATTTTGGGACCCTTTCGGGATCATTTCTGAATAGTTTTCGGGATCCGTCCGGGATCCCGTCGGGGTTATTTTTGGACCTTTTCGGGAATATTCTGGTATTATTAGGGGAACCCTCCCGCATCATCAGGTTCATTTCGGGACTAATACGGGATCATTTTGGGACCCTTCCGGGATAATTTCTGTATGATTTTTGGGATCTGCACGGGATCCCGTCGGAGTTTTTGCGGGACTTTTTCGGACTATCTCGGGATCATTTGCGGACCCTTCAGAGATCAATCCTGGATGGTTTTCGGATCCGTCCGGGATCCCGTAAGGATGATTTCGGGACTATTGCGGGATCATTTTGGTACCGTTCCGGGATGATTTCTGGATCTGAGTGGAATCCCATCGGGGTAATTTCGGGACTTTTTGGGGACTATTTCAGGCTCATTTTGGGACCCTTACAGGATAATTTCTAAATTATTTGAGTACATCGTTAAACAGAAAATGTTGTTTGCCGTTAAGAGCTTGATATCACCTAATCAGCATGGCTTTCTGCCAGGAAGATCTACCACGACAAATCTAGCTATATTTTCAGAATTCTGTTTATCAGCTTTTGGTAACCGTTGTCAAGGCTTTTGATAAAGTTCGAAGGCTTTTGATAAAGTTAGCCAATCGCTTTTATTATCCAAACTAGCCAATTTGGGATTTCACTCCATTTCGGATCTCGGTGTTGTCTTTGACTCCAACTTCTTATTTCTTGGTCATATAAATTACATAATTGCTAAATCCTACTCAATGCTTGCATTTATTCGCCGGTTTGGCTCAGATTTTAAGGACCCTTATACACTGAAATTATTGCATACGAGTTTGGTACGTTCAAAGTTAGAATATGCTGTCTTTATCTGGAGACCTTATTATGATTGTCATATCAATAGGATTGAACGAATTCAAAAATCTTGTACACTGCTAGATGCCAGCTAATTAACTTAAAATTTTTATACTCCAGAAGATTTATTCTGTAACTTTCTTTTGTTTATGACATAGTTCGTGGAACTATTGATTCCTCTGCCTTGCTAGAATGCATTTCATTTCATATCCCAGCCCGAAGCTTGAGGAGTAATGACATCTTTTTTATTGATCGAGTTAGAACAATGTAAGCTTTTAATTCTCCTATTCTAAGAGCATTAAGTGAATTTAATTTGTACTCAAGTGTATATGATGTTGATTTCTCTCTACCAAAAACTAAATTTAAATTGTTCTTAAATAGGATCGTTAATTAATTTGTAATTTAATGTTTTTATTCTACTTAGTCTGTATGAAAATGTATATTTTTTAGATGTCTTAAATAAATAAATAAATAAATAAAATAAATAAGTAATTGCTGGATTGTTTTCGGATTCCGTCCGGGATTCCGTCATTGGAACTTTTACGGGATAATTTTTGTACCCTTAAGGGATCATCTCTGTGTGGTTCTCTGGATCAGTCTAGAATCGTGTCGTTGTCATTTCGGGACTTTTTTGGGACTATTCCGGGACCTATCGTGGCTTTTTCTAGATTATTTCGGGATCATTTGGGGACCCTGTCAGATCATCATCTCATTTAGTTCTTTTTTTTACCCTATTACCAAAATAAAAAACATTAGACAGACAAAAATTTTAACAGATAACTTGATAAGCAGGCTAACGTGAACAACACATATATTTCATTTTCTCCTTGCGGACGGGGCCGGGGGTAATGGCTAGTTTTTCATATATATAACAAGTAAGGAAGGTTAAGTTCGGGTGTAACCGAACATTACATACTCAGTTGAGAGCTATGGTGACAACATAAGGGAAAATAACCATGTAGGAAAATGAACCGGGGGTAATCCTGGAATGTGTTTGTATGATATGTGTATCAAATGAAAGGTATTAAAAGAGTATTTTATAAGGGAGTGGGTCATAGTTCTATAGGTGGACGCCTGTGAGTTCAAGTAAAAAACAGTATTTTCAGCAATCGTCTTAGCGACAGTAGGCTAAAATCTGGAATTTATTGAAATTTATTCAGATTTGTATAACATTTAAAGTTTAGGCTATCTTACACTTGTGCTCTTATCTACAAACGATATGCTTGCTCACAAAGACTTAATTGCTATATTTATCAACGTGCAGTTAAATTATTAAATATATAAACTTCATTTATACAAATTCAATGTAATTTAACAAATAATTTAACCTGCAACTCTTAAGTATCCACGTTTCGAAAGAAAATTTATAAAAGGAAAGAAAACTAGTAGACTTTAGCGATAGCGATGAAACAGCGATGACAGCGGAAGGCAGCACAAAGAAGAAGATGAAACCCTTTGGTGAAGATAAGCGAAGGCGCTGCATTTCGTTTTGCGCAGCGGCGTAACATCCCTCCCTCCGTAAACTTCGTGCGTAAAACGGACGGGGTTTACTTCCTTACATCAAGTTTCGCCACCTTTACGTATGGCCTTGTAAATAATCCGTCGGCTGTTCGGACAACTGCGCTGCGTGCTACTCCATCCTTTCCACAATTGATATCAATAACAACTCCTTTCCTCCAGGTATTTCGCTTTGCGTTATCATCTACGATAATTACAACATCGTTTTTCTCTATTGGATCGGGAGGATTCTGAAACCATTTCGACCGTCGTGTAAAGCAAGGTGCATACTCACGTACCCGTCGTTTACAGAATTGATCAGCAAGTTGGCATGGGATTCAAAAATTGCGGCTCAAGGTACTACCGTCTGCAGTTTCTATCTCATGTTCACGTATTCCGCTAGAGCTGCCTACGAGAAGGTGAGTTGGTGTCAGCGCTTCCATTTCTGGTGAATCGAGGGGAACGTATGTTAGAGGACGTGAGTTAAGAATATGCTCTACATCATCCATAGCTGCCCTAGCACTCCTTCGCGTAAACCAGTAGTCGGTAAGATGTCCATTAGCACAGATTTCACAGAACGGATCATTCTCTCCCAACAGCCTCCCATATGGGGCGCGACTGGAGGTATAAAATGCAACTTGATTTCAGAATAACGTTGCGTAAGCTCATCAGTTGAGAAGCGCTCAATTTCCTTCTGTAGTATGCGGCTCGTTCCACGAAAATTTGTACCATTGTCCGACCAAATGCATCGGGGTGCACCGCGGCGGGCAATGAACTATTTCATAACCAGCAAAAATGAATCCATAGAAAGAGAAGGAGCTATTTCCAAGTGCACGTCGCGAACAGTAAGGCATGTGAATAGCACTCCCCATCGCTTTTCTCGACGTCGACCAACGATTATTTCAAAGGCACCAAAGTAGTCAATACCAGTGTTTGTGAATGGCTGAGAAAATGTAGCAAGCCTTTCAAATGGAAAGGCGGCCATTTCTGGTGGTTGCGGGAGCGCACGACGGTTACGACACGTTTGGCATTGCTTAGCGATTTCCCGGACCAGTGCTCTCAAGCCGGGAACACTATAGCGCTGACGCATTTCGTTCACCACAATTTCGTTGTGATGATGATGAAATTTCCTGTGATAAAAATCTGCAATAAGGTAGGTTACTTGATGACGACGTGGTAGGATTATCGGGCGCCGAGTATCATAGTCCGCAAATCACATTTCGTCAATCCTTTCTTTCACTCTAAGCACTTCAAATTCGTCTAAGTAGGGCGAATATGTATATATTGCGCTTTTACGAGATATTGGCTCACCGAGATGCAATTGCTTTATCTCTTGTCCATATACTTCTTCTTGGCAACTTCGTATGATAACATGCTCCATGCTCTTCATGTCGCTATCTTTTGTCAAAAATAGAACGTTAGCGGATCGCCTACCTTTCTGCCATAATATGCGTAGAAATTTCAAAACATATCGTTGAGCTCCTCGAAGTTTTTCCCACTTGCTAAATCTCATCGGATCGGGAATGATAACTGCTAATGAGGAAAAAGTGCGTTGCTTCACTTCCACATGACAAGTCATATCGTGCTCGTTGTCCTTAGTGACATTTAGGTCTGTTTTTGGCCACAGCTCCTCGGGCAAGCTAAGAAAGTCGTGTCCAATGAACCACCTGGTCGCGTTATTAAACTCGGTTTGAGTGGACCATTTTGTGGCTTCATCTGCTACGTTTTCTGCGGAAGGGACCCACCTCCATTCTTGAACGGAAGAGTCCTCGAGTATTTCACCGATGCGAACTGCTACGAACTGGTGAAATTTTCTTGCATCCGACCTTATCCAGTATAGTACATTTTTTAAATCCGACCAAAATACGCGCCGAACTAAATGTACCCATAATTCGTGGGCCACCAATTTTGCTAAACGCAGACCTAATATGGCAGCCATTAATTCCAAACGTGGGATGGATATAGGCTTAAGCGGGGCAACGCTCGTTTCTGAGGCAACTAAACTACAGGAAACTTTATTGTTTTGTATGGCGCGCGAATAAACTGCAGCGTCGTAAGCATCCTTACTTGCATCTACAAAAATATGAAGCTCAATTTTTTCTACTGAACTTAACCCACTATAGCAGTGTGGAATGCGTATTTCCTCAATAGAAAGCAAACATCGAATGCATCGCCACCACTTATCCAGTTCTTCTTGCCTAATAGGCTCGCCCCACGTTATACCAGAACGCCATATTTCTTGCATCAATATTTTTGCGTAGATGATGAAAAAACCTAAAAGACCCAATGGATCAAATATTGTGATTACGACCCTCAAAATTTGTCGTTTTTTGGTATAACGCTCGTTTCGAAGACCCCCTTTGGGAATTTCACAAAATATCGCAGCATATCAGGCCCCGGTGACCACTTCATCCCCAAAACCTTTTCATGACACTGATCGGGTTGTTCAATGTATTTATCAGCCTGCCAGTTAGAGCGATCAAAACATTTTTTGAGTTTGATACCCAGTTCCGCATCTCAAACCCACCTTCAGAGTGGATTTGTCGTACAGCAGAAGCTAGCTCAATCATATCGCATTCTCGCTGGGTACTTTGTAGCCAATCGTCTACGAACGTGTTTTCTACAATTGAATTTACGGCTGCAGAGTTCTCTTGTTGAAAACGAAGTGCGTTTTTATTTTTTATATAATTAGCAAGAGAGGGACAGCACGTTGCACTAAATGTCATGACCTGCATAACGTACACTCCCGGTGACTTTGAGCAATCGCCATTGCGCCACAGAAACTGTTGCGCAGCTTGATATTCCTTTCTTATACGAACTTGGTGAAACATTTCACGTATGTCGCCTGACAATGCTATAGGCTGCTCGCGGAAACGTGTCAGTGCACCTACTAGGGATCTAATCAAGTCAGGACCTTTCATAAGAGCCGTGTTAAGAGCAACGTTATTTACTGAAGCAGCTGCATCCCACACCAATCGTTTTTTGTTTTTACTAGGATTGGTAGCAGTAAAAATCGGGATATACCAGGCCTTACCCCCGAAGGAAATTTCACTTTCCTTCAATTTTGTTATGTACCCCTTCTGTTCATATTCGTGAATGGTGTTCATCATAAATTTATTTAAGTCGGGATCGCGAGTCATTTTAGCTTCAAGGCATAGTAAACGCCGGCGTGCCACTGGTAGAGAATCAGGTAACTCCACTTTATCATGCTTCCATAGAAGCCCGGTTTCCCATCGTTTTTCCAGAGGGAGATACTTTACCGAAGCCGTCATTATGTGCAGCGAGCGCTCGTCTTCCTTTGAAACCAAAGAAGCAGATTCACGGATACCGACAGACTCTAATGAATAGTGTGATTTTACAAGTTCTTCCAAACGCTTGTTACCATTGCAAACACAGAGGTGCAATATTCGTTGGTATGGCTCTTTATTTGGATTGCCACGTCCATAGACAGACCACCCGATTTTGCATCGAGCCGCAACGAGTTCATCATCTTCGCTTTGCTGAATTTCTTGTGGAATAACGAGCTTTAAATTATCCAAGTCGATAAGCAGGCGTACTCGCTGCGAATTATATGTAGCAATTGATAGATTTTTTAGATTACTTCGCGTCGAAATAGTATCGATGTCTTATGATTGTGCAGGAAGCTTCAGCGTAGTTTTGGTACGTACATTCTTCATATAAAATTTCTTTGCCTGACGCATCTGGGATAAAATATGCAGAGACACAGATTGAGAGTTTATTTCATTTTGTTTAATATCACCTTTCCATTGCAAGCACAGTTCCTCCGATGGACCAGCAATACCTAACTCCGTGGCAAAGTCTTGCTCCATAAGTGTACAAGCCGAACCTTCATCAATAAAGGCCCACGTTTTGAGAAACTTACCATTTGCATGAAGAGTTACCCCAATATAGCGAAATATTGTCGGCTTATTTTCTCTGGTATGAAATAAAATGGGGTTCTGTACGGACTCAACATTACCTTCTTTAGCTGTAAGCGTAGCAGAGCGCTCATATGGTGGCGTGTGTAAAAATGGATTATGTGCTCGCTGACAGCCATCCACACCACATTTCTGTTTAGAGCTGCAATGACGAATCAAATGTTTTTTGTAACAGCGTATACAAAAATTTGCATCTCTAACAAACTTCCAACGCATGTCTTTTTTCATTGCAAGAAATTCTTCACATTCCGTCAAGCAATGCCTTTTAACACATTTTGGGCAACTATGCTTCTTTCGCTCGCTGACAGCGACGTCGTATACCATTATTCTGCTATGTTGTTTTTTTCGGCCGCTCTTCTTCTCTTCGCTTGTGTTGGCTGGTATAGCTGTACAGCTCAGTGGCGTGACTTAATTCGCGTAAGTAGCTAAATTGAAAAGCCACTCATCAAAAACCGTTATGTCAACGCGAGGCCTTGTTATTCTATAACGACCCCAATCCAGTCTTAAATCATTGGGTAATTTCGTCAAAAGCTCGTTCAGGAGCATGGGATCATTTAAATAATATCCCAGCTCAATTGCCTGCATCGCCGCGCGATAATTTTGTACTGCCAGTGAAAAACTTATTAAGGTTTCCAGTTTTTCCATCTTCACATTCGGCTGCTGTCTCAACTTATACTGTATAGATTGATAGATGATATCGGGCCGCCCATACAGCATTCGTAGGGTTTCAATCGCATACGACACCGTGCTAGGCATCATAAGCTTTCCCCGCACTGCTTCTACCGCGGCTCCTTTAAGGCACTTCTACAAACGTACCAAATTCCTTGTTCGGTAAATCCGCATCTTTCAGTAGACTGGACAAAATTTGTTATAAATATAGGCCAATCTTCTGGATTTCCCGAGAAAATAGGTAAATCTTTACTCATCACATGACGTGCAGCGATATTGGAGGTAGAAAGCGTAATGTCTGCCATCGAACTTTGTCTGTTCGGCAAATTATAAGCGGGCTGTGCTTTCTGCATGCTTCTAATAGGCGTAACCGTTGGTGCCGCAGTATGTGAAAACGTCGAAGTATTTGGTATGCTAGCTACACTGTGCATACTTCCGGAGAAAATGCCATTAGAATGTGGCGCATTAGAATGCGGCGCCGCGAGGGAAAAAATCGAAGTGTTTGACACGCTAGTCCCATTGGCCAAACTACCAGAAAAAATATAACTAGGATGTGGGGCTGCGAGTGAAAACACCGAAGTGGTTGGCACGCTAGCTGGGATTTGTATACTCCTAGAGAAAACGCTGGTACCATATGGCTCACCTTGGGAAAAGATATTATGTGCCACACTTTGACTAGCCGAAGCATAAGGAGCTATATATAAATTCGGATTGTGCTGGTGAACTCGTGTAGAAGTAGTATTAGTTTGTAGTCCAAGAGTAGCAAATCCAGTACCTAAACAAGTACCAGGAATATAAAATTTACAAGCACTATTGGCACTAGGTGCTACTGTAGAATTTGCTGCAGTAGGGTACATAGTAGCCCGTGATGCGTTTTCATCCGCCTCGCCAATTGCGCTGGTATTGCGCGTTGCACGTGTACGCTTTTTCTGCCCAACTACACGGCGAATTCCAGAACGACTACGTGGAGGGGACATATCAGGGTTTAAAGTGTTACCTTTTATATTAAAGGAAATCTGCTGACCGGTTTCCTGGCGTGGAGTTGACGCTATAACAGGTGTATGCACTGCCGTCGAAGATTCAGTTGCTGGCGCGTGTGCCTCAGTTGCCGCAGGCTCACCTGAAAGTGACAAGGTGCTTGTCGAGACGTATGTGCCGACTGCTGCCGCTGTAACGGTGGTACTACCCGAAGCAGGTAATGGTGGTGCAACAGGAACAACAAAATTATTTGAAGGCGCTAATGTCGCGCTAGAAGTTGCAGTTTGCTCACCTGCATCAGCCATTTACCAACATGAAAGTAGCGCGTAGCCCAATTTCAAATGAGGTTAGGTTCGATACTCTAGCAACGTGACTTTTGATAACTTCTCCCAAGTAATGGTTTCTTCGAACTTTCCGTAAAGGTGGAACCGAAGTATTTTAGAATTGTGAGTTCAAGTAAAAAACAGTATTTTCAGCAATCGTCTTAGCGACAGTAGGCTAAAATCTGGAATTTATTGAAATTTATTCAGATTTGTATAACATGTAAAATTTAGGCTATCGTACACTTGTGTTCTTATCTACAAACGATATGCTTGCTCACAAAGACTTAATTGCTGTATTTATCAACGTGCAGTTAAATTATTAAATATATAAACTTCAATTATACAAATTCAATGTAATTTAACAAATAATTTAACCTGCAACTCTTAAGTATCCACGTTTTGAAAGAAAATTTATAAAAGGAAAGAAAACTAGTAGACTTTAGCGATAGTGATGAAACAGCGATGACAGCGGAAGGCAGCGCAAAGGAGAAGATGAAAACCTTTAGTGAAGATAAGCGACGGCGCTGCATTTCGTTTTGCGCAGCGGCGTAACAATGCCATTTAGGGATATCGCGATAAAGGTGGATCAGGGTTGACTCTAGAATTTGTTTGTACGATATGGGTACCAAATGAAAGGTGTTAATGAGTATTTTAAAAGGGAGTGATCCATAAAGGTGGACCAGGGGTGACCCTAGAATTTGTTTGTACGATATGGGTATCAAATGAAAGGGGTTAATGAACATTTTAAAAGGGAGTGGGCCTTAGTTCTATAGGTGGACGCCTTTTCGAGATATCGCCATAAAGGTGGACCAGAGGTGACTCTAGAATGTGTTTGTACAATATGGGTATCAAAAGAAAGGTGTTAATGAGTACTAGTATCGCCCGTGGTCGAAATTCGACCAACTTGAATTTTTTTCAACTCACTCTATGCACCCAGTGTTGGGGTAGTGCAATAATGCGTTAATAGTTGAGCAGTGAGTGGAAATATAGCAAACTAATCTATCTTACTTAAAGTTCTCATTAAAATTTTGAATTTGACCTTAGGCGTTATAATCTTTGATTGTATTTCCTTAATTTTTCTACAAACTTTTCAAATGTAATTATAAGTTTTGGTATGGAGCTCCTTAAAAAAATATAACAAATATGTAAAATCGAATGAAATTTACATAGAATTGAGGTGAAATTACTTGAAATTGAACTGAAAATTTGCTTTTTCCACACCACCCGGGAGATACGCCGTTGGCGCGCTACCGAAGTTCGTTTTGGGTGCTCGGTTCCCCAGTAGGCCTATATCACCAATATAAACTACATATACATATATCGCCCATTTACTTCAATAGCGCCATAATTCAAAAAACACAAATTTTTAGTTAAGAACGAAGAAATGTGCTAAAGGAATTTAACCTATTACACACCATCGGTTAGGTATGCAATTGGCGCTTTACTATTACATATGTATTTATAATTAATTAAATTCAATTATAATTAATTAAATTAATGATATATACATATGTAATATGTAAACGAAAACGAAAATTTCGAATAGAATAGAGGATACCTTCATAAAAAATAAAATAAGAAATATCAAAATAAATTAGCATAAAAGACAATATACAAATTTTAATGTAATATCTTTGTAGCAAATTTATTTATTTTTTGTTCACTATAAGACGTGCTATATCTAAAAGGAGCATAAAATCTGGAAATGCAAAAAACATTTGGGTCAAATTTGCAATTAATTGTTATAAATAAATAAATTTAGTGAGTTTGAACAAAAGTTGACTCACTATTTCTGATTTCATTTTCTTAAAGCACCTAAAATGAAAAACAAAGAATCTGTTAAATAAAGACCTATGCTTTTACGTGTAAGTAAAATTTGTCCAAAAAAATAGGCCGGTTAAGTTATTACTTCTCTTTAAAGTTTTTTTGTGCGCTAACAATTATTTTAGAACAATTTTTTAAGGATTTTGGTACAGACCAATATAGGTAATTGGCAACAATGGGAAACAATATTTTATTTCAACAGAAAATGAGCGAAGCAGTAGTTCTCTCACCGTTTGGCGTGTACAAATATATACATATGTAGAGATGAAACATTTGAGCAACGCGACAATTGAGAATTTGGAGCTATATACTCAGGGGGGTTTGTGAATATAATGCGTCCTACATATGGCAATTTCGATAGTTGCACAGATTTTCGAATTTACAAAAAACTTTTTCTATTAATTATAAACAAATAGAGTAATATTTGTTAACAAAAATAGGCCTGTGCACTGCGGCTGATCAATACGAATCGATTCATATAACTTTTATATAATTTTACGTGTGCTAAGTAAGCGAAACAGCCTATCAATTGATTGTATGGAAATTTTGTTAACGTATTATTATATAGATAGTAGAGTAATATACCACCTATGCCATATTTCGACCTAAAATCGAAACCGTTTTTGGGTCGTTTTTTTTTTTCGTTTAATATACAAGGTGAAATTTTTCGATACAATCAAGTTGAATTTAAATAATAATAAACTAATTTGAAATAAAAGATAATATAATAAAATAAAATAAGAAATATCAAAATAAATTAGCATAAAAGACAATATAAAAATTTTAATGTAATATCTTTGTAGCAAGTTTATTTATTTTTTGTTCACTATAAGACGTGCTATATCTAAAATGAGCATAAAATCTGGAAATGCAGAAAATATTTGTGTCAAATTTGGAATTAATTGTTATAAATAAATATATTTAATGAGCTTGAACAAAAGTTGACTCATTATTTCTGATTTCATTTTTTTAAAAGCACCTAAAATTAAAAACAAAGAATCTGTTAAATAAAGACCTATGCTTTTACGTGTAAGTAAAATTTGTCCAAAAAAATAGGCCGGTTAAGTTATTACTTCTCTTTAAAGTTGTTTTGTGCGCTAACAATTATTTAGAACAATTTTTTAAGGATTTTGGTACAGGCCAATATAGGTAATTGGCAACAATGGGAAACAATATTTTATTTCAACAGAAAATGGGCGAAGCAGTAGTTCTCTCACCGTGTGGCGTGTACAAATATATACATATCTAGAGATGAAACATTTGAACAACGCGACAATTGAGAATTTGGAGGTATGTACTCAGGGGTTTTGTGAACATAATGCGTCCTATAGATGGCAATTTCGATAGTTGCACAGATTTTCGAATTTACAAAAAACTTTTTCTATTAATTATAAACAAATAGAGTAATATTTGTTAACAAAAATAGGCCTGTGCACTGCGGCTGATCAATACGAATCGATTCATATAACTTTTATATGATTTTACGTATGCTAAGTATGCGAAACAGCCTGTCAATTGATCGTATGTACATTTTGTTAGCGTATTAATATATAGATAGTAGAGTAATATACGGCCTATGCAATATTTCGACCTAAAATCGAGAACATTTTTGGGTCGTTTTTTTTTTCGTTTAATATACAACGTGAAATTTTCCGATTCAATCAAGTTGCATTTAAATAATAATAAGCTAAGTTGAAATAAAAGATAATATAATAAAATAAAATAAGAAATATCAAAATAAATTAGCATAAAAGACAATATAAAATTTTAACGTAATATCTTTGTAGGAAATTTAATATACAACGTGATAAAGGATAATACAATTAAATAAAATAAGAAATATCAAAATAAATTAGCATAAAAGACAATACCCAAATTTTAATTTAATATCTTTGTAGCAAATTTAATATACAACGTGATAAAAGATAATATAATAAAATAAAATAAGAAATACCAAAATAAATTAGCATAAAAGACAATATTCAAATTTTAATGTAATATCTTTGTAGCAAATTTATTTATTTTTTGTTCACTATAAGACATGCTATATCTAAAATGAGCATAAAATCTGGAAATGCAAAAAACATTTGGGTCAAATTTGCAATTAATTGTTATAAATAAATAAATTTAGTGGTTTGAACAAAAGTTGACTCATTATTTCTGATTTCATTTTTTTTAAAGCACCTAAAATGAAAAACAAAGAATATGTTAAATAAAGACCTATGCTTTTACGTGTAAGTAAAATTTGTCCAAAAAAATTGGCCGGTTAAGTAATTACTTCCTTTAAAGTTATTTGGTGCGCTAACAATTATTTTAGAACAATTTTTTAAGGATTTTGGTACAGACCAATATAGGTAATTGGCAACAATGGAAAACAATATTTTATTTAAACAGAAAATAAGCGAAGCAGTAGTTCTCTCCTCATTCGGCGTGTACAAATATATACATATGTAGAGATGAAACATTTGAGCAACGCGACAATTGAGAGTTTGGAGCTATGTACTCAGGGAGGTTTGTGAACATAATGCGTCCTACAGAAGGCAATTTCGATAGTTGCACAGATTTTCGAATTTACAAAAAACTTTTTCTATTAATTATAAAGAAACAGAGTAATATTTGTTAACAAAAATAGGCCTATGTACTGCGGCTGATCAATACGAATCGATTCATATAACTTTTATATAATTTTACGTGTGCTAAGTAAGCGAAACAGCCTATCAATTGATTGTATGGAAATTTTGTTAGCGTATTATTATATAGATAGTAGAGTAATATACCACCTATGCCATATTTCGACCTAAAATCGAAACCATTTTTGGGTCGTTTTTTTTTTCGTTTAATATACAAGGTGAAATTTTTCGATACAATCAAGTTGAATTTAAATAATAATAAACTAATTTGAAATAAAAGATAATATAATAAAATAAAATAAGAAATATCAAAATAAATTAGCATAAAAGACAATATAAAAATTTTAATGTAATATCTTTGTAGCAAGTTTATTTATTTTTTGTTCACTATAAGACGTGCTATATCTAAAATGAGCATAAAATCTGGAAATGCAAAAAATATTTGTGTCAAATTTGGAATTAATTGTTATAAATAAATATATTTAATGAGCTTGAACAAAAGTTGACTCATTATTTCTGATTTCATTTTTTTAAAAGCACCTAAAATTAAAAACAAAGAATCTGTTAAATAAAGACCTATGCTTTTACGTGTAAGTAAAATTTGTCCAAAAAAATAGGCCGGTTAAGTTATCACTTCTCTTTAAAGTTGTTTTGTGCGCTAACAATTATTTAGAACAATTTTTTAAGGATTTTGGTAATGGCCAATATAGGTAATTGGCAACAATGGGAAACAATATTTTATTTCAACAGAAAATGGGCGAAGCAGTAGTTCTCTCACCGTGTGGCGTGTACAAATATATACATATCTAGAGATGAAACATTTGAACAACGCGACAATTGAGAATTTGGAGGTATGTACTCAGGGGTTTTGTGAACATAATGCGTCCTATAGATGGCAATTTCGATAGTTGCACAGATTTCGAATTTACAAAAAACTTTTTCTATTAATTATAAACAAATAGAGTAATATTTGTTAAAAAAAAAAAAATAGGCCTATGCACTGCGGCTGATCAATACGAATCGATTCATATAACTTTTATATGATTTTACGTATGCTAAGTATGCGAAACAGCCTGTCAATTGATTTTATGGAAATTTTGTTAGCGTATTAACATATAGATAGTAGAGTAATATACGGCCTATGCCATATTTCGACCTAAAATCGAAAACGTTTTTGGGTCGTTTTTTTTCGTTTAATATACAAGGTGAAATTTTCCGATTCAATCAAGTTGCATTTAAATAATAATAAACTAATTTGAAATAAAAGATAATATAATAAAATAAAATAAGAAATATCAAAATAAATTAGCAAAAAGACAATATACAAATTTTAATGTAAAATCTTTGTAGCAAATTAAATATACAACGTGATAAAAGATAATATAATAAAATAAATTAAGAAATATCAAAATAAATTAGCATAAAAGACAATATACAAATTTTAATGTAATATCTTTGTAGCAAATTTAATATACAACGTGATAAAAGATAATATAATAAAATAAAATAAGAAATATCAAAATAAATTAGCATAAAAGACAATATACAAATTTTAATGTAATATCATTGTAGCAAATTTATTTATTTTTTGTTCACTACAAGACGTGCTATATCTAAAATGAGCATAAAATCTGGAAATGCAAAAAACATTTGGGTCAAATTTGCAATTAATTGTTATAAATAAATAAATTTAGTGAACTTGAACAAAAGCTGACTCATTATTTCTGATTTCATTTTTTTTAAAGCACCTAAAATAAAAAAACAAAGAATCTGTTAAATAAAGACCTATGCTTTTACATGTAAGTAAAATTTGTCCAAAAAAATAGGCCGGTTAAGTTGTTACTTCTCTTTAAAGTTTTTTTGTGCGCTAACAATTATTTAGAAGAATTTTTTAAGGATTTTGGTACAGGCCAATATAGGTAATTGGCAAC
The DNA here is from genome assembly GCF_040869045.1 of Eurosta solidaginis. NCBI lineage: Eukaryota > Metazoa > Arthropoda > Insecta > Diptera > Tephritidae > Eurosta > Eurosta solidaginis. The sequence continues at coordinate 113,339,467 of NC_090324.1, forward strand.
AATGGGAAACAATATTTTATTTCAACAGAGTTCTCTCACCGTTTGGCGTGTACAAATATATACATATATAGAGATGAAACATTTGAGCAACGCGACAATTGAGAATTTGGAGCTATGTACTCAGGGGAATTTGTGAACATAATGCGTCCTACAGATGGCAATTTCGATAGTTGCACAGATTTTCGAATTTACAAAAAACTTTTTCTATTAATTATAAACAAATAGAGTAATATTTGTTAAAAAAAAAAAATAGGCCTATGCACTGCGGGTGATCAATACGAGTCGATTCATATAACTTTTATATGATTTTACGTATGCTAAGTATGCGAAACAGCCTGTCAATTGATTTTATGGAAATTTTGTTAGCGTATTAACATATAGATAGTAGAGTAATATACGGCCTATGCCATATTTCGACCTAAAATCGAAAACGTTTTTGGGTCGTTTTTTTTTCGTTTAATATACAAGGTGAAATTTTCCGATTCAATCAAGTTGCATTTAAATAATAATAAACTAAGTTGAAATAAAAGATAATATAATAAAATAAAATAAGAAATATCAAAATAAATTACCAAAAAAAACAATATACAAATTTTAATATAATATCTTTGTAGCAAATTTAATATACAACGTGATAAAAGATAATATAATAAAATAAAATAAGAAATACCAAAATAAATTAGCATAAAAGACAATATTCAAATTTTAATGTAATATCTTTGTAGCAAATTTATTTATTTTTTGTTCACTATAAGACGTGCTATATCTAAAATGAGCATAAAATTTGGAAATGCAAAAAACATTTGGGTCAAATTTGCAATTAATAAATTTAGTGAGTTTGAACAAAAGTTGACTCATTATTTCTGATTTAATTTTTTTTAAACGTTTTTAGGTCGTTTTTTTTCGTTTAATATACAAGGTGAAATTTTCTGATTCAATCAAATTATACTTAAATAATAATAAACTAATTTGAAGTAAAAGATAATATAATAAAATTCAATAAGAAATATCAAAATAAATTAGCATAAAAGACAATATATAAATTTTAATGTAATATCTTTGTAGCAAATTTAATATACAACGTGATAAAAGATAATATAATAAAATAAAATAAGAAATATCAAAATAAATTAGCATAAAAGACAATATACAAATTTTAATGTAATGAAAAAAATGAAAAACAAAGAATCTGTTAAATAAAGACCTATGATTTTACGTGTAAGCAAACTTTGTTCAAAAAAATTGGCCGGTTAAGTTATTACTTCTCTTTAAAGTTTTTTTAAGCGCTAACAATTATTTTAGAACAATTTTTTAAGGATTTTGGTACAGACCAATATAGGTAATTGGCAACAATGGAAAACAATATTTTATTTCAACAGAAAATGAGCGAAGCAGTAGTTCTCTCACCGTTTGGCGTGTACAACTATATACATATGTAGAGATGAAACATTTGAGCAACGCGACAATTGAGAATTTTTAGCTATGTACTCAGGGGGGTTTGTGAACATAATGCGTCCTACAGATGGCAATTTCGATAGTTACACAGATTTTCGAATTTACAAAAAAATTTTTCTATTAATTATAAACAAATAGAGTAATATTTTTTAACAAAAATAGGCATATGCACTGCGGCTGATCAATAGGAATCGATTCGTATAACTTTTATATGATTTTACGTATGCTAAGTATGCGAAACAGCCTGCCAATTGATTGTATGGAAATTTTGTTAGCGTATTAATATATAGATAGTAGGGTAGTATACGGTCTATGCCATATTTCCAGCTAAAATCGAAACCGTTTTTGGGTCGTTTTTTTTTCGTTTAATATACAAGGTGAAATTTTCCGATTCAATCAAATTGCATTTAAATAATAATAAACTAATTTGAAATAAAAGATAATATAATAAAAGAAAATAAGAAATATCAAAATAAATTAGCATAAATGACAATATAAAAATTTTAATGTAATATCTCTGTAGCAAATTTAATATACAACGTGATAAAAGATAATATAATAAAATAAAATAAGAAATATCAAAATAAATTAGCATAAAAGACAATATACAAATTTTAATGTAATATCTTTGTAGCAAATTTAATATACAACCTGATAAAAGATAATATAATAAAATAAAATAAGAAATATACAAAATAAATTAGCATAAAAGACAATATACAAATTTTAATGTAATATTTTTGTAGCAAGTTTATTTATTTTTTGTTCACTATAAGACGTGCTATATCTAAAATGAGCATAAAATCTGGAAAAAATCAAAGAACATTTGGGTCAAATTTGCAATTAGTTGTTATAAATAAATAAATTTAGTGTGTTTGAACAAAAGTTGACTCATTATTTCTGATTTCATTTTTTTTAAAGCACCTAAAATAAAAAAACAAAGAATCTGTTAAATAAAGACCTATGCTTTTACATGTAAGTAAAATTTGTCCAAAAAAATAGGCCGGTTAAGTTGTTACTTCTCTTTAAAGTTTTTTGTGCGCTAACAATTATTTAGAAGAATTTTTTAAGGATTTTGGTACAGGCCAATATAGGTAATCGGCAACAATGGGAAACAATATTTTATTTCAACAGAAAATGGGCGAAGCAGTAGGTCTCTCACCGTTTGGCGTGTACAAATATATACATATGTAGAGGTGAAACATTTGAGCAACGCGACAATTGAGAATTTGGAGCTTTATACTCAGGGGGGTTTGTGAACATAATGCGTCCTACAGATGGCAATTTCGATAGTTGCACAGATTTTCGAATTTACAAAAAACTGTTTCTATTAATGTAGGAACGGATAAGGGATGTACCAGAAGTGGACGTACTTACGGTGATATACAACCCTCATAGTGACAAACAACCCAGACGTAAAAATGACCCAGATGTACAAACACAACCCTGACTTTCAAACTTAAACGAAACGAGTAAAAACCGAAAAGACGACAAGTTAGTTAAGTACGAATTTCAAAGAAGTAACACGCCAATATACAGTTTAATCCATCTAACACATATTTTAATCATCAAATACTTCATTTACCTCATTACCATTATAAATGTAACAATCAATTTACTTTGGAAAATAAAGAAATGAATTCACATCCTACATTAATTATAAACAAATAGAGTAATATTTGTTAAAAAAAAATAGGCCTATGCACTGCGGCTGATCAATACGAATCGATTCATGTAACTTTTATATAATTTTACGTATGCTAAGTATGCGAAACAGCCTGTCAATTGATTGTATGGAAATTTTGTTAGGGTATTAATATATAAATTTCAAAAGGGCGTGGGGTTTTGTTCTATAGGTGGACGCCTTTTCGAGATATCGCCATTAAGGTGGACCAGGGGTGACTCTAGAATGTGTTTGTACGATATGGGTATCAAATTAAAGGTATTAATGAGGGTTTTAAAAGGGAGTGGGTCTTATTTCTATAGATGGACGCCTTTTCGAGATATCGCCATAAAGGTGGACCAGTGGTGACTCTAGGATGAGTGTTTACGATATGGGTATCAAATTAAAGGTATTAATGAGAGTTTTAAAAGGGAGTTGTATTAGTGGTCGCCTTTTCGAGATATCGGCATAAAGGTGGACCAGGGGTGACTCTAGAATGCGTTTGTACAATATGGGTATCAAACGAAAGGGCATGGGGCTTAGTTCTATAGGTGGACGCCTTTTCGAGATATCGCCATAAAGGTGGACCAGGGGTGACTCTAGAATATGTTTGTACGATATGGGTATCAAATTAAAGGTACTAATGATGGTTTTAAAAGTGGGTGGTGGTAGTTGTATAGGTGGTCGCCTTTTCGAGATTTCGGCATAAAGGTGGACCAGGGGTGACTCTAGAATGCGTTTGTACAATATGGGTATCAAACGAAAGGTGTTGATGAGTATTTTAAAAGGGAGAGATCCTTAGTTCCATAGGTGGACGCCGTTTCGAGATATCGCCATAAGGGTGGACCAGGGGTGACTCTACAATTTGTTTGTACGATACGGGTATCAAATGTAAGTTGTTAACGAGTATTTTAAAAGGGAGGGAGCTTTAGTTCTATATGTGGACGCCTTTTCGAGATATCGCCATAAACGTGGACCAGGGGTGACTCTAGAATGTGTTTGTACGATATGTGTATCAAATTAAAGGTATTAATGAGGGTATTAAAAGGGAGTGGCCCTTAGTTGTATATGTGAAGGCTTTTTCCAGATACCGATCAACCTTAGTTCTATAGGTGGACGCCTTTTCGAGATATCGCCATAAAGGTGGACCAGGGGTGACTCTAGAATATGTTTGTACAATATGGGTATCAAACGAAAGGTGTTAATGAGTATTTTAAAAGAGAGTGGGCCTTAGTTATATAGGTGGACGCCTTTTCGAGATATCGCCATAAAGGTGGCCCATGGGTGACTCTAGAATTTGTTTTACGATATGGGTATGAAATTAAAGGTATTAATGAGGGTTTTAAAAGGGAGTGGTTTTAGTTGTATAGGTGGTCGCCTTTTCGAGATATCGGCATAAAGGTGGATCAGGGATGGCTCTAGAATTTGTTTGTACGGTATGGGTATCAAATGAAAGGAGTTAATGAGTATTTTAAAAGGGAGTGATCCTTAGTTCCATAGGTGGACGCCGTTTCGAGATATCGCCATAAATGTGGACCAGGGGTGACCCTAGAATTTGTTTGTACGATATGGGTATCAAATGAAAGGGGTTAATGAGCATTTTAAAAGGGAGTGTACCTTAGTTTTATAGGTGGACGCCTTTTCGAGATATCGCCATAAAGGTGGACCAGAGGTGACTCTAGAATTTGTTTGTACGATATGGGTATCAAATGAAAAGTGTTAATGAGTATTTTAAATGGGAGTGGGCCTTAGTTCTATAAGTGGACGCCCTTTCGAGATATCGCCATAAAGGTGGACCAGGGGTGAACCTAGAATTTGTTTGTACAATATGGGTATCAAAAGAAAGGTGTTAATGAGTATTTTAAAAGGGAGAGATCCTTAGTTCCATAGGTGGACGCCGTTTCGAGATATCGCCATAAGGGTGGACCAGGGGTGACTCTACAATTTGTTTGTACGATACGGGTATCAAATGTAAGTTGTTAACGAGTATTTTAAAAGGGAGGGAGCTTTAGTTCTATATGTGGACGCCTTTTCGAGATATCGCCATAAACGTGGACCAGGGGTGACTCTAGAATGTGTTTGTACGATATGTGTATCAAATTAAAGGTATTAATGAGGGTATTAAAAGGGAGTGGCCCTTAGTTGTATATGTGAAGGCTTTTTCCAGATACCGATCAAAATGTGGACCAGGGTGACCCAGAACATCATCTGTTGGATACCGCTAATTTATTTATATATATAATACCACGAACAGTATTCCTGCCAAGATTTCAAGGGTTTTTTATTTCGCCCTGCAGAACTTTTTCATTTCATTCTACTTAATATGGTGAGTGTCACACCCATTTTACAAAGTTTTTTTCTAAAGTTATATTTTGCGTCAATAAACCAATCCAAATACCATGTTTCATACCTTTTTCGTATTTGGTATAGAATTATGGCATTTTTTCGTTTTTCGTAGTTTTCGATTTCGGCCATTTTTTATACGAATACAAAATGAGTTCAGATAAGTACGTGAACTGAGCTTAGTAAAGATATATAGATTTTTGCTCAAGTTATCGTGTTAAAGGCCGAGCGGAAGGACAGACGGTCGACTGTGTATAAAAACTGGGTATGGCTTCAACCGATTTCGCCCATTTTCACAGAAAACAGTTATCGTCATAAAATCTATTCATCTACCAAATTTCAAAAGGATTGGTAAATTTTTGTTCGACATATGGCATTAAAATTATCCTAGACAAATTAAATGAAAAAGGGCGGAGCCACGCCCATTTTGAAATTTTCTTTTAATTTTGTATTTTGTTGCAACATATAATTACTGGAGTTGAATGTTGACATAATTTACTTATATACTGTAAAGATATTAACTTTTCTTTTAAAATTTGAATTAAAACAAATTTTTTTTTAAAATTGGGCGTGGTCGTTCTCCGATTTTGCTAATTTTGGTTAAGCAGACATATAGTAATAAGAGTAACGTTCCTGCCAAATTTCATCATGATATCTTCAACGACTGTCAAATTACAGCTTGCAAAACTTGTAAATTACCTTCTTTTAAAAGTGGTCGGTGCCACGCCCATTGTCCAAAATTTTACTAGTTTTCTATTCTGCGTCATAAGTTCAACTCACCTACCAAGTTTCATCGCTCAGTCCGTATTTGGTAATGAATTATCGCACTTTTTCGATTTTTCGAAATTTTCGATATCGAAAAAGTGGGCGTGGTTATTGTCCGATATTAATTGAACAATAGGTTGTGGGGGATATATACTATATATACGACCGATCTCATCAATTTTTTCAGGCAACAATTTGTGCAATATACGAAATTTTATGGTGAAGTTTGAAGCTTCAATCTGTTAAATTAAGTAAGATATGACAAAAATCCTCATTTTCTGAAAAATTGGTTGTATAGAGGATATATGTTATAGTAGTCCGATCCGGCCGGTTCCGACAAAGGTCTATTCTGACACCCAAATACACCCGCTCACCAAATTTTATCAAGATATCTCGAAAATTGAGCGACTAGTTTGCATACAAACAGACAGACGGACAGACGGAGAGACGGGCAGACGGACAGACGGACATGGCTAAATCAACTCAGCTCTTCATCGTGATTATTTCGGTATACTTAATGGTGGGTCTATCTATTTTCCTTTAAGGACTTACAATTTTGGGTTTCGTGACGAAATTAATATACCATTTCATTTTCATGAAAGGTATAAAAATAGGTAGGTACTATGTATGAGGATGCAAAGGTTCACGTTTTTTGTGATCTGCATGTAAAAACTATGACTACGAATCACGTATTTCAAAAACATATGACGTAAAGGTAACTATTTGATGAAATTTGATGAATTTTGAAGTTTATAACCGTAAAAAAGGGGCAAAAATGCCAGTTTATATGAAGTATTTAATATATATACCACCGATCTCTAGATTTTATCAGACAACAATATATGCTATATACGTAAGCATTTCTAGAAATTTGAGGCTTCTAGCTATTAAAACGGGGCAGAAATTGCGCAAGGTTTCTTATCTGAACAATCGGTTGTATGAGATATATACTATGTATACCACCGATCTCAATGATTTTTTCAGACATCAATATATGCTATAAACGTAAGCATTTGGTGAAATTTGAAGCTTCTGTCTGTTAAAATGGGGCCGAAGTCGCAAAAAAAATATATATATACTATATATATATACAATATATACTATCATATATATATTATTTATATCACCGATCTCTATGATTTTTTCAGACAACAATATATGCTATATACGTAAGCACTAGGTGAAGTTTGAAGCTTCTAGCTGTGAAAACGGGGCAGCAATTGCGCAAAGTTTCTTATCTGAACAGTCGGTTGTATGAGATATATGCTATGTATACCACCGATCTCAATGATTTTGTCAGACATCAATATATGCTATACAAGTAAGCATTTGGTGAAATTTGAAGTTTCTAGCTGTTAAAATGGAGAGACGGAAGACGGACAGACGGACAAACGGACAGACGGACATGGCTAAATCGACTCGGCTCTTCATCGTGATTATTTCGGTATACTTAATGGTGGGTCTATCCTTTTCCTTTAAGGACTTACAATTTTGGGTTTCGTGACGAAATTAATATACCATTTCATTTCATGAAAGGTATAAAAATAGGTAGGTACTATGTGTGAGGATGCAAAGCTTCACGTTTTTTGTGATCTGCATGTAAAAACTATGACTACGAATCACGTATTTCAAAAACATATGACGTAAACGTAACTATTTGATGAAATTTGATGAATTTTGAAGCTTCTAACCGTAAAAAAGGGGCAAAAACGACAGTTTATATGAAGTATATAATATATATACAACCGATCTCTATGATTTTTTCAGACAACAATATATGCTATATACGTAAGCATTTGGTGAAATTTGAAGCTTCTAGCTGTTAAAACGGGGCAGAAATTGCGCAAAGTTTCTTATCTGAACAATCGGTTGTATGAGATATATACTATGTATACCACCGATCTCAATGATTTTTTCAGACATCAATATATGCCATACAAGTAAGCATTTGGTGAAATTTGAAGCTTCTAGCTGTTAAGATGGGGCCGAAATCGCAAAAAAAAAATATATACTCTATATATATACAATATATACCATCATATATATATTATATATACAACCGATCTCTATGATTTTTTGACACAACAATATATACTATATACGTAAGCAGTCGGTGAAATTTGAAGCTTATAGCTGTTAAAACGGGGTAGAAATTGCGAAAAGTTTCTTATGTGAACAATCGGTTGTATGAGATATTTACTATATATACCACCGATGTCTATGATTTTTTCAGACAACAATATATGCTATATACGTAAGCGTTCGGTGAAATTTGAAGCTTCTAACTCTTAAAATGGGGCTAAAATTGTGAAAATATATATATATATTATATATATACCACCATATATATACTATATGTACCACCGATCTTTATGATTTTTTCAGACAACAATATATGCTATACACGTAAGCATTCGGTGAAATTTGAAGCTTCTAGCTCTTAAAATAGGGCAGTTATTACGAAAAGTTTCTTATCTGAACAATCGGTTTTGGGTGATATATACTATATATACGACCGATCTCATAAATTTGTTCAGGCAACAATATGTGCAATATACGAAATTATATGGTGAAGTTTGAAACTTCAATCTGTTAAATTGAGTAAGATATGACAAAAATCCTCATTTTCTGAAAAATCGGTTGTATGGAGGATATATGCTATAGTGGTCAGATCCGGCCGGTTCCGACAAATGTCTAATCGGACACCCAAATACACCCGCTCACCAAATTTTATCAAGATACTTCAAAAATTGAGGGACTAGTTTGCATACAAACAGACAGACGGACAGACGGACATGGCTAAATCAACTCAGCTCTTCATCGTGATTATTTCGGTATACTTAATGGTGGGTCTATCTGTTTTCCTTTAAGGACTTACAATTTTGGGTTTCGTGACGAAATTAATATAACATTTCATTTTCATGAAAGTTATAAAAAAACCAGTAAGGAAGATTAAGTTCGGGTGTAACCGTACATTACATACTCAGTTGAGAGCTATGGTGGCAACATAAGGGAAAACAACCATGTAGGAAAATGAACCGAGGGTAACCCTGGAATGTGTTTGTATGACATGTGTATCAAATGAAAGGTATTAAAGAGTATTTTAAGAGGGAGTGGGCCATATGTCTATAGGTGGACGACATTTAGGGATATCGCCATTAAGGTGGATCAGGGTTGACTCTAGAATTTGTTTGTACGATATGGGTATAAAATGAAAGGTGTTAATGAGTATTTTAAAAGGGAGTGATCCTTATTTCCGTAGGTGGACGCCGTTTCGAGGTAGCGCCATAAAGGTGGACCAGGGGTGACTCTAGAATGTGTTTGTACGATATGGGTATCAAATGAAAGGTGTTAATGAGTATTTGAAAAAAAAGTGGGCCTTAGTTCTATATGTGGACGCCTTTTCGAGATATCGCCATAAACTTGGACCAGGGGTGACTCTAGAATTTGTTTGTACGATATGGGTATCAAATGAAAGGTTTTAAAGAGTATTTTAAAAAGGAGTGGGCCTTAGTTCTATATGTGGACGACTTTTCGAGATATCGCCATAAACGTGGACCAGGGGTGACTCTAGAATTTGTTTGTACGATATGGGTATCAAATGAAAGGTGTTAATGAGTATTTTAAAAGGGCGTGGGCCTTAGTTCTTAAGGTGGACGCCTTTTCGAAATATCGCCATAAAGGTGGACCAGGGGGACTCTAGAATTTGTTTGTACGATATGGGTATCAAATTAAATGTGTTAATGAGTATTTTAAAAAGGAGTGGGCCTTAGTTCTATATGTGGACGCCTTTTCGAGATATCGCCATAAACGTGGACCAAGGGTGACTCTAGAATGTGTTTGTACGATATGTGTATCAAATTAAAGGTATTAATGAGGGTATTAAAAGGGAGTGGCCCTTAGTTGTATATGTGAAGGCGTTTTCGAGATATCGACCAAAATGTGGACCAGGGTGATCCAGAACATCATCTGTCGGGTACCGCTAATTTATTTATATATGTAATACCACGAACAGTATTCCTGCCAAGATTTCAAGGGTTTTTTATTTCGCCCTGCAGAACTTTTTCATTTCATTCTACTTAATATGGTGAGTGTCACACCCATTTTACAAAGTTTTTTTCTAAAGTTATATTTTGCGTCAATAAACCAATCCAAATACCATGTTTCATACCTTTTTCGTATTTGGTATAGAATTGCGGCATTTTTTCGTTTTTCGTAGTTTTCGATTTCGGCCATTTTTTATACGAATACAAAGTGAGTTCAGATAAGTACGTGAACTGAGCTTAGTAAATATATATCGATTTTTGCTCAAGTTATCGTGTTAACGGCCGAGCGGAGGACAGACGGTCGACTGTGTATAAAAACTGGGCGTGGCTTCAACCGATTTCGGCCTTTTTAACAGAAATAAGTTATTGTCCCAGGATCTAAGCCCCTACCAAATTTCACAAGGATTGGTAAATTTTTGTTCGACTTATGGCATTAAAATTATCCTAGACAAATTAAATGAAAAAGGGTCGAGCCACGCCGATTTTGAAATTTTCTTTTATTTTTGCATTTTCTTGCACCATATCATTACTGGAGTTGAATGTTGACATAATTTACTTATATAATGTAAAGATTTTAAATTTTTTGTTAAAATTTGACTTTAAAAAAAAATTTTTTTTAAAAGTGGGCGTGGTCGTTCTCCGATTTTGCTAATTTTTATTTAGCATACATATAGTAATAGGACTAACGTTCCTGCCAAATTTCATCATGATATCTTCAACGACTGCCAAATTACAGCTTGCAAAATTTAAAATTACCTTCTTTTAAAAGTGGGCGATGCCACGCCCGTTGTCCAAAATTTTACAAATTTTCTATTCAGCGCCATCAGTTCAACTCACCTACCCAGTTTCATCGCTTTATCCGTCTTTGGTAATGAATTATCGCACTTTTTCGGTTTTTCGAAAATAAAGACTTATGTATTTACGTGTAAGTGAAATTTGCCACAAAAAATAGGCCGATCAAAAATTAATTCTATTTAAGATTTTTTGGTACGCTACAAATTATTTTGGAACAATCTTTTAGACTTTTGGTAGAGGCTATTATAGGTAAGTGGCAACAATGGGAAACCATGTTTGAATCGTTCACCTTGTAGCGCGTATGCTTATGTAGGTTTCTGTCTTAGAGCACTTACATAATTTTTCCAAAGATGGTGCGCTTTTGTGCAAGAAAGTAAATATCCATATTTGGAGAGATTGTTGGATTTACGAAAAACTTTTCTATTAATTATATACAAATAGAGTAATATTTGTTAACAATAAGTAAGGAAGGTTAAGTTCGGGTTTAACCGAACATTACATACTCAGTTGAGAGCTATGGTGACAACATAAGGGAAAATAACCATGTAGGAAAATGAACCGAGGGAAACCCTGGAATATGTCTGTATGATATGTGTATCAAATGAAAGGCATTAAAAAGTATTTTATGAGGGAGTGGGCCATAGTTCTATAGGTGGACGCCATTTAGGGATATAGCCATAAAGGGGGATCAGGGTTGACTGTAGAATTTGTTTGTACGATATGGGTATCAAATGAAAGGTGTTAATGAGTATTTTAAAAGGGAGTAATCCTTAGTTCCATAGTTGGACGCCGTTTCGAGATATCTCCATAAAGGTGGACCAGGGGTGAGCCTAGAATTTGTTTGTACAATATGGGTATCAAAAGAAAAGCGTTAATGAGTATTTTAAAAGGGAGTGATACCTAGTTCCATAGGTGGACGCCGTTTCGAGATATCGCCATAAAGGTGGACCAGGGGTGACCCTAGAATTTGTTTGTACGATATGGGTATCAAATTAAAGGTATTAATGAGGGTTTTAAAAGGGAGTGGTGGTAGTTGTATAGGTGGTCGCCTTTTCGAGATATCGCCATAAAGGTATCTATATCTATCTCGATTCCTTTATATCTGTACAACCAACCGTTATCCATTCAAAGATAATATACTCTGTGAGCTCTGCTCAACTGAGTATAAAAAACAAAGAATCTGTTAAATAAAGACTTATGTATTTACGTGTAAGTGAAATTTGCCACAAAAAATAGGCCGATCAAAAATTAATTCTATTTAAGATTTTTTGGTACGCTACAAATTGTTTTGGAACAATCTTTTAGGCTCTTGGTAGAGACTATTATAGTTAAGTGGCAACAATGGGAAACCCTGTTTTAATCTTTCACCGTGTAGCGCGTATGCTTATGTAGGTTTGTGTCTTAGAGCACTTACATAATTTTTACAAAGATGGCGCGCTTTTGTGCAAGAAAGTAAATATCCATATTTGGAGAGATTGTTGGATTTACGAAAAACTTTTCTATTAATTATAAACAAGTAGAGTAATATTTGTTAACAACAAGTAAGGAAGGTTAAGTTCGGGTGTAACCGAACATTACATACTCAGTTGAGAGCTATGGTGACAACATAAGGGAAAATAACCATGTAGGAAAATGAACCGAGGGAAACCCTGGAATATGTCTGTATGACATGTGTATCAAATTAAAGGCATTAAAGAGTATTTTATGAGGGAGTGGGCCATAGTTCTATAGGTGGACGCCATTTAGGGATATCGCCATAAAGGGGGATCAGGGTTGACTGTAGAATTTGTGTGTACGATATGGGTATCAAATGAAAGGTGTTAATGAGTATTTTAAAAGGTAGTAATCCTTAGTTCCATAAGTGGACGCCGTTTCGAGATATCTCCATAAAGGTGGACCAGGGGTGACCCTAGAATTAGTTTGTACAATATGGGTATCAAAAGAAAGGTGTTAATGGGTATTTTAAAAGGGAGTGATCCTTAGTTAGGTGGACCAGGTGTGACCCTAGAATTTGTTTGTACGATATGGGTATCAAATTAAAGGTATTAATGAGGGTTTTAAAAGGGGGTGGTGGTAGTTGTATAGGTGGTCGCCTTTTCGAGATATCGCCATAAAGGTGGACCAGGGGTGACTCTAGTATGCGTTTGTACAATATGGGTATCAAACGAAAGGTGTTAATGAATATTTTAAAAGGGAGTGAGCCTTAGTCCTATAGGTGGACGCCGTTTCGAAATATCGCCATATAGGTGGACCAGGGGTGACTCTAGAATACGCTTGTACAATATGGGTATCAAACGAAATGTTAATGAGTATTTTAAAAGGGAGTGGGCCTTAGTTCTATAGGCGGACGCCTTTTCGAAGTATCGAAATAAAGGTGGACCAGGGGTGACTCTAGACTTTGTTTGTACGATATGGGTATCAAATGAAAGGTGTTAATGAGTATTTTTAAAAGGGAAGTGGGCCTTCGTTCTATCGGTGGTCGCCTTTTCGAGATATCGCCATAAAAGTGGACCAGGGGTGACTCTAGAATATGTTTGTACGATATGGGTATCAAATGAAAGGTGTTAATGAGTATTTTAAAAGGGCGTGGGGTTCAGTTCTATAAGTGGACGCCTTTTCGAGATATCGCCATAAAGGTGGACCAGGGGTGACTCTAGAATGTGTTTGTACGATATTGGTATCAAATTAAAGGTATTAATGAGAGTTTTAAAAGGGAGTGGTGGTAGTTATATATGTGAAGGCGTTTTCCAGATATCGGCCAAAATGTGAACCAGGGTGACCCAGAACATCATCTCTTGGATACCGCTAATTTATTTATATATGTAATACCTGCCAAGATTTCAAGGGTTTTTTATTTCGCCCTGCAGAACTTTTTCATTTTCTTCTACTTAATATGGTAGGTGTCACAGCCATTTTACAAAGTTTTTTCTAAAGTTATATTTCGCGTCAATAAACCAATCCAATTACCATGTTTCATCCCTTTTTTCGTATTTGGTATAGAATTATGGCATTTTTTTAACTTTTCGTAATTTCCGATATCGAAAAAGTGGACGTGGTCATAGTCAGATTTCGTTCATTTTTATAACAAGATAAAGTGAGTTCAGATAAGTACGTGAACTAAGTTCAGTAAAAATATGTCGATTTTTGCTCAAGTTATCGTGTTATCGGCCATGCGGAAGGACACGCGGACGACTGTGTATAAAAAGTGGGCGTGGCTTCAACCGATTTCGCCCATTTTCACAGAAAACTGTTATCGTCATAAAATCTATTCATCTACCAAATTTCAAAAGGATTGGTAAATTTTTGTTCGACATATGGCATTAAAATTATCCTAGACAAATTAAATGAAAAAGGGCGGAGCCACGCCCATTTTGAAATTTTCTTTTATTTTTGTATTTTGTTGCACCATATCATAACTGGAGTTGAATGTTGACATAATTTACTTATATACTGTTAAGATATAAAATTTTTTTGTTAAAATTTGACTTTAAAAAAATTTTTTTTTTTAAAGTGGGCGTGGTCCTTCTCCGATTTTGCTAATTTTTATTAAGCGTACATATAGTAATAGGAGTAACGTTCCTGAAAAATTTCATCACGATATCTTCAGCGACTGCCAAATTACAGCTTGCAAAAGTTTTAATTACCTTCTTTTAAAAGTGGGCGGTGCCACGCCCATTGTCCATGCGTCATCAGTTTAACTCACCTACCAAGTTTCATCGCTTTATCCGTCTTTGGTAATGAATTATCGCACTTTTTCGGTTTTTCGATATTTTCGATATCGAAAAAGTGGGCGTGGTTATAGTCCGATAGTCTTCATTTTCATAGCGATCTGAGATGAATGCTCCGAATATACATACCAAATTTCATCAAGATACCTCAAAATTTACTCAAGTTATCGTGTTAACGGACGGACGGACGGACGGACATGGCTAAATCAAATTTTTTTTCGATCCTGATGATTTTGATATATGGAAGTCTATATGTATCTCGATTCCTTTATACCTGTACAACCGTTATCCAATCAAACTTAATATACTCTTTGAGCTCTGCTCAACTGAGTATAAAAATGGGCCTATGCACTGCGGCTGATCTATACGAATCGATTCATATCACTTTTATATGATTTTATGTATGCTAGCTATGCGAAACCGCCTGTCAATTGTTTGTATGGAAATTTTGTTAGCGTATTAATATATAGATAGTGGGTAATATATTGCCTATGCAATACGGCGGCTGTAATGCCGGTTGCCGCTTTGACCTAAAATCAAAAACCTTTTTGGGTCGTTTTTTTTGTTTCGTTTAATATACAACGTGAAACTTTCCGATTCAGTCAAGTTGCATTTAAATAATAATAAACCAATTTGAAATAAGAGAATATATAATAAACTAAAATAAGAAATAAAATAAATTAGCAAATATTTTCGGGCAAATTTGCCATTAATTGTTATAAATAAATTAGTTAGTTTCAACAAAAGTTAACTCATTATTTGTGATTTCATGTTTCTTGAAAACAACCGAATTAAAAAATAAGTAAGGAAGGCTAAGTTCGGGTGTAACCGAACATTACATGCTCAGCTGAGAGCTATGGATACAAAATAATGGAAAATCACCACGTAGGAAAATGAACCTAGGGAACCCTGGAATGTGTTTGTATAACATGTGTACCAAATGGAAGGTATTAAAGAGTATTTTAAGAAGGAGTGGGGCATAGTTCTATAGGTTGACGCCTTTTCGAGATATCGCCATAAAGGTGGACCAGGGTGACTCTAGAATTTGTTTGTAAGATATGGGTATCAAATGAAAGGTGTTAATGAGTACTTTAAAAGGGAGTGAGCCTTATTTCTATAGGTGGATGCTTTTCGAGATATCGCCATAAAGGTGGACCAGGGGTGACTCTAGAATGTGTTTGTACGATATTGGTATCAAATGAAAGGTTTTAATAAATATTTTTAAAGTGAGTGGGCCTTTGTTCTATAGGTGGACACCTTTTCGAGATATCGCCATAAAGATGGACCAGGGGTGACTCTAGAATGCGTTTGTACAATATGGGTATCAAACGAAAGGTGTTAATGAGTATTTTAAAAGGGAATGGGCCTTAGTTCTACGGGTGGACGCCTTTTCGAGATATCGCCATAAATGTGGACCAGGGGTGACTCTAGAATGCGTTTGTACAATATGGGTATCAAACGAAAGTTGTTAATGAGTATTTTAAAAGGGAGTGGGCTTTAGTTCTATGGGTGGACGCCTTTTCGAGACATCGCCTTAAAGGTGGACCAGGGGTGATTCTAGAATTTGTTTGTACGATATGGGTATCAAATGAAAGGTGTTAATGAGTATTTTAAAAGGGAGTGAGCCTTATTTCTATAGGTGGACGCTTTTCGAGATATCGCCATAAAGGTGGACCAGGGTGACTCTAGAATGCGTTTGTGCAATATGGGTATCAAACGAAAGTTGTTAATGAGTATTTTAAAAGGGAGTGGGCTTTAGTTCTATGGGTGGACGCCTTTTCGAGACATCGCCTTAAAGGTGGACCAGGGTTGACTCTAGAATTTTTTTGTACGATATGGGTATCAAATGAAAGGTGTTAATGAGTATTTTAAAAGGGAGTGGGCCTTAGTTCTATAGGTGGACGCCTTTTCGAGATATCGCCATTAAGGTGGACCAGGGGTGACTCTAGAATGCGTTTGTGCAATATGGGTATCAAACGAAAGTTGTTAATGAGCATTTTAAAAGGGAGTGGGCCTTAGTTCTATGGGTGGACGCCTTTTCGAGACATCGCCTTAAAGGTGGACCAGGGGTGACTCTAGAATTTGTTTGTACGATATGGGTATCAAATGAAATGTGTTAATGAGTATTTTAAAAGGGAGTGGGCCTTAGTTCTATAGGTGGACGCCTTTTCGAGATATCGCCATTAAGGTGGACCAGGGGTGACTCTAGAATGCGTTTGTAGCGTAATAATGTATAGATAGTGGGTAATATACTGCCTATGCAATACGGCCGCTATGATGCCGGTTGCCGTTTTGACCAAAAATCAAAAACGTTTTTGGGACGTTTTTTTGTTTCGTTTAATATACAGCGTGAAATTTTCCGATTCAGTCAAGTTGCATTTAAATAATAATAAACCAATTTGAAATAAAAGAATTTATAATAAAATAATATAAGAACTAAAATAAATTAGCATAAAAGGCAATATAAAAAATTTAATGTTATATTTTTGTAACTTTTTTTTTTGTTCTGTACAAGACGTACTTTATCTAAAACGAAGATTAAATCTGCAAATGCAAAAACATTTTCGGGCAAATTTGCCATTAATTGTTATAAATAAATTAGTTAGTTTCAACAAAAGTTAACTCATCTGTGAGTTAAGCTTGCTCGAGGTCAGGTGTAATCAAACACAAGAAGTTTTTGTATAACCGATATATTTCGATTACGGGCTACTGATTAAACATAAGCACACATTACCAACAAGACAACAACAACAGTTGGAGGGAATTACAAACTATCTTAAGAAGCGATTAAACACGCATGATTTTGAAGAATTTTTGAAGAGTGAAAAATATGTAACTAGTTGGCTAACAGCAACATTAAAGAAAAAACAAGAGATCAAATATGAGAGACTAAAAAATGAGTACGGCAACATTTTAGTCGACAATAAACAAGATTGCTTTATAAACAAAACGAAAGCGGATTTCCCATCGGACATAAAATCGCTCTTAGCTAAGGGTCCAAAATTCGCGCTACCAATTTAAAACAAGAGTTTTCCTATATTTAAATGTATCGCGGATGGGGAAGAGCTGATACAAACACACAAAATCAAAGAGCAGCAAGAAGAAGCTCGCACAAAGTTTTCTCTATTAATAAAAGAATATAGAGCAAAATGCAAACCAAGTGCAATAGATCATGCAATAGTAGACACAGGGGAACGAAAACGTAAATTTCTTAGGCAAAATGACAATATTAGAATTCTAACATCTGACAAAGGCAATAAAACAGTAGCAATGGAAATTAACAATTACAACAATAAAATGAACGATATACTTAATAACTTGACCACGTACAGAGTACAAAGGCAAGATCCTACGTGTAGACTTCAAACTAAAAATAATCTTTTAGTTGGCGGATTGTTTAAAATGGAACTTATTTCAAAGCCTGAGAGGAAAAAGATGATTACAACAACGGTATTACCACCGAGGATTTACGGGCTACCTAAAATTCATAAAGAAGGTACACCTCTCAGGCCCATATGTTCAACTATAACATCGCCATCCTACGGCCTTTGTACATATATTTCAAACATTTTAAAGAAATTAACATTAAATTCGAGCTACAACGTAAAAAATACCATTGATTTTAAAGAAAAGATAAACAATACATTTATTTGTGACGATGAAAAACTTATTTCTTTCGATGTTGTATCACCGTTCCCTAGCATACCCACACAACTTGCACTTGACGTAATAAGAGAAAAATGGACAATAATAGAAGAGTACACTAAAATATCTAGAAAAATGTTTATGGAAATAGTAAAGTTCTGCATTGAGGAAAATAGATATTTTGAATTTAATGACAAGATATATACTCAACTCCAAGGATTACCAATGGGATCACCGACCTCACCTATCATAGCAGACATATTAATGGAAAAGTTGTTGGAAAATAGCATTGAAAACTAATACAAAAAGCCAATATCTGTCGCAAAATATGTTGATGACATTTTTGCGATAGTAAAAGAAACCGAGGTACAAAACACACTTGACGTATTAAACTCCTTTGATCGACATATAAAATTTACTACGGAATTCGAAGAAGATGGAAAATTATTCTACCTGAACTCACTTTTAATAAGAGAAGGCAATAAAATTAAATTGAAGTGGTATAAGAAATCAATATCATCAGGACGCATCATCAATTTTAACTCCAAACACCCAAAAACGATGATTATCAATACAGCAACGGGCTGTATAAGACGAATTCTTCAAATATCGGACGACACTTACCACAAAGAAATTATGGAAGAAATTAAATTACTGTTAAGAGATAATGATTTTCCAGAGAATATTGTAAAAAGTTTAATAAGAAAAACGCGATCAACAAACCGAGATCTTATACCAAAAACCCCAAAAATATTTAAATCTGTTATTTACGTACCTGGTTTATCAGAGCAACTTGCCAAATCAGATTGCTATAATAGCGAATAAACAAAAATTGCCCATAAACCAATAAACACTCTAAAACATATTTTCAATAAAACAAAATCAAAAATACCGAACACCGAAAAAAGCAATATTGTATATAAAATTCCTTGCAAAGGTAATGATAAAGAATCGTGCAATAAGATTTATGTGGGCACAACCAAAGCAAAATTAAAAATCGACTGTCACAACACAAATCTGATTATAAACAATGTAATTATACTAACAACCATAAAACAGCTCTCATGGCCCCCTGTGCCAGCAGTTATCACAGTCCGAACTTCGACGACGCTTCAGTTATTGAGAAAGAAGAGAAATGGAAGAAGAGGTACACATTAGAAATGTTACATATCGTTAACACACCTTCAAACATACGAATTAACTACAAAACAGATATTGATAATACTTCAAAGTCATACAGACACTTGTTGACAAAAAATAAACAGTATAATACTCCACGTCAGAGAGTGTAGAAGTGAAATAAATGTATGTAATTAGTTTTTTAAAGAAAAATTATTGTTATTTGTGATATATTGTTTCATTATAATAATACCTTTCATGAAAATGAAATGGTATATTAATTTCGTCACGAAACCGAAAATTGTAAGTCCTTAAAGGAAAATAGATAGACCCACCATTAAGTATACCGAAATATTCAGGTTGAAGAGCTGAGTTGATTTAGCCATGTCCGTCTGTCCGTCTGTCTGTTTGTATGCAAACTAGTCCCTCAATTTTTGAGATATCTTGATAAAATTTGGTGAGCAGGTGTATTTGGGTGTCCGATTAGACATTTGTCGGAACCGACCGGATCGGACCACTATAGCATTTATCCTCAATACAATCGATTTTTCAGAAAAAGAGGATTTTTGTAATATATTACCCAATTTAACAGATTGAAGCTTCAAACTTCACCATATATTTTCGTATATTGCACATATTGTTGCCTGAAAAAATTGATGAGATCGGTCGTATATATAGTATATATCCCCCACAACCGATTGTTCAGATAAGGAACTTTTCGTAATTACTTCCCTATTTTAAGAGCTAGAGGCTTCAAATTTCAACGAATGCTTACGTATATAGCATATATTGTTGTCTGAAAAAATCATAAAGATCGGCGGTATATATAGTATATATATGGTGGTATATATAGTATATATATATAGTATATATATATATATATTCGCAAATTTTAGCCCCATTTTAACAGCTAGAAGATTCAAATTTCACCGAATACTTACGTATATAGCATATATTGTTGTCTGAAAAAATCATAGAGATCGGTTGTATATATAGTATATATCTCATACAACCGATTGTTCAGATAAGAAACTTTTCGCAATTTCTACCCCATTTTAACAGCTATAAGCTTCAAATTTCACCGATTGCTTACGTATATAGCATATATTGTTGTCTGAAAAAATCATAGAGATCGGTTGTATATATAGTATATATCTCATACAACCGATTGTTCAGATAAGAAATTTCGTAATTTCTACCCCATTTTAACAGCTATACGCTTCAAATTTCACCGATTGCTTACGTATATAGCATATATTGTTGTCTGAAAAAATCATAGAGAGCGGTTTTATATGTAGTATATATCTCATACAACCGATTGTTCAGATAGGAAACTTTTCGCAATTTCTACCCCATTTTAACAGCTATAAGCTTCAAATTTCACCGATTGCTTACGTATATAGCATATATATATATTTTTTTTTTGCGATTTCGACCCCATTTTAACAGCTAGCAGCTTCAAAATTCACCAAATGCTTACGTGTATAGCATATATTGATGTCTGAAAAAATCATTGAGATCGGTGGTATACATAGTATATATCTCATACAACCGATTGTTCAGATAAGAAACTTTGCGCAATTTCTGCCCCGTTTTAACAGCTAGAATCTTCAAATTTCACAAAATGCTTACGTATATAGCATATATTGTTGTCTGAAAAAATCATAGAGATCGGTGGTATATATATTATATACTTCATATAAACTGTCATTTTTGCCCCTTTTTTACGGCTAGAAGCTTCAAAATTCATCAAATTTCATCAAATAGTTACGTTTACGTCATATATTTTTGAAATACGTGATTCGTAGTCATAGTTTTTAAATGCAGACCACAAAAACGTGAAACTTTGCATCCTCACACAAAGTACTTACCTATTTTATATTTTATATTTATCTTAAAAATCGTTTAGGTATGTAGATCTGTTCTCTATATATTTCTTATCTTATACATCCGGTTATTCGGAGATTACAAATGGGATAAGATTATTGTTCAGCCCCATTCATGAAAGGTATGAAGTCTTCGGCACAGCCGAAGACAGTTCCGTCCTTACTTGTTTTCCTGTTGTTTTTATACCTTTCATGAAAATGAAATGGTATATTAATTTCGCCACGAAACCCAAAATTGTAAGTCCTTAAAGGAAAATAGATAGACCCATCATTAAGTATACCAAAATAATCAGGTTGAAGAGCTGAGTTGATTTAGCCATGTCCGTCTGTTCGTCTGTCCGTCTGTCCGTTTGTATGCAAACTAGTTCCTCAATTTTTGAGATATCTTGATAAAATTTGGTGAGCGGGTGTATTTGGGTGTCCGATTAGACATTTGTCGGAACCGGCCGGATCGGACCACTATAGCATATATCCTCCATACAACCGATTTTTCAGAAAAAGGGGATTTTTGTAATATCTTACTCAATTTAACAGATTGAAGATTCAAACTTCACCATATACTTTCGTATATTGCATATATTGTTGCCTGAAAAAATTTATGAGATCGATCGTACATATAGTATATATCCCCCACAACCGATTGTTCAGATAAGAAACTTTTCGTAATTACTGCCCTATTTTAAGAGCTAGAGGCTTCGAATTTCAACGAATGCTTACGTATATAGCATTTACGTGTATAGCATATATTGTTGTCTGAAAAAAATCATACAGATCGGTGGAATATATAGTATATATATGGTGGTATATATAGTATATATATAGTATATATATATATATTTTCGCAATTTTAGCCCCATTTTAACAGCTAGAAGCTTCAAATTTCACCGAACGCTTACGCAAATGGCATACATTTTTGTCTGAAAAAATCATAGAGATCGGTTGTATATATAGTATATATCTCATACAACCGATTGTTCAGATAAGAAACTTTTCGCAATTTCTACCCCATTTTAACAGCTATAAGCTTCAAATTTCACCGATTGCTTACGTATATAGTATATATTGTTGTGTCAAAAAATCATAGAGATCGGTGATATATATAATATATATATGATGGTATATATAGTATATATATATAGTATATATATATTTTTATACCTTTCATGAAAAAGAAATGGTATATTAATTTCGTCACGAAACACAAAATTGTAAGGCTTTAAAGGAAAATAGATAGAGCATTCATTAAGTATACCGAAATAATCAGGTTGAAGAGCTGAGTTGATTTAGCCATGCCCGTCTGTCCGTCTGTCCGTCTGTCTGTTGGTATGCAAACTAGTCCCTCAAATTTTGAGATATCTTGATAAAATTTGGTGAGCGGGTGTATTTGGGTGTCCGATTAGACATTTGTCGGAACCGGCCGGATCGGACCACTATAGCATATATCCTCCATACAACCGATTTTTCAGAAAAATAGGATTTTTGTAACATCTTACTCAATTTAACAGATTGAAGCTTCAAACTTCACCATATTATTTCGTATATTGCACATATTGTTGCCTGAAAAAATTGATGAAGTCCGTCGTCCCCCACAATCGATTGTTCAGATAAGAAACTTTTTGTAATGACTGCCCTATTTTAAGAGCTAGAGGCTTCAAATTTCAACGAATGCTTACTTATATAGCATATATTGTTGTCCGAAAAAATCATACAGATCGGTGGTATATATAGTATATATATGGTGGTATATATAGTATATATATAGTATATATATATATATTTTCGCAATTTTAGCCCCATTTTAACAGCTAGAAGCTTCAAATTTCACCGGACGCTTACGTATATATCATATATTGTTGTCTAAAAAAATCATAGAGATCGGTTGTATATATAGTATATATCTCATACAACCGATTGTTCAGATACGACACTTTTCGCAATTTCTACCCCATTTTAACAGCTATAAGCTTCAAATTTCACCGATTGCTTACATATATAGTATATATTGTTGTGTCAAAAAATCATAGAGATCGGTGGTATATATATTATATACTTCATATAAACTGTTATTTTTGCCCCTTTTTTACGGATAGAAGCTTCAAAATTCATCAAATTTCATCAAATAGTTATGTTTGCTTCATACATTTTTGAAATAAGTGATTCGTAGTCATAGTTTTTACACGCAGACTACAAAAAACGTGAAGCTTTACATCCTCACACAAAGTAAGTACCTACCTATTTTTATACTCAGTTGAGCAGAGCTCACAGAGTATATTAACTTTGATTGGATAACGGTTGGTTGTACAGGTATAAAGGAATCGAGATAGATATAGACTTCCATATATCAAAACCATCAGTATCGAAAAAAATTCGATTGAGCATGTCCGTCCGTCTGTCCGTTAACACGATAACTTGAGTAAATTTTGAGGTATCTTGATGAAATTTGGTATGTAGGTTCCTGGGCACTCATCTCAGATCGCTATTTAAAATGAACGATATCGGACAATAACCACGCCCACTTTTTCGATATCGAAAATTTCGAAAAATCGAAAAAGTGCGATAATTCATTACCAAATACGGATTAAGCGATGAAAGTTGGTAAGTTAGTTGAACTTATGACGCAGAATAGAAAAATGGTAAAAATTTGGACAATGGGCGTGTCACCGCACACTTTTAAAAGAAGGAAATTTAGAAGTTTTGCAAGCTGTAATTTGGCAGCCGTTGAAGATATCATGATGAAATTTGGCAGGAACGTTACACTTATTACTATATGCCTGTTTAATAAAAATTAGCAAAATCGGAGAACGAAAACGCCCACTTTTAAAAAATTTTTTTTTTAAATTAAAATTTCAAAGAAAAGTTAATATCTTTACAGTATATAAGTAAATTATGTCAACATTCAACTCCAGTAATGATATGGTGCAACAAAATACAAAAATAAAAGAAAATTTCAAAATGGGCGTGGCTCCGCCCTTTTTCATTTAATTTGTCTAGGATACTTTTAATGCCATAAGTCGAACAAACATTTACCAATCCTTGTGAAATTTGGTAGAGGCTTTGATTCTAGGACGATAACTGTTTTCTGTGAAAAAGGGCGAAATCGGTTGAAGCCACGCCCAGTTTTTATACACAGTCGACCGTCTGTCCTTCCGCTCGGCCGTTAACACGATAACTTGAGCAAAAATCGATATATCTTTACTAAACTCAGTTGACGTACTTATCTGAACTCACTTTGTATTGGTGTAAAAAATGGCCGAAATCCGACTATGACCACGCCCACTTTTTCGATATCGAAAATTACGAAAAATGAAAAAAATGCCATAATTATCTACGAAATACGAAAAGAGGGATGAAACATGGTAATTGTATTGGTCTATTGACGCAAAATATAACTTTAGAAAAAAACTTGGTAAAATGGGTTTGACACCTACCACATTAAGTAGAAGAAAATGAAAAAGTTTTGCAGGGCGAAATCAAAAGCCCTTGGAACTTTGGAAGGAATACTGTTCGTGGTATTACATATATAAATAAATTAGCGGTACCCGACAGATGATGTTCTGGATCACCCTGGTCCACATTTTGGTCGATATCTCGAAAACGCCTTCACATATACAACTAAGGGCCACTCCCTTTTAATACCCTCATTAATACCTTTAATTTGATAAACATATCGTACAAACACATTCTAGAGTCACCCCTGGTCCACGTTTATGGCGATATCTCGAAAAAGCGTCCACATATAGAACTAAGGCCCACTCCTTTTTAAAATACTCATTAACACATTTAATTTGATACCCATATCGTACAAACAAATTCTAGAGTCCCCCTGGTCCACTTTTATGGCGATATTTCGAAAAGGCGTCCACCTTAAGAACTAAGGCCCACGCCCTTTTAAAATCCTCATTAACACCTTTCATTTGATACCCATACCGTACAAACAAATTCTAGAGTCACCCCTGGTCCACGTTTATGGCGATATCTCGAAAAGGCATCCACCTATAGAACTAAGGCCCACGCCCTTTTAAAATACTCATTAACACCTTTCATTTGATACCCATATAGTACAAACAAAATCTAGAGTCACCCCTGGTCCACGTTTATGGCGATATCTCGAAAAGGCGTCCACATATAGAACTAAGGCCCACTCCTTTTTAAAATACTCATTAACACATTTAATTTGATACCCATATCGTACAAACAAATTCTAGAGTCGCCCCTGGTCCACCTTTATGGCGATATTTCGAAAAGGCATCCACCTTAAGAACTAAGGCCCACGCCCTTTTAAAATACTCATTAACACCTTTCATTTGATACCCATATAGTACAAACAAATTCTAGAGTCACCCCTGGTCCACCTTTATGGCGATATCTCGAAAAGGCGTCCACCTATAGAACTAAGGCCCACGCCCTTTTAAAATACTCATTAACACCTTTCATTTGATACCTATATTATACAAACGCATTCTAGAGTTACCCCTGGTCCACGTTTATGGCGATATCTCGAAAAGGCGTCCACCTATATAACTAAGGCCCACTCCCTTTTAAAACACTTATTAACACCTTTCGTTTGATACCCATATTGTAAAAACGCATTCCAGAGTCAACCCTGGTCCACTTTTATTACGATATTCCGAAAAGGCGTCCACCTTTAGAACTAAGGCCCACTCCTTTTTAAAATACTCATTAACACCTTTCATTTGATACCCATATTATACAAACGCATTCTAGAGTCACCACTGGTCCACCTTTATGGCGATATCGCGCAAAGGCGTCCACCTATAGAACTAAGGCCCACGCCCTTTTAAAATACTCATTAACACCTTTCATTTGATACCCATATTATACAAACGCATTCTAGAGTCACCCCTGGTCCACGTTTATGGCGATATCTCGAAAAGGCGTCCACCTATAGAACTAAGGCCCACGCCCTTTTAAAATACACATTAACACCTTTCATTTGATACCCATATTGTACAAACGCATTCTAGAGTCACCCCTGGTCCACTTTTATTACGATATTCCGAAAAGGCGTCCACCTATAGAACTAAGGCCCACTCCTTTTTAAAATACTCATTAACACATTTAATTTGATACCCATATTATACAAACGCATTCTAGAGTCACCACTGGTCCACCTTTATGGCGATATTTCGAAAAGGCGTCCACCTATAGAACTAAGGCCCACTCCCTTTTAAAATGCTCTTTAACACCTTTCATTTGAAACCCATATTATACAAACGCATTCTAGAGTCACCACTGGTCCACCTTTATGGCGATATCGCGAAAAGGCGTCCACCTATAGAACTAAGGCCCACTCCCTTTTAAAACACTTATTAACACCTTTCGTTTGATATCCATATTGTAAAAACGTATTCCAGAGTCAACCCTGGTCCACTTTTATTACGATATTCCGAAAAGGCGTCCACCTATAGAACTAAGCCCCACTCCTTTTTAAAATACTCATTAACACATTTAATTTGATACCCATATTATACAAACGCATTCTAGAGTCACCACTGGTCCACCTTTATGGCGATATCTCGAAAAGGCGTCCACCTATAGAACTAAGGCCCACGCCCTTTTAAAATACACATTAACACCTTTCATTTGATACCCATATTGTACAAACGCATTCTAGAGTCACCCCTGGTCCACTTTTATTACGATATTCCGAAAAGGCGTCCACCTATAGAACTAAGGCCCACTCCTTTTTAAAATACTCATTAACACATTTAATTTGATACCCATATTATACAAACGCATTCTAGAGTCACCACTGGTCCACCTTTATGGCGATATTTCGAAAAGGCGTCCACCTATAGAACTAAGGCCCACTCCCTTTTAAAATGCTCTTTAACACCTTTCATTTGAAACCCATATTATACAAACGCATTCTAGAGTCACCACTGGTCCACCTTTATGGCGATATTCCGAAACGGCGTCCACCTATAGAAATAAGGCCCACTCCTTTTTAAAATACTCATTAACACATTTAATTTGATACCCATATCGTACAAACAAATTCTAGAGTCACCCCTGGTCCACCTTTATGGCGATATCGCGAAAAGGCGTCCACATATAGAACTAAGGCCCACTCCTTTTTAAAATACTCATTAACACCTTTCATTTGATACCCATATCGTACAAACAAATTCTAGAGTCACCCCTGGTCAACCTTTATGGCAATATTTCGAAAAGGCGTCCACCTATAGAACTAAGGCGCACGCCCTTTTAAAATACTCATTAACACCTTTCATTTGATACCCATATCGTACAAACAAATTCTAGAGTCACCCCTGGTCCACTTTTATAACGATATTCCGAAAAGGCGTCCACCTATAGAACTAAAGCCCACTCCTTTTTAAAACACTTATTAACACCTTTCGTTTGATATCCATATTGTAAAAACGCATTCCAGAGTCAGCGTTGTTCCACTTTTATAACGATATTCCGAAAAGGCGTCCACCTATAGAACTAAGGCCCACTCCGTTTTAAAACACTTATTAACACCTTTCGTTTGATACCCATATTATACAAACGCATTCTAGAGTCACCACTGGTCCACCTTTATGGCGATATCTCGAAAAGGCGTCCACCTATAGAACTAAGGCCCACGCCCTTTTAAAATACTCATTAACACCTTTCATTTGATATCCATATTATACAAACGCATTCTAGAGTCACGCCCGGTCCACTTTTATAACGATATTCCGAAAAGGCGTCCACCTATAGAACTAAAGCCCACTCCTTTTTAAAACACTTATTAACACCTTTCGTTTGATACCCATATTGTAAAACCGCATTCCAGAGTCAGCCCTGTTCCACTTTTATAACGATATTCCGAAAAGGCGTCCACCTATAGAACTAAGGCCCACTCCGTTTTAAAACACTTATTAACACCCTTCGTTTGATACCCGTATTGTACAAACGCATTCTAAAGTCCACCCTGGTCCACTTTTATAACGATATTCCGAAAAGGCGTCCATCTATAGAACTTAGGCCCACGCCCTTTTAAAATACTCATTAATACCTTTCATTTGATACCCATATCATACAAAATAAATTCTAGAGTCACCCCTGGCCCACCTTTTTGGCGATATCTCGAAAAGGCGTCCACCTATAGAACTTAGGCCCACTCCCTTTTAAAATTATCATTAACACATCTCATTTGATACCCATATCGTACAAACAAATTCTAGAGTCAGGCCTGGTCCACCTTTATGGCGATTTCCCTAAATGGCGTCCATCTATAGAACTATGGTCCACTTCCTCTTAAAATACTCTTTAATACCTTCCATTTGATACACATGTCATACAAACAGATTCCAGGGTTACCCTAGGTTCTTTTTACAACATGGTGATTTTCCCTTACTTTGTCTCCACGGCTCTCAACTGAGTATGTAATGTTCGGTTACACCCGAACTTAGCCTTCCTTACTTGTTTATTTTATATTTATCTTAAAAATCGTTTAGATATGTTCAAATTTCACCAAATGTTTACGTGTATAGCTTATATTGTTGTCTGAAAAAATCATAGAGACCGGTGGTATATATAATCTCATACAACCGATTGTTCAGATAAGAAACTTTGCGCAATTTCTTCCCCACTTTAACAGCTAGAAGCTTCAAATTTCACCAAATGCTTACGTGTATAGTATATATTGTTGTCTGAAAAAATTATTGGGATCGTTGGTATATATAGTATATATCTCATACAACCGACTGTTCAGATAAGAAATTTTGCGAAATTTCTGCCCCGTTTTAACAGCTAGAAGCTTCAAATTTCACCAACTGCTTACGTATATAGCATATATTGTTGTCTGAAAAAATCATAGAGATCGGTGGTACATATATTATATACCCCATATAAACTGTATTTTGTTGCCCCTTTTTTACGGCTAGAAGCTTCAAAATTCATAAAATTTCATCAAATAGTTACGTTTACGTCATATATTGTTGAAATACGTGATTCGTAGTCATAGTTTTTACACGCAGACCACAAAAAACCTGAAACTTTGCATCCTCACACAAAGTACCTACCTATTTTTATACCTTACATGAAAATGAAATGGTATATTAATTTCGTCACGAAACCCAAAATTGTAAGTCCTTATAGGAAAATAGATAGACCCACCATTAAGTATACCGAAATAATAAGGTTGAAGGGCCATGTCCGTCTGTCCGTCTGTCTGTTTGTATGCAAACTAGTCCCTCAATTTTTGAGATATCTTGATAAAATTTGGTGAGCGGGTGTATTTGGGTGTCCGATTAGACATTTGTCGGAACCGGCCGGATCGGACCACTATAGCATATATCCTCCAAACAACCGATTTTTCAGAAAAAGAAGATTTTTGTAATATCTTACTCAATTTAACAGATTGAAGCTTCAAACTTCATCATATACTTTCGTATATTGCACATATTTCTGCCTGAAAAAATTGATGAGATCGGTCATATATATAGTATATATCCCCCACAACCGCTTCAAAAAGGCTTCAAATTTCAACGAATGCTTACGTATATAGCATGCATTGTTGTCTGAAAAAATCATACAGATCGGTGGTATATATAGTATATATATTCTGGTATATATGAAGCGTTGTGCGTATATATTAAGTACACGTTTTGCTTACGAATTTAATACAAACTTTATTGAGCAATGTTTGACCGAGTCGCGTGTGTATCCCTTAACATGTCATCTCAGAAGAAGGAAAATATATTTTTTATCAGCTGCTAAGGCCAGCAAACTCAATACGATAACGGATTGTTTAGCGGGATAACTAGTCGCTCTGAGAGACTGGAAAGCTAATACATTTTACATATGAGTAGTGGCAGGGTTGCCACATGCCTCCCCTTGTTAATTTTTTTAAGTTTACAAATTCATTTTATATACATTTAAGTTTACGAATTCATTTTATATACAAGTTATACTATTAAGAAATTAATACAAATTATAATGTTTGCGTAATAAATTTAAACGTCAGCTGCAAAGGGAACATGTCGTGAAGCTCGACTTGTAATTCGCTCTTCCTGTGTGTTATCAGCTGGTTGGTCGTCGTAAATTTCATATACATGTTTTAGACGATCCACAGATACAGTAGAACGTTGGCCTTGTATGTCCACGCAAAAAGTTTTACCATATCTTGAAACAACGCGATACGGTCCTTGGTATGGTGCTTTCAGAGAGGGCCCGATTTGGCCTTGGCGGGCCAGAACGTGTGAGCATGTGTCCAGTTCCCTGAAACGAAACAAAGAACGCTTACCATGTCGGGACATATCGGCTGGTGTCAAATTGTGGAAATGATTTCTTAAGTATTTGAGTAGACCGTATGTAGTTTGGTTGTTGTTTGTCGGGTTAATAAATTCGCTAGGAAGCCTTATTGGCTCACCATAAACTAACTCGGCCGGTGTTGTGGAGATATCGTTTTTCCAAGCTGCGCGCAAGCCCATGAGTACTACACACAGTGCGTCATACCAGGTTTCGCTGTGGCATAGCAACGCTGCCTTGAGCTGCCTGTGTAGGCGTTCGACGAGCCCGTTAGCCTGTGGATGGTAAGTCGATGTTTTTAGGTGGCTGATGCCGAACATTTGCGAATGTTGACGAAACATCGTGGACTCAAATTGTCCACACGGTCTGACGTTATTCTGAGTGGAACACCATATCTAGCTATCCAATGGTAAAAAATTGCTCTAACGATAATTTCTGTGTTACCATTTTCCAGTGGAATCGCTTCTGGAAAGCGCGTAAAGCGATCAATTATTGTTAAACATTGCGTGAACCCTTTTAAGAATGGCAGCGTGATAAGATCTACGTGAATGTGTTGAAATCGATGAGTGGGTAATTGAAATCTTGCAGGTGCAATGACGACGTGGCGCTGAATTTTGTTCCGCTGGCATTGAATGCAGGCCCTCGCCCATGCACGACAGTCCTTATTCATCGCTGGCCACACGTAGCGGGTTGTTAACAATTTTTGGGAGCAGCGTACACCTGGATGCGAGAGGGAATGCAGCGAATCGAATACTGCTCTTCTCAGAGATGCAGCGACAAATGGTCGCACTACGCCAGATGATACATCTCAGTACAAGCTTATCTTATGTTCTGGAAAATACAGCTTTTTTAGTTGAAGTGTCTGATTCGGTAAATTATTGAGTTGTATGAGTTCGACGTCTTCGTTTTGAGCATCAGCTAACTGCTGCGCTGATACCGCTGCTGAAATCAGTTCGACTCGCGATAATAGATCCGCCACTATGTTGCTTTTCCCGCAGACGTGCTTAATTTCGGTGGTGAATTGACCGATGAAATTTATACGGCGGAACTGCCATGGTGAAGCACGTTCTGCCCTTTGCTTAAAAATATGTTGTAATGGCTTATGGTCAGAATATATCTCTACATGCCGGCCTTCAAACAGATATCGAAAGTGTTTAATTGCTTCGTATATTGCATGTAGCTCTCGATCATACGTTGATAGCTTGCGTATTGAGTCGGGTAGTGTACGACTGAAAAAAGGTAGTGGCTGCCAGGAACTATTCACGTGTTGTTGCAAAACCGCACCAACGGAAGAACTGGAGGCATCTGTGAAGATTGCTAAGTTCGCCTCGATATTTGGATGTGCCAGTTCGGCGCAATTTGCAAGTGCCTTTTTAGACCTTTCAAATGCATCTATCATTATTGGCGTCCATTGTACAGGATATGATCCTCGCACCTCAGGCCCTGATAATGAATTGTTCAATGGGGAAAGAAGCTCTGCTGCATTTTTAATGAACTTTCGGTAAAAGTTTATCATACCGATGAAAGCACGAAGCTTCTTCACTGTTGCTGGTGGTGTTAGTTCTCGTATTGCTTTTACTTTGTCGGATAGTGGTTTTATACCGTGGCATGTGATATGATGTCCGACAAATTTAACTTCCAGTTGACCGAAGCAAGATTTGGCAACGTTGATAACAAGCCCATGATCGTGAAGACGTTGAAACAATGTTCGTAGATGACATATATGCTGATGCTCTTTGTCTGAAGCAATGAGTATATCATCGATATACAGGAAAACGAAAGGCAAGTCACGCGTAACTTCATCGATGAAGCGCTGAAAGGTTTGGGCCGCATTTCTCAAACCGAATGTCATAAACGGGAATTCATATAGACCGAAAGGCGTGATAATCGTTGTTTTCTTTATGTCATCTTCAGCGACTGGGATCTGGTTGAATGCTCTGACGAGGTCTACAGTTGAAAATATTGTTTTGACACCAAAATGGGATACCTGTCAGGTACTGTACGATCATTAAGACGACGGTAGTCTCCACATGGGCGAGGCTCACCTGATTTCTTGGCAGCTAGGTGCAACGGAGATGACCACGGACTGTCGGACGGACGAGCTATTCCAAGCGTTAACATTTTAGCGAACTAATCTTTCGCAATTTTTAGTTTTTCTGGCGCAAGGCGACTAGCCTTACTTGAAACTGGTGGGCCATCCGTTGTTTTAAAATGATGCACTGTGGAGTGCTTCGTTCGTTTGAATGCGCCGTCAGCTTTTGTTATTGCCGAAAATTCTTTCAAAAGACAATTGTACGGCGAGTTGTTCGGCAGAACTTTTATTGATTCAATTTGTGCTGCCTTCGCATTTTCCCATTCGAAGATATGCCGGTTTTTTCGTCGCTAATTTTTTGATGTTTCAAGTCGACCAATATACCAAAGTTGCTTATGAAGTCGGCTGCAATGATGGGCTGCGAACCGTCGGCGATAACGAAGCACCATGAAAATTCGCGTTGCAAGCCAAAGTCCAGTAAAAGCGTATGATGTCCGTATGTTTCAATTATTGCATCTGTAGCAGTGTATAATTGATAGCCAACGGGGGTTACTTTTGTTTTGATACGGGATCGGGGGAAGACGGAGAGGCCGGCTCCAGTGTCCAACAGGAATTGCATCCCAGTGTACCGGTCTGTGAGGAAAAGGCGGCGCGATGTTTTTATTGGAGAGTCTTCGACCGCCACTATTGACCCTCCTTCGCGTTTCCCGGAAATTTACACCCAGAGAGGCAGCGCCGTGCTTGGTTACCGAATTTTTTGTGGAATCGGCAAAAACCTTCCGCTGAAAAACGCGTGCGGCTGTGAGATGTGCTGCGCCCACCTGAATTTTGGTGTGTTCTAGCTTTTCCACGCGGTTTTCTTAGATTTAGGTTTTCCAGGTGTTTTCGGATTTCTGAAATTTCCGCGCGTAAAGATTGCTCTTCAGAAACAGCGGCAATTGAATGTGAAACGCTGGGAATCACCTCATGAATTTTATCTGCAAGACGGCTTAAAACTTCTAATGACGCGTCAGGTTGTGCTGCTAAACATGCGCGTGTCTGTGGTGAGAGTTGTGATTGCCACCTTGCCTTAATGACGTTATCTGGTACATCTGGGCATAGACTGCGTAGGTGGCGGTAAAACTGAGATGGTGTACGATCACCAATTTGTTCTCCGTCCAACAACTGAAGTAGCTTAGCATCTTTTGATTTTGTTAAGCGTTCGATTAAAGTTTTCTTCAATGTTGTATATGGGGTCGACGTTGAGGGACGTAATATAATATCTTCCACTTCGGCTGCTGACTGCGTGTCTATAAGCGAGACCGCATGATGAAACATATCATTTTCGTTTGTTACGAAACGAATCCTAAATTGTGATTCCAATTGGGCAAACCACAATGCAGGGCCTTCAGGAGAATATGGTGGTGCGCGGACAGTCATATTGACCGTAATTGCTGGCAATTGGGTGGAAGAACTTGGATCGCCATTCTCACTCATATCAACCTGATTCGTTTTAGCTTGTGTGCTAAGTCAAACAAAATACTTATCGTAGATTTTCGATGGTTGAGCACTTTTTCTTTATCAAAAAACTTCGGGGTCACCAATATAGCGTTGTGCTTATATATTAAGTACACGTTTTGCTTACGAATTTAATACAAACTTTATTGAGCAATCTTTGACCGAGTCGCGTGTGTATCCCTTAACATGTCATCTCAGAAGAAGGAAAATATATTTTTTATCAGCTGCTAAGACCAGCAAACTCAATACGAAAACGGATTGTTTAGCGAGATAACTAGTCGCACTGAGAGACTGGAAAGCTAAAACATTTTACATTTTACATATGAGTAGTGGCAGGGTTGCCACATATATAGTATATATATATAGTATATATATATATTTTCGCAATTTCAGCCCCATTTTAACAGCTTCAAATTTCACCAAATGCTTACGTGTATAGCATATATTGATGTCTGAAAAAATCATTGAGATCGGTGGTATACATAGTATATATCTCATACAACCGATTGTTCAGATAAAAAACTTTGCGCAATTTCTGCCCTGTTTTAACAGCTAGAAGCTCCAAATTTCACCAAATGCTTACGTATATAGCATATATTGTTGTCTGAAAAAATCATAGAGATCGGTGGTATATATATTATATACTTCATATAAACTGTCATTTATGCCCCTTTTTTACGGATAGAAGCTTCAAAATTCATCAAATTTCATCAAATAGTTACGTTTACTTCACATATTTTTGAAATACGTGATTCGTAGTCATAGCTTTCACATGCAGACCACAAAAAACGTGAAGCTTTGCATCCTCACACAAAGCACCTACCTATTTTTTATTTCATATTTATCTTAAAAATCGTTTAGATATGTTCAAATTTCACCAAATGTTTACGTGTATAGCATATATTGTTGTCTGAAAATTCATAGAGACCGGTGGTATATATAATCTCATACAACCGGTTGTTCAGATAAGAAACTTTGCGCAATTTCTTCCCCATTTTAACAGCTAGAAGCTTCAAATTTCACCAAATGCTTATGTGTATAGCGTTTATAGTATATATTGTTGTCTGAAAAAATCATTGAGGTCGGTGGTATATATAGTATATATCTCATACAACCGATTGTTCAGATAAGAAACTTCACATATTGTTGAAATTCGTGATTCGTAGTCATAGTTTTTACACGCTGACCACAAAAAACCTGAAACTTTGCATCCTCACACAAAGTACCTACCTATTTTTATACCTTTCATGAAAATGAAATGGTATATTAATTTCGTCACGAAACACAAAATTGTAAGTCCTTAAAGGAAAATAGATAGACCTACCATTAAGTATACCGAAATAATCAGGTTGAAGAGCTGAGTTGATTTAGCCATGTCCGTCTGTCCGTCTGTCTGTT
The DNA here is from genome assembly GCF_040869045.1 of Eurosta solidaginis. Classification (NCBI taxonomy): domain Eukaryota; kingdom Metazoa; phylum Arthropoda; class Insecta; order Diptera; family Tephritidae; genus Eurosta; species Eurosta solidaginis. The sequence continues at coordinate 113,375,103 of NC_090324.1, forward strand.
TGTATGCAAACTAGTCGCTCAATTTTTGAGATATCTTGATAAAATTTGGTGACCGGGTGTATTTGGGTGTCCGATTAGACATTTGTCGGAACCGGCCGGATCGGACCACTATAGCAATATCCTCCAAACAACCGATTTTTCAGAAAAAGAGGATTTTTGTAATATCTTACTCAATTAAACAGATTGAAGCTTCAAACTTCACCATATACTTTCGTATATTGCACATATTGTTGCCTAAAAAAATTGATGAGATCGGTCGTATATATAGTATATATCGCCCACAACCGATTTTTCAGATAAGAAACTTTTCGTAATTACTGCTCTATTTTAAGAGCTAGAGGCTTCAAATTTCAACGAATGCTTACGTATATAGCATATAGTGTTGTCTGAAAAAATCATACAGATCGGTGGTATATATAGTATATATATGGTGGTATATATAGTATATATATATATTTTTTTTCGCAATTTTAGCCCCATTTTAACAGCTAGAAGCTTCAAATTTCACCGAACGCTTACGTATATGGCATATATTGTTGTCTGAAAAAATCATAGAGATCCGTTGTATATATAGTATATATCTCATACAACCGATTGTTCAGATAAGAAACTTTTCGCAATTTCTACCCCATTTTAACAGCTAGAAGCTTCAAATTTCACCAAATGCTTACGTGTATAGCGTTTATAGAATATATTGTTGTCTGAAAAAATCATTGAGATCGGTGGTGTATATAGTATATATCTCATACAACCGATTGTTCAGATAAGAAACTTTGCGCAATTTCTGCCCCGTTTTTACAGCTAGAAGCTTCAAATTTCACCAAATGCTTACGTATATAGCATATATTGTTTTCTGAAAAAATCATAGAGATCGGTGGTACATATATTATATACCCCATATAAACTGTATTTTTTTGCCCCTTTTTTACGGCTAGAAGCTTCAAAATTCATAACATTTCATCAAATAGTTACGTTTACGTCACATATTGTTGAAATTCGTGATTCGTAGTCATAGTTTTTACACGCAGAACACAAAAAACCTGAAACTTTGAATCCTCACACAAAGTACCTCTCTATTTTTATACCTTTCATGAAAATGAAATGGTATATTAATTTCATCACGAAACACAAAATTGTAAGTCCTTAAAGGAAAATAGATAGACCCACCATTAAGTATACCGAAATAATCAGGTTGAAGAGCTGAGTTGATTTAGTCATGTCCGTCTGTCCGTCTGTCTGTTTGTATGCAAACTAGTCCCTCAATTTTTGAGATATCTTGATAAAATTTGGTGAGCAGGTGTATTTGGGTGTCCGATTAGACATTTGCCGGAACCGGCCGGATCGGGCCACTATAGCATATATCCTCCAAACAACCGATTTTTCAGAAAAAGAGGATTTTTGTAATATCTTACTCAATTTAACAGATTGAAGCTTCAAACTTCACCATGTACTTTCGTATATTGCACATATTGTTGCCTAAAAAAATTGATGAGATCGGTCGTATATATAGTTTATATCCCCCACAACCAATTTTTCAGATAAGAAACTTTTCGTAATTACTGCTCTATTTTAAGAGCTAGAGGCTTCAACTTTCAACGAATGCTTACGTATATAGCATATATTTTTGTCTGAAAAAATCATACAGATCGGTGGTATATATAATATATATATGGTGGTATATATAGTATATATATATATTTTCGCAATTTTAGCCCCATTTTAACAGATAGAAGTTTCAAATTTTACCGAACGCTTACGTATATGGCATATATTGTTGTCTGAAAATATCATAGAGATCGGTTGTATATATAGTATATATCTCATACAACCGATTGTTCAGATAAGAAACTTTTCGCAATTTCTACCCCATTTTAACGGCTATAAGCTTCAAATTTCACCGATTGCTTACGTATATAGTATATATTGTTGTGTCAAAAAATCATAGAGATCGGTAATATATAATATATATATGATGGTATATATAGTATATATATATAGTATATATATATTTTTATACCATTCATGAAAATGAAATGGTATATTAATTTCGTCACGAAACCCAAAATTGTAAGTCCTTAAAGGAAAATAGATAGACCCACCATTAAGTATACCGAAATAATCAGGTTGAAGAGCTGAGTTGATTTAGCCATGTCCGTCTGTCCGTCTGTGTGTTGGTATGCAAACTAGTCCCTCAATTTTTGAGATATCTTGATAAAATTTGGTGAGCGGGTGTATTTGGGTGTCCGATTAGAGATTTGTCGGAACCGTCCGGATCGGACCACTATAGCATATATCCTCCATACAACCGATTTTTCAGAAAAAGAGTATTTTTGTAATATCTTACTCAATTTAACAGATTGAAGCTTAAACTTCACCATATAATTTCGTATATTGCACATATTGTTGCCTGAAAAAATTGATGAGATCGGTCGTCCCCCACAACCGATTGTTCAGATAAGAAACTTTTCGTAATGACTGCCCTATTTTAAGAGCTAGAGGCTTCAAATTTCAACGAATGCTTACGTATATAGCATATATTGTTGTCTGAAAAAATCATACAGATTGGTGGTATATATAGTATATATATGGTGGTATATATAGTATATATATAGAATATATATATATATTTTCGCAATTTTAGCCCCATTTTAACAGCTAGAAGCTTAAAATTTCACCGAATGCTTACGTATATGGCATATATTGTTGTCTGAAAAAATCATAGAGATCGGTGGTATATATATTATATACTTCGTATAAATTGTTATTTTTGCCCCTTTTTTACGGATAGAAGCTTCAAAATTCATCAAATTTCATCAAATAGTTACGTTTACTTCACATATTTTTGAAATACGTGATTCGTAGTCATAGTTTTTACACGCAGACCACAAAAAACCTGAAACTTTGCATCCTCACACAAAGTACCTACCTATTTTTATACCTTACATGAAAATGAAATGGTATATTAATTTCGTCACGAAACCCAAAATTGTAAGTGTTTAAAGGAAAAGAGATAGACCCACCATAAAATATACCGAAATAATCAGGTTTAAGAGCTGAGTTGATTTAGCCATGTCCGTCTGTCCGTCTGTCTGTTTGTATGCAAACTAGTCCCTCAATTTTAGAGATATGTTGATAAAATTTGGTGAGCGGGTGTATTTGGGTGTCCGATTAGACATTTGTCGGAACCGGCCGGATCGGACCACTATAGCATATATCATCCATACCACCGATTTTTCAGAAAAAGAGGGTTTTTGTAATATCTTACCCAATTTAACAGATTGAAGCTTCAAACTTCACAATATACTTTCGTATATTGCACATATTGTTGCCTGAAAAAATTGATGAGATCGGTCGTATATATAGTATATATCCCCCACAACCGATTGTTCAGATAAGAAACTTTTCGTAATTACTTCCCCTTTTTTAAGAGCTAGAGGCTTCAAATTTCAACGAATGCTTACGTATATAGCATATATTGTTGTCTGAAAAAATCATAGAGATCGGTGGTATATATAGTATATATATGGTGGTATATATAGTATATATATATATATCTTCGCAATTTTAGCCCCATTTTAACAGCTAGAAGCTTCAAATTTCACCGAACGCTTACGTATATTTCATTTCATTTCATTTCATTTATTCGGTGAGAATACATTAGTACAGTAAGACAAATTGTCTTTTGTAGTACAACAAACATAACTCATATAATTCATTTAAATAAATAAATAAACGACGCTAGAAAACAAGAATATCAAAACAATACTACAAAATTTTAAATTTTGAATTTTTTTAAATTTTAAATTTTGGTTAAATTAGATTAAGACAAGTTAAAAATAAAATAAATGCCCAGTTTAAGTTTGTTGACTAGAAAAATAACTGAAAATAATATGTTTTTAGTTGCTTTGGTTTACATTATTCCTAATTGCAGCTGGGATAGAGTTCCAAATACGTACGGTGTTGACGAAAAACAGCATTGTCGAAGCAACGAAGTTAAAGTTAGGCACAACTAGATTACTCGTCCTGGGAGACCTAGTGAATGTCAGTTTCTCAAAAAGATATGCTGGTGATTTTGTGACAATCAAGCGGTACAAAAAAATTACACTTCTAGCTTTTTGGTAGTCAAATATGTTACATCCTAATAACTTGGACCTCCAAGCCGAAATATGATCAAATTTTCGTAACCCGAAAACGTAACGAGTTACATGATTAAAGGCGACCTCAACTTTGTGTGCAGAACATGAGTCCAACTTGTTATAAACAAGCTCTGAATAGTTTATTATTGGCAAAAGAAGCTGTAGGGCCAGTTTTCTTCTAATATGCGGAGGTGTGAAAGGTGCAGATTGCCTAAGATTGCGCAAAGTGGTATACACTTCACCCATGACTGTATTGATGTGGTCTTCACAAGTTAGATTAGAGTTGATAACGAAACCCAAATTTTTAATTCTAGAAACAATTTGTAAGGCCGTGTTTCCAATGTATATTGGTGAGGCAAGGGCATCAACGGACCTATTCTTCGAAATGGGCAAAATGAACCATTTAGTTGCATTAAGGCAGAGACCATTGTTATTGGCCCAGCTCTGTACTGACAATAAATCGTTATTTACTTTAAGACAGAGGTTGGCTACGTCCGTGAAACTACCAGACAAATATAATTGTATGTCATCTGCATATGCGTGCATTTTCATGTGCTGACAAACCGAAAAGATATCGTTTACGAAAATACTGAATAACAAAGGCCCAAGAATGGAACCCTGCGGAACACCTCGGGGTAGGTGTTTGGTCACCGAAATTTCGCAACCAGTATTAACAAGTTGTGACCTTCCTGTTAAGTAACTCTCCATCACCATCAAAGTACTGTAGGCAAATCCAAAATATGTTTTAAGTTTATAAGAAAGTAACACATGGTCAACAGAATCAAAAGCTTTAGAAAAATCTAATAGACAAAGCAGATTTAGTTGGTTTTTATCAAAAGGTATGCGTATGTCATCAAGAATTTTAAGTAGTGCCGTTGTACAACTATGCTTGGCTCTAAAGCCCGATTGGTGTGGTGATAAGAGGTTATTTCTAGAAATGTGCAAAATTATTTGCTCTGCTAGCAGCCTTTCAAAAACTTTCGACAGCGCGGGCAATATGCTAATGGGTCGATAATCACGGACCGAGTTTGCAAGCCGTTTCTTCGGGACGGGTCTTACCATGGCAAATTTCCACGATTCAGGAAACCGAGAAGTTGTGATGCAATGGTTGATGATGTGTGTGAAGGTACTCAGTATAAATGGTAGAATAATTTTTACAAATTTTATTGGTATACCATCAACCCCGATGGCATTGGATTTAACTTTAAGTAAGCACCTTACCACGTCGCATTCGGATACCGCCCTGAACTCAAAATTTTCTCCACAGCAGCGCCCATAAGCATTTGGAAAAGGTGCAGTAGGATTTACAGCAGGACTACTCACAAACGCATCATTTAAGGTGTCAGCATTTAGTTCGCATACATGTTTGTCGCTTCCATATACTCGCAAGCTTTTTAGATTAGGCCAAAGAGTTTTTGGAGGTAGCGAAGGGTTTAGCCTTGAGGTAAAAAATCTACTTTTTTCGTTCCTAATTACCTTAGTAGCGATATTTCTGACAGCTTTATAGGCAAGCCATGCAACATTACTTTTACTCCTCCTCCACGATTGGTATGCCCTACTACGTGCTTTTATTGCCGCTTGAACTTGGCCATTAAACCACGGACACGAAACATTTCTAGGTCTACTTGAGCGAATATGCACATGTATGTTAAAGGCATTAACGATTTTGCTGTTAAGGAACTCAAGTTTTTCATCAGCAGAAACTAGTAACCAACAATCACTCCAATTAACACAGCACAAATCAGAACACAAAGCATTATAGTGAAGTAAGCGGTAATCCCTAAAACTAAAGGTACTACCAGTATTACAGCGGTTAAATTGTATATCTAAGGAGCAAAAAATAAGATCATGATCTGATAAAAATGGCATCTGGTCAAATTTTAAAACTATTGAAGGGTCAGAAAAAATAAAATAATCCAGAAGACTAGGACAACAATTAACCCTAAACCTGGTTGGCACATTGTTATTGACAACACTTAGACCAGCACCAGATACATAATTTAACATACTATTACTATATGAGTCACGAACAAGCAGATTAACATTGAAGTCTCCACAAACTATTAAGCTGTGATAGTCTACAAGGTACCGAGACAACGTAGCAAATAACATATCAGGGCTGTTGGTTTTGTGGGGACTATAAACACAAGATACAAGGACTTTTGTAGACAAATCGTGCACCTCGACAAACAAGTATTCAATGCTCGAATCCACCGACTTGCAAATGAGTTTCACGTTAATGTGACTCCTACAATAAACTGCTACGCCACCTCCTTTCCTACCCACCCTATCATTTCGAAACAATTTGTAGTTATTAATATTAAAGTGCCTATCATCAAGATCCTCAAGAAGCCACGTCTCCGACACGCAAATGACATCAACACACGAGTTTTCAAACACATATCTTATAAAATCTACTTTCTCAGCATTTAAACTTCTGGCATTAAAATGCACAATATTAAAACCATTGCTTTGCAGACATAATATGTTTATCATGGCAAGACTGCTGTCGCCCGCACCACACAACTTGCTGCTAAGGGTCATAATGAGTAATGTAAACAAAAGCAAACATACAAACAAACAAAGTCACAAAAGAGAAAACAGACGAAAGGAAAAAACAAAAATTAAGATTAAAGAAACTTAAACGGACCATTTTTACATGTAGGAAAATACGGAGTATATATATGCATAAACAAATATAAAGTAAACATACAAAAGTTAAAACTAAGTAAATTATTCTGCATACGCATACGGCTGATAGTCAGCAGTAAAGTTTTAAATCATCATTCGTTGATATTTTCACTGCTACGGACTCTTTGGTAACTCTTCCAAACACCTCACCACGAAGTGTAAATACAGAGACAAATTTGCCTGCGCGTCTCAGCTTGATAGCTTCTTGAAGCAGCTTTCTATTTTCTCGTGATACACTCTCATATATTCTAAATTGGCCATCAATACCAAGCGGAGCAAGAGAGATAATAGATTTTGTTCGCTTTCGATGTTCACTAAATGCTCGCAGCGTACGATTTCGATCCATCGGACTATAAAATTTAATTATTATTGCGCTGTCTGCATTTGTTGATGAGCGCGCAATTCTAAAAATATCTCTTATTTGCGGCGAAAAGAAGTCAATCGACAGGCAGATTTGGTTGTATAGACTTTTCAAGTTTTCTCCCTGTATATGCGGCATACCAAAGATTACCGCATCAGAGGCAAATTCCGGCATCACTTTCGCAGTTTGTAAACTCTTCAGTTGATTTTGCAGGTTACTCATTTCACTCTTGCAAACACCAACCAACGCTTCCAAATTGTTTACGCGCATCTCTGCTTCGACCGCTTTTTCTTTAAGAGCACCAACTTCCTCATCAACTCTCTTAGTAATGCTAACTTCAAGTGCAGTTAACTTACCAGATATGTTGTCAAAGAGAGACTGCAATTGGACTGCATGTTGTTGCAATTGGTCTGATTGTTGTTGGACCTATGCCTCCAAATCACGAAGCGCAGCAAGAACCATACTTAAAATTGCGCTCTCCTCCAATTTTGCTGTTTTAGCTAATGGAGAGCCCTTGCTTAACCGGCGTTTGAGAGGTGGAACGTTGGCAGAGGTAGCAGACATCATATGAAAAATGTAAAATGTAAATTAAGCGCGAAGCAACAAAAAAATAAACACAGAAGACTCAGCGATGATGTATATTATTTTTATTTTATTTTATTTTTTTTCGCAATCACACAATTATAATGAAAATAATTGGTAACACGGACAAACTTCTTGGAAAGTTGCTTATTTTCAGTTTTTGAGTTTATTAAATTAAAACCAAACTTTTTCGTCCATCAATATAAATATTTGCACGGAGCTAACAAAAACACGTCCGAACACGCCTTCGATTCACAGTTCACCGTCAGGCATATATTGTTGTCTGAAAAAATCATAGAGATCGGTTGTATATATAGTATATATCTCATACAACCGATTGTTCAGATAAGAATCTCTTTCGCAATTTCTACCCCATTTTAACAGCTATAAGCTTTAAATTTCGCCGATTGCTTACGTATATTGTATATATTGTTGTGTCAAAAAATCATAGAGATTGGTGATATTTACGATTTCGGCGCCATTTTAACAGCTAGAAGCTTCAAATTTCACCAAATGCTTACGTGAATAGCATATATTGATGTCTGAAAAAATCACTGAGATCGTTGGTATACATAGTATATATCTCATACAACCGATTGTTCAGATAAGAAACTTTGCGCAATTTCTGCCCCGTTTTAACAGCTAGAAGCTCAAAATTTCACCAAATGCTTACGTATATAGCATATATTGTTGTCTGAAAAAATCATAGAGATCGGGGGCATATATATTATATACTTCATATAAACTGTCATTTGTGCCACTTTTTTATGGATAGAAGCTTCAAAATTCATCAAATTTCATCAAATAGTTACGTTTACTTCACATATTTTTGAAATACGTGATCCGTAGTCATAGCTTTTACATGCAGACCACAAAAAACGTGAAGCTTTGCATCCTCACACAAAGTACCTACCTATTTTTTATTTTATATTTATCTTAAAAATCGTTTAGATATGTTCAAATTTCACCAAATGTTTACGTGTATAGCATATATTGTTGTCTGAAAAAATCATAGAGACCGGTGATATTTACGATTTCGGCGCCAATGCTTACGTGTATAGCATATATTGATGTCTGAAAAAATCATTGAGATCGTTGGTATACATAGTATATATCTCATACAACCGATTGTTCAGATAAGAAACTTTGCGCAATTTCTGCCCCGTTTTAACAGCTAGAAGCTCAAAATTTCACCAAATGCTTACGTATATAGCATATATTGCTGTCTGAAAAAATCATAGAGATCGGCGGTATATATATTTTATACTTCATATAAACTGTCATTTGTGCCCCTTTTTTACGGATAGAAGCTTCAAAATTCATCAAATTTCATCAAATAGTTACGTTTACTTCACATATTTTTGAAATACGTGATTCGTAGTCATAGCTTTTACATGCAGACCACAAAAAACGTGAAGCTTTGCATCCTCACACAAACTACCTACCTATTTTTATACCTTACATGAAAATGAAATGGTATATTAATTTCGTCACGAAACCCAAAATTGAATGTCCTTAAAGGAAAAGAGATAGACCCACCATTAAGTATACCAAAATAATCAGGTTTAAGAGCTGAGTTGATTTAGCCATGTCCGTCTGTCCCTCTGTCTGTTTGTATGCAAACTAGTCCCTCAATTTTTGAGATATGTTGATAAAATTTGGTGAGCGGGTGTATTTGGGTGTCCGATTAGACATTTGTCGGACCCGGCCGGATCGGACCACTATAGCATATATCATCCATACCACCGATTTTTCAGAAAAAGAGGGTTTTTGTAATATCTTACCCAATTTAACAGATTGAAGCTTCAAACTTCACAATATACTTTCGTATATTGCACATATTGTTGCCTGAAAAAATTGATGAGATCGATCGTATATATAGTATATATCCCCCACAACCGATTGTTCAGATAAGAAACTTTTCGTAATTACTTCCCCTTTTTTAAGAGCTAGAGGCTTCAAATGTCAACGAATGCTTACGTATATAGCATATATTGTTGTCTGAAAAAATCATACAGATTGGTGGTATATATAGTATATATATATATATTTTCGCAATTTTAGCCCCATTTTAACAGCTAGAAGTTTCAAATTTCACCGAACGCTTACGTATATGGCATATATTGTTGTCTGAAAAAATCATAGAGATCGGTTGTATATATAGTATATATCTCATACAACCGGTTGTTCAGATAAGAAACTTTTCGCAATTTCTACCCCATTTTAACAGCTATAAGCTTCAAATTTCACCAATTGCTTACGTATATAACATATATTGTTGTGTCAAAAAATCATAGAGATCGGTGATATATATAATATTTATATGATGGTATATATAGTATATATATATATTTTTTTTTGCGATTTCGGCCCCATTTTAACAGCTAGAAGCTTCAAATTTCACCAAATGCTTACGTGTATAGCATATATTGATGTCTGAAAAAATCATTGATTTCAGTGGTATACATAGTATATATCTCATACAACCGACTTTTCAGATAAGAAACTTTGCGCAATTTCTGCCCCGTTTTAACAGCTGGAAGCTCCAAATTTCACCAAATGCTTACGTATATAGCATATATTGTTGTCTGAAAAAATCATAGAGTTCGGTGGTATATATATTATATACTTCATATAAATTTTCATTTTTGCCCCTTTTTTACGGATAGAAGCTTCAAAGTTCATCAAATTTCATCAAATAGTTACGTTTACTTCATATATTTTTGAAATACGTGATTCGTAGTCATAGTTTTTACATGCAGACCATAAAAAACGTGAAGCTTTGCATCCTCACACAAAGTACCTACCTATTTTTTATTTTATATTTATCTTAAAAATCGTTTAGATATGTTAAAATTTTACCAAATGTTTACGTGTATAGCATATATTCTCATCTGAAAAAATCATAGAGACCGTTGGTATATATAATCTCATACAACCGATTGTTCAGATAAGAAATTTGCGCAATTTCTTCCCATTTTAACAGCTAGAAGCTTCAAATTTCACCAAATGCTTACGTGTATAGCGTTTATAGTATATATTGTTGTCTGAAAAAATCATAGAGATCGGTGGTACATATATTATATACCCCATATAAACTGTATTTTTTTTGCCCCTTTTTTAAGGGTAGAAGCTTCAAAATTCATAACATTTCATCAAATAGTTACGCTTACGTCACATATTGTTGAAATTCGTGATTCGTAGTCATAGTTTTTACACGCAGACCACAAAAAACCTGAAACTTTGCATCCTCACACAAAGTACATACCTATTTTTATACCTTTCATGAAAATGAAATGGTATATTAATTTCGTCACGAAACCCAAAATTGTAAGTCCTTAAAGGAAAATAGATAGACCCACCATTAAGTATACCGAAATAATCAGGTTGAAGAGCTGAGTTGATTTAGTCATGTCCGTCTGTCCGTCTGTCTGTTTGTATGCAAACTAGTCCCTCAATTTTTGAGATATCGTGATAAAATTTGGTGAGCGGGTGTATTTGGGTGTCCGATTAGACATTTGTCGGAACCGGCCGGACTATAGCTTATATCCTCCATACAACCGATTTTTCAGAAAAAAGAGGATTTTTGTAATATCTTACTCAATTTAACAGATTGAAGCTTCAAAAATCGCCATATACTTTCGTATATTGCACATATTGTTGCCTGAAAAAATTGATGAGATCGGTCGTATATATAGTATATATCCCCCACAACCTATTTTTCAGATAAGAAACTTTTCGTAATTACTGCTCTATTTTAAGAGCTAGAGGCCTCAAACTTCAACGAATCCTTACGTATATAGCATATATTGTTGTCTGTAAAAATCATAGAGATCGGTGGTATATATAGTATATATATATAGTATATATATATATTTTCGCAATTTTAGCCCCATTTTAACAGCTAGAAGCTTCAAATTTTACCGAACGCTTACGTATATGGCATATATTGTTGTCTGAAAAAATCATAGAGATCGGTTGTATATATAGTATATATCTCATACAACCGATTGTTCAGATAAGAAACTTTTCGCAATTTCTACCCCATTTTAACAGCTATAAGCTTCAAATTTCACCGATTGCTTACGTATATAGTATATATTGTTGCGTCAAAAAATCATAGAGATCGGTGATATATATAATATATATATGATGGTATATATAGTATATATGTATTTTTGTTTGCGATTTCGGCCCCATTTTAACAGCTTGTAGCTTCAAATTTCACCAAATGCTTACGTGTATAGCATATATTGATGTCTGACAAAATCCTTGAGATCGGTTGTATACATAGTATATATCTCATACAACCGATTGTTCAGATAAGAAACTTTGCGCAATTTCTGCCCGTTTTAACAGATATAAGCTTCAAATTTCACCAAATGCTTACGTATATAGCATATATTGTTGTCTGAAAAAATCATAGAGATCGGTGGTACATATATTATATACCCCATATAAACTGTATTTTTTTGCCCCTTTTTTGTGGACAGAAGCTTCAAAATTCATCAAATTTCATCAAATAGCTACGTTTACTTCATATATTTTTGAAATACGTGATTCGTAGTCATAGTTTTTAGACGCAGACCACAAAAAACGTGAAGCTTTGCATCCTCACACAAAGTACCTACCTATTGTTTATTTTATATTTATCTTAAAAATCGTTTAGATATGTTCAAATTTCACCAAATGTTTACGTGTATAGCATATATTGTTGTGTGAAAAAATTATAGAGACCGGTGGTATATATAATCTCATACAACCGATTGTTCAGATAAGAAACTTTGCGCAATTTCTTCCCCATTTTAACAGCTAGAAGCTTCAAATTTCACCAAATGCTTACTCAACTTAATACACAGACGGAAGGCACGCCGTAAAGCAAAATAACAAAATGGGATATGCGGAAATAAAAAACAACAACAGCAACTCAAAAACAACGATAAACAAGCTCCAATATATATCAAAGAAACTGGTAAAAACTAAATCGAGTATAAAGTTCCTATTAAAGTGCAGAAAATCTATATATTAATACGCTAACAAAATTTCCATACAATCATTTGACAGGCTGTTTCGCATACTTAGCATACGTAAAATCATATAAAAGTTATATGAATCGATTCGTATTGATCAACCCCAATGCATACGCCTATTTTTGTTAACAAATATTACTCTATTTGTTTATAATTAATAGAAAAAGTTTTTTGTAATTTCGAACAATTCATACAAATATCGTAAGTTATTTTCGTGCACAAGCGCGCCATCTTTGGGAACAATTATCTAAGTTTTCTAATGCGAATTTCAAAGACCTAAACCTTTATGCACAAGCGCGCCGTCTTTGGGAACAATTGTCTAACTTTTCTAATGTGAATTTCAAATTTTATGTATACTCGCTAAATTCGAAAGCACAAATGTTTCACCTACATACAAATATGGTTCCCCATTGTAGCCGCTTACCTATAATAGTCTCTAGCAAAATCCTAAAAAAATTGTTCCAAAATAATTTGTAGCGTACCAAAAAATCTCAAATAGAATTAATTTTTGACCGGCCCATTTTTTGTGGCAAATTTCACTTAAACGTAAATACATAAGTCTTTATTTAACAGATTCTTTGTTTTTTATTTTAGTTGTTTTCAAAAAAACATGAAATCACAAATAATGAGTTAACTTTAGTTGAAACTAACTAATTTTTTTATAACAATTAATGGCAAATTTGCCCGAAAATGTTTTTGCATTTGCAGATTTAATCCTCATTTTAGATAAAGTACGTCTTATACTGAACGAAAAAAAAAGTTACAAAAATATAACATTAAATTTTTTATATTGCCTTTTATGCTAATTTATTTTAGTTCTTATTTTATTTTATTATATATTTTCTTATTTCAAATTGGTTTATTATTATTTAACTGCAACTTGACTGAATCGGAAAATTTCCCGTTGTATATTAAACGAAACAAAAAAACGTCCCAAAAACGTCTTTGATTTTAGGTCAAAACGGCAACCGGCATCATAGCGTGCATAGTCAGTATATTACCAACTATATTTATTATTAGGCTAACTTTGTTGGATTATATATCCATTAATCGGATGCTTAGATCCCATAACCCTAATTTTTTGCTATGTCGTTTAAGTTATGAAATCAATTTTATTTTAGTAAATATGTTTACGTGAATAACTTTAATGTTTTTGTTTGTTTTTCTTTTCTTTGTAATTTGTTCTGCTTTGTTATATCTTAGTATTGTATTTATCACAGACGATATTTTATGGTAGATATGGTCATATATATTCATGAAATGGAGTGGGAATCCCAACATTAAATATCCGAACATTAGAATCTTCATATTTCCACAATGATCACATCAAACCCCGGAAAAAGTCTAAGTGCACTTATTGCGTTTTTATATGGAACTGTTTGTTCACTTCACTTAATTTTTTCGCAATTTAAGTACTTTATTCTTTTCTTTAATTAAACATTTTTTAGTAAACTCTGCTTTCTTTCTCATTACATAATTTTTTTATATTTTTATTTTATTTTTTATGAAGGTATCCTCTATTCTACTCGAAATTTTTGTTTTGTGTCACACTTACATATTATATATGTATTTATACAAAATTAAACGGGTGGCGTGAAATAGGCTAAATTCCTTTAGCAAATTTCTTCGTTTTTAACTAAAAGTTCGTGTTTTTTGAATTATGACACTATTGAAGTAAATGGGCGATATATGTATATGGGTTATATAGGCCTACTGAGGAACCGAGCTCCCAAAACTAACTTCGGTAGCGCGCCAACGGGGAACTTCCGGGTGGTGTGGAAAACCCTATTTTTCAATTCAATTTCAAGTAATTTCACCATAATTCTATGTCAACTTCATTTGATTTTACATAATTTTTATATTTTTGTTTAAGGAGCTCCATACCAAAACGTTATAATTACACGTGAAAAGTTTGTAGAAAGTTTAAGAAAATACATTCAAAAAGTACAGGGTCTTAGATCAAATTCAAAATTTTAAAGAAAAAGTTAAGTAAGTTAGACCAGTTTGCTATATTTCCAACACTTGATGCATAGACTGAGTTGAAAAAAATACACGTTGGTCGAATTTCGACCACAGGCGATACTAGTCTAGATTAATGCCCAATTTTATAAAAAATTCAACTAAATTTAATAAATTAATTGTATTTGAACACGACATACACCGAGATATTGATAGCATCTTAGATACACATACATTTAACTACCATACAAAAATACTAAATTTGCTGATTAAACATAAGCACAATTACTAACAAGACAACAACAACAGTTGGAGGGAATTACAAAATATCTTAAGAAACGATTAAACACGCATGATTTTGAAGAATTTTTGAAGAGTGAAAAATATGTAACTAGCGGGCTAACAGCAACATTAAAGAAAAAACAAGAGCGTAAATATGAGAGACTAAAAAATGAGAACAGCAACATTTTAGTCGACAATAAACGAGATTGCTTTATAAACAAAACGAAAGTGGATTTCCCATCGGACATAAAATCGCTCTTAGCTAAGGGTCCAAAATTCGCGCTACCAATTGAAAACAAGAGTTTTCCTATATTTAAATATATCGCGGATGGGGAAGAGCTGATACAAACACACAAAATCAAAGAGCAGCAAGAAGAAGCTCGCACAAAGTTTTCTCTATTAATAAAAGAATATAGAGCAAAAAACAAACCAAGTGCAATAAATCGTGCAATAGTGGACACAGGGGAACGAACACGTAAATTTCTTGGGCAAAATTACAATTCTAGAATTCTAACATCTGACAAAGGCAATAAAACAGTAGCAATGGAAATTGACGATTACAACAATAAAATGAACGATATACTTAATAACTTGACCATGTATAGAGTACAAAGGCAAGATCCTACGTCTAGACTTCAAACTAAAAATAATCTTTTAGTTGACGGATTGTTTAAAATGGGACTTATTTCAAAGCCTGAGAGGAAAAAGATGATTACAACAACGGCATTACCACCGAGGATTTACGGGCTACCTAAAATTGATAAAGAAGGTACACCTCTCAGGCCCATATGTTCAACTATAACATCGCCATCCTACGGCCTTTGTACATATATTTCAAACATTTTAAAGAAATTGACATTAAATTCGAGCTACAACGTAAAAAATACTATTGATTTTAAAGAAAAGATAAACAATACATTTATTTGTGACGATGAAAAACTTATTTCTTTCGATGTTTTATCACTGTTACCTAGCATACCCACACAACTTGCACTTAACGTAATAAGAGAAAAATGGACAATAATAGAAGAGTACACTAAAATATCTAGAAAAATATTTATGGAAATAGTAAAGTTCTGCATTGAGGAAAATAGATATTTTGAATTAAATGACAAGATATATACTCAACTCCAAGGATTACCAATGGGATCACCGACCTCACCTATCATAGCAGACATATTAATGGAAAAGTTGTTGGAAAATAGCATTGAAAAGCTAATACAAAAGCCAAGATCTGTAGCAAAATATGTTGATGACATTTTTGCGATAGTAAAATAAACCGAGGTACAAAACACACTTGACGTATTAAACTCCTTTGATCGACATATAAAGGTTACTACGGAATTCGAAGAAGATGGAAAATTATCCTACCTGGACTCGCTTGTAATAAGAGAAGGCAATAAAACTAAATTGAAGTGGTATAAGAAATCAATATCATCAGGACGCATCATCAATTTTAACTCCAAACACCCAAAGACGATGATTATCAATACAGCAACGGGCTGTATAAAACGAATGCTACAAATATCGTACGACACTTACCACAAAGAAATTATAGAAGAAATTAAATTACTATTAAGAGATAATGATTTTCCAGAGAATATTGTAAAAATTTTAATAAGAATAACGCGATCAACAAACCGAGATCATATACCAAAAACCCCAAAAATATTTAAATCTGTTATTTACGTGTCTGGTTTATCAGAGCGACTTGCCAAATCAGATTGCTATAATAGCGAAGAAACAAAAATTGCCCATAGACCAATAAACACTCTAAAACATATTTTCAATAAAACAAAATCAAAAATACCGAACACCGAAAAAAGCAATGTTGTATATAAAATTCCTTGCAAACGTCATGATAAAGAATCGTGCAATAAAATTTATGTGGGCACAACCAAAGCAAAATTAAAAACTCGACTGTCACAACACAAATCTGATTATAAACAATGTAATTCTACTAACAACCATAAAACAGCCCCCATGGCCCACCGTGCCAGCAGTTATCACAGTCCGAACTTCGACGACGCTTCAGTTATTGAGAAAGAAGAGAAATGGAAGAAGAGGTACAATTTAGAAATGTTACATATCGTTAACATACCTTCAAACATAAGAATTAACTACAAAACAGATATTGATAATACTGCACAGTCATACAGACACTTGTTGACAAAAAATAAACAGTATAATACTCCACATCAGACAGTGTAAAAGTGAAATAAATGTATGTAATTAGTTTTTAAAGAAAAATTATTGTTATTTGTGATATATTGTTTCATTATAATTTACATGTTGTTTTTATTGTTAATAGTTACCCTTTGGACGATTACCGAAGGTAATCGAAATATATCGGTTATACAAGATCTTCTTGTGTTTTATTACACCTGACCTCGAGCCAGCTTAACTCACAGATACATTATTAAAGGTCACTAAATTAACTTTATACAAAAGTTAACTCATTATTTGGATTTCTTGTTTTTTGAAAACAACTAAAATAAAAAAAAGTAAGGAAGGCTAAGTTCGGGTGTAACCGAACATTACATACTCAGCTGAGAGCTATGGAGACAAAATAATGGAAAATCACCATGTAGGAAAATGAACCTAGGGTAACCCTGGAATGTGTTTGTATGACATGTGTATCAAATGGAAGGCATTAAAGAGTATTTTAAGAGGGAGTGGGCCATAGTTCTATAGGTGGACGCCTTTTCGAGATATCGCCATAAAGGTGGACCAGGGATGATCCTAGAATGCGTTTTTACAATATGGGTATCAAACGAAAAGTGTTAATGAGTATTTTAAAAGAGAGTGGGCCTTAGTTCTACGGGTGCACCCCTTTCCAAGATATAGCCTTAAAGGTGGACCAGGGGTGACTCTAGAATTTGTTTGTACGATATGGGTATCAAATGAAGGATGTTAATAAGAATTTTAAAAGGAGTGGGCTTAGTTCTATAGGTGGACTCCTTTTCGAGGTATCGCTATAAAGGTGGACCAGGGGTGACTCTAGAATTTGTTTGTACGATATGGGTATCAAATGAAAGGTGTTAATGAGTATTTTTAAAGGAAGTGGGCTTTGTTCTATAGGTGGACGCCTTTTCGAGATATCGCCATAAAGGTGGACCAGGGATGACCCTAGAATGCGTTTGTACGATATGGGTTTCAAATGAAAGGTGGTAATGAGTATTTTAAAAGGGAGTGGGCCTTAGTTCTATAGGTGGACGCCTTTTCGAGATATCGTCATAAAGGTGGACCAGGGGTGACCCCAAAATGCGTTTGTAGAATATGGGTATCAAACGAAAGGTGTTAATGAGTATTTTAAAAGGGAGTGGACCTTAGTTCTATAAGTGGACGCCTTTTCGAGATATTGCCATAAAGGTGGACCAGGGGTGACTCTAGAATGTGTTTGTACGATATGGGTATCAAATGAAAGGTGTTAATGAGTATTTTTAAAGGAAGTGGGCTTTGTTCTATAGGTGGACGCCTTTTCGAGATATCGCCATAAAGGTGGACCAGTGGTGACTCTAGAATGCGTTTGTACAATATGGGTATCAAACGAAAGGTGTTAATGAGTATTTTAAAAGGGAGTGGACCTTAGTTCTATAAGTGGACGCCTTTTCGAGATATTGCCATAAAGGTGGACCAGGGGTGACTCTAGAATGTGTTTGTACGATATGGGTATCAAATGAAAGGTGTTAATGAGTATTTTAAAAGGGAGTGGGCCTTAGTTCTATGGGTGGACGCCTTTTCGAGATATCGCCATAAAGGTGGATCGGGGGTGGTGACTCTAGAATTTGTTTGTACGATATGGGTATCAAATGAAAGGTGTTAGTGATTATGAGTATTTTAAAAGGGAGTAGGCCTTAGTACTATAGGTGGACGCCTTTTCGAGATATCGCCATAAAGGGTGACTCTAGAATGTGTTTGTACGGTATGGGTATCAAACGAAAGGTGATAATGAGTATTTTAAAAGGGAATGGGCCTTAGTCCTATAGGTGGACGCCTTTTCGAGATATCGCCATAAAGGTGGTCCATGGGTGACTCTAGAATGCGTTTGTACAACATGGGTATCAAACGAAAGGTGTTAATGAGTATTTTAAAAGGGAGCGGGCCTTAGTTCTATGGGTGGACGCCTTTTCGAGATATCGCCATAAAGGTGGACCAGGGGTGGCTCTAGAATGCGTTTGTACAATATGGGTATCAAACGAAAGGTGTTAATGAGTATTTTAAAAGGGGGCGGGCCTTAGTTCTATGGGTGGAAGCCTTTTAGAGATATCGCCATAAAGGTGGACCAGGGGTGACTCTAGACTTTGTTTGTACGATATGGGTATCAAATGAAAGGTGTTAATGAGTATTTTTAAAAGGGAGTGGGCCTTCGTTCTATAGGTGGTCGCCTGTTCCAGATATCGCCATAAAGGTGGACCAGGTGACTCTAGAATATATTTGTACGATATGGGTATCAAATGAAAGGTGTTAATGAGTATTTTAAAAGGGTGTGGTTGTTGTTGTTGTTGTTGTAGCAATGCTCGCCCCACCTAATAGCCGCGACCGATCACAAATTGTCATCAATATCCTCTAACTGGAGTCCATTTCGGTTTGTCAATGCCAGTGTGAAGAACACAGGTACATTCGGTAATGATTAGTGTGTTCCATTCGTTCAACCAATCTTTGCTCGACCTACTGTCTTTAACTTTCGTTATCTTTGTCGAGTCTCCTCCACCAGCACTCGCTTACTCGCTGAAAACTTTTAGGTCCGACACATAAGCAGTTTTTCATATAGATGAGTTTAACACATACTTATGCATTATGAGTAGATTGAACGTATTTTTATGGAGAACGGTAGAATGAGCGACACTGGCGCCATCTGATATTGAAAGTAGCCATCAAATTTTGTTCCAAGAAAATCATAAGAAGAAGAATTTGACATTTGCTTTGACTAAGGGTGTTGGCATACTTTGCAAGTGAAATTATTTTTCCCACTGGTTGGTAAATTTTTTAACATTTTTCGCAATTAAAAACTGCAATATAACAATCGAATACGACACCAAATATGTTAGCAAGTATTTTTGTTGTATAGGGGGAATGTATATACCATACATGTTAAATTCCAATTACATTCAATTAGCTCGAATTAGAATCAATTTTTTATATTTATTTACATCATTATTCGTTCACTTCAATAATTCTTTGAAAAAAATTTATTTTTATCAAAATAATCTAATTCGAGCTTATTAAATATCTAATTGCATTAGCAGACGTCAATTAGATTTCTAATTGTAAAGATAAACCAATTTTTTTTACTAATGGCAACTAATTGCAATTCGATTTACCATTGGAATAAAATTTTCAATTATCTAATGGGAATTAGTTGAACTAATTCTAATTATTTAATGAATTAGAGAATTTCGTAAATGAAGGTTAATAAGCAATCATTAGCATTATCTAATCATTACTTTATACCAGTGCTTCGCGAAATTTTGTATGTGAATGGGTAAGGCGAAATAAACTCAAATTACCAAGTCTGAAATTCCTTCATATTTACAAACGCAACATCTTGGTTGATTGTGGCGATGTTATTGGAATGCATAAGCTTGTGTTAAACGCATCTATATGAAAAATGTCATTGTGTCACCGCATTTTCTCAAAACTGTAGTTAATTGGTACATCCTTGTTCTTATATAGCATAATCCTTCTCTGCATATCGATCCTAATGCCATGGCCAACTAAGAAATCCACTTCATCAACGATTTCTGCCAAAATGAATTTGTGTAAAACAATGACCTTCCAAACTAAGATTTCACATACCTCTTCTCTCTGGACTTGGTTATACTCGCCAGTGACCGTACGCAACATTGCTCCAGGTAATGGCTTTACTCTCTTGGTGACCAAATCAAATCGGATTCAGGAATTAGATGCGCCCGTATCTATAGTCAGTACACGCTCATTGCCTTCCACATTTCTTGTGGCCGTGAGACTGCTCGACTTTCTTCCGATTTTTGATACGGATATCACAGGACTTTCAATAGCTGGAGCAAGTTCTCTCTCGTTGCATCTGGCTCGTTTTAGCTCATCACATTCAGCTTTGTGTTTAAGTCCACCCATACTCTTGGAACAACTGGGAGCATTTGAAGCATTTGTTTACTGTGTCACTCCGCTTTTGCGCTCCTTTCATTGCCTCCAATATTGTGTTTTCCCAGTTTGGCCTTTTCACTTCCACAGAGAATGCTTTGAAAGCTGACCTACACAGAAGCGATGCTGTTTCCTGAATTACTGCATGTGATACCATTTCTTCAAATGTAGGTTTTGGGATTGCGTATGACGCCCACTTCGTTTCGACATCCCGAGTTCCATAGTGAACGATTGAATAATAATTCTCTCAATGTATTCCGCAGGTGCGCCCGCATTTGCAATGTGAGTCAATCTCTCAAAGTCCGCTCAAAGTCCGTGCAATGTTTCCCCAGCCTTCCGAAAGCGGTTCAGTAACTCCATTTGATATATCTGACTCCTATTCTCGGTTCCGCATCGCCTGCCAACAGCGGCTATCAGTGCTTCATAACTGTTACCTTCGTACTCTTAAATAGTCTGTAAGGTTTTAGCTGCAGGCCCTTTCAATGACACGAACAATGCAGCAACTTTGTCGTCAGCATTCCAGTTGTTCACTGCTGACGTCTTCTTAAATTGGAACTTTAATACCTCGAAAGGAACAGAACCTCAAACGCTTGGGATTTTACCTTCAGAGTACACGTCGAACTGATTGGACGGTTCAACTGTAACTCCTAAATCCGATTTTTAAAAGCATCAATCTCGGCCCCCATTTTATCTTGTCGCCCACTAAAAGCCTCCAGCTGCGATGAGACTTTTGTTTCCTGTGCCTCCAGCTTTGTTGAGATACGCTCTTCTTTTGCTTCGAGTTGTAATGTTATGCGTGCATCTTGTTCTTTTAATTGTTCTGCAATTTGTGAAGCCATGTGTGTTTTCTGTTCATTCAAGTGGGATGCCATATTAGATGTTAAACGTGTGTCTTGGGATTCCATCTTGAATGTTAATCGTGTCTCTTGGGATTCCACCTTGGATGTTAAACGTGTCTCTTGTACTTCGAGCTGCGCTGACATATCGGTTGATATATGTGACGGCATTTGCTTCAGCACTGCTAGTATCGCGTTAGTGTCTATTCGGAGTCTCTATCTTCTCCTCCATTTTAGTCGATGACTCTTCCACATCAGAATAAGAAGAGTGTTCATCATTGTCGATTCCTTCCGATTCCATAGCTTCCTTTAGTCGTGATTGTAGCTCGGATTTATTGCCTGTAGTATTCAATCTACGGGCTTCCAACTCTTTTTTAGTTGCTGAATCTTTAATTCACTCAACTCCTCTAAAATTTATTCAACAATTCTTTTCTGACACCAATTGTAACGAATTTTAGGGGATTTCAGTTATTTTGCAACTTTTGCTAATGTTAGGATCGCTGAACTGTCGAATAAATAACTCCAATATTCAGTATTGCAAAATGTTCTTTATTTAGACTACTTTGGGAGTAGTAATTCAAAATAGCAATTATACTTCACTTCCCAACTAATAACGTGTTTAAATCAAATATTGGATAAGGAAAGACGGAAAAAGTGAGACACACACCAGAAAGCTTAAGAATTATGCAAAATAGAAAGAGAACTGTAAATAGAAAGAAAGACAAAGCTGACATCTTAGCCGCATATCTTTATGCTTATAAGGTTTTGTTAATATTTTCTTATACTTCATAATTCACTTGCACACATACGTACATATGTAAGCAAAACACACGAATTATGTTGGATGATCAAAGTTCAGTTTAATGGCAAGAGTACTTAGTGATAGAACGATACGAGTACTTTGTGAGTAGTATCGATACTTTCCCAAAAAATATTCGAGTATTTCGTACTCGATGCTTTTGTTCAAGTACTGAGTAAAGTATCGATACTTTACCCCGATACTTTGCCTAGTGCTGATGTTCTACATTATTAAGATTAAGCCGACTTTTTGATAATGGTGGATTGGGAGATGATTTCTGCATATGGTGGTAAAAGAAAAGTATGTATGTGTTTATTGTCAAGAATCATTAGTTTCAACAAATTTATGAGAAGCTGCTAGCTACATAAAATTTCAATATATTATCAGGCAATAGAGCTTTTTCGTTCTAATGTGAAATTTTGGTGGATGCAGTGAGCAGTAGTGTTGGGAACTATCGAATGAAAACTATCGAGTTATTCGATAGTTCACTAATTTTCATTCATTCGATAGTCATTTGAAATTCGTTCATTACTATTTTTTCGAATTACTAGTTTTAGGTATGAATGATTCGTTCACTACTATTTTTTCGAGTTACTAGTTTTAGGTATGAATGATTCGTTCGCTACTATTTTTTCGAGTTACTAGTTTTAGTTATGAATGATTCGTTCACTACTATTTTTTCGAGTTACTAGTTTTAGTTATGAATGATTCGTTCATTACTATTTTTTCGAATTACTAGTTTTAGGTATGAATGATTCGTTCATTACTATTTTATCGAATCGTTCGTTCTATTTTAATTTTTGCTGTGCATATATCAGTGTTAAAAAGATATTAAAATAAATTTAGCATACGTCAACCTAATCGACAAACGTTTTAAGCGTGGTAATTATTAAATATTTTTAACTGAGGAAGTGATTTTAACGATTTCATTTGTGTAGATATTTATAATGCGGCCTGGATTGAAGAGATCTTCCGTTTGGGAGTTTTCACCAAAAATGGCAATGAAGTTAAATGCCATATATGCAAAAAAACATTTTAAATTTTCTGGCAACACATCAAATTTAAATGACCATCTACGCCGTAAGCATCCGTCTTCCTCAGAACCATGGTGGAATAACCAGGTGAAGTAAGCCGTCAATTGTCTCGCTCTAAATTCTTCTTTGTTCTATCATTCGGCTATCTGAAAATTTTTCACCAATGTTGTCCCCGAAAAATGTGGTTTTTTTGCATTTTTCAGGAGTGAAATATGGTAGTTTTAGTCCTTTTTTCATCTAAACCAGTAGGTGAATATCGATGGACCTTTACCGGATTTAATTACAAAGATTCATATTTGGGTAACTTTGGTGTGGGCTTCCATAAGTAAGGTCGTGCTTAACTATTGCGTTTATATTATTGATGTTTCCATCATATAAGTATGTTTAATTTGTTCCAAAAAAATTTGAAACAGGTCTTTGTTAAAACAAACTATTTGAATTCGCGTCATATCCAACAAGGATTTTCGCCTGTGCAGCGCTACTGAAGACTTTCGAAAAATGTGCAAGAACAACAAAACTATCGTATTACACCTTATTTATGTAAACACTTCGCTAAAACAATGGATTTCTAAATACAATTACGAAAAATTGTTACTCACTATGTTTGTTTTGGCCTAAAAATTTGACCACTATGATAAGAAGAATGTTGCTGTTATGGATTGTAAATTAGAATATATGAATCCGGCTCGCTTGGATTAGCACCTTCTGGTTCTAGGCCGACTCCTATTATATCCCCTGACATATTTTAGTAAATAATAACTTGGGACCATTAGTAATACATCATGAATTAACTGTCAAGAGCTTATGGAAGATCTTCTGATCAAGTTTGTATGATATATTAAAAGATCATATGTTTTACTTCCAACTCTCAATGTCAAATCAACAGAGCAGATGGAAAGGACAATGGATTTTTAGAGATCGAAACACATTTAAAAGTATTACGATCACTTCCAAGTGTGACTGTAAAACTTTTCATCAAACCCGAAACCCATTTAAGTGCGCAAAGTTCCTATAGTTCAACTATATAATGGATAACACCTCTCCCACTTATGTCCGGTTTTTCGATAAAAGCTTCAACTGAAGTTGAAGTTGAGGTCAGTTTACTTTAGACGCATTCTTGAATTTTACTACTCATCGCAGTTTAAGTTTAATTTTATTCGATGCCTAAAGTAATATAAGTTCGCACTGGTCTTGTGTATCCCTTTTGTATTGCACTGATATGCTGAAAAAGAAACAGTCTGTAATGGCTTTCGTAGCAAGGCATTTGTTTTTCTACTCCTACTTTTCCAAAGCGGGTAAACATTTTACCCTCTTCTGACCTTTGAAAATACATCCCTACCGTTTCAGATAGCGTACACCTTCTATCACTTTTTATTTACTTCACCTGGTGATTCCACCATGCTCAGAACATAGTAATCTAACTTCAGGAGAAATAGCGCCAGTAATTGCAGAAGAGGAACGTAGTTCCACTTCTCTTTCGTCAACTACTGCAGGGAGTGCAGCGCGCAGTTCGTTAACAGTACCTACCGAAGACATTTCCAATAGTGGATGTCTGAGAAGGACGGTTCAAACAAAATTTTTTGTTACCAGCACACGTTCTGAGCTCTCAGAGCAAGAAAAAAATAATATTGATGAATCTCTTTTAAAGATGATTACAAACGACTTTCAGCCACTTTCCATCGTTGACAATGTAGGATTTGTAGAATATACAAAAAAGCTTCAGCCATTATATTCCTTGCCAAATAGAAAAGTTTTATCAAATACAATGCTACCTTTTAAATACAATGAAGTAAGAAAGAAACTGCATTACTTGCTCAACATTGTAACACATATTTCAGTTACAACTGATATGTGGACTTCTGATAGTCAAAAACCTTTTTTGTCAGTTACTAGTCATTTCGTTCGGGATAACAAAATGATTTCTGCAGTTTTATCAACAAAGGAAATCTTAGGAAATCATACCTCCCAAAATATAGCTACAGAATTGAAGTTAATATTTGATGAGTGGTCCGTTTTTGACAAAATAGTTACTGTAGTAAGTGATAACGGGGCTAATATTAAAAAGGCTATAATTGAAATGCTACAGAAGCACCACCACCCATGTGTAGCGCACACATTAAATTTATGTGTAATTGATGCCATCAAGTTACTGTGCTCATAACCAAGTGTCGTGCCATAGTCACTTACTTTAACCATAGTTCTCAAGGAAAAATTAAAAAATATGCAAAAGCAAATGGGCGTTACTGAACTGAGGTTAAAACAAGATGTCCCTACCCGGTGGAATTCCACCCTTATAATGATGGAGCGCATATGCTTGGTAAAAGAACCACTCTCTGCCATAATAACTTCTTTACCAAATGCTCCTGATTTCCTCAATTCATCAGAATGGGAAACATTGTTGGACTACACTAATCTTTTCAAGCCCGTAGAGGCCATGACAACCGAATTGTCAGGAGAAAATTATCCCACGATGTCACTGGTAGTGCCCCCTGATCAGAGGTCTTCAATACGCAGTACGAAATCGCAAAATGAAAACTGTAGAGGGAGAAAGTTTGAAGAGCAAATTGTTAGAGGTAGTTTGGAGACGATTAGGGCAGTTGGAGTCTGACAAAATGTGCGCCAAATCAACATTCCTAGATCCTAGGTTTAAAAAAATTGCGTTCGGTAATGAAATTAATGCAAATAATACAACAAAATGGCTAGTGGAAGAAGTAACTTCCCTAATACGGCAACAAAACACAAGTGTTTCTACCAACACCCCAAGAGAAGCATCGGTCGATAAAAGCGAAGTATCTCTCTGGGACCTTCTCGATGTAAGAGTTGCTGAAGCAAAAACAATTTGTCAAAACGCGCCCAATGTCAATGCAAATATTCAGTTGGAGCAATATCTAAGGCAAAATTTTGTTGATCGCTCAAATAATCCCCTAGACTATTGGAATCGTAGCCAGTCAACATTTCCGGAACTATATATGCTTTCGAAAAAATATTTATGTATACCCGCAACATCGGTTCCGTCAGAACGAGTTTTCTCGAAAGCAGGGCAAATAATTAACGACAGGAGAAACCGACTTAAAGGAGATAAACTAGATATGATAATATTTTTGAACAGCAATTTAAACATTGAAGGTATTTTTCATGTCAACTCGATGTACATACTTGTGTTATTTACTTTACAATCAATTTTTCTAGGGGTTTAATAACGCAATCAGTTGCCATCTCTGCGGCGAAAATTTAATATAGACCCTCATGCACTATCCGATTTTGGCTAGATTAACTATAGCGACTTTTAGTATTTAAGTGCTTGAAATATTTGTTTTATGTTTCTTTTATAAGTGAAATTTAATGTGCAATTTTTATATTAATTAAACTTGACCTGAATTTTGAAAAAAAAAACAAAAACAGTAGCTTATGTATAAGTTAAGGCAATCAATAATGCCTCTGAAACAGATTTGATAATACAGATAAAAATCCATCTTAAGTAACCCTCTTTCCTGTTGTTGTTGTTGTAGAGGCATAAAATCTCCCCACAGGTTTGGGGGAGACCAAAAAACTCAGTGGGTTGCGAACCAAGGTCATTTGCATATCATTCATGCGCTTTGCATAACATGTAACAAAGGCATTTAAATTGAATATTTTCATTATTTACTTGAAGCAAAATTTACACCATTTTAGTCATATTTAACGTTTTTGTTACGTTCCAATGTAGCGTGATCCAGATACGGATAGAAATTTAACATACAAATGCAACAACAAATTGATCCATATGGTTCACATTGTTGTCGCATTTGCATGTTAAATCTCTAGCCGTATCTGGATCACGTTTCATTGGAACACGACGTTTTTTGTCTTATATAGGCTTGTTCTTCAGCTACCCCGAGGGGTAACTAAAACAATCCAGAGATTGTTCTTTTGGCTTCTGGCAAGCTAAAGAACAAATCAAATGAATGAATGAATGAATGAAAAAATTCGTTCGATAGTTAAAATCATTCAGTAACTAACTATCGATAGTTGAATTCATTCGATAGTTCCCAACACTAGTGAGCAGTTTTTACATTCACGTCTATTTTCAAAATTGCTTTAACAAATACTGATGAAGTGGTGAAACTTGACGACTAGATAAAACGAATCGTTGTACAATATAAACTATGCCCAAAAGCTCGACATGAGTTTTAAAATCTTCAGTGGCTACGATTATTTCATCCATATACACCATAATTAATCCCCCATTGACTAAATCTTTGAAAATGTTGTGAATATATCGCTGAAATACTGCGGGCGCGTCCTTTAGGCCAAATGACATAGGAACGTATTCGAATTTGCCATACGGTGTTACGAAAGATGAATAGTAGGCTGCCATTTTCACATAAAAAACCCCGTTTCGCAGATCGAAAGTTTAAAAATATTTGTTTCCTCCCAGATAATCAAGACAATCTTTTATTCGAGCTTGAAGAGCTGAAGTTGTCACGAGCTGCCAATTTGTTCAGCGGGCGATAGTCAACGCACTTGCGTAATTCGCCACTCTTCGCATAAGGCGAATCGCTGTTATTCTCCGCTGTTCGACTTTCTCATAATGGGACAGCCTTCTTGGCGCTGAATGGAATAATTTGTCGTCGACCAGTCTAATTTTCATTTCATAGTCGTATGGACGAACATCAATGTCTGTGGGGTTCAAATAGTTATCGAATACTGTTTTTTCTAGTTGTGCTATATTTATCTACACCTCAGACACAGATGCACTCAGCTTGTTGAAACTACCTTCAGTTAGAAATATCGAGTTGGCACAATCCATCAAAAATTCCCCCGAGACATCATACCCGCGTGTGAATGGTTTAGCTCAACATCCAGCTTATTATTGAATTCATTGTTGTGTGACCCTGAACAACCCTCTGCAAACTTAAGACTACGTGTACCATTAAGTGCACAAAAATAAGATTTTTCATCTAGTAAATGATTATTGATTTGGGTTATTTATGCCTTCATACATAAGTGAACACAAGTGGATATTAAATTTTTTAAGAAAATCTCCACCTAAGATAAGAGGAATTTCCATACTATCATCGGGCACCACATTCAAATTTTAATTTTATTTATTTATTAAATTTATTTTTAAACTTTATTTCAGCTTTGATTTTTCCAAAAGTTAACAATAACAATTGTTTTTGTTTTTATCGGTCTATTGATAAATGACTCAAGGTTTGATTCGAGCTAAAGGCCAGAACAATAATTTTTTTGTGATGATAATTATTGTTATTTTTTAATTTTTCTATAATTGAAAAATTGTATTTTGTTTTTGGAATAGTAAGTAGAAAATGTTTCAGACAACCTGCATAGATACGCAGATTGATCCATTTCGAAGGGTGCTAAGCCTTCATCATCAATGCGCCTTAGGCACACTGCGCTAACCATTAAGGAAAAGTTAACAATTTATAACTTCCTAAACCTCGATAAATTTAATTAGGGGGTTCCGTCAACGTCTATTGATGGCTCCGCAGTTTGCACTGCATCTATCGTGGATCTCGATTTTCAAAATCCAAACTGACTATTTTGCAAGCCACCTGGGCTTTCCAGAATCTTTCTTATTGATTCCAACATACAAAGTGGCCTGTATGAAGAGGGAATCTTACCAGGCTTTGCAAAAGAACCAGTCTTTGGCGTTTCCATCAGCGGTGGAAGACGCCTTCTTGGATACAGGTGTTGAAGAGATCTGTAAATACCGTTGTTCTAGGCCTTATAGCTGATTTAAGGGCTATATTTGCCACATATTCCGGGCTTGGAGACTTACTTTCTGCATCCAGTACTTCTGATCTGTCTTAGATATTTGAACTGACAGATCTTCCGCATGTGTCCTTCGTATTACGGCATCATTCCATGCAACATCAAATGCTTCAGGTTCAAAAAGGTGCTGTTTCCATCTTCTTATTTGCAGTTGTTTGGAGCTGTCCTTGGTGAAGTTTCCACTCGCTTTAGGCTAAAGCTTTCTGGACGCTGTGTGTGCAGACTTTACTGATGGACCATTTTGCTCGTCTCGCTATTTCGCTAGTACCAAACGTGAGACCTATAACCTTTAACTGTCATACATAAAAATGTGAGAAGTCTGCGACAGAATTTTAATTCATTATGGCTGAACATTGAATCCTGTGAACATCTTCCAGATATTATATTTGTAACGGAAATTTGGGTTTTCTCCTTTGAAGTTAACTATTACCATAACCATAATTCAATGTTCATTAGTTTTTGTTGTGTAGCATATAAAGCTATTTAAATAGTTTAATAAAAGGCTAAAACTGATGCTACATATATCTCTGACTTCACTTTTAACACTTTACTGCCTTTGGACGGCAGTATACCATAGAAGCTGTTAGCTGAGTATTTAATGTTCGGTTAACCCGAACTTAGAAATCTATACTTGTTTTTAGAAGCTTATTTTTATTACCACATTTTATTATAACAGTTGGTAATAGGCTAACTTTTATTTTGCCCAAAACAAGCTGACTACAAATTAGTTGAGGAGTAGTGCAAAAATAGCCAACTCTGACTTTCGAAAAAAAAGCAGAACCAGCTAAGTTATTTTTCCTGCTGAGATGTTACTGTTATACTTTAAAACATTGCCGATCCACATAAGAGCCAACAACAGATGAGATGCAGGTATGACCTATGCAAAGGAGGGTAAACGTTTACTTTTTTTGGTTTTTTTTTTTGAAATTTTGGCCCCAAAATTTTTTGTTTATTTTAAAGTTCACTGGACAATAGCGGATCCACAGTGGGAACTAGGGGAAATTTTTCTGAAAACAAAAGAAAAACGTATATTAATGCATGGTTGAACTGTCTTGACTGTGCTGAAGACCTTATACCCTTAATGAATGGAGGTGAACAATAATGTGTTGAGATTTCAAAAATTCATATAATCTGAACTAACAGTACATGCCTTATATGTAAATATCATATGAAATTTCAAGCTTCCAGCTGAAGCGCAGAAGAAATTACGTTAAACCTCTTATCTGAACCATCGGTTGTATGGGTATATCTATATATATAAAAATCAAATTCTGTGTGTGTGTCTTCGCTATGGAAACATATTTCCCACACTTCAATCATCACCAAGGTTTTATGCCAAAACTAATTTCGATATATAAAAGGGGCGTGGCACCTCCCATACAAATGGAATCTTTGGTACTGCATAACTTTGAAGGTATAAATGCCAGAACATTGAAATTCAGTAAGGAGTTATATGAGGTCAATCGCTAACACCACCAAGAAAATTCCTAATTGGGAAAAAGGGGGCGTGGCACCTCCCATACAAATAGGATCTTTGGTACTACATAACTTTGAAGGTATACATGCCAAAACATTGAAATTCAGTAAGGAGTTATATGAGGTCAATCCCTAACACCTCCAAGAAAATATGGAGCTGGGAAGAAAGGGGGCGTGGACCCCCCATACAAATGGAATATATTACACTGCATATATCTGGATGTCGTAATTGTAGGATAATGAAAGTTGGTAAGGAGCTATGTGACGTTAAGTCCAAACACCTCCAGTAAAATATGGAATGGGGAAAAACTATGGCTGCCGTACAAACTTAAGTTATTTTAACACCTAAAGTTTGACTGCATTGTTGAGTTTGACCGTTATGCCTTTTGGAGGTTTAGTAATCTGCCGCCGTTAAAAAAATTGTTTAGCTTCAGTCTATCTACATCTATATATTGTAACGAATTTACTGCAAATCCTCATATTTGCAACCTTCTGCTAAGTTCGAATCACTAAACTGTTGAATAAATAACTCCAATATTTAATAATGCAAAATGGCCTTTATTAAAGTACTTCACAACTATTGCCCGACAGATTGCGTGATTAATAAAAACCTGACTCCAGCGCCTCTACCGTTGGTGCTTTTATACTCTGTGATTTCCTCGTGGCATCTTCTAGGCGCTTCCAGAATTTACTTAGTTACCGCCATATAATTATAACTACATATGCACGTATATAGCTTCTCATATGCGTGTATTTGTGAGCGACACTTCCATAATTACAATTGCATACTTTTGGGAGCATCTCATATAAGATATCTGCATGTGTTTGTGCATATCTTCTCCGCTGCGTGTACGTACATATGTGTAGACATAATGATTGATTCGTTTATGTAGATACATAATGATTGATTTATGGATGTGCTTACAAGGCGCTGCTTAGCATCGGCTTAGAGAAGGCAGTACCCCTTAGCGTTGCTAATATTCGTAACACTGCCCTCCAACTAAGTCTGACCGTCCCGATCAGATAAATCTCCCGATCTAAATGCCGCTAGCATCTCCAAATGTACCACTCTTCCCCTCCGTGGTTTCCCAATGGTTTGTATGCGTTAAATGGTATCACTGATCTTCTTCACAACTTTGTACGGGCCTTCCCAACTGCACCGAATCTTGGATGGAACGCCTTTCCGCCGGTGAGGGTTGTATAGCAGTACCAAATCTCCCTCCAAGAAACCTTCCGAATTAAAGTTCTTATCATGCCAGTGTTTCATCTTACTACTCACTACCCTGGGGCGTTCCCTCACACTCTGTTGTTTGGCCAATGAACTACTTCGTAGAGCTTGCGCTTGACGGACTGGCTTCGCATAATCGGTATCGTTCCCACGTTTCACAACAGTAGTGCGCTCCGGCTTGAAACTACCCTCGCATTTTTTCTGGGAGATTCGTTGCTTCGGTTTTGTGCGTCCATTAGGTTTTGTCAATACCAGTGTTTCTCTCGCAGGAACTTTTGATTTTGCTTTATTTGGTCCATTCGATCTATAAACTTTTGCCTTTGACTTTCGTGGTCTTTTTCGAGTCTTCTCCACCAGTACTCGATTAGTACTGAACCCTTTCTGCAAACTGAAGTTAAGTGGTATATCTTGGTTCTTATAACACATCACCCTTCTCTGCATATCGATCTTGATGTCATCGTCAACGAAGAAGTTCGCTCCCAATATGGTTTCATCAACGATCTCCACCACAACCAATTTGTGTAGAACTGTGACCTTTCCAATCAAGACTTCACATACCACTTCTCCCTGGACTTGGTTATACTCGCCAGTGACCGTACGCAACCTTGCTCCAGGTAACGTTTTTACTCTCTGGTTGACCAAGTCAGATCGGATTAAGGAATGAGATGCACCCGTATCTACAGTCAGTACACGCTCCTTGCCATCCAGCTTTCCTTCGACGGCAAGACTGCTAGATTTTCTTCCAATTTGCGACACAGATATCACAGGATATTCAATAGCTGGGGCGTTTTTTACATCTGACACGCTCTTGCTCATCTCCTCCAACTTTGCATTTACGGCCACCCACATTGTTGGAACTATTAGGACGAAGATCGCAATGACGTGCAATGTGACCGGGCTTCCCGCATTTGAAGCATTTGATAACTCTTTCACTCCGCTTTTGCGATCCTTCCAGAGCTTCCAATATTGCGTCTACCCACTCTGGCCTTTATACTTCCACACGGCGTGCTTTGAAAACTGACTTACACAGAAGCGACGCTGTTTCCTGAATCAGAGCTTGTGACACCGTTTCTGTGAATGTTGACTTTGGGTTTGCGTATGTGGCTTGCTTCGTTTCGACGTCCCCTATGGCATTTATAAAGCTCTGAATCTTTACCCTTTCAGTGTATTGCACGGGTGCATCCGCATTTGCAAGATGTGCCAGCCTTTCAACATCCGACGCAAACTCTTGCAATATTTCACCAGGCCTCTGGAAGCGAAGTAACTCCATTTGGTATATCTGTCTCCTATGCTCAGTTCCGTACAGTCTCTCTCTTTAGCGCCAATCAATGATTCATAACAGTTCCGTTCGCCCTCTGGAATAGTATGTAGGATTTCAGCAGCAGATCCTTTCAATGCCACGAATAGTGCAGCAACTTTATCTTCAGCACTCCAGTTGTTCACTGCTGCGGTCTACTCAAACTGAATCTTAAACACTTGGAAAGGAACAGAGCCGTCAAAAGATGGAGTTTTTACCTTCGTATTGCTTGCTGAAACAGCTGGCCGATTTAGTTGCTACTCCTGTATACGACCTCTCAAAGCATCCACCTCGACCTCGATTTTTTCCTCAAGTTGCAAAGTTTTTGTGTCTTGCGTCTTCATCTTCCTTCTTGCTATTCCAGTTGTGCAGAGATCTGCGCTGATATTCGTGCCTCTTGTGCTTCAATCTTCGATGTTATACGGTTCTCCTGCGATTCCAGTTGAGATGCTATACGTGTCTCCTGTGATTCCATCTTGGATGTAATCTGTGTCGACATTTCTGAAATACGCGTCTCTTGTGCTTCCATCTTGGATGTTAAACGTGTCTCCTGCGATTCCAGCTGAGATGCCACTGTCGATGTTTGAGCAGTTATTGCAGCCAATATCTTGTTAAAGTCTGTGCTCGTAACTCTCTACGATGTTTCGTTTTTCTCTTCAATTTTGTTGTTGTCCCGTCGACATCAAGATGAAAGACATACTCTTCCACGTTAATTCCTTCTGCTTCCATTGCCTCTCGTAGCCGTGCCTGAAGTTCGAGTTTAATGCCGCTTGTATTCAATCCACGGCTCTCCAACTCCTTCTTCAGTTGCTGGATCTTCAATTCACTGAACTTTGCCATGTCCTTGTTGTCTTCTGGAATTTATTCAACAATTCCTCTTCTGACACCAATTGTAACGAATTTACTGCAAATCCTCTTATTTGCAACCTTCTGCTAAGTTCGAATCACTAAACTGTTGAATAAATAACTCCAATATTAAACAATGCGAAATGGCCTTTATTAAAGTACTTCACAATAAATAACTCTACCATTGCCCGACAGATTGTGTGCTTAATCAAAAACTGGCTCTAGCGCCTCTACCGTTGTTGCTTTTATACTCTGTGATTTCCTCGTGGCATCTTCTAGGCGCTTCCAGAATTTACTTAATTAGCGCCATATAATTATAACTACAGGTACACGTATATAGCTTCTCATATGCGTGTATTTGTGAGCGACACTTCCGCAATTACAATTGCATACTTTTGGGAGCATCTCAGATAAGATATCTGCATGTGTTTGTGCATCTCTTTTCTGCTGCGTGTACGTACATATGTGTAGACATAATGATTGATTCGTTTATGTAGATACATAATGATTGATTTGGGGATGTGCACACAAGGCGCTGCTTAGCATCGGCTTAGAGAAGGCAGTACCCCTTAGTGTTGCTAATATTAGTAACAATATATAAAAACAAATTCCGTGTGTGTGTGTGTTCGCTATAGAAACGTATTTCCCACACTTCAATCATCACCAAATTTTGGCTATAGGTTCCTTCGATCAACACAAAGGTATTAAGCTAAAAATAATTTCGATATATAAAAGGGGCGTGGCACCTCCATACAAAAGGAATCTTTGGTACTGCATAACTCTGAAGGTATACATGCCATAACATTGAAATTCAGTAAGGAGTTATATGAAGTCAATCCCTAACACCACCAAGAAAAATTGGAATTAGGAAAAAGAGGCGTGGCACCTCCCATACAAATCGAATGTATCATACTGCATATTTCTGGATGTAGTAATGGCGGGATAATGAAAATTGGTAAGGAGATATATGGTTAAGTTAAGTTCTAACACCTCCAATAAAATGTGGAATTGGGAAAACAGGGGCGTGGCACCTTCCCTACAAATGGGATTTTTTAGAACTCTGGCTGCCGTACAAACTTAGGTTATTTTAACACCTAAAGTTTGATTGCATTGTTGAGTTTGGCTGTTATTCCTTTTGGACGTTTAGTAATCTGCCGCCGTTAAAAAAATGTTTGGCTTCAGTCTGTCTACATCTATATATATAAAAATCAAATTCTGTGTGTGTCTGTGTTCGCTATAGAAACGTATTTCCCACACTTCTATCATCACCAAATTTTGGCTATAGGTGCCTTCGATCAACACAAAGGTCTTAGGCTAAAAATAATTTCGATATATAAAATGGGCGTAGCACATCCCATACAAATGGATTCTTTGGTACTGCATAACTCTGAAGGTATACATGCCATAACATTGAAATTCAGTAAGGAGTTATATGAAGTCAATCCCTAACACCACCAAGAAAATGTGAAATTAGGAAAAAGGGTCGTGGCACCTCCCATACAAATGGAATGTATCATACTGCATATCTCTGGATGTAGTAATGGTGGGATAATGAAAATTGGTAAGGAGCTGTATGGTTAAGTTAAGTCTCAACACCTCCAGTAAAATGTGGAATTGGAAAAAAGGGGCGTGGCACCTTCCCTACAAATGGGATTTTTCAGAACTCTGGCTGCCGTACAAACTTAGATTATTTTAACACCTAAAATTTGACTGCATTATTGAGTTTGGCTGTTATTCCTTTTGGACGTTTAGTAATCTGCCGCCGTTAAAAAAAATTGGAATTGGGAAAAAGGGGCGTGGCACCTTCCCTACAAATGAGATTTTTCAGAACTTTAGCTGTCGTACAAACTTAGGTTATTTTAACACCTAAAATTTGACTGCATTTTTGTTGTTGTTGTAGCAGTGCTTCGCCCACCAAACAGCCGCGACCGATCACAAATTGTCATCAATACTTGCTGTTTCAACAGGGGTGGACCATGATAAAAGGGGTGTTAGAGGCGTTGGTTCCACATTACAATTAAAGAGATGGTTGGTGTCATGTGGGGACACACTGCAAGCGGGGCATACATTTTGTATGTCGGGGTTGATTCTGGATAGGTAAGAGTTTAACCTGTTACAGTATCCAGAACGAAGTTGTGCAAGAGTGACACGTGTCTCCCTGGGGAGTATGCGTTCCTCTTCCACAAGTTCTGGGTACTTTGCGTACTGGATTCGCCGGGCAATTCCTGCGTGTGGAGTTCTCCAAAGTCCTGCTTGTGTTTTTTTGCTTCATACGGCTGGGTTCTCAGGTGCCGTATTTCCTCAAAATGCTTACGGAGATTACTCCTTGAGCCCCTAGGTGGTGTTGGCTCATCAATCAGATGTCTGTTTGGATGCCCATGTTGCTGGGTATTCAACAGGAACTGTTTGGTTAGCAACTAATTTCTCTCCCTGATGGGAAGTATCTCGCCTCATTATGTGGATGATGTTCTGGGGACATAAGAAGGCAGCCAGTGGCGATTCTGAGAGCAGTATTTTAG
The DNA here is from genome assembly GCF_040869045.1 of Eurosta solidaginis. Classification (NCBI taxonomy): domain Eukaryota; kingdom Metazoa; phylum Arthropoda; class Insecta; order Diptera; family Tephritidae; genus Eurosta; species Eurosta solidaginis. Next base: position 113,412,077 of record NC_090324.1, read on the forward strand.
CAGGCATGTAGCTTCTTCCAGTGGGTAATTTTTAGGCTTCGCGACCATATGGGTGACGCGTATCACGTAAACGGCTGGCCAATTGCTTTGTATGTAGTAATGAGCGTTTCTTTATCTTTTCCCCAGGTACTGCCAGCAAGGGATTTGAGGATTTTATTACGGCTCTGAATTTTTGGAACAATTGCGGCTGCGTGCTCACCAAAATGTAGATTCTGATCAAACAACACCCAAGATTTTGGGGTGTAGGACAGTCAGTAACGTAGTGCCATCGACGTGGATGTTCAAAATGGTCGACATTTGGGACGTCCATGTTGTAAATAAGTTCGCGTAAGATTTGGTCCGTGATAATGCCAGGTTTCGCGAGGCGAAAAAACTGGAGAGATCAGGGAGGTAGACGTTTATTCTGCTCCAGAGCTCATCGATCTGTGGGGCTGGGCCTGGTGTTGAAGGTAGCTTAGATATGTAGAAATTAAACAAAAGTGGGGATAGGACACCACCCTGTGGCACCCCTTGTTTAATTCTTATTGGTTTTGATGTTTCGTTTCTAAATTGCACCGATGCCTGCCGACCACCCAGATAATTTGCGGTCCATCTTTTAAGACATGGGGGAAGGGTAGACCCTTCCAGTTCTTGCAGTAACGTGCCATGGTTGACCGTATCAAAAGCTTTTGATAGATCTAGCGCTACGAGTACAGTTCTATGGTGGGGGTTTTGATTTAAACCGCAATTTATCTGGGTGCTGATGGCATTTAGCGCGGTGGTGGTGCTATGGAGTTTTCTGAAGCCATGCTGATGACAGGCTAGCTGCAAATTTGCTTGGAAGTAGGGGAGCAAAATGGCTTCAAGCGTCTTTGCTACTGGCGATAGGAGAGATATCGGACGATACGACTCTCCTGTGTTAGATGGTTTCCCAGGATTTAGTAGCGGGACCATCTAGGCAATTTTCCATTTTTCGGGTATGACAAATATGGAAAGAGACATGTTGAAGACATGTGCTAGGTATTTGAAACCCTCTTTCCCTAGGTTTTTAAGCATCGGCATGGCTATGCCGTCTGGGCCCACTGCTTTGGATGGTTTAGCGTGACCAATGGCATCTTAAACCTCTCTGGCGGTGATGGTTATTGGTGACGCGCTGAATTTATGGTTATGTGCGTGTCTGTTGGCCCTCCGTCTATCTTTGTCGACCGTAGAATGCATTACATATTGACGGCATAAAGCGCGCGCGCATTGTTCCGAATCCGACAGCACTTTATCGCCGAAGGCGATGGAAACTTTGACATTGTGCTTAGACGGATTCGATAGGGACTTTACGGTGGACCAAAGTTTAGCTACACCGGCAGAGAGGTTACAACCTCTTAGGTGCTCCTCCCATTTCGCCCGCTTGTGTTCATCCACAAGCAATCTGATGCGTTGGTTTATGTCCCTTATTTGGGGGTCGCCTTGGTCGAGCTGTTTTATAAGGTCACGTTCTCTCGCTAAATTTGCGGCCTCCGCCGGGAAGTGGGGCCGGATTTCGGGAATTCTCCCGGCGGGAATGAAACGTGCCGAGGCGGATTCAATGACTTTGCGGAAAGCACGCTCCCCTTGGCGGGCATCAGTGGGGATAGGAAGGGCAGCAAAAAGGTTGTCTGTAAAAGATTTGTATTCCTCCCACTTTCCTTTTTTAAAGTTTATGAAAGTGCGTTTTTCTGTAACGATGAAGTCGGCGGTACGCTCGAACGAAATAAGTATAGGCAGGTGGTCGGATGCCAATGTTACCATCGGCTGCCAGTTGACGCAGTTTACGAGTTCTGCGCTCACGATTGAGATATCCGGCGAACTGTGACAGCTTCCTACCATGCGTTTGGGGGGGTCTCCGTTTATTGTGCAGAACGTCGTTTCTTCTATTTGATCCGCCAACAGCTCACCCCTACTGTCCGCCCGCAAGTTTGAATACCATAGATCGTGATGGGTATTAAAGTCGCCTAAGATAATGCGATTGTTGCCAGTGAGTAAGGCGCTACTATTAGGGTGGTATCCACTGGGACAACAGGTGGCAGGAGGGATGTAGATGTTGATGATTTCTAGGTTTGCATCGCCTGACCGGACAGATAGGCCTTGACGTTCTATGACATTGTCCCTGCGGTCGATGCCAGGATCAAATATATGATATTGCACAGAGTGCCTCCATTTGCGCACATGCGTTCTTTTCTGTGGACATTATACCCAGAACAGGTTTGCAGTGCAGATCTTGCAGTGAGTTTAGTCTCTTGAATTGCAGCAATGCGGATGTTGTGCCGCTTCGTGAAATCGACTATCTCCGTGATCTTCCCAGTTAGTCCATTACAGTTTAACTGCAGAATTCTGAAGTGCCTAGGGGGAGACGTCGCCACTCTGGGAGTAAGTGACGGGTGACTACGCCTGGGTTGAGGAAGGCAAGGACGCAACTGCTGTTGTGGCCCTGGAACTGGGCGTCCTTGGGTAAGCATTGGGGTACCCGGTAGATTGGGGTTTGCGACCTGGCAACATGGCGCAATGGAACCCGTCGGGGGGTTGCCGTCGCGGAGACCAGAACATCTAGGAAAGTGGCATCGCCCAAGGCAGGAGCTCCATTGGGCGGATGTCGTAAAAATATATATTCTGTGCTGGCAAACGGTGCAAACGGGGTTAGGGACTAAGAGTGTGTTTCCCTGACCTCCACGATTGCTGCCGGAAAAGAGGGGGGAGAAGACGGGGGCAGGGGCTGATGCTCAGCATTGCTACCGACTAGAGATATACGCCGCCGATAAACGCCGCCGCCGCCGCCGATTTTGGTCGTTTTTCGCACGCCGCCGCCGAATGTCAAAAATATCGGCGCGTCGGCGCGGCGTCCGGCGCGGCACTATATTTTGTACTTATTTTAGGCTATATAATGCTGATTATCTACATCGAAAATGGGTTCGATGTTATAAAAATGGGTATCAAATGACTCGTATTGCTATCAGCATTAAGAATACTAATACCAAAATAAATTTTTTTAGATCGGCTTAAAGTTATTTTCTAAAAACAACATATATTAGGTATGCATTTCAAACCCCAGAGGTTTGAATAAAAATTGAAAATATAAGATCTCTTTTAAGTGGAGTTTAGTGGAAAAATAAGTGAACGATTTCTTGTCACTTTCTTACATTTTTTATTATAGTACTTAAGTAAATTGTTAAAGGTAAGGTAAAAGTATACAACAGCGGTCGACTGCAAAATCGCGTCCGAAAATATCGGGAGGGGTGTCAAACTGCGCGTCTTGAACTCATCAACAACAATCCGAAGGTGGAAAAGAAAAACTTCAACTCTGTCAAGAGATAGGAGTAAACCGCTGTTCTAGACATTACCAAATAAATAAAATTTCATTTTACAAGAACTAGAAGCATCCGGAAGGTGAAGCATTTGATTTTGTCATCTGGGAGGATTTCTCTACCAAATATTGGTAATTTTTTACGACAGCATGACACTGCTAATACGCGTCCAAAAACATCGAGGGAGGTATCAAACGGCGAGTCTTGACATCAGTATTAATAATCCGAAGGCGGAGAATAAAAATTTTAACTCATTCAAAAGAAAAACCGAAAAAAGACCCACGGGCCCCTCCGAAACCGGGGGCGAAATCCATAGTATTTTTGCGCAGAACATCTTTCTGTGTTGGCGGCCTTCGGCCACGGCGATGCACATTTTTTTTTGTGGGTACGACACAACAAAAACCACATGAAAATCACCAACTTCAACTGCAAATATCTCCGGACAGAGATAAAATTTTTCTTTTCCGGATTATTGTTCTCGAGATTAATACGCGTCTTTTGACACCTCTCTCGATATTTTTGGTAGCGTATTAGCAGTCGACCCCTTAACTAGACTTTTACCTTGACCAGTTATAAATAATGTATTAGCAATTTGTACCGATAGTCACTATGTAAATAACATCAGTTTTATTTTTTGAACGAACTATTCAACTAGATGTTTTTACATAAATACACAAGTTAGTATGTATGAAAGAGTAAGCACCGATTTCTAATATTTTAGAAACTTATTTATGTATATATACCGCTGGACAGTGAATAAATCAAAATGAATCTGAATACTTTACTTTTCGCAAACCATGAACGCAGCCATTTTCCTAGTTCACCAACTTCTTTGTACCACCAAATAACGAATTGAAGTGGAGGAAACCGCGGTATTTTTTATTCAAAATCTTCCGATGTAGCTATTTTCTCACATAAATTAGATGCATTTGGCAAAAAACAGAAACTTTTGGCTTTTAGACATCAATTTTGGCGCCTTGTTTACAAAAATCAGGCGTGTTCTTTTTGAACCAAAAGCAAACCCATGTTGCCCGAAGCATTTTCCTCTGTTCTTTCCGTTGGGTTTTGGGCAATTATCAAGTTCGAGACAACTGCTAAATGTCGTGAATATTTTAATAAAGAGTATTATCAAGATTTTTGTTTTGAAAAAATTACCTAAAATATGGGCCTAGAATTTACACCAAAAGCTCACTTCAGATAGGGCCCATTTATATTTGACTTTTGCGTTTCTGTCATTATCGTTAATTGCAGAAAATAAACATGATATGCAAATTAAAATATTTTTTAGAATAAAGCAGATGGAGGTAAAAATTATAAAATTTTTCATGGCTTCCAGAAATTTTAAATTTTGAATGACATCGCAGGACAAAATGTAAGTTTTTTTAATTTTTGTGTGTTGCTTATAGCAATTAAAGCGGGAGTCATTGGTGCCGTATATGGTATCTCTGTAGTCGTATCCCTAACGTAATCAGCTGTTTATCGTTACGATGGTAAACCAAAAAACAATTGGTTGGCTACGATACGGTTACGACCTTGGCGGCACCAATAATCGAAAGCATTGATTCTTATAAGGTTGGTCGAATCAGTTGTTATAAGGTTACCGATAAAGCACCAATGTCTGCAGCTTAAGACGTGTGTTGTCAAAGACTGCTGTATACGCAGCGTAAGCGCCAAAACAAAGCAAAATGCAAATGTGTTTGGGCCTTTGTTTGTTAAGTTGAAGACCTTAGTTTTCTATATATTGGAATTATCAATTAAATAAAATCCTTTTTCTCGAAATACAGCGTGAAAAGTTTTTAGTTTTATTATCTAAATTTTTCTAAACTTGATAATATTTTACAACAGAAGTCGCCTGCTAAAACACAACAAAAATTTACAACAAGCCCATCAAAACTTTCAATCGGTTTTTGAAAATATGATCTCTAGTACACGAATCAAATTTTTACCGTTTAACCAATGGGTGTCAACTCTTGACAGAAGCGAAACTTCAATTTCCCGACTTCGTATTATGCATATGCACCTTTTCGACATTTTTAGACGTATTGTAGCATGCCAACCGGTTGTTGTTCTTGTAGAATTGCAGGCCAACCGGTCGTAAAGTATTGCGGCGACTTTGACAGATAGGTAAGAGCGCTTCAATGATTCATATTCCACAAACAGCCAGACCGGGTCTAAACAATACATTTAACACATCTGTCGGGGCAAAGGATTCAATGTAAATCCGTCATGAATGATTCAACTTCAAAGCGAAATAAAAGTTGAAGCAAATTTAAACTTTTGATGAATTCGCATTTAATACCTTTTACAAAATATAAAAAACCATAGTTCAGGCACCCCGTGCTATTATACATTATGGTCGATAGTTTGACACCAACCAAAATTACAACGCCATTGATGGGGTTACACCTGTTGGATGGTTCAGCGTCGAAAAGTAGTCTCTACAAATTCCAGTAATGTAAAGAAGCCTTTACACTTAAAGGGCGCCTTTACGTTGAATATCTGCGGGCATCCACTTACTAAAGAACAGTCATATATAATGCCCCAATTGTAATTAAAACAACCCAACTTTAAGACAACTCAACTCCTGTTTGGTATTACGAATTGCAACTTATTTCAGTTGAAGTCGAATTGATGTTGTCAACCTGAAAAAGTGATGGTTTGACAGATAAATGAACATCTGATCAATTTGTGGCTGTAATGTAAGCATTTGCAAGTGATTTTTTATTAACACCAAAATGGATATTAGCATAGAATTATTTTGTGACGAAAATGTTGGTGACATGTTGCGATTACGAAAAAATTTACGTGATCACTCCAATCCCTTGGAAATACCAAGTACCAAGTAAGAAAACGTTTAAGTGGCAATTGATGAGCTTCTAATGTAGTTATTTTCGGTTAAGTAAGGAATCATTTTGCTCCTTACTAAACGAAATGAATGGCCATTTCTGCAATCGCGTTATGCACTACACTCCGATTCCTTGCTGGCGGCAGCTATCAAAAATTCTGTGCAAATGATTTTAGTGTTGGACTGGCACAACCTACAACATCTAAAGTTATTAAAGATGTATTAGATATTATTGAGGAGCATATTTGTGCGAAGTGGATTAAAACCCAAATGACTGCAGAGTAGCAAAGCGGTTAAAAAATCGCGTTTTCCTCTAAAACAGGATTCCCAGGAGTAGTTGGTTGTATCGATGGGACTCACGTTCGCATAATTTCACCTATTTTGGCTGCATCCGAACTGCGGCTGGCCTCGTCCGACTTCGGGATGTTGCTCCATAAGGTCAATAAGATTTTCTATGCAATCTTTCGTTGAAACTTTGTCTTTACTATAAATGTGCACAGAACTGCTGATTATAAAATTTGTTTAAATTAATTTTACAAGGCCTATAAACCCGCTTTCCATTTTTTATAATATTCTTTCGAAACAACTTCAAAATTTTCTGAGACAATCAGTAATCAGTTGTCAGATTTTGATGCCTCTGACAACTACACCAACACAAGGAAGTGAACGGAAATGCCACAAAAAGTTGTTAGAATAGACAACTCAACCGACATTTTTTTTGACAGGTGAGTTGTAATCATCTGTAATACCAAATTGCGAAATTTGAACCCAATGAGAGCTGAGTTGTATACCGTAAGAGGGGCATAAATTTCAGTGAGATTTATCGATTATCTGAGAACTATCACATCCCTACAAATATAATTTAACTTGTAAATCCAAATAGTGTAAATCCCTTGCGCATATAATTTTCAGTTCAGTTGTGGGAATAAAAGTTAGTTTTCGGTAAGAGACTTGTTGAGGGGTCGACTGCTAATACGCGTCAAAAATATCGAGAGAAGTGTCAAAAGACGCGTAACAATAATCCGAAGGCGAAAAAGAAAAATTTTATCTCTGTCCGGAGATATGGTAGTAGTGCAGTTTGGGGGCCTCACCCTAAAGTTGGGCCAAGAGTTTCGAGTGAGATATCAAAATACGCGTATTAATCTCGAGAACAATAATCCGAAGGCGGAAAAGAAAAATTTTATCTCAGTCCGGAGATATTTGCAGTTGAAGTTGGCGATTTTCATGTGATTGTTGTAATGTACCCACAAAAAAAATTGTGAACGCAGAAGGACATCATCGTACATATCTTTCGATATTTTTGGACGCGTATTAGCAGTGTCATGCTGTCGTATAGAATTACCCATTTTATTATTAGTAGATAGTGCAAGTAGCTTTTGTTTGATGTACCAACATCTTTAATTAATGAAGACTTATAATAAAAATATGTTATGTAAGAAAGCGTTTATTATGTGAAAATGCATAAAAGCTAACTAATTTGTTCTTAAATTTTATGCATTTTCGTTCTGCTTTATCGCTCTGTAATTTACAGATGGAAAAGGCAGTGAAGGATTACATAATCAAACTACAAATTGCAAGTAGCCGACGTAAAAGCAGTGTTTGGCAATTTTTCGGAACGTTAGAAGAGGCTCAAGTTGGAAAAACTATTGAAAAATAAAAAGTTTTTTGCAACCTTTGTCTAACAAAACAGAAAAATGAGGATCCATCCATAATTTTTTGTAAGTTTTCTATTTCACAAGTAACAAATATTTTAGTTCCAAGATACAGTCATATAGCAAAAACACTTCTACAGGGAATCTAACGAGGCACTTAAAAAATAAACACAATATTCGTGATTTCGATGCTGAAATTAGTTCTAACATATCAAACTTTTTTAAAAAATGTCCTAAAAAATCATCAACGAATTCCAAATGGCTATTGGGAAGAGACTTGGCATTGTGGATGGCACGAGATTAAGTACCGTTCCATACAATTTCCAACAATGGAATAAAAGACTTCCTAAAAAAATACAAAGTTGTATTAGCTGATGGTGATATACCACATTTCAAAACCATTTCAACAACAGCGTTATATGATGTTTATGAATGCGTTTTAAACACAGTTCGACAAAAAATCTCTGGCCAGGAACATTTTGCACTAACATTTGATTTGTGGACTGATAATTTTCGAAGAAGAAATTATATTACATTTACTTTTCATTATCTCGACAAAAATTTCCTGTTGGAAAATCTCACCTTGGAAACAAAATACATTTCAATGTCTCACACTGGCAATAACATTTTAACAGAACTTGAACAAGTAACAGATTTTTTCAAATTAAAGCTGAGAACCAATTATGTTGTCACTGATCAAGGTAGTAACATTAAAAAAGCCATTGATTTAGGTGCATCAACAACCATTTCTGCCTTGGGCATGGGCTACATAATTTGCTTACTATAGATGGCTATAATTCCGTCCCTGAGTTAAGCAACTTAATTGCGAAGTGCAAAGGTATTGCAAGGGCCCTTCGTTTTAAAGCAGATGTTTTAAGATGCCAAGCTGATACTATACAAAACGAAATTTTAGCAAATATTGACAACTTGGAGGAACTCCTTGCTTCCGAAGACTTGTGTTGGGTCGACTACGATGACGGATTTGGTCCACTAGACGATGTTCCGTTAGAAACGTATAAGCACATCAACAATCCTAATGACTTACATGGTAGTTTGATGGGCAAAAGAAATGTCACTCTAAAAAACGCGGTCGCAACAAGATGGCACAGCGTTCTGTCAATGCTTGATAGTCTTGGGTCTCAAAGAGCCGCAATAAATAAATTGCTGAAAAACTGTAATAAAACTGACTTGATTTTACTAGAAGCTGAAGCACAGCTTATGTACAAGTTGAAGGACTTTTTACAAAAATTCAAAGATGCTGTGAACATTTTGTCTGGCGATTCATATCTATATATTTCTCTTGCATTAATTATTCGAACGGAGATAGTGACAATATTATCTGAGAGCGGCGACATTGATTTGGATGAGAATAATGCAAACTTTTAACAGTTGCATTTAATTAAAAAAATTAAAAATAATATAAGAAGCAAAATAGATTATAGATTTCCAATAAATGATATATTAGTATGCGCAGCGCTGCTGGATACGCGCTTCAGCACACTGGATTGTGTCACGGACTACTGCAATGACAGAAATATTACGAAAGTAAATTTTTTAATTAAAATGTATAAATCCCTTATTGGTGACTCAAAAAATACCGAAGGTAATAATGATAAAGATATTTCTCCACCTTCCTCTAAAATATTGAAGCTTGCGCAGAGGTATTCCACAAATTCAAAAAATATGAATTTATCAGCAGAATGCCATTTGCTGTTGAGTTTGTCATCAAACCAAAATGTTTTAAATTTCTGGAGGGAAAAGGCTGCTGCAATGCCACTATTATCTAAGTTGGCACAAAAAGTTTTGTGTATTCCGGCAACGAGTACACCCAGTGAGCGGGTTTTTTCTATTGCTGGCCTTACTATTACAAATAAACGGTCACAACTCAGCCCGCGCAACGTAAAAAAATAATTTTTATTCACAATAACTATGAATCTTGCAAAGAAAATTTCAAATAGGTATTTTTTATATGAATACTGGTAGTATATTTTTAGTGGCCTAAAATATAGACATAAAATAGCTGTTCTAACAAGATGTATCTGAATAAAAACGTCATTATACAATAAATATATTCATTTTAATCTTTAAATTCAGGAAGTGTTAAATATAAGCATTTGGGAGAAATTTGCTGGATATAAATTTTAGAACCATAAATTTTTCAAAATTTCTGTAAGGTCAGAGAGTAATTGAAAAAACTTGTGGAGATCAAAATTTATTTACCAAGTACGACAGCGTGAGCCGGCGCCGCCGATATTTTACCAAGTCTACGCCCCCGCCGCCGATAAATTAATCGGCGTAAACCTCTACTACCGACTCTGCTACGAAGATAGTAGTTATGCGTGGTAGCAGCTGTTTGAGTTGTTCGCGCCGCGGGGCGCGAGCAGCAGCGGGTACTAGATGTGGCTTGCTGAGCAGCTGGGCTGCTGGAAGGTAGTGGGGGGCGCTAAGGCGTAGACTACGGGACGCCCTTGGACGTGAACAGCAAGGAGCCACAAAAGATTTATAAAAGTTACGTGGACGTCGGGTTTTGGGATCAAGCCCAGAACAACCTGTCCGATGCAACCATCCCTTACACGAGACACACTGAACAGAGTATGACCGTCCTAAAAAGATTCTTTTCCGACAGATGCAGCAAAAATATTTCTCAGGACCGGGGTCAAGAGACGGACCCGGATTGGATTCGATACCTTACCGGAGCAAGAGAATATCCCACTGCAAGGAGCTGCTGGGAGGATGACAAATTGTAGGAGGGACGCAACAAATTAAATGGGGTTACACCGAAATGACAGTCCTTGTCGGGAAAAATCCCGAGTCGTTCCGGTACATAGAACCGACTGCCTTGGGAAGCGTGACTGCATTGTTGAGTTTGGCTGTTATTCCTTTTGGACGTTTAGTAATCTGCTGCCGTTAAAAAAATTTTTAGCTTCAGTCTGTCTACATCTTCTATAAAAATCAAATTCTGCGAATGTGAAATGTATTTCCCACACTTCAATCATCACCATATTTTGGCTATAGGTTCCTTCGATCAAGGCGAAAATTTTTCATATTTCATATTTCAGAATTAAGAATTTTAAATTTAAATTTTTTCGGCTATGCGAACGAACAATCTCCGCTCCCAAAAATGATCATGTTAACAAAATCAATGATCGCATTCAAAATCAAATTCCTGGTGAAGTGACGAAATATAAAACGTTGGACACAGTTACAGATGAAGATCAAATTGTGAATTATCCAACGGAATTTCTAAACTATTTAGAACCACCTTAAATGCCTGCGCATATATTAACTTTGAAAATTGTCTCACAAATCATGCTTCTTCGAAATTTATAAAAAAATAAATAAATGTAAGGCGCGATAACCTCCGAAGAGATCTAAGGCCGAACTTCTCTTCCAATTTGCGTCGTGCTCCTCTTGCTTTTCCCTACAAATTGGCCGGACGGGACCTACATGTTTTATGCTGATTCCGAACGGCATCTGCAAGGCAGATGAGTTTTCACTGAGAGCTTTTCATGGCAGAAATACACCTGGAGCGCTTGTCAAACACTGCCGAGGTGCGACCCCGCTTAGAAAAATTTTCTTCTAATTGAAAAACCTTATTTCTAAAATTTTGATGTTGCTTTATCCTGGGTGTGAACCCAGGGCATACGGTGTGGTAGGCGGAGCACGCTACCATCACACCACGGTGGGTGCCATTTAGACCCATCAAAATTGTGCAATGGAACCAGACTTTGCGTTAAGAAATTAATTACGAATGTAATCGAAGCAACAAAAATCAGTGGTAAAAGCAAAGGTGAAGATGTGGTCATACCACGGATCCCAATGATTCCTACAGATTTGCCATTCAATTTTAAGCTCATATAGTTTCCTGTACTCCTTGCTTTTGCAATTACAATCAACAAAGCACAAGGACAATCGCTTGCTGTTGCAGGATTAAATTTAGAGAGTCCGTGATTTTCCAGCTATATGTTCCTTGCTCTAAAGTTGGAACCCCAAAAAATGTGTTTTTCTTTGCACCGAACGAAAGAACCAAAAATATTGTGTACCCACTTGCATTACAATAAGATACAATAATAAGATGTTTTAAACGAAAAATTCACCAAATATGCGTACAAAACTCAATTCAATTTACAGAACAATAAACTAAATTATCAACAAACAAAACAGAAAAAATAACGCAACATTCTTTCGATCTCGGGCGTTACAACGTGCGTCGGGTAAGGCTAGTCTTCTATAAAAATCAAATTCTGTGTGTGTGTTCCATATGAAAACGTGTTTGCCATACTTCAATCATCACCAAATTTTGGCTTTAGGTTCCTTCGATCAAGACGAAAGTTTTTCATATTTCAGAATTAAGAATTTTAAATTTAAATGTTTTTGTTTTTTGGCTATGCGAACGAACTATCTTAGCTCCCAAAAATTATCATGTTAACAAAATCAATGATCGCATTCAAAACCAATTTCCTGGTGAAGTGACGAAATATAAATCGATCGACACAGTTACAGATGAAGATAAAATTGTGAATTATCCAAATGAATTTCTAAACTCCTTAGAACCAAAAGGAATGCCTGCGCATATATCAACTTTGAAAATTGGCTCACCAATCATGCTTCTTCGGAATTTAAACCCACCAAAATTGTACAATGGAACCAGAATTTGCGTTTACAAATTAATGCCGAATGTAATTGAAACAACAATCATTAGCGGTAAAAGCAAAGGTGAAGATGTGCTCATACCTCGAATTCCAATGATTACTAAAGATTTGCCATACAATTTTAAGCGCTTACAGTTTCCTGTACGCTTGCAATTACAATCAACAAAGCACAAGGACAATTGCTTACTGGTGCAGGCTTCAATTTAGAGAGTCCGTGCTTTTCCCATGACCAGCTATATGTTGCTTGCTCTAGAGTTGGAACAACCAAAAAATTTGTTTATCATTGCACCGAACGAATAAACCAAAACTATTGTGCACCCACATGCATTACAATAAGATACAAGAATAAAATGTTTTAACCGAAAGTTTCACCAAATATGCGTACAAAATTCAATTCAATTTACAGAACAATAAATTAAATTATCAACAAACAAAACAGAAAAAATAACGCAACATTCATTCGATCTCGGGCGTTACAACGTCCACCGGGTAAAGCTAGTATATTATATATATGCCTGATCTTGACGATTTTTTGAAGCTGCAAGCGATTAGGAAGAAATTATCTAAGTAATCGATTGTATGGGATATGTATTATACGGTGGCCGCCGTGTTGTGGTGTTATCGTGCTCCGCCTACCACACCGGGGTTCACGTCCCGGGCAAGGCAATATTAAAATTTAAGAAACAAGTTTTTTCATTTAGAACAAAGTTTTTATAAGCGGGGTCGCCCTCGACAGTGATTAAGCAAGCACTCCGAGTGTATTTCTGTGATGGAAAGCTTTTCATTGAAAACTTATCTTCCGGAGTCGGCATAAAATATGTAGGTCGCAGATTTGTAGGAAAAATTAAAAAGATCACGACTCAATTTGGGAGACAAACTCGGCCTAAAGAGCAATCTTCTATATCACAAAAATTCACTGATTCTCCGAGTTGGCTGAGGGATATAGCCCATCGACGCATTAAGGCACGACGACAACAACAGAGCGGTTAGGTTAGGAGTCATACGAAGAAGCATGTGTTTCGGCAACTTATTGTGTGCGTAGGCATTTGGCGATGTATCAGCGAGACATGGCTTGGGCGTACCGTGAAAGATATCTTAACACTTGTTGGACTAGTTTGGGCTCAAACAGGCAAACGGACGGTCGAACAGATAGACTGACATAACTAAATCAACTCAGCTCGTCATCCTGATAATTTCGTAATACTTATTGGTGGGTCTACCTCTTCTACTTTGAACACTTACAATTTTAAATTCATGACAAACTTAATATACCAGTTTCAAAAAAATTTGTATAAGGATGCAATTTTCCGAATGGTTACAAAATGTGTCAATGGTCGACCTTTTGGGTTTTGGCTGAGGGGTGGCAGTATAAATAGTTCACCTTCCTTTTGTTTGATGTATGCTGCGGTGATGGCGATGCGATGATCGGGACTTGATGGTGGCGGTCTGGAAAATTGCTTCAAATAAATGTTTTCATACACTTAAAGCAATAAGAGTAATCCCCGCTTAAAACTCATACAAATAGACAACATTGGTTAATTCGTTGTAGTCCTATAAATAGAACAAAAGCGACAACACCAAGTTTCTTTGAAACCGCCTTACCAACGCATAACTTTACCACATGATGCCATACGAAGTATGGACTGTGAATAAAGAAAATATGTAAAGAAGGCAATTGAGATAAGGTTTACAGCAATTAAGGCATGACGTGGCTGAATGCGTTTGTAACACTTCAACCATCGTAGGAGTGCGGGTTCAAATCCCACTCCGGGGAGAAAATGCTTTGAAGAGATTTACAAGGTATAATCGAAACAGCTGTCTCCTTGTCCGTCCTGCGGGTCAATTCACGTTCTATGAAGTGGTGAAGTGAAAGCATTTTTTCACCACTTCAGCTGATATGCAATTCAGTTTGAAAAAAAGTGATATTTACTGTCAAATTTTTTTCATTTAACGAATATTTTTTCACCGTTGAATTTGCCCGTGAAAAATCTATATATATAAAAGAAAGTGGCGTCAGTTACACCAAGAACGGATGCACCGATTTAGCTGAAAATTGGTGCGAGAAGTAGCTTAGAACCAGGAGACGGACATAGGATACTTTTTATCCCGTCTGGATGGTTTTCGGGATCCGTCCATGATCTCGTCGGGGTAATTTCGGAACTATTTCGGGATCATTTTGGACTCATCCGGGATCAATTCTGTATAGATTTCGGGATCCGGCCGGGGTCCCGTCGGTGTCATTTTGGGACTTTTTTATTTATTTATTTATTTAATTCATTCAGTCTAAAAGTACGTGCTTTCTTACAGACTAGTCTATATATATAAAAATCAAATTCTGTGTGTGTGTGTGTTCGCTATAGAAATGTATTTCCCACACTTCAATCATCACCAAATTTTGGTTATAGGTTATTACGATCAACAAGGTTTTAGGCTAAAAATAATTTCAATATATAAAAGGGGCGTGGCACCTCCCATACAAATGGAATCTTTGGTACTGCATAACTCTGTGGTATACATGCCATAACATTGAAATTCAGCAAGGAGTTATATGAAGTCAATCCCTAACACCACCAAGAAAATGTGGAATTAGGAAAAAGGGGCGTGGCACCTTCCCTACAAATGGGATTTTTCAGAACTCTGGCTGCCGTACAAACTTAGGTTATTTTAACACGTAAAGTTTGACTGCTATGTTGAGTTTGGCTGTTATTCCTTTTGGACGTTTAGTAATCTGCCGCCGTTAAAAAAAATTGTTAGTTTCAGTCTGTCTACATCTATATATATAACAAGTAAGGAAGGCTAACTTCGGGTGTAACCGAACATTACATACTCAGGTGAGAGCTATGGAGACAAAATAAGGGAAAATCACCATGTAGGAAAATGAACCTAGGGTAACCCTGGTATGTATTTTTATGACATGTGTATCAAACGGAAGGTATTAAAGAGTATTTTAAGAGGGAGTGGGCCATAGTTCTATAGGTGGACGCCATTTAGGTATATCGCCATAAAGGTGGACCATGGCTGACTCTAGAATTTGTTTGTACGATATGGGTATCAAATGAAAGATGTTAATGAGAATGCGGGTTCGAATCGAGCTCAAGGCCTAACAATAATTTTTTTATCATTATTATTGTTATGATAAATTTTTTCTTAATTGAAAAAATTTTTAAATTAGAATAGAAGAAAGAAAAAATTTTAGACAACTGCCAAAGCTCGTTGTATAGATCCATTTCGGGAACTGCTAAATTCCTTCATCGGCAACGTTTAGGCGCCGCTGCTATAACCATTCAGCCACCACAGCGGTTTTTTGTTTGTCTTCATTAGCATTGCCAACAAACAAGTCCAATTTTCACAGCTATTCTGCAACAGATGTCGCAGTGTTGTGAATATCAATTGGCACGAACCAGAATGGAAGTAGGATTAATGAAGACAAACAAAAAACCGCTGTGGTGGCTGAATGGTTATAGCAGCGGCGCCTAAACGTTGCCGATGAAGGAATTTAGCAGTTCCCGAAATGGATCTATACAACGAGCTTTGGCAGTTGTCTAAAATTTTTTCTTTCTTCTATTCTAATTTAAAAATTTTTTCAATTAAGAAAAAATTTATCATAACAATAATAATGATAAAAAAATTATTGTTAGGCCTTGAGCTCGATTCGAACCCGCGATCTTAAAATCAGTAGGCCGATATAACAACAAAAATTGTTAATGAGAATTTTAAAAGGCGTGGGCTTAGTTCTATAGGTGGACGCCTTTTCGAGATATCGCCATAAAGGTGGACCAGGGGTGACTCTAGAATTTGTTTGTACGATATGGGTATCAAATGAAAGGTGTTAATGAGTATTTTAAAAGGGAGTGGGCCTTATTTCTATAGGTGGACGCCTTTTCGAGATATCGCCATAAAGGTTGACCAGGGGTGACTCTGGAATGCGTTTGTACAATATGGGTATCAAACGAAAGGTGTTAATGAGTATTTTAAAAGGGAGTGGGCCTTAGTTCTATGGGTGGCCGCCTTTTCGAGATATCGCTATAAAGGTAGAACAGGGGTGACTCTAGAATTTGTTTGTACGATATGGGTATCAAAGGAAAGGTGTTAGAGAGTATTATAAAAGGGAGTGCGCCTTAGTTCTACAGGTGGACGCCTTTTCGAGATATCGCCATAAAAGTGGACCAGGGGTGACTCTAGAATGCGTTTGTCCAATATGGGTATCAAACGAAAGGTGTTAATGAGTATTTTAAAAGGGAGTGGGCCTTAGTTCTATGGGTGGACGCCTTTTCGAGATATCGCCATAAAGGTGGACCAGGGGTGACTCTAGAATGTGTTTGTACGGTATGGGTATCAAACGAAAGGTGATAATGAGTATTTTAAAAAGGAGTGGGCCTTAGTTCTATGGGTGGACGCCTTTTCGAGATATCGCCATAAAGGTGGACCAGGGGTAACTCTAGAACTTGTTTGTACGATATGGGTATCAAATGAAAAGTTTAATGAGTATTTTAAAAGGGAGTGGGCCTTAGTTCTATGGGTGGACGCCTTTTCGAGATATCGCCATAAAGGTGGACCAGGGGTGACTCTAGAATGTGTTTGTACGGTATGGGTATCAAACGAAAGGTGATAATGAGTATTTTAAAAAGGAGTGGGCCTTAGTTCTATAAGTGGACGCCCTCTCGAGATATCGCCATAAAGGTGGACCAGGGGTGCGTCTAGAAAGTGTTTGTACGATATGGGTATCAAACGAGAAGTGTTAATGAGTATTTTTAATGGGAGTGGGCCTTAGTTTTATAGGTGGACGCCTTTTCGAGATAATGCCATAAAGGTGGACCAGGGGTGAATCTAGAGTACGTTTGTACAATATGGGTATAAAACGAAAGGTGTTAATGAGTATTTTGAAAGGGAGTGGGCCTTAGTTCTATGTGAACACAATACAGAGGGATTGGATAACTCAGGCTCCCCGTGGATTGTGTCGATATCGAGAATGAAAGAACGAAAGTGAGTTTTAGTAATATAATCGTTATAAATTTTATTAAAATTCAATTCATGTAAATGATAATAAATGCGTTATAGAAAATGAAATTTTATTATAAGTTATAGTTGGATATACATATATAGGCTTACCCGGTGGTGTGGCTGCTGCTGATCCGCTGAAGGTTGACAGAAAAGTAAAAGTTAAGTTCTTCGCAAAAGACATAAAACCCTCGAGCCGCAGTCGACAAAGCTAACCGTTTTGAGGGGAAATTACCTTTGCTCAAAGCGCACACAATAGGAGAAAATCCGTAAGGTATATATGCACGTACTATATGAATGTACATACATCGCCTTGCATTCAGGCAGATGCCTTAGCAGAGGAATGCTGGCACAAAAAATATAAATAGTTACCGATATGTCCATCCATATACTTACATATGTGGCAATAGGTTTGAGCGTGTGTTATTATGCTAAACCTAAGAACTGTACCGTACGTTCATTGCTCTAAGCAGGCATGGATATGTTCGTGCATGTTATTGGTAGGCATTTGAAAACATAACAAAACAATGGTATATTAGTTGTTCTGCTGACTACCAACCTGCTTGTGCGTTGCCGATGCGAAAAACGAACGCCTCAGTGAGGCCTTAGTATTTTTGCCTATACGGTTTATATGAGTCTTACATCGGACTTAGAAGTTGGGTATGTTTTATAAGTTAAGGCATTAGCCTTACCAGAATAATGCACATTAGCTGTGCTTTTCTTGCGGGATTGATTTCTTTGTGGGTGCCATGGGGCTAGCGTTGGCTGACTGGGGATATGCCGAAAGGAGTGTAGGATTAGGGAGGGTCATCCGCGAAGACTTGATAAAGGAATTTAGCTTGGTGGCCTAAACATGCCGGCCCTCTTGCGAAAGCAACGGCTATGGATTAGCGCAGCCACAAGACCTGGCCGGGATGACTTAATTTCTAACAGATGTGTGCTTAGGTGGCGATTTCACCCAACGTGTCGACTCGTCTTCGTTCGCATGCTTGGTTCTTGCGCTGGAATGAAAGAGTAAGCAAAATTACGAAAACAAGACATGGTTGATATTTCAGTTTGTTTGGCACATTCTTTTATTTTGGTTTTTTATGTACAAGTTACTAATTCATTGAAAATTCATAAATTCATTCTTCAAGGCGCTTGCGTATTTTGTGATTGCGTTGCGTTTGCTTATATGCGTATGCGTTCGATTATTTGCTTTCAAAGTATAAGGTTTGCTGGTTGCTCTTTATGCGGGGCACGATCCTGACAAGAGCCACCCAAAGATGCTACTTTGAGCCAAAAAGGGGCCCATCGTTGTTGGTTGCGCTCCTGTTAGCAACACTTCAGCGTATGCGTCGGCTCCGAGGATCAGTCGAACAGGCGCGGAGGTGTGAAAATTGGGGTCCGCAAGTCTCATGTGCGTGAACGTGCTGGCGATCGATGGATCGACGTTTGCGGTTGGACTTATCACCGCGAAGTTTTGCTTGATAACGGCGTGCACTGTCAACCGCTTATTTACTCCTTGCGAACCTCGTATACGAAGGAGGCACCCTCGGAGAGTACCAGGGGCGTCGTCCGCGAAGTGTAGTTCTCGCGTTAGGTCGTGCGCGATGATGGAAGTTGGGGCGCAGGCGTCCATCAGCGCTCGGACCATGTGAAGTCGTCCTAGTGCCTCTATTTTTACCAATGCAGTTGGAGAGTTTGAAACGAACGGCCTCAAGGCGACCGTTTCTCGAATGATGTGCCCATTTCTGAAGGATGCCGGTAGCTGCGAGGCTCGAGAGGCCGTTCTGGCTACCGTGCGGACAGGAATCATTTGGCGATGTGACGATTTCTTGTCGTTCGGCTTGCGTCGAAGTTGGTTGGATGGGCGGAAAGTCCGTGATTCCGTTCCATGCCGTTGTTGTTGTCGAGGTGGTGGACGGAAAGTCCGAGATTCAGGTCCGACTTCTACAATCTCCCCTTCCTCCAGGTCGTCGGTTTCAATGCCAGATGCATCTAAGGTCAGCCAGTTTTCATCTTCTTCCTCGCTCTCCACTTGCACACGCCACGGTCGTGTGTCGATTTCTGGCTGGTCTTCTCCGTCGATGTGTAGGGTTGTGTGGTGTTTTCCCTGACACCTATGGCACCATCCTTGGCTGGTACATGCGCCGGCGCTGTGCGATATTGACAAGCAGTTGCTGCAAAGCCGTTCGACGAGTACCTCCCTTAGCCTCTCTTCGGGAGTTTTTGCCCTATAGCTTGGGCATAGACGAAGGGGGTGATTGCCTTCGCATAGGTGGCATGAAGCGGGATATCGTTGTGCCATGCTCTCTGCCTTTTCACGCAATGCCGTAAAGCGAGTCATGTTGAATCTGGAAAGAGAGGTTCGCTAGATAAACCAATGCATGACCGTCGATATTTGACGATGGGTTGGGTGGCGAGCCAGTCAGAGATTGACAGGAATCGTGAGAGGTACGGGGAATTATTGGGCAGTTGGTGGTTAATTTTGCATAATAGATGCTGCGACCTAGCATGCGGGCCATCAGGATATTGCTTTACGTTCTCATTGGCTATGGTCCCTGATTTCTCGTGTGCCTTCAACGATCGGGTTCGTGCAAGCTTAATGCGCCTATACGACGCGACATGTAGCGACGGGACTGTCCCGCACGTATTCTTATAGAACCAGATCTAGCGACCGTCAGACGACACGACACAACCACGTTGACCAACTAAGCAGAGTGCGCACCATACGACGCGACGTGTATGGACACAATTTTCCGTGCAGTGTCGCGCCGCATAGAGTGCACACGCCCCTATTAGGCAAAAATGCCGCGAGTGCTCTGGGGCCCTATTCGTCCATTGTAGGTTTCAAGAAATTGTATAAACTTTGCGTTATGATTCAGTAAAGCGAAACTATGAACCAAAAGAACTCACTGATAAGACTTCGTGAGTTTTCTTGGCAGCCAGTGTACACTATTGTTTCATTCAAAGGTCATACGCTCTGTGACAGAATGACCTTTTTGTTTTCATGGCGTTTGATGAGTATTTTCTCACTGACATAAGACCTTTACTCTCAGCGCTCATTCAGCGAAACAATGTGCACAACAATTTACAGAATCTCATGAAAATTTAAAGTGTAAATTATGTGGGCAGATGAGTCTTCAATGACTGAACATTCTTCAGTTTTTCTCAGTTAGGGAATTGACCCCCTAGTACGTGCCGCCAAGTGTCGCGCCGCTAAAGGTCGCGCCGCCAAGGGTCGCGCCGCTTAATGTCGCATGCACCTTTATTTCTTACTTGTGCTGAGCAAAGACGTAGGTATCGAAAAATCGATAACTCACGGTGTTGAGACAGGAAGTTCGTCTCTATAAGACTTGATATTTGGATTGACCCTGCCGCTGAGCGATATTACCCGCAATCGACTGATCTTCATAAAGGTGTGTAAAATTCTAAAATACTTCTACCATCAAATTTTAATCGCAACCGAAACGTTGCTGCAACCATTTGTTACAAGCGTGGCGATCACAATTCAAGACGCCGCTGCAGCCGCCACACCTCTTCAAAGATTGCAACGTGTTGAAATTTTATTTTGTATGTATTTATATTGGTAATCAATTGAAAGTGTAATTATGCAATCACATATTGCTATAGAGCACGTCGTTTAATAACGCTGATTACCTTTCTATGATTTAAGCGTTGCTGCAACCATTTTTCACACGCGTGACGATCACAATTCAATATCCAAATAAGATTATCGCTAACCGACAATCACAGATGGTAGATCTAATTGAAGAAAAAAGGGTGCTTAATTCAGAAACTAACCCAGTATGCTAAGAACGAAGAATGTATGTGTATGGCCAGGACTCCATATGCTCACTAGCTAATATTTGTATGTCTTAAGTCTTCCAATTGTGACCTCAAATTTACAACTTGTGCACAAGCTCGACCTTTTTGAATGCAAACCGAAATGCACCTTGTTGGTTTCGTTGGTCTCATATTATTTCTCAATACGTTTGATATTTTTTTGTAGAGTTTATGAAGCAGAATAAGTACGTCCATAAGTATGTATGTGTGTATTTAAATATATTTTCTTTCGATGAGTATGCATATAAGCGAGATCCTTATTTACTTATGCTATGCGTGCCGGTTAATGTAAATATATTTTGTTTACAAATTACTGAAACCAATTTATAGCATTTTTATTTTTGTTAAATATACCAAGGAAAATGAGTTTTCTTAAGCCAAAAGATATAATGGAGAAAGGTGACACGGTAATACTTTATCTCAGCGTAAATTCAATGCATGCAATCGAAGCCACACCAACAATTGTCAACAAAAAGGGAGAAACCATTGAAAATAAATTTCAGACATCGTATGGTGCATTGAAAGTACGCAACCTAATAGGAGTGGCTTATGGTAGTCGTGTTGAACTTTCCAAAGTTGGGCTTACGTGCTGCAACCAAATCCTGAACTATGGACACAGACATTGCCACATCGCACACAAATCATATACACACCCGACATTAGTATGATACTCTTTCAACTCGAGGTTCGTCCCGGCTCGCTGATAGTAGAATCTGGTACCGGTTCAGGATCACTCTCACATTACTTTCTGCGTGCGATTAAACCGAGCGGCCATTTACATACATTTGATTTCCATGAAGCACGTGCACAACAAGCGCGTGATGAATTTCAGCGGCATGGTTTAGGTAGCTGTGTTAGTGTTTATCATCGTGATGTATGTCAATTAGGATTTGGCAATGAGCTAGAAGGCAAAGCAGATGCTGTGTTTTTAGATTTGCCCGCGAAACAGTTATGTGTGCCGTTTGCTGCCAAAACTCTGAAAGAAAGGGGTGGACGTTTTTGTTCATTTTTGCCTTGTATTGAGCAGTCACAACGCTGCTGCATTACACTACAAGAAAATGGTTTTACTGAGATACGTTACTTGGAAATATTACAAATGGAGCACATTGTTAAAACTAAAACGATTCCAGTATTAGACTTAGAGTTTCTGAAACACAAGAAACCGTCTCAAGTTGCAGATGAAAATAATGCCGATACATCTACCGACAAAGCTGGAAATTTAAAAACACCAAAAGAGCTTAAAAAACTCCTTACAGCATCTGTACCTCCTACGATACCCGGACATACGGGCTATTTGACTTTTGCCACCCTCCCGCCAGCTTTTGTACGATAGCTAAGGTGACTGATTGTTACGCAGTGTGATGTGCTTTATATGCAATTCAAGACACTTTAAACATTAAATAATGCAAAAAGTAATAAAATTCAACAGTCAATCTCTCTAAAGCCTTTTTGAAATGGGCTTAAATACAAGAAAGTTCTCCCTCTCTGGTTAAATATCTTTGTTACTCTTATTTAATTTCTGTTCGATATGCGGTGTATTGCTTGTCGTTTTTAGCTGTTATGGCGCGATACGCGAATCCTACTGCGCGTCGATGACGGACTCTGTACTACTCTTCGTTCCGTGTGCGTGACAAATCGCTTTGGTCATTTACATGTGGGTACAAAAAGATAGATATTTGGTGATAATGGGCGATGTGGTTGAAAAGGCATGGGCGCGTTGCACACGCAAAGCTGGTTATATAGATGCAACTCAAATTAGTATTGAATGCTGTGGTAAAATTCCTGTGTAGACTATTCATTCCAAGGCTATTACCCGCCATCGTGCTGCAAGGACAGCGATTGTCGGATAGGAACTATTTATCGTCGTGGCTGCAGGCAGACATTTGTTGACTTCTGGAAGGAGGACAGCGATATTATCAAATATGCTGGACTTCTAATTACGGCTATTGAGTTTACGGCTATTGAGTTTGTTGGCTTCATATTTCTTGCTACCTAGCAAATAATATTCGCAACTAAAACGTCGCTCTTCCTATTAAGGGGTCCATCTAGATGTTGATTTCGTAGTTATTGTTTAATTAGTGCAGTGATTGTCCAATTGTTTGCGGTATAGCAGTACGTTAGTTAGTAAAGTAATTTGTTTTCCGGTGTATATCGCTAATATTTTAACAAATACCCTGGATACGATAAATGTATTTTTGTTTTTTGTTGCCGTAAGCTACCGCACTCGTACAAGTGCAGTTTAATGTAAAATATGATGTGATTTGTCTATTATGTGGTCATTATAGTTCGTTTTTTGAAGAAATAATCCTTCATTGCTGCAAAAGCAATGATAACAAATCTGACCTTTCAAGCAAGACGTGCTGTTGTTTGGGTTCGGAACCTTAAAATGTGTGTAGTTTTGTCCCGGTATAATGCGTTATTGATTCGTTTGTCTTGTGACTGTTCTGTTTGTTAGCCTCGTGGTCCATTAAAGAGCCGATGCGTTGATTGGTGAAAGGGAGTAGATGGGTACGTACAGAACCCTTGCACTTTAACTCACTCGGGTTTCTTTTCCCTTTCCAAGGTCATGTAACGCGTGGATTTTTCCTTACTATTGGCTGAGCTTCCGGGGGACTATACAGAAAGCCAGTTTCCCGTTCCATTCAGGCAGTTTATGGAACTCACTTTTTGGCAGCGGGTAGTGCGTCACGTTGTCATGGATGTCCGTGACGCCACGGGTTTAGATTTGGTTGAGGATAATCTTTTCCAGGACCGGGTTCGATGGAACTATTATGTTCTATTATATGAGTGTCCACGGGTGAGGGAGGTTTATCCTCTGGAGCTGAGGCCCGCTCCCCGGAGCGTAAGAGAGCTCGTTTTTAGAGTGCCAAGGGTGCGGGACAGTCCCCTCAGCTCCAGGGATATCTTCCTCCCCCCGAGCCTGGCGAGCGGGGATTCCGGGACGCCTCCCGTTGCTGCCCCCTCTGCACCCGTTCGGCCGCTCGCGGATTACGGTTGACGCCTGGAAGCTCGGCTTCGGTCACCGTATTTTCGGGATCGGTCCGGATAGTATGGGAGAGGCAAGCGCAGGGGACGTAGTCTCGTTTTCTCGCTCGCCCCTGGAATAAAATACGACCTTCCTTTTTGGTCTTTTTTGTTAAAATAAGTTATATAATAAAGTACTTTGTGAAATAATCGTAAGGTGTCATTCATTCTCATGTAATAAGATGGAATGCTCGTTTTCGGGTGAGGTTTGTTCAATTTATCAAATTGTTGAGCCCGACGATTCGGACTTCTTGTTTATTTCTATTTTAGTGAGCAGTGGACTGTATAAGGTTTTTTTTTTTTTTTGTTTGGCGAAGTGGGTTGTGCTGCGTGTTAAATGTTAAATTAGGAGGAGGTTGTCGGAGCCTCCTCCTGAGTGGAGGGGAGCAGAACGAGTTTCACCAGGGGTCTCGTCACTTGCCCTCGAGATGTCCGGACGTCGACCACGCGGATGCGATTGTCGGAACCGGGGTGAACATTGGTGACTGCCCATTCTCCACTCATTTGGTGGGAGACTGTCTTCTTTGATGACCACCAAGTCCCCGAAATTCATGTTGGTTTTCGGGAAATTCCATTTGTTTCTTTTTTGCAGCTCCATTAGATACTCGCTTTTCCATCGCTTGCAAAACAAGTGGTGTAAGGCCTTTAGCCTCTGCCAGCGGTTGATGACTGAGGACGGGATCTCACTGGCATCTGGTTCGGGAGGGGCGAGTAGATGTCCCCCTGTCAGAAAATGGCCAGGAGTAAGGGGCTCTAGATCGGTTGGATTGTTGGAGGAAGGAGTGAGAGGTCGTGAATTGAGGCAAGACTCGATTCTGCACAACAAAGTGGCAAATTCCTCAAAGGTAGATTTACAATGAGACGCTATCTTGTTGAAATGCCTTTTAAAGCTTTTCACTCCCGCTTCCCACAATCCGCCCATGTGGTGGGCGGCGGCGGGGATGAAGTGCCACGCGATTTCCTGATGGGAGTAGTAGGCTAGGGTCTTGTCGCGGACCTGAGTCAAAAACGCTTTGAATTCGGTTTTTAGTCGCTGCCCCAACAAAATTGGTTCCATTGTCGGAATAAACGTTTTTCGGAAAACCTCGTCGTGAAACGAACCTGGCGAAAGCTGCCAGAAACGACTGAGTGCTCAGATCTGTTGTAACTTCCAAATGTATGGCCTTGGTCGAGAAGCATACAAATAAACAGACATACCCTTTGGATACCCTACAGCCTCGTCCCTGAAAATTCTTTATTTCGAATGGTCCAGCAAAGTCGATGCCAGTGTTCGTGAACGCTCGGGAGTAGGTAGTCCGCTCTTTTGGCAGGATCCCCATCAGCTGCGATTGCGAACGTTTGCGGTATATCGTGCATTCTTTGCAGTTATGGATTTCTGACTTAATCATGTTTTTTACACGGGGAATCCAATACTGCGTTCGGATCAAACGTAACATAAGTTGGTTCTCTCCGTGTAAGGATTCCTTGTGAACAGCCTGCACGATTAATCGAGACAGTCGGCAGCTGTATGGCAAGATTATCGGGTGACACTCGTTATAAGACATATCGCGAGAAGCTCCTAGACGTCCGCCTGTCCTTATAAGGCTATCTGAATCTAGAAATTGGGCTAGTGGTAGTAGTTCACTCTTCGAACCTATCGACTTATCCGCAACGAGGGCCGCGTATTCTGCCTAGAAATGGCTGCGTTGGACATTGATTATAACCTGAGACATGGTTGACTTAATTTCCTTTGGCGAGATGGTAAGGGATTCTTCATGGAAGAATGCCTTTTTGCTAGGATGGGTTCGATGATAGAAACGCCTGATATATGATAAGACCTTTATCGCTCTACGTAACTCGGAAAATCTCTCTAAAATGTTTTCGCCGCTGCGGCTGTTTTTTACTAGGTGTGCCTTCACCGGTTTTTCTTCTATGACGGTGTGTTTGTCCAATTCCTGAGTGGGCCATTCGATGACGTTTTGTTGTAACCAAGACGGTCCTTCCCACCACAGGGAATTGTTGATCAGTTCTTCCGCTGGCAGTCCTCTGCTTGCCAAGTCTGACGGATTGGAGGCTGAGTCCACATGCCGCCAGTCATTGGTTCCTACTCGGTCAACTATTTTTGTTATGGGGTGAGCAACGAAGGTGGACCATGAGCATGGCGGTTTTCGTATCCACGCTAAAACAATAGATTAGTCTGTCCATAAAAAGTTTGCATGCTGGCCTAAGTTGAGGTTATTATTTACTGCCTCCATTGTTTCTGCCAGTAATACGGTGCCACATAGTTCCAATCTTGGTAGTGATATGGTTTTGACAGGCGCTACTCTTGACTTGGCTAAAAGCAAGTTTATAAAAATTGTATTATTTATTTCTGTCCGAAGGTAAATACAAGCTGCGTATGCTTTTTCAGAAGCATCGCAGAACCCATGAATTTCTACTTTGGCCGTTGGTGAAAAGTGCACCCAGCGAGGTATACGAATCTGTTTAATGTGTCGGTAGCTTTCCGTAAAGTTTTGCCAACGCTCCATGGAGTTTGAGGATACATCTTCATCCCACCCGGTTCCTTCTAGCCATATGCCCTGCATTAAAATTTTTGCGATTACAACAAATGGGGCTAACCAACCTAAAGGGTCGAATAATTTTGCGATAGCTGACAGTATCGACCGCTTTGTATAGATTTCCTGATTTTCGATAGGCTTAGTAGTGAAGTAGAAGTTGTCTGAGTGGGCGTTCCAACGAATACCTAAAGCCTTGACCATCCTTGCATCTTCGAAGGCCAAGAAGTCTTCATTTAGAAGAAGGGTTCGGGGTATCCCTTCTAAGAGCTTATCGCAGTTGGCCGTCCATTTTCGTAGAGCAAATGCCGCGGATTCCATGGCTGTGGATATTTCTTCCCTCGCCCTGATCGTTGCCTCTATATTGTGTTCCCCTGCCAGTACGTCATCCACATACATTGCCCTCCGTAGGATGTCGGCTGCAACCGGAAAGTTACCTTCCACATCATCGGCTAGCTGAAGTAAAGTTCTGATCGCGAGGTAGGGGGCACAGTTCACTCCGAATGTGACTGTCTTCAATTCATAGAGTTGGTGGGGGAAGTGCTAGAAATTTACGCAAGAAAGACAAAAAAAACACTACCGCGGGTTTTATTCTTGGCTCTGGGCCGTATTTTCGCTTATACACCGTTCATATAGCCTAAGTGCCACTGAAATATAACCACGTACCTTGTAATTATTTCGTTGCTGGAGGACTCCTTGACTTGTATTAGCGTGCCTTGTATCCGCTTTTCCAATATCTTATGTTCGTATCCTCTGAACGCTTTTAACCAATTCGATGGATGGTGGATTTTGGTGCCGATCTCTATAGTTACCGGTGAGTAAGGACCATGAACACAATGCAGAGGGATTGGATAACTCAGGCTCCCCGTGGATTGTGTCGATATCGAGAATGAAAGAACGAAAGTGAGTTTTAGTAATATAATCGTTATAAATTTTATTAAAATTCAATTCATGTAAATGATATTAAATGCGTTATAGAAAATGAAATTTTATTATAAGTTATAGTTGGATATATATATAGGCTTACCCGGTGGTGTGGCTGCTGCTGATCCGCTGAAGGTTGACAGAAAAGTAAAAGTTAAGTTCTTCGCAAAAGACATAAAACCCTCGAGCCGCAGTCGACACAGCTAACCGTTTTGAGGGGAAATTACCTTTGCTCAAAGCGCACACAATAGGAGGAAATCCGTAAGGTATATATGCACGTATATGGACGTACATACATCGCCTTGCATTCAGGCAGATGCCTTAGCAGAGGAATGCTGGCACAAAAAATATAAATAGTTACCGATATGTCCATCCATATAATTACATATGTGGCAATAGGTTTGAGCGTGTGTTATTATGCTAAACCTAAGAACTGTACCGTACGTTCATTGCTCTAAGCAGGCATGGATATGTTCGTGCATGTTATTGGTAGGCATTTAAAAACAAAAAATAAACAATGGTATATTAGTTGTTCTGCTGACTACCGACCTGCTTGTGCGTTGCCGATGCGAAAAACGAACGCCTCAGTGAGGCCTTAGTATTTTTGCCTAAACGGTTTATATGAGTCTTACATCGGACTTAGGAGTTGGGTATGTTTTATAAGTTAAGGCATTAGCCTTGCCAGAACAATGCACATTAGCTGTGCTTTTCTTGCGGGAATGATTTATTTGTGGGTGCCATGGGGCTAGCGTTGGCTGACTGGCGATATGCCGAAAGGAGTGTAGGATTAGGGAGGGCCATCCGCGAAGACATGATAAAGGAATTTAGCTTGGTGGCCTAAACACTATGGGTGGACGCCTTTTCGAGATATCACCATAAAGGTGGACCAGGGGTGACTCTAGAATATGTTTGTACAATATGATATCAAATGAAAGGTGTTAATGAGTGTTTTAAAATGGAGTGGACCTTAGTTTTATAGGTGGACGCCTTTTCGAGATATCGCCATAAAGGTGGACCAGGGGTGACTCTAGAATGCGTTTGTACAATATGGGTATCAAACGAAAGGTTTTAATGAGTATTTTAAAAGGGAGTGGGCCTTAGTTCTATGGGTGGACGCCTTTTCGAGATATCGCCATAAAGGTGGACCAGGGGTGACTCTAGAATTTGTTTGCACGATATGGGTATCAAATGAAAGGTGCTAATGAGTATTTTAAAACGGAGTGGGCCATAGTTCTATAGGTGGACGCCTTTTCGAGATATCGCCATAATGGTGGACCAGGGGTAACTCTAAAATTTGTTTGTACGATATGGGTATCAAATAAAAGGTGCAAATGAGTATTTTAAAAGGGAGTGGGCCTTAGTTCTATAGGTTGACGCCTTTTGGAGATATATTTATAAAGGTGGACCAGAGTTGACTCTAGAATGTGTTTGTACATTATGGGTATCAAACGAAAGGTGCTAATGAGTATTTTAAAAGGGAGTGGGCCTTAGTTCTATGGGTGGACGCCTTTTCGAGATATCGCCATAGAGGTGGACCAGGGGTGACTCTAGAATTTGTTTGCACGATACGGGTATCAAATGAAAGGTTTTAATGAGTATTTTAAAAGGGAGTGGGCCTTAGTTCTATGGGTGGACGCCTTTTCGAGATATCTTTATAAAGGTGGACCAGAGTTGACTCTAGAATGTGTTTGTACATTATGGGTATCAAACGAAAGGTGCTAATGAGTATTTTAAAAGGGAGTGGGCCTTAGTTCTATGGGTGGACGCCTTTTCGAGATATCGCCATAAAGGTGGACCAGGGGTGATTCTAGAATTTGTCTGTACGATATGGGTATCAAATGAAAGGTGTTAATGAGTATTTAAAAGGGAGTGTACCTTAGTTTTATAGGTGGACGCCTTTTCGAGATATCGCCATAAAGGTGGACCAGAGGTGAAACTAGAATTTGTTTGTACGATATGGGTATCAAATGAAAAGTGTTAATGAGTATTTTAAATGGGAGTGGGCCTTAGTTCTATAAGTGGACGCCCTTTCGAGATATCGCCATAAAGGTGGACCAGGGGTGAGTCTAGAATGTGTTTGTACGATATGGGTATCAAATGAAAGGTGTTAATGAGTATTTTTAAAGGGAGTGGGCCTTAGTTTTATAGGTGGACGCCTTTTCGAGATAATGCCATGAAGGTGGACCAGGGGTGACTCTAGAATGCGTTTGTACAATACGGGTATCAAACGAAGGGTGTTAATGAGTATTTTAAAAAGGAGTGGGCATTAGTTCTATGGGTGGACGCCTTTTCGAGATATCGCCATAAAGGTGGGCCAGGGGTGACTCTAGAATTTGTTTGTACGATATGGGTATCAAAAGAAAGGTGCTAATGAGTATTTTAAAAGGGAGTGGACCTTAGTTTTATAGGTGGACGCCTTTTCGAGATATCGCCATAAAGGTGGACCAGGGGTGACTCTAGAATGTGTTTGTATAATATGGGTATCAAACGAAAGCTTTTAATGAGTATTTTAAAGGGGAGTGGGCCTTAGTTCTATGGGTGGACGCCTTTTCAAGATATCGCCATAAAGGTGGACCAGGGGTGACTCTAGAATGTGTTTGTACGGTATGGGTATCAAACGAAAGGTGATAATGAGTACTTTAAAAGGAGTGTGCCTTAGTTCTATAAGTGGACGCCTTTTCGAGATATCGCCATAAAGGTGGACCAGGGGTGACTCTAGAATTTGTTTGTACGATATGGGTATCAAATGAAAGTTGTTAATGAGTATTTTAAAAGGGAGTGAACCTTAGTTTTATAGGTGGACGCCTTTTCGAGATATCGCCATAAAGGTGGACCAGGGGTGACTCTAGAATGCGTTTGTACAATATGGGTATCAAACGAAAGGGTTTAATGAGTATTTTAAAAGGGAGTGGGCCTTAGTTCTATGGGTGGACGCCTTTTCTAGATATCGTTATAAAGGTAGACCAGGGCTGACTCTAGAATTTGTTTGTACGATATGGGTATCAAATGAAAGGTGTTAATGAGTATTTTAAAAGGGAGTGGGCCTTAGTTCTATAGGTGGACGCCTTTTCGAGATATCGTTATAAAGGTGGACCAGGGTTGACTCTAGAAAGCGTTTGTACAATATGGGTATCAAACGAAAGGTGTTAATGAGTATTTTAAAAGGGAGTGGGCCTTAGTTCTATAGGTGGATGCCTTTTCGAGATATCGCCATAAAGGTGGACCAGGGGTGACTCTAGAATTTGTTTGTACGATATGAATATCAAATGAAAGGTGTTAATGAGTATTTTAAAAGGGAGTGGGCCTTAGTTCTATAGGTGGACGCCTTTTCGAGATATCGTTATAAAGGTGGACCAGGGTTGACTCTAGAAAGCGTTTGTACAATATGGGTACGAAAGGAAAGGTGTTAATGAGTATTTTAAAAGGGAGTGGGCCTTAGTTCTATAGGTGGATGCCTTTTCGAGATATCGCCATAAAGGTGGACCAGGGGTGACTCTAGAATTTGTTAGTACGATATGGATATCAAATGAAAGGTGTTAATGTGTATTTTAATAGGGAGCCTTAGTTCTATAGGTGGATACCTTTTCCAGATATC
This sequence comes from Eurosta solidaginis, assembly GCF_040869045.1. Lineage (NCBI taxonomy): Eukaryota > Metazoa > Arthropoda > Insecta > Diptera > Tephritidae > Eurosta > Eurosta solidaginis. The sequence goes on from NC_090324.1 coordinate 113,443,440, forward strand.
GCCATAAAGGCTGACCAGGGGTGACTCTATAATGTGTTTGTACGATATGGGTATCAAATTAAAGGTATTAATGAGGGTTTTTAAAGGGAGCCTTAGTTCTATAGGTGGATGCCTTTTCCAGATATCGCCATAAAGGTGGACCAGGGCTGACTCTAGAATTTGTTTGTACGATATGGGTATCAAATGAAAGGTGTTAATGAGTATATTAAAAGGGAGTGGGCCTTAGTTCTATAGGTGGATACCTTTTCGAGATCTCGTCACAAAGGTGGACCAGGGGTGGCTCTAGAATTTGTTAGTACGATATGGGTATCAAATGAAAGTTGTTAATGTGTATTTTAAAAGGGAGCCTTAGTTCTATAGGTGGATGCCTTTTCCAGATATCGCCATAAATGTGGACCAGGGTGACCTAGAACATCATCTGTCGGGTACCGCTAATTTATTAATACATGTAATTCCACGAACAGTATTCCTGCCATGGTTTTAAGGGCTTTTGATTTCGCCCTGCAGAACTTTTTCATTTTCTTCTACTTAATATGGGTGTCACACCCATTTTACAAAGTTTTTTTCTAAGGTTATATTTTGCGTCAATAAACCAATCCAATTACCATGTTTCATCACTTTTTTCATATTTGTTATAGAATTATGGCATTTTTTGGATTTTTCGTAATTTTTGAAATCGAAAAAGTGGGCGTAGTCATAGTCGGATTTCGGGCATTTTTTATACCAATACAAAGTGAGTTCAGATAAGTACATGAACTGAGTTTAGTAAAGATATATCAATTTTTGCTCAAGTTATCGTGTTAACGGCCGCGCGGAAGGACAGACGTATGACTGTATATAAAAACTGGGCGTGGCTTCAACCGATTTCGCCCTTTTTCACAGAAAATAGTTATCGTCCTAGAATCTAAGCCCTTACCGAATTTCACAAGGATTGGTAAATTTTAGTTCGACTTATTGCATTAAAGGTATCCTAGACAAATTTTCTTTTAATTTTGTATTTGGTTGCACCATACCATTACTGGAGTTGAATGTTGACATAACTTAGTACTTATATACTTTAAAGATATTAATGTGTTTGTTAAAATTTGACTTAATAAATTTTTTTTAAGTGGGCGTGGTTGTTCTCTGATTTTGCTAATTTTTATTAAGCATACATATAGTAATAGGAGTAACGTTTCTGCCAAATTTCATCATGATATCTTCAACAAATGCCAAATTACAGCTTGCAGAACTTTTAAATTACCTTCTTTTAAAAGTGGGCGGTGCTACGCCCATTGTCCAAAATTTTAGTAATTTTCTATTCCGCGTCATAAGTTCAGCTCACCTCCCAAGTTTCATCGCTATATCCGTCTTTGGTAATGAATTATCGCACTTTTTGGTGTTTTCGAAATTTTCGATATCGAAAAAGTGGGCGTGATTATAGTCCGATTTCGTTCATTTTAAATGGCGATCTGAGATGAGTGCCCAGAAACTTACATACCAAATTTCATCATGATACCTCAAAATTTACTCAAGTTATCGTGTTAACGGGCGGACGGACGGACGGACATGGCTCAATCAAAATTTTTTTTTTCGATACTGATGATTTTGATATATGGAAGTCTATATCTATCTCGATTCCTTTATACCTGTACAACCAGCCGCTATCCAATCAAAGTTCTTATACTCTGTGAGCTCTGCTAAATGAGTATAAAAATAGGCCCGTTAAGTTATTACTTCTCTTTAAAGTTTTTTTGTGCCCTAACAATTACTTTAGAACAATTTTTTAAGGATTTTGGTACAGAACAATATAGGTAAGTGGCAACAATGGGAAATGAGTGAAGCAGTAGTTCTCTCACCGTTTGCCGCGTACGAATATGTCAGGGATGCACCTTAACGTTAAGCTAATCATTTATTAAAAAATGTCCACCGTTTCCGTTGAAACACTTCGAAATATTATCGATAAAGAAATTATCAAGATAAATTGTATCTCGTTTTTAACCGAAACGAAAAGCTTTCGTTAACGTTAAAAACGTTAACAAAAACGTCATACTTTATGTTTGCATTGTGTTGGCAATGCTATAGCCATGGTGAAGCCGTAAGGTGGCAAGAGCGAGCGGACATACTCACACAAACTCCATGTAATTTGTCTGTGTAATTCGTTGGTGGTAATGTCAAAAATACTATGAGAAATGTTCGTACTGTCAAAACTCATGAGAAAAGTTGCAATCAGCTTGGCTAATGCTTTCACCTTTAATGACTCCGCCATCAATCAGCTTTGCCAGCATAGTTTGAAATTAATAATCAACATAAACGATCTGATTTCGTTTTGATATGGCAGAAAACGAAATGACTTTGTTTCGTTTATTAACGTTAATTATCGTAACGAAATGATATCGGTTCGTTGGTTAAACATGCCTGGAATATATACATATGTAGATGAAACATATGAGCAACGCGACAATGCAACTGTTGGAATTTCGAATTCAGGGGGATTTGTGAACATAATGGGTCCTACAGATGGCAATTTCGATATTTGCACAGATTTTCGAATTTACAAAAAACTTTTCTATTAATTATAAACAAATAGAGTAATATTTAATATAATATAATGGGCCTATGCACTGCGGCTGGTCCATATGAATCGATTCCTATAACTTTTATATGATTTTGCGTACGCTAACTATGCGAAACAGCCTGTCAATTGATTGTATGGAAATTTTGTTAGCGTATTAATATATAGATAAGATACATTAATAAAATGTTTTAAGCGGAAATTTTACCAAATATGCGTACAAAATTCAATTCAATTCACAGAACAGTAAACTAAATTATCAACAAACAAAAAAAAAAAATAACGCAACATTCATTCGATCAGGGGCGTTACAACGAACGGCGGGTATAGCTAGTCTATATTGTCACGGATATTAGCATCACTAAGTTATCCCATCACTAAGGCGATGCTAAGGCCATGCCAAGCAGTATTTACGTTAATAATCAAATCAAGTATACACATATATAAGGCAGCCCAGAGAGATGTCACACACAGATGCATTTACTTATACGCCTATGTGCGCGCGAGAGACTGTAAACTACAAACATTCACATCAATAATTCAATCTTTATGTATCTACATAAACGAATAAATAATTGCGTGTACACATATGTACCATGTACGAATACGAGCAGCGGAGAGTCAATGCGCAAACACATGCATATATCTGAGAAGTTTGAGAGCTCATGGACAATGCTAGTACATTCTGGAAAAATGCGAACGAGGAAACCAAACGGTATAAAAGGCAACAGATGTAGAGGCGCTGTAATTCAGTTTGAGTTGAGCAATCAATCAGTTATTGGTTAAGCACGCGATCTGGCGGCCAATAGTAGAGTTCAATTTGAGTTATCAATCAGTTTGGTTATTAAGCCAGCGAGTAACAAAGTATAAGTGTCATTGTGAAGTACGTTAATTAAGGCCATTTTTACATTATTCAATATTGGAGTTATTTATTCAACAGTTTAGTGATTCGAACTTAGCAGAGGATTGCAAATAAGAGGATTTGCAATTAAAATTCGTTACAATATATACAAAAATTAAATTCTGTGTGTGTATTACCTATCGAAACGTATTTCCCACACTTCAATCATCACCAATTTGGGCTATAGGTTCCTTCGATCAACGCAAAGGTTTTAGGCTAAAAATAATTTCGATATATAAAAGGGGCGTGGCACCTCCCATACAAATGGAATCTTTGGTACTGCATAACTCTGAAGGATACATGCCATAACATTGAAATTAAGTAAGGAGTTATATGAAGTCAATCCCTAACACCACCAAGAAAATGTGGAGTTAGGAAAAAGGGCGTGGCACCTCCCATACAAATGGAATGTATCATACTGCATATCTCTGGATGTAGTAATGGTGGGATAATGAAAATTGGTAAGGAGATATATGGTTAAGTCATAACACCTACAGTAAAATGTGGATTTGGGAAAAAAGGTATTTTTGAGAACTCTGGGAGCCGTACAAACTTAGGTTATTTTAACACCTAAAGTTTGACTGCATTGTGGAGTCTGGCTATTATTCCTTTTGGACGTTTAGCAATCTGCCGCCGTTACAAAAAATTGTTAGCTTCAGTCTGTCTACATCTTCTATAAAAATCAAATTCTGCGTTTGTGAAACGTATTTCCCACACTTCAATCATCACCAAATTTGGGCTATAGGTGCCTTCGATTAAGGCGAAAGTTTTTCATATTTCCGAATTAAGAATTTTAAATTTAAATTTTTTTGGCTATGCGAACGAACAATCTTAACTCCCAAAAATGATCATGTTAACAAAATCAATGATCGCATTCAAAATCAAATTCGTGGTGAAGTGACGAAATATAAAACGTTGCACACAATTACAGATGAAGATCAAATTGTGAATTATCCAATTGAATTCCTAAACTCTTTAGAACCACCTTGGATGCCTGCGCATATATTAACTTTGAAAACTGGCTCACAAAACATGCTTCTTCGAAATTTAGACCACCAAAATTGTGCAATGGAACCAGATTTTGTGTTAAGAAATTAATGCCGAATGTAATCGGAGCAACAATCATCAGCGGTAAAAGCAAAGGTGAAGATGTGCTCATACCACGGATCCAAATGGTTCCTACAGATTTGCCATGCAATTTTAAGCTCATACAGTTTCATGTGTGCCTTGCTTTTGCAATTACAATCAACAAAGCACAAGGACAATCGCTTTGCATTGCAGGATTAAATTTAGAAAGTCCGTGCCTTTCCAGCTATATGTTCCTTGCTCTAGAGTTGGAACGCCAAAAAATTTGTTTATCTTTGCACCGAACGAAAGAACCAAAAATATTGTGTACCCACTTGCATTACAATAAGATAAAAGAATAAAATGTTTTAAACGAAAAATTCACCAAATATGCGTACAAAACTCAATTCAATTTACAGAACAATAAACTAAATTATTAACAAACAAAACAGAAAATTTAACGCAACATTCTTTCGATCTCGGGCGTTACAACGTGCGCCGGGTAAAGCTAGTCTTCTATAAAAATCAAATTCTGTGTATGTGTTCCCTATGAAAACGTGTTTGCCATACTTCAATCATCACCAAATTTTGGCTCTAGGTTCCTTCGATCAAGACGAAATTTTTCATTTTTCATATTTCAGAATTAAGAATTTTAAATTTAAATGTTTTTGTTTTTTGGCTATGCGAACGAACTATCTTAGCTCCCAAAAATGATAATGTTAACAAAATCAATGATCGCATTCAATACCAATTTCCTGGTGAAGTGAAGAGTTATAAATCAATCGACCCAGTTACAGATGAAGATAAAATTGTGAATTATCCAAATGAATTTCTAAACTCCTTAGAACCAAAAGGAATGCCTGCGCATATATCCACTTTGAAAATTGGCTCACCAAGCATGCTTCTTCGGAATTTAAATCTACAAAAATTGTGCAATGGAACCAGATTTTGCGTTTAGAAATTAATGCCGAATGTAATCGAAGCAACAATCATCAGCGGTAAAAGCAAAGGTGAAGATGTGCTCATACCACGAATCCCAATGATTCCTAAAGATTCGCCATACAATTTTAAGCGCTTACAGTTTCCTGTACGCCTTGATTTTGCAATTACAATCAACAAAGCACGAGGACAATCGCTTACTGTTGCAGGCTTAAATTTAGAGAGTCCGTGATTTTCCCATAGCCAGCTATATGTTGCTTGCTCTAGAGTTGGAACACCAAAAAATGTGTTTATCATTGCACCGAACGAATAAATCAAAACTATTGTGCACCCACATGCATTACAATAAGATACAAGAATAAAATGTTTTAACAGAAAGTTTCACCAAATATGCGTACAAAATTCAATTCAATTTACAGAACAATAAATTAAATTATCAACAAACAAAACAGAAAAGATAACGCAACATTCATTCAACCTCGGGCGTTGCAACGTACGCCGGGTAATGCTAGTTAAAAATAGAAAACAATTCAAGCGTAAACTTATATACCTAAGTTGTTATTAAAATTAAGAACACTACTGAATCGATTTGCTAGATGTATAGTCCTAGTTACAGGTTCATTCATAGCATAATTCGTTTTATGAGTTATTTCGATAAATAATCTGTTATGCAGAAGATCACGCAGTGGAATATATGGAATGAAGAAATTAGATAAATCGGAGCGCTTTATGATCAAGTTTATTACATTATAGGCAAGCATGAGTGAGATACAAGTTCTTCTGTCGTGCAAAGCCTGAAGACCAAGCAATTTGCGCCTGCTGGTATACGATGGGAGGCCGACTGGCCAGTGAAGCATCTGTTAAGCAATTTTCGCAAAAATTTTATAAACTCTGTCAATTTTATAGGAGTTAGATTCATAGAAAGGATTTCATATTATTGAAAAATATTCAAGGCGACTTCTGACCAAGGAGATATAAAGTGCCTTCCACGTCATAGGGTCCTTAAAGTCACTGTTTCGTCTAATGAACCCAACCATTGCAAAGGAATTTTCGGGACTATGACAGAGTCATTTGGGGATCCTTCCGGGATCCCCCGGATCATGTCTGGATAGTTTTCAGGATCCGTCCGGGATCCCGTCAGGATCATTTCGGAAAATTTTTGGGACTATTTCGAGATCATTTTGGGACCCTTCTGGCATCATTTCTGGATGGTTTTCGGGATCCCGTCAGGCTTATTTCTGGATCATTTTGGGACTCTTCTGGCATCATTTCCTGATGATTTTCGGGATCCGTCCAGGATTATATTCAGGATCCATCGGGGATCCGGTCAGGGTCATTTCGGAACTTTTTCGGGATTATTTCGTAATCATTTTGGGACCCTCCGGGATCATTTCTGGATGGGTTTCGGGATCCGCCCGGGATCACGACGGGGTTATTTGGGGATAATTTAGGGACCTTACCCGGATGGTGCTTGGGATCCATCCGGGAGACCGTTAGGGTCATTTCGGAACTTTCTCGAGAGTATTTCGGGATGATTTTTATACCCTTCATTCATCATCATTTCTTTATGGTTCTCTGGATCAGACTATAATCGCGTCGTTGTCATTTCGGGATTTTTTGGGACCATTTGGATACCCTTCCGGGAGCATTTCTGGATGTTTTCGAGATCCATCCACGGTACCGTCGGGGTAATTTCATGGCTTTTTTGGATAATTTCGATCATTTGGGGATCCTATCAGGCTATCACCTCATTTAGTTATTTTTTGTATTCTATTACAAAAGTGAAATATATTAGACACACAATTTTATTAAAACAAACAACTTGATAAGTAGGTTAATGTGAGTAGTCCATATATTTTATTTTCTCCTTGCGGACAAGGCCGCGGGTAAAGGCTAGTATAATATATATATAGTAGTGATAAAAAGTGATGCATACCACTTGAGGTAAACCCACTTCTTGGGAACGTTCCCTATCTTACGAATAAGAGTAGATACAAGAATACAGACAAGGGTAGAAAAAGCAGAGGAATAATGAGAAGAAGAAGGCATAGGAGAAGGAAAAGGAACGGGAACGAAAATTAAAAAGGATAGGGAAAAGGTAATGGAGAAGGGTAAGAGATTGGGAGGGCGAACGAGAGAGATGCTGAGAAGGAGAGGGATAAAGAGATGGAAGAGAAGGAGAGGGGGATGGAGAGGTAAAGGAGAAGAAAAGGAAAAGGGGAAGTCGAAGAAAAAGGGGAAAGAAAGAAGAACGAAAAGGAAAAGAGGAAGGAAAAAGGACGCGTAAGGAGGGGGAAGGAAAGGAGATGAAAAACGGAGCGGAAAAGAGAATGGGAAGGGGAGGCAAAAGGGAAAGGAAAAGAAGGCAAAAAAAGAAAGGATAAGAAAAACGGAACGGAAAAAGGGGAAGGAAGACGGAAAATAAAGGGAGAGGAGAGGAAAGGCGGAGGGAGAGGGGGGACCGAGGAGAAGGACAATGAGTGGAAGAGAGATAGAAAGATGGAGAAGAGGAAGCGCCATAAGAATTAGGTTAAAGAGATACTAAATGCCCAAAAAGAAACCAATAATAAATTAGACGCATTAATTGCAAAAATTCTTCAAAAAGTTGTTTATTATTTACTAGCGGATCCACCGATATGGAGTATGGGATTTCTGACTTCGTACATTCTAGCCTTCGACTTTATCCCTAACAGGACGGACTATTGTGCGCCGATAACTGCTCCCTGTGCAACCTTCGCCCCAGTCATTCTCCGGGAGAGGAATGGGGAAGAGGACTCATCGGTTGATGGGCACCGGTTTACTTGTTCACGGATGGGTCGAATATGGACGGAAAGATTGTTGGGGGGTCTTTTGTCAAGAGCTAAATATAAGCCGCAAATTAAAGTTAGCTGGTCACTGCAGCATCTGATATCCTTTGCTCTGAAAGCAATTGAGAAGATTGTAGACCACGAGATTAGATCAAAGACTCTCGATAGAATACCAGCAGGCATATAGGACAGGCAGGTCGACCGCAACTGCATTGAATGAGCTGTCCACAGAATTCCAAAGTGCGTTCGAATGCCGGGAGTTTGAGCTATTCGCTATTTTTGGACATAGAGGGGGCATTCGACAACATGACTTACGAGAGTGTGAACGGGCACTCGAGAGAAGAGAGATTCAACATCCGATCCGTACGTGGATAAACGCCCTACTGCGTCGAGGATTAACGAAACCTCGAGTGGGGACCGTACAGTAGACAACGTAGACAACGAAGGGACGTCCACAAAGGGGCGTCCTGTCACCCCTGCTGTGAAGCCTGGTAGTAGATGAACTTTTACAGAGGTTCTCAGAAAACATAATCCGATGTCAGGAGTACGCGGATGATATTGTTATAATTATAAGAGGCACAATTCAAAGCGCATTTAGGTTAACGAAAGAATGGTGTACTGAGGTAGGGCTAAGTATCAACCCCAACAAGACAGCCATTGTACTCTTCACCAGGAGAGGAAAACTGGAAGGGATGAGTCACATCGCAATGGATGGAGTACATTTGGAACACACGACCGAGGTGAAATACTTGGGAGTCGCGTACGACTCTAAGCTCTTATGCAGGAAGCACGTCGACAACACCATATCAAAGGCCACAAGAGCAGACGTATTGCAGGAAGATTCTGGGGATGCAGCGCAAAGATCCTAAGATGGATGTACACTATACGCTGAAGTCTATTTTTATACTTTATTCGAATGTAGTTGGGATTATTAAGTCTATGTTATATCTTGGTAGCGAGGACACCAATTCGTAATTTATTTATAACTAGCTTTACCCGGCGTACGTTTTAACGCCCGAGATCGAATGAATGTTGGGTTACTTTTCTGTTTTGTTTGTTGATAATTTAATTTATTGTTCTGTAAATGGAATTGAATTTTGTACGCATATTTGGTGAAACTTTCTGTTAAAACATTTTATTCTTGTATCTTATTGTAATGCATGTGGGTGCACAATAGTTTGGTTTATTCGTTCGGTGCAATGATAAACAATTACAGCAACATATAGCTGGCCATGGGAAAAGCACGGACTCTCTAAATTTAAGCCTGCAACAGTAAGCGATTGTCCTTGTGCTTTGTTGATTTTAATTGCAAAAGCAAGGCGTAAAGGAAACTGTAAGCGCTTAAAATTGTATGGCAAATCTTAAGGAATCATTAAAATTCGAGGTATGAGCACATCTTCACCTTTGCTTTTACCGCTGATCATTGTTGCTTCCATTACATACGGCATTAATTTCTAAACGCAAAGTCTGGTTCCATTGCACAATTTTGGTGGGTTTAAATTCCGAAAAAGCATAATACAAATGCAAATGCGTAATACACGCTTCTGTTAGCTTGTTCGAATTAGAGCGACTAGGAGTCCTATATATGGATAAGTAAAAATATGTATTGCCAAAACGTGAATATATAGTTATACATACATAAATATGAATGAAAGAGGAAAGAGATATTGCTGCTTTTACACGGTCATAATGTTTATCATAGCGCTGGGATTTTGTGTTTGGGGATTTGGATTTTGGGGATTTTGATTTTCGGGATTTTGATTTTGGGGATTTTGAATTTGGGGATTATGTGTTTGGGTATTTTTTTCTTTGGGGATTTTGTGTTTGGGTTTTTTTTTTTTTTTGTAGGAATCATTGGGATCCGTGGAATGAGCACATCTTCACTTTCGCGTTTACCGCTTACGGTTGTTGCTTCGATTACATTCGGCATTAATTTCTTAACGCAAAGTCTGGTTCCGTTGCGCAATTTTGGTGGGTCTAAATTCCGAAGAAGCATGATTGGTGAGCCAATTTTCAAAGTTAATATATGCGCAGGCATTCCAGGTGATTCTAAAGAGTTTAGAAATTCAGTTGGATAATTCACAATTTGATCTTTATCTGTAACTGTGTCGATAGATTTATATTTCGCCGCTGCACCAGGAATTTGGTTTTGAATGCGATCATTGACTTTGTTAACACGATCAGTTTTGGGATCTAAGATTGCTCGTTGGCATAGCCAAAAAAAAACTCGAATTTAAAATTCTTTATTCTGAAATATGAAAAACCTTCGTCTTGAACCTATAGCAAAATTTGGTGATGACTGAAGTGTGGGAAATGCGTTTCCATAGGGGCACACACACAGAAATTGATTTTTATAGAAGATGTAGATAGACTGAAGCTATCAAACTTTTTTAACGGCGGCAGATTACTAAACATTCAAAAGGAATAACAGCCAAACTCAACAATGCTGTCAAACTTTAGGTATTAAAATAACCTAAATTTGTACCGCAGCCATAGTTCTGAAAATCCCATTTGTAGGGAAGGTGCCACGCCCGCTAGGTGGCGCATGGATCGAGATATTCGCAAAAATCGTATTTGTGGAACGAGTTGGCTCATATTTGGAGCACTTAAGTAATACATACAAGAATAGAAATCGACCTGTGAAAGAAAATCGCCGCTAGGTGGCGCATGGATTGAGATATTCGCAAAAATCGTATTTGTGGCCCGATTTGGCTCATATTTGGAACACTTAATACATACAAGAATTGAAAGCAACCTATCAAAAAAAATCGCCGCTAGGTGGCGGAAGGATATAGATATTCACAAAAATTATATTTGTGGTCCGATTTTACCCATATTTGGGACACATAATACATAGCCCGATTTGGCTCATATTTGGAACAAATATTGCATACAGTCCGGTAGAAGTGACATCAAAATATTTTGGAGTTGGAGGAGGGACAAGCATACGTGGCGCAGAGTCGAGTAAAGCCTTTGGAAGGATTATGTATTGAGGACTTAGGTTGCAACAAATTGTCAGGAAAGAGTCCTTGTAATAATGAGTCACTAAATGAACTAAATAGAATGAGAAATAATAGGCAATTAAATAAAGACTAAAAACTTGAAAATAAAATAATTAAAAAAAATTTTTTAAGTTAAACGGTTTTATTGAAAACAATACTTACATGAAGTAATAATAATACGAAAAGCTAGAAAATAATTAGGTAGGTCCTAGGTTCTAGTCATCACACTCCTTATCAATCTATGGCGTTGATCAGACAATTAAATAAAACATTTTATTAATGTATCTTATCTATATATTAATACGCTAACAAAAATTCCATACAATCAATTGACAGGCTTTAGCGTACGTAAAATCATATAAAAGTTATATGAATCGATTCGTATGGATCAAGCGCAGTGTATAGGCCTATTTTTGTTAACAAATATTACTCTATTTGGTTATAATTAATAGATAAAGTTTTTTTTTAATTCGAAAATCTGTGCAAATATCGAAATTGCCATCGGCAGGACCCATTATGTTCACAAATCCCCCTGAATTCGAAATTCCAACAGTTGCATTGTCGCATTGTTCAAATGTTTCATCTACATATGTACATATTCGTACGCAGCAAACGGTGAGAGAACTACTGCTTCACTCATTTTCAGTTCAAATAAAATATTGTTTCCCATTGTTGCCCCTTACCTATATTGGTCTGTACCAAAATCCTTAAAAAATTGTTCTAAAGTAATTGTTAGAGCACAAAAAAAATTTAAAGAGAAGTAATAACTTAACTTATTTTTATACTCAGTTGAGCCGAGCTCACAGAGTATAATAACTTTGATTGGATAACGGTTGGTTGTACAGGTATAAATGAATCGAGATAGATATAGACTTCCATGTATCAAAATCATCAGTATCGAAAAAAATTTGATTGAGCCATGACCGTCCGTCCGTCCGTTAACACGATAACTTGAGTAAATATTGAGGTATCTTGATGAAATTTGGTATGTAGGTTTCTGGGTACTCATCTCAGATCGCTGTTTAAAATGAACGATATCGGACTATAACCACGCACACTTTTTCGATATCGAAAATTTCGAAAAACACAAAAAGTGCGATAATTCCTTACCAAAGACGGGTAAAGCGATGAAACTTGGCAGGTGAGTTGAACCTATGACGCGAAATAGAAAATTAGTAAAATTTTGGACAATGGGCGTGGCACCGCCCACTTTTAAAAGAAGGTAATTTTAAAGTTCTGCAAGCTGTAATTTGGCAGTCGTTGAAGATATCATGATGAAATTTGCAGGAACGTTACTCCTATTACTATATGTGTGCTTAAAAAAATTAGGAAAATCGGAGAACGACCCTGCCCACTTAAAAAAAAATGTTTAAAGTCAAATTTTCACAAAAAATTTAATATCTTTAAAGTATATAAGTAAATTATGTTAACATTCAATTCCAGTAATGATATGGTGCAACAAAATACAAAAATAAAATAAAATTTAAAATGGGCATGGCTCCGCCCTTTTTCATTTAATTTGTCTAGGATACCTTTAATGCCATAAGTCGAACAAAAATTTACCAATCCTTTTGAAATTTGGTAGAGGCTTAGATTCTTGGACGATAACTGTTTTCTGTGAAAAAGAGCGAAATCGGTGGAAGCCAGGCCCAGTTTTTATACACAACCGTCTGTCCTTCCGCTCGGCCGTTAACATGATAACTTGAGCAAAAATCGATATATCTTTACTAAACTCAGTTCACGTACTTATCTGAACTCACTTTGTATTGGTATAAAAAATGACCGAAATCCGAAACAAAGAATCTGTTAAATAAAGATAAGCACGTCTTATACTGAACAAAACATAAATAAATTTGCTACAAAGATATTACATTAAAATTTGTATATTGTCTTCTATGCTAATTTAGTTTGATATTTCTTATTTTATTTTATTATACTATCTTTTATTTCAACTTAGTTTATTATTAATTAAATGCAACTTGATTGTATCGGAAAATTTCACGTTGTATATTAAACGAAAAAAACGACCCAAAAACGTTTTTGATTTTAGGTCGAAATATTGCATAGGCAGTATATTACCTACTATCTATATATTAATACGCTAACAAAATTTCCACACAATCAATTGACAGGCTGTATCGCATAGTTAGCGTACGTAACGTCATATAAAAGTTATATGAATCAATTCGTATGGACCAGCCGCAGTGCATAGGCCTATTTTTGTTAACAAATATTACTCTATTTGTTTATAATTAATAGAAAAAGTTTTTTGTAAATTCGAAAATCTGTGCAAATATCGAAATTGCCATCTGTAGGACCCATTATGTTCACAAATCCCTCTGAATTCGAAATTCCAATAGTTGCATTGTCGCGTTGCTCAAATGTTTCATCTCTACATATGTATATATTCGTACGCGGGAAACGGTGAGAGAACTACTGCTTCATTCATTTTCAGTTCAAATAAAATATTGTTTCCAATTATTGCCACTTACCTATATTGGTCTGTACCAAAATCTTTAAAAAATTGTTCTAAAATAATTGTTGGCGCACAAAAAAATTTCAAAGAGAAGTATTAACTTAACCAGCCTATTTTTTGGACAAATTTTACTTACACGTGAATGTATAGGTCTTTATTTAACAGATTCTTTGTTTTTTATTTTTGGTGCTCTCAAAAAAAACATGAAATCACAAATAATGAGTCAACTTTTGTTCAAACTCACTAAATTTATATATTTATTGCAAATTTGACCCAAAATGTGTTTTGCAATTCCAGATTTTATGCTCATTTTATATATAGTACGTCTTATACTGAACAAAAAATAAATAAATTTGCTACAAATATATAACGTAAAATTTGTATATTGTCTTTTATGCTAATTTATTTTTATATTTCTTATTTTATTTTATTATATTATCTTATATTTCAACTTAATTTATCATTATTTAAATGCAACTTCATTGCATCGGAAAATTTCACGTTGTATATTAAACGAAAAAAAACGACACAAAAACGTTTTCGATTTTAGGTCGAAATATTGCATAGGAAGTATATTACCTACTATATTTATTATTAGGCTAACTTTGTGGGATTATATGCCCATTAGTCGGATGCTTAGATCCCATAATCACAATTTGTTTATGTCGCTTAAAGTTATGAAATCAATTTTATTTTAGTAAATATGTTTGCGTGAATAATTTCAATTTTTTTGTTTGTTTTTCTTTTCTTTTTAATTTATTCTGCTTTGTTATATCTTAGTATCATATTGTTCACAGACGATATTTTATGGTAGATATGGTCATATATATTCATGAAATGAAGTGTTTACAAATTTAATATAAATTAATTACGTACATAGATCTGAATTGCAATCTCCACATTAAATATCCTAACATCATAACATGAACCTTCATATTCCCACAATGATAACATTAAAACCCGGAAAAAAGTCTAAGTGCACTTATTGCGTTTTTATATGGAACTGTTTATTCACACTTTAAATACATAATTTATTTTCTTTCATTAAACTTTTTAGTAAACTCTGCCTTCTTTCTCATTACATAATTTTTTTTTATATTTTTATTTTTTATGAAGGTATCCTCTGTTCTATTCGAAATTTTCGTTTTGTGTCACACTTATGTACATACTACATATTTTAATTTTTTTTTATTTATTTATTTACTACGATCTTGAAGATCTATATAATTTAATAAGGTACAAAGTATATTTAATGTTTACATATTTGTTTCAGTTCGTTGAATTTCTTTGACTTCAATTATATAATAATCTATAAAATTATTTACTAAAAATGTTTAACTACTTGATAAGTAGCGCTTTACAGTAGCTGTATAATAATTTTTTAAATTTTTTGGTATTATTACAGTTTTTAATATCAATTGGCAGATCATTATATTCTCTAATTCCTTCGTAGTATATACTCTTTTTTATCGAATTCGGATCTCATTACCGGCAAGTAAAAGTTGTTTTTGTGTCTTGTTTGATAGCTATGGACCTCGCTATTTAGTCTGACACGTTCACTTAGGTAATTCGGCAGGTTTCCCAACTTTATGTTGTGTATAAACTTCAATGTGTAGTAAGTGATGTTCTGTTTTACACTAAGCCAGTTTAAGCTGTCTAGTAAATCTTTAATTAGGGCATCATACCTTTTTCTTAATATGAAACGCATAATTTTGTTTTGCTTAATTTGTAGCCTGGATATTTGCAAATCAGCTAAAGCGAATAGGATTGAAGGACAGTAAATCAAATGCGGCTCGATAATGGATCTATAGTCCCAGTATTTTATATTGCATACTAATATGCTTGCATGATCGAAACATGAACCCTATTTTTTTGGAAATTTTCCCTTCAATGTATTTTAGATGTTCACCAAATTTTAATTTGTCATCTATAATTATTCCCAGGTATTTTATTCGGGTTACTCTTTCTATAGGGGTATTTGCTATTTTTAGCGACACATTATCATCTTGTGTCACTCTAGACCCCATCATCATACATTTTGTCTTTTCTATGTTTATTTTAAGCATATTTTGGCACAACCACTTATATATTGCCTGTAGGTCCGACTGTATTTTTGAGGCTGCCTCATCATCCGTGTTACAGCTATAGTCAAAAGTGCATCATCAGCGAATAATCTTACTTTGCAGTATTTGATACAATTTTTAATATCATTTATGTAAATTATAAAAAGAATTGCTGCAAGCACCGACCCCTGTTGCAATCCAATTTCAATGTCCACTTCGGGGGAAATCTTACTTCTTATTACAGTTTTCTGTTTTCTTCCACTAAGGTAACTTTTGAACCAGTTAAGCGCTATGTTTCTAATGCCAATATTATACAGTTTTTTTTATAAGAATTTCTCTGTCTACTGTTCCGAATGCTCTTTTTAGGTCGAGGAAAACTGAAATTATAAATTGTTTCTTCGTTCTACTTTCTTTCCATTCTGCAATTATCAGGTTAAGTGCAGTTTCACACGAGTGTTTTGATCTAAACCCTGACTGCTCACTTATAATAATTTCGTATTTATAAGTAATCAAGCAATTGGTTCTTAACTACAGTTTCGATTATTTTCTCATCGCTAGTTTAGGTATTTATGGGTCGTATCTCCTCTTGTTTAATTGTTCCCTTTACTTTTTCCACAGGTACAATTACTGAGGTGTTCCAGCAGTCTGGAAATACACCAAATTGAAAACTTTCATTAATTACACATCTGTAGGTATAGCCTAAGTACTCCATGCTGTCTTTTGATACACCTTCCGTTACTAATTTTTTTCCTCCGTACTTGTTTTTTAATTTCGTTGTAACTCTCATAAGTTCTTCAACATCTATTTACCTCAGTTTAAACAGGCTTCTGTTTATCTCCATTTGATTTCCACCTGCTTCGAAGATTTCAATGCTTATCTGATTCTGATTATGCTCTTATTAAAGTAACGGTTTAATTCAGTTGCTCTTTCATAATCATCTTCAATAAGAGCACCATTTACAGAAGTTTTTTGAATTTGTGCTACCTCACTACTCAGATTTTTCGCGTCTTTTAGATATTTCCACATTACCTTTTGGTTATTAGTATTTCTTGAGATTTTGTTTTCCATAAACGTTTTCTTTTTTATTTTAACTGCTTTTTTGTAATATCGTTTTATTGTAATATAGTTATCCCAATTATTGGTTCTCTCTGCTATTTTAAATTGTTCATATTTCAGCTTATTCAACTTTGTTAGTTCATGGTCGTACCATTTATTAATCAATTTAACTTGAACTCGTTTTTTATATGTTAAAGTTGCCATTACGGCATTAAGGATACTGTTTATTCCTTGTATTTTAGGCTAACTTCGCAGTTGTTTAGTTCAGCTTAATTGTAAGTTCTAAGGAGATTTACTAAGTGGTCTTTTGTATAGTTATTCTAACACACGCGGTTTTCGTAAATTCTCATTTGGTACTTCTTTTGAATCGGTAGTTTGAATGAAATAGTTTCAAGATCCGATATTTTATGCGAAGCCAAATTCGATACTTCAACTTCAGTTTTGTTACTAAAGAGTAGATCTATTCTCGTTTGCGTTGTTTCTGCTATACTTTTATTAATATTAATTAATTGATATATTGCTAGTGATTCGAACGTCCTAATTAGCTGTCTCGAGTGTGTTGTGTGTGTATTGACATTTATATTAAAGTTAAGGATACTGTTTATTCCTTGTACCTTTAGGCTAACCTCGCAGTTGTTTAGTTCAGCTAAATTGTAAGTTCTAAGGAGATTTACTAAGTGGTCTTTTGTATAGTTATTCCAACACACGCGGTTTTCGTAAATTCTCATTTGGTACTTCTTTTGAATCGGTAGTTTGAATGAAATAGTTTCATGATCCGATATTTTATGCAAAGCCAAATTCGATACTTCAACTTCAGTTTTGTTACTAAAGAGTAGATCTATTCTCGTTTGCGTTGTTTCTGCTATTCTTTTATTAATATTAGTTAATTGATATATTGCTAGTTATTCGAACGTCCTAATTAGCTGTCTCGAGTATGTTGTGTGTGTATTGACATTTATATTAAAGTCGCCAATAACGATATTGTTGCCTCTTTCAGAAAATCAATCTTCCATCACCTCATTAATATGTCTTATAATTTCGGCATCACTGACACTTGTTAATTGGATTTTCTTCACATGTTTTATCGTTGTGTTTTCCGTGGCATTTGTGGCAAGCTTCTTCCTTTTTACAGTCGGCTGACTTATGATTAAATCCTTTGCATTTGTAGCACATTAGTACGTTAATAGCATAGCCGACTTTACATCTATCCCACCCGATATTTATTCGCTCTGCGGCAAGAACCTTTGTAAAATCCTCTTTATCTATTCCGATGATTGCATTATACACCTTTATGTTGCTTCGATTTCTTTCAAACTGCTTCAATACGTTTAATGAGCCGTGGATCAGGTTATTATTTTGCTTCTTTATTGATTCTATTAAATCGCTGTTTTCGTATTTAAAATTCATTCCTGCAATTAAGAAGCTTGGGCGAATTGAATTTGCACTTTTATTTCATATTCCTTGGCAATGTTTTTTTCAATGCCATCTTTGATTTTTTCGCGTTCATCACTATTTTGACTATGAATCACCATTACACCATTATTTTTTGATACAATTTTCGAAATATTCAAATTTTTGGGATCAACTTTCCTGTTCAGATCTATTATTTATACAAAGTTAAACCCGGTAAAGGGCAAATTGCATACCTAACGAGTGGCGTGTAATAGGCAAAATTCCTTTAGCACATTTCTTCGTTTTAAACTAAAAGTTCGAGTTTTTTGAATTATGACACTATTGAAGTAAATGGGCACACAAAACTAACTTCGGTAGCGCCCCAACGGGGACCTCCCGGGTGGTGTGGAAACAGCTATTTTTATACACAGTTGAGCGGAGCTCACAGAGTATATTAACTTTGATTGGATAACGGTTGGTTGTAAAGGTATAAAGGAATCGAGATAGATATAGTATTCCATATATTAAAATCATCAGTATCGAAAAAAAATTTGATTGAGCCATGTCCGTCCGTCTGCCCGTTAACACGATAACTTGAGTAAATTTTGAGGTATCTTGATGAAATTTGGTATGTAGGTTCCTGGGCATTCATTTCAGATCGCTATTTAAAATGAACGATATCGGAATATCACCACGCCCACTTTTTCGATATCGAAAATTTCGAAAACCGAAAAAGTGTCATTACCAAAGACGGATAAAGCGATGAAACTAAGTAAAATTTTGGACAATGGGCGTGGCACCGCCAACTTTTAAAAGAAGGTAATTTAAAAGTTTTGTAAGCTGTATTTGGCAGTCGATGAAGATATCATGATGAAATTTGGCAGGAACTTTACTCCTATTACTATATGTATGCTTAAAAAAATTAGGAAAATCGGAGAACGACCACGCCCACTTTAAAAAAAATGTTTAAGTCAAATTTTAACAAAAAATTTAATATCTTTACAGTATATAAGTAAATTGTGTCAACATTAGAATACATTAATGATATGGTGCAATAAAATACAAAAATAAAAGAAAATTTCAAAATGGGCGTGACTCCGCCCTTTTTCATTTAATTTGTCTAGGATACTTTTAACTGTTTTCTGTGAAAAAGGGCGAAATCGGTTGAAGCCACGCCCAGTTTTTATACACAGTCGTCCGTCTGTCCTTCCGCTCGGCCGCTAACACGATAACTTGAGCAAAAATCGATATATCTTTTCTAAACTCAGTTCACGTACTTATCTGAACTCACTTTGTATTGGTGTAAAAATGGCCGAAATCCCCTATGGCCACGCACACATTTTCGATATCGAAAATAACGAAAAATGAAAAAAATTCCATAATTCTTTACCAAATACGAAAAAAGGGATGAAACATGGTAATTGGATTGATTTATTGACGCAAAATATAACTTTAGAAAAAAACTTTGCAAAATGGGTGTGACACCTACCATATTAAGTAGAAGAAAATGAGAAAGTTCTGCAGGGCAAAATCAAAAGCTCTTCGAATCTTGGCAGGAACACTGTTCGTAGTATTACATATACAAATAAATTGGCGGTACCCGAAAGATGATGTTCTCGGTCACCCTGGTCCACATTTTGGTCAATATCTCCGAAACTCCTTCACATATACAACTACCACTACTCCCTTTTAAAATACTCATTAACACCTTTCATTTGGTACCCATATCTTACAAACAAATTCTAGAGTCACCTCTGGTCCACCTTTATGGCGATATCTCGAAAAGGCGTCCACCTATAGAACTAAGGCCCACGCCCTTTTAAAATACTCATTAACACCTTTCATTTGATACCCATATCTTACAAACAAAGTCCAGAGTCACCCCTGGTCCACCTTTATGGCGATATCTCGAAAAGGCGTACACCTATAGAACTAAGGCCTATGCCCTTTTAAAATACTCATTAACACCTTTCATTTGATACCCATATTGTACAACCAAATTCTAGAGTCACGCTGGTCCACCTTTATGGCGATATCTCATTAACACCTTTATTTTGATACCAATATCGTACAAACAAATTCTAGAGTCGCCCCTGGTCCACCTTTATGGCGATATCTCGAAAAGACGTCCACCTCTAGAACTAATGTCCACGCCCTTTTAAAATATTCATTAACACCTTTCATTTGATACCCATATCTTACAAACAAATTCTAGAGTCGCCCCTGGTCCACCTTTATAGTGATATCTCGAAAAGGCGTCCACCTATAGAACTAACGCCCCTTCCTTTTAAAATACTCATTAACACCTTTCCTTTGATACCCATATTGTACAAACGCATTCTAGAGTCACCCCTGGTCCACCTTTATGGCGATATCTCGAACTAAGGCCCACGCCCTTTTAAAATACTCATTAACACATTTCATTTGATACCCATATCGTACAAACAAATTCTAGAGTCACGCTGGTCCACCTTTATGGCGATATCTCGAACTAAGGCCCACGACCTTTTAAAATACTCATTCTCACCTTTCATTTGATACCCATATCGTGCAAACAAATTCTAGAGTCGCCCCTGTTCCAAATTTATGGCAATATCTCGAAAAGGCGTGCACCTATAGAACTAACGCTCCTTCCTTTTAAAATAGTCATTAACACCTTTCCTTTGATACCCATATTGTACAAACGCATTCTAGAGTCACCCCTGGTCCACCTTTATGGCGATATCTCGAAAAGGCGTGCACCTATAGAACTAACGCCCCTTCCTTTTAAAATAGTCATTAACACCTTTCCTTTGATACCCATATTGTACAAACGCATTCTAGAGTCACCCCTGGTCAACCTTTATGGCGATATCTCGAAAAGGCGTCAACCTATAGAACTAAAGCCCACTCCCTTTTAAAATACTCATTAACACCTTTCATTTGATACCCATATTGTACAAACAAATTCTAGAGTCACGCTGGTCCACCTTTATGGCGATATCTCGAACTAAGGCCCACGACCTTTTAAAATACTCATTCATACCTTTCATTTGATACCAATATCGTGCAAACAAATTCTAGAGTCGCCCCTGTTCCACATTTATGGCTATATCTCGAAAAGGCATCCACCTGTAGAACTAAGGCCCACGCCATTTTAAAATATTCATTATTACCTTTCATTTGATACCCATATCGTACAAACAAATTCTAGGGTCACGCTGGTCCACCTTTATGGCGATATCTCGAACTAAGGCCCACGACCTTTTAAAATACTCATTAACACCTTTCATTTGATACCCATATCGTGCAAACAAATTCTAGAGTCGCCCCTGGTCCACCTTTATGGCGATATCTCGAAAAGGCGTCAACCTATAGAACTAAGGCCCACGCCCTTTTAAAAAATTCATTAACACCTTTCGTTTGATACCCATATCGCACAAACAAATTCTAGAGTCACGCTCGTCCACCTTTATGGCGATATCTCGAAAAGACGTCCACCTCTAGAACTAAGGTCCACGCCCTTTTAAAATACTCATTAACACCTTTCATTTGATACCCATATCTTACAAACAAATTCTAGATTCACCCCTGGTCCACCTTTATGGCGATATCTCGAAAAGGCATCCACCTATAGAACTAAGGCCCACGCCCTTTTAAAATATTCATTAACACCTTTAATTTGATACACATATCGTACAAACAAATTCTAGAGTCACGCTGGTCCACCTTTATGGCGATATCTCGAACTAAGGCCCACGACCTTTTAAAATACTCATTCTCACCTTTCATTTGATACCCATATCGTGCAAACAAATTCTAGAGTCGCCCCTGCTCCAAATTTATGGCGATATCTCGAAAAGGCATCCACCTCTAGAACTAAGGCCCACGCCGTTTTAAAATATTCATTATTGCCTTTCATTTGATACCCATATCGTACAAACAAATTCTAGAGTCACGCTGGTCCACTTTATGGCGATATCCCGAAAAGGCGTCCACCTATAGAACTATCGCCCCTTCCTTTTAAAATACTCATTAACAACTTTCGTTTGATACCCATATTGTACAAACGCATTCAAGAGTCACCCCTGGTCCACCTTTATGGCCATATCTCGAAAAGGCGTCCACCTATAGAACTAACGCCCCTTCCTTTTAAAATACTCATTAACACCTTTCCTTTGATACCCATATTGTACAAACGCATTCTAGAGTCACCCCTGGTCAACCTTTATGGCGATATCTCGAAAAGACGTCAACCTATAGAACTAAGGCCCACTCCCTTTTAAAATACTCATTAACACCTTTCATTTGATACCCATATTGTACAAACAAATTCTAGAGTCACGCTGGTCCACCTTTATGGCGATATCTCGAACTAAGGCCCACGACCTTTTAAAATACTCATTCACACCTTTCATTTGATACCCATATCGTGCAAACAAATTCTAGAGTCGCCCCTGTTCCACATTTATGGCGATATCTCGAAAAGGCATCCACCTATAGAACTAAGGCCCACGCCGTTTTAAAATATTCATTATTACCTTTCATTTGATACCCATATCGTACAAACAAATTCTAGAGTCACGCTGGTCCACCTTTATGGCGATATCTCGAAAAGGCGTCCACCTATAGAACTAACGCCCCTTCCTTTTAAAATACTCATTAACAACTTTCGTTTGATACCCATATTGTACAAACGCATTCTAGAGTCACCCCTGGTCCACCTTTATGGCTATATCTCGAAAAGGCGTCAACCTATAGAACTAAGGCCCACTCCCTTTTAAAATATTCACTAACACCTTTCATTTGATACCAATATCGTACAAACAAATTCTAGAGTCGCCCCTGGTCCACCTTTATGGCGATATCTCGAAAAGATGCCCACCTCTAGAACTAAGGTCCACGCCCTTTTAAATACTCATTAACACCTTTCATTTGACACCCATATCTTACAAACAAATTCTAGAGTCACCCCTGGTCCACCTTTATGGCGATATCTCGAAAAAGCATCCACCTATAGAACTAAGGCCCACGCCCTTTTGAAATATTCATTAACACCTTTCATGTGATACCCATAACGTACAAACAAATTCTAGAATCACGCTGGTCCACCTTTATGGCGATATCTCGAACTAAGGCCAACGACCTTTTAAAATGCTCATTAACACCTTTTATTTGATACCAATATCGTACAAACAAATTCTAGAGTCGCCCCTGGGCCACCTTTATGGCGATATCTCGAAAAGATGCCCACCTCTAGAACTAAGGTCCACGCCCTTTTAAATACTCATTAACACCTTTCATTTGATACCCATATCTTACAAACAAATTCTAGAGTCACCCCTGGTCCACCTTTATGGCGATATCTCGAAAAGGCGTCCACCTATAGAACTAACGCCCCTTCCTCTTAAAATACTCATTAACAACTTTCGTTTGATACCCATGTTGTACAAACGCATTCTAGAGTCACCCCTGGTCCACCTTTATGGCGATATCTCGAAAAGGCGTCAACCTATAGAACTAAGGCCCACTCCCTTTTAAAACACTCATTAACACCTTTCATTTGGTACCCATATTGTACAAACAAATTCTAGAGTCACGCTGGTCCACCTTTATGGCGTTATCTCGAACTAAGGCCAACGACCTTTTAAAATGCTCATTAACACCTTTCATTTGATACCAATATCGTACAAACAAATTCTAGAGTCGCCTCTGGTCCACCTTTATGGCGATCTTCTCGAAAAGATGCCCACCTGTAGAACTAAGGTCCACGCCCTATTAAATACTCATTAACACCTTTCATTTGATACCCATATCTTACAAACAAATTCTAGAGTCACCCCTGGTCCACCTTTATGGCGATATCTCAAAAAGGCATCCACCTATAGAACTAGGGCCCACGCCCTTTTAAAATATTCATTAACACCTTTCATGTGATACCCATATCGTACAAACAAATTCTAGAGTCACGCTGGTCCACCTTTATGGCGATATCTCGAAAAGGCGTCCACCTATAGAACTAACGGCCCTTCCTTTTAAAATACTCATTAACAACTTTCGTTTGATACCCATATTGTACAAACGCATTTTAGAGTCGCCCCTGATCCACCTTTATGGCGATATCTCGAAAAGACGTCCTCCTCTAGAACTAAGGTCCACGCCCTTTTAAAATACTCATTAACACCTTTCATTTGATACCCATATCTTACAAACAAATTCTAGAGTCACCCCTGGCCCACCTTTATGGCGATATCTCAAAAAGGCATCCACCTATAGAACTAAGGCCCCCGCCCTTTTAAAATATTCATTAACTCCTTTCATTTAATACCCATATCGTACAAACAAATTCTAGAGTCACGCTGGTCCACCTTTATGGCGATATCTCGAAAAGGCGTCCACCTATTGAACTAACGCCCATTCCTTTTAAAATACTCATTAACAAATTTCGTTTGATACCCATATTGTTCAAACGCATTTTAGAGTCACCCCTGGTCCACCTTTATGGCGATATCTCGAAAAGGCGTCAACCTATAGAACTAAGACCCACTCCCTTTTAAAATACTCACTAACACCTTTCATTTGATACCCATATTGTACAAACAAATTCTAGAGTCACGTTGGTCCACCTTCATGGCGATATCTCGAACTAAGGCCCACGACCTTTTAAAATACTCATTAACACCTTTCATTTGATACCAATATCGTACAAACAATTTCTAGAGTCGCCCCTGGTCCACCTTTATGGCGATATCTCGAAAAGATGCCCACCTCTAGAACTAAGGTCCACGCCCTTTTAAATACTCATTAACACCTTTCATTTGATAATCATATCTTACAAAAAATTCTAGAGTCACCCCTGGTTCACCTTTATGGCGATATCTCGAAAAGGCATCCACCTATAGAACTAAGGCCCACGCCCTTTTAAAATATTCATTAACACCTTTCATGTGATACCCATAAAGTACAAACAAATTCTAGAGTCACGCTGGTCCACCTTTATGGCTATATCTCGAAAAGGCGTCCACCAATAGAACTAACGCCCCTTCCTCTTAAAATACTCATTAACAACTTTCGTTTGATACCCATATTGTACAAACGCATTCTAGAGTCACCCCTGGTCCACCTTTATGGCGATAGCTCGAAAAGGCGTCCACCTATAGAACTAAGGCCCACGCCCTTTTAAAATACTTATTAACACCTTTTATTTGATGCTCATATCTTACAAAGTCCAGATTCACCCCTGGTCCACCTTTATGGCGATATCTCGAAAAGATGCCCACCTCTAGAACTAAGGTCCACGCCCTTTTAAATACTCATTAACACCTTTCATTTGATACCCATATCTTACAAACAAATTCTAGAGTCACCTCTGGTCCACCTTTATGGCGATAGCTCGAAAAGGCGTCCACCTATAGAACTAAGGCCCACGCCCTTTTAAAATACTCATTAACACCTTTCATTTGATGCTCATATCTTACAAACAAAGTCCAGAGTCACCCCTGGTCCACCTTTATGGCGATATCTCGAAAAGGCGTCCACCTATAGAACTAAGGCCTACGCCCTTTTAAAATACTCATTAACACCTTTCGTTTGATACCCATATTGTACAAACAAATTCTAGAGTCGCCCCTGGTCCACCTTTATGGCTATATCTCGAAAAGGCGTCCACATATAGAACAAAGGCCCACTCCCTTTTAAAATACTCATTAACACATTTCATTTGATACCCATATCGTACAAACAAATTCTAGAGTCACCCCAGGTCCACCTTAATGGCGATATCTCGAAAAGGGGTCCACCTATAGAACTAAGGCCCACGCCCTTTTAAAATACTCATTAATATCTTTCATTTGATACCCATATCGTACAAGCAAATTCTAGAGTCACCCCTGCTCCACCTTTATGGCGATATCAAGAAAAGGCGTCCACCTATAGAACTAAGCCCAAGTCCTTTTAAAATACTCATTATCACCCTTCATTTGATACCTATATAGTACAAACAAATTCTAGAGTCAGCCCTTGTCCACTTTTATGGCGATATCCCTAAATGGCGTCCACCCATAGAACTATGGCCTACTCCCTCTTAAAATACTCTTTAATAGTTTCCCTTTGATACACATGTCATACAAACACATTCCAGGGTTACCCTAGGTTCATTTTCCTACATGGTGATTTTCCCTTATTTTGTCTCCATAGCTCTCAGCTGAGTATGTAATGTTCGGTTACACCCGAACTTAGCCTTCCTTACTTGTTCAATTTAGTTTCAAGTAATTTCACCATAATTCTATTTCAATTTGTTTTGATTTTACATATTTTTTATATTTTTGTTTAAGGAGCTCCATACCAAAACATTGTAATTACATTTGAAAATTTTGTAGAAAATTTAAGAAAATGCAATCAAAAATTACAACGTCTTAATGAAAAATTTAAGTAAGTTAGAACAGTTTGCTATATTTCCACTCACTGCTTAACTATTAACGCATTATTGCACTACCACCAACACTGGATGCATAGACTGAGTGAAAAAATACAAGTTGGTCGAATTTCGACCACAGGCGATACTAGTTATAATTCATGTGGGTACACAATATTTTTGGGTTTTTCGTTAGGTGCAAAGATAAACAAATTTTTTGGCATTCCAACTATAGAGCAAGAAACATATAGCTTGGGAAAAGCACGGACTCTCTAAATTTATTCCTGCAACAGTAAGCGATTGTCCTTGTGCTTTGTGATTGGGATCCGTGGAATGAGCACATCTTCACTTTCGCGTTTACCGCTGATGGTTGTTGCTTCGATTACATTCGGCATTAATTTCTTAATGCAAAATCTGGTTCCACTACACAATTTTGGTGGGTCTAAATTCCGAAGAAGCATGATTGGTGAGCCAATTTTCAAAGTTGATATATGCGCAGGCATTCCAGGTGGTTCTAAAGAGTTTAGAAATTCAGTTGGATAATTCACAATTTGATCTTCATCTGTAACTGTGTCGATAGATTTATATATCGCCCCCACACCAGGAATTTTGTTTTGAATGCGATCATTGACTTTGTTAACATGATCAATTTAGGGATCTGAGATTGCTCGTTCGCATAGCCAAAAAAAAACTTGAATTTAAAATTCTTTATTCTGAAATATGAAAAACCTTCGTCTTGATCGAAGGAACCAATAGCGAAATTTGGTGATGATTGAAGCGTGGGAAATGCGTTTCCATAGGGACACACACACAGAATTTGATTTTTATAGAAGATGTAGATAGACTGAAGCTATCAAATTTTCTTTAACGGCGGAAGATTACTAAACGTTCAAAAGGAATAACAGTCAAACTCAATATTGCAGTCAAACTTTAGGTGTTAAAATAATCTAAGTTTGTACGGCAGCCATAGTTCTGAAAATCTCATTTGTAGGGAGGGTGTCACGCCCGCTTTTCCCCAATTCCACATTTTCTTGGTGGTGTTAGGGATTGACCTCATATAACTCCGTACTGAATTTCAATGTTCTGGCATGTATACCCTCAGAGTTATGCAGTACCAAACATTCTATTTGTATGGGAGTTACCACGCCCCTTTTATATATCGAAATTATTTTTAGCCTAAAATCTTCGTGTTGATCGAAGGAACCTATAGCCAAAATTTGCTGATGATTGAAGTGTGGGAAATACGTTTGTATAGGTAATACACACCCAGAATTTTATTTTTATATATATAGATTTGTATGGGAGTTGCCACGCCCCCTTTTTTCAAATTCCACATTTTCTTGGTGGTGTTAGGGATGGGCCTCATATAACTCCTTACTGAATTTGAATGTTCTGGCATGTATGCCTTCAAAGTTTTACAGTACCAAAAATTTCATTTATATGGGAGGTGCCACGCCCCTTTTATATATTCAAATTATTTTTAGCCTAAAACCTTCCCGTTGATCGAAGAAGCCTATAGCCAAAATTTGGTGATGATTGAAGTGTGGGAAATACGTTTCCATAGGTAATACACACACAGAATTTTATTTTTATATATATAGATTTGTATGGGAGGTGCCACGCCCCCTTTTTTCAAATTCCACATTTTCTTGGTGGTGTTAGGGATTGGCCTCATATAACTCCTTACTGAATTTCAATGTTCTGGAATGTATACCCTAAGAGTTATGCAGTACCAAAAATTCTATTTGTATGGGAAGTACCACGCCTTTTTATATATCGAAATTATTTTTAGTCGAAAACTTTCGTGTTGATCGAAGGAACCTATAGCCAAAATTTGGTGATGAGTGTGGGAAATGCGTTTGCATAGGTAATACACACACAGAATTTGATTTTTATATATATAGAATTGTATGGGAGGTGCCACGCCCCCTTTTTTCAAATTCCACATTTTATTCGTGGTGTTAGGGCTTGGCCTCATATAACTCCTTACAGAATTTGAATGTTCTGGCATGTATACCTTCAAAGTTATGTAGTACCAAAGATTTCATTTGTATGGGAGGTGCCACGCCCCTTTTATACATCCAAATTATTTTTAGCCTAAAACCTACCCGTTGATCGAAGGAGCCTACAGCCAAAATTTGATGATGATTGAAGTGTGGGAAATACGTTTCCATAAGTAATACACACACAGAATTTGATTTTTATATATATAGATTTGTATGGGAGGTGCCACGCTCCCTTTTTCCAAATTCCACATTTTCTTGGTGGTGTTAGGGATAAACCTCATATAACTCTTTACTGAATTTGAATGTTCTTCCAGTACCAAAGATTCCATTTGTATGGGAGGTGCCACGCCCCTTTTATATATCCAAATAATTTTTAGCCTAAAACCTTCCCGTTGATCGAAGGAGCCTATAGCCAAAATTTGGTGATGATTGAAATGTTGGAAATACGTTTCCATAGGTAATACACACACAGAATTTGATTTTTATACTCAGTTGAGCAGAGCTCACAGAGTACATTAACGTTGATTGGATAACGGTTGGTTGTACAGGTATAAAGGAATCGAGATAGATATAGACTTCCATATATCAAAATCATCAGTATCGAAAAAAATTTGATTAAGCAATGTCCGTCCGTCCGTCCGTCCGTCTGTCCGTTAACAAGATAACTTGAGTAAATTTTTAGATATCTTGACGAAATTTGGTATGTAGATTCCTGGGCGCTCATCTCAGATCGCTATTTAAAATGAACGATATCGGACTATAACCACGCCCTCTTTTTCGATATCGAAAATTTCGAAAAATCGAAAAATTGCGATAATTCATTACCAAAGAAGGATAGAGCGATGAAACTTGGTAGGTGCGTTGAACTTATGACGCAGAATAGAAGATAAGTAAAATTTTGGACAATGGGCGTGGCACCGCCCACTTTTAAAAGAAGGTAATTTAGAAGTTTTGCAAGCTGTAATTTGGCAGTCGTTGAAGATATCATGATGAAATTTGGCAGGAACGTTACTCCTATTACTATATGTATGCTTAAAAAAAATTAGCAAAATCGGAGAAAGACCACGCCCACTTTATAAAATTTTTTTTTTTTAAAGTGAAACTTACAAAAAATTTAATATCTTTACAGTATATAAGTAAATTATGTCAACATTAAACTCCAGTAATGATATGGTGCAGCAAAATACAAAAATAAAAGAAAATTTCAAAATGGGCGTGGCTCCGCCCTTTTTCATTTGATTT
This sequence comes from Eurosta solidaginis, assembly GCF_040869045.1. Taxonomy (NCBI): domain Eukaryota; kingdom Metazoa; phylum Arthropoda; class Insecta; order Diptera; family Tephritidae; genus Eurosta; species Eurosta solidaginis. The sequence goes on from NC_090324.1 coordinate 113,473,335, forward strand.
GTCTAGGATACATTTAATGCCATAAGTCGAACAAAAATTTACCAATCCTTGTGAAATTTGGTAGCGGACGATAATTGTTTTCTGTGAAAAAGGGCGAAATCGGTTGAAGCCACGCCCAGTTTTTATACGCAGTCGACCGTCTGTCCTTCCGCTCTGCCATTAACACGATAACTTGAGCAAAAATTGATATATCTTTACTAAACTCAGTTCTCGTACTTATCTGAACTCACTTTGTATTGGTGTAAAAATGGTGTAAAAAAATGGACGAAATGCAGGGCGAAATCAAGGGCTTTGAATCCTGGCAGTAATACCGTTCGTGGTATTACATATATAAATAAATTAGCGGTACCCGAGAGATTATGTTCTGGGTCACCCTGGTAAACATTTTGGTTGATATCTCGAAAACGCCTTCACATATACAACTACCACCACTCCCTTTTAAAACCCTCATTAATACCTTTAATTTGATACCCATATCGTACAAACACATTATAGAGTCACCCTTGGTAAACCTTTATGGCGATATCTCGAAAAGGCGTCCTCCACCTATAGAACTTAGGCCCACTCTCTTTTAAAATACTCATTATCACCTTTCGTTTGATACACATATCGTACAAACAAATTCTAGGGTCACCCCTGGTCCACCTTTATGGCGATATCTCTAAAAGGCGTCCAACAATAGAACTAAGGCCCACTCCCTTTTAAATTACTCATTAAAACCTTTCATTTGATACCCATATCGTACAAACAAATTCTAGGGTGAGCCTTAGCCTTCCTTACTTGTTTTTATACTCAGTTGAGCAGAGCTCACATAGTATATTAACTTTGATTGGATAACGGTTGGTTGTACAGGTATAACGGAATCGAGATAGATATAGACTTCCATATATCAAAATCATCAGGATCGAAAAAAAATTTGATTGATCCATGTCCGTCCGTCCGACCTTTAACACGATAACTTGAGTAAATTTTGAGGTATCTTGATGAAATTTGGTGTGTAGGTTCCTGAGCACTCATCTCAGATCGCTATTTAAAATGAACGATATCGGACTGTATCCATGCCAAATTTTTCGATATCGAAAATCTCGAAAAACCGAAAAAGTGCGATAATTCATTACCAAAGACGGGTAAAGCGATGACATTTGGTAGGTGAGTTGAAATTATGACGCGGAATAGAAAATTAGTAAAATTTTGGACAATGGGCGTGTCACCGCCCACTTCTAAAGGAAGATAATTTAAAATTTTGCAAGCTGTAATTTGGCAGTCGTTGAAGATATCATGATGAAATTTGGCAGGAACGTTACTATATGAAAGCTTAATCAAAACTAACAAAATCGGAGAACGACCACGCCCACTTAAAAAAAAATAACTTGAGCAACAATCGATATATCTTTACTAACCTCAGTTCACGTACTTACCCGAACTCACTTTGAATTGGTATAAAAAATGGCCGAAATCCGACAATGACCACGCATAATTTTTCTATATCGAAAATTACGAAAAATGAAAAAAAGCCATAATTCTATACCAAATACGAAAAAACGGATGAAACATGGTAATTGGATTGGTTTATTGACGCAAAATATAACTTTAGAAAAAACTTTGAAAAATGGCACACCCACCTACCTACCATATTAAGTAGAAGAAAATGAAAAAGTTCTGCAGGGCGAAATAAAAAAACCCTTGAAATCTTGGCAGGAATACTGTTTGTGGTATTACATATATAAATAAATTAGCGGTACCCGACAGATGATGTTATGGCCCACCCTGGTCCACATTTTTGTCGATATCTGGAAAACGCCTTCAAATATACAACTACCACCACTCCCTTTTAAAACCCTCATTAATACCTTTAATTTGATACCCATATCGTACAAACACATTCAAGAGTCACCCTGGTCCACCTTTCTGGCGATATCTCGAAAAGGCGTCCACCTATAGAACTAAGACCCACACCATTTTAAAATACTCATTAACACCTTTCATTTGATACCCATATCGTACAAACACATTCTAGAGTCACCAGATCCACCTTTATGGCGATATCTCGAACAGGCGACCACCTATAGAACTAAGGCCCACTCCCTTTTAAAAAGACTCATTAACACCTTTCATTTGATACCCATATCGTACAAACAAAGTCTAGAGTCACCCCTGGTCCACCTTTATGGCGATATCTCGAAAAGGCGTCCACCTATAGAACTAAGGCCCACTCCCTTTTAAAACACTCATTAACGCCTTTCGTTTGATACCCATATAGTACAAACGCATTCTAGAATCGGTCGTCGTCCACCCTTATGGAGATATCTCGAAACGGCGTCCACCTATGGAACTAAGGATCACTCCCTTTTAAAATACTCATTAACACATTTCATTTGATACCCATATCGTACAAACAAATTCTAGAGTCAACCCTGATCCACCTTTATGGCGATATCCCTGAATGGCGTCCACCTATAGATCTATGGCCCACTCCCTCATAAAATACCCTTTAATGCCTTTCATTTGATACCCATGTCATACAAACATATTCCAGGGTTACCCTAGGTTCATTTTCCTACATGGTTATTTTCCCTTATGTTGTCACCATATCTCTCAACTGAGTATGTAATGTTCGGTTACACCCGAACTTAACCTTCCTTACTTGTTTATACTCAGTTGAGCAGAGCTCACAGAGTATGATAACTTTGATTGGATAACGGTTGGTTGTACAGGTATAAAGGAACTGAGATAGATTTAGACTTCCATATATCAAAATCATCAGTATCGAAAAAAATTTGATTGAGCCATGTCCGTCCGTCCGTCCGTCCGTCTGTCCGTTAACACGATAACTTGAATAAATTTTGAGGTATATCGATGAAATTTGGTATGTATGTTTCTGGGCATTCATCTCAGATCGCTATTTGAAATGAACGATATCGGACTATAACCACGCCCACTTTTTCGATATTGAAAATTTGGAAAAACTGAAAAAGTGCGATAATTCATTACCTAAGACGGAAAAAACGATGAAACTTGGTAGGTGAGTTGAACTTATGACGCAGAATAGATAATTAGTAAAATTTTGGACAATGGGCGTGGCACCGACCGCTTTTAAAAGAAGGTAATTTTAAAGTTTTGCAAGCTGTGATTTGGCAGTCGCTGAAGATATCGTGATGAAGTTTGGCAGAAATGTTACTTCTTTTACTATATGTATGCTTAATAAAAATTAGGAAAATCGGAGAACGACCACGCCCACTTTAAAAAAAAATGTTTAATGTCAAATTTAACAAAAAATTTAATATCTTTACTGTATATAAGTAAATTATGTCAACCTTCGACTCCAGTAATGATACCGTGCAATAAAATACAAAAATAAAAGAAAATTTCAAAATGGGCGTGGCTCCGCCCTTTTTCATTGAATTTGTCTAGGATACTTTTAATGCCATAAGTCGAACAAAAATTTACCAATCCTTGTGAAATTTTGTAGGGCTTAGATTCTAGGACGATAATTGTTTTCTGTGAAAAAGGGAGAAATCGGTTGAAGCCACACCCAGTTTTTATACACAGTCGACCGTCTGTCCTTCCGCTCGGCCGCTAACAAGATAACTTGAGCAAAAATCGATATATCTTTACTAAACTCAGTTCACGTAATTATCTTAACTCACTTTGTATTGGGGTAAAAAATGGCCGAAATCCCACTATGACCACGCCCACTTTTTCGATATCGAAAATTACGAAAAATGAAAAAATTGCCATAATTCTATACCAAATACGAAAAAAGGGATGAAACATGGTAATTGGATTGGTTTATTGCGCAAAATATAACTTTAGAAAAAAACTTTGCAAAATGGGTGTGACACCTATCATATTAAGTAGAAGAAAATGAAAAAGTTCTGCAGGACGAAATCAAAAGGTCTTCGAATCTTGGCAAGAATACTCTTCGTGGTATAACATATATAAATAAATTAGCGGTACCCGACAGATGATGTTCTGGGTCACCCTGGTCCACATTTTGGTCAATATCTCAGAAACTTCTTCACATATACAACTACCACCACTCCCTTTTAAAATACTCATTTACACCTTTCCTTTGACACCCATATCGTACAAACAAATTCTAGAGTCACCCCTGGTCCACCTTTATGGCGATATCTCGAAAACGCGTCCACCTATAGAATTAAGGCCCAGTGGACAAGGGCTGAATCTAGAATTTGTTTGTACGATATGGTTATCAAAGGAAAGGTGTTAATAAGTATTTTAAAAGGGAGTGGGCCTTAGTTCTATAGGTGGACGCCTTTTCGAGATATCGCCATAAAGGTGGACTACGAACAGTTATCCTTCCAAGATTGCAAGGGCTTTTGATTTCGCCCTGCAAAACTTTTTCATTTTCTTCTACTTAATATGGTAGGCGTCACACCCATTTTACAAAGTTTTTTTCTAAAGTTATATTTTGCGTCAATATACCAATCTAATTACCATGTTTCATACCTTTTTTCAAATTTAGTATATTATTATGGCATTTTTTTCATTTCTAGTAATTTTTAATATCGAAAAAGTGGGCGTGGTCATAGTCGGATTTCGGCCATTTTTCACACCAATATAAAGTGAGTTCAGATAAGTACGTGAACTGAGTTTAGTAAAGATATATCGATTTTTGCTCAAGTTATCGTGTTAAGGGCCGAACGGAAGGGCAGACGGTCGACTGTGTATAAAAAATGGGCGTGGTTTCAACCGATTTCGCCCTTTTTCACAGAAAAGGGTTATCGTCCTAGAGTCTAAGCCTCTACCAAATTTCACAAGGGTTGGTAATGTTTTGTACGACATATGGCATTAAAAGTATTCTAGACAAATTAAATTAAAAAGGGCGGAGCCACGCCCATTTTGAAAATTTCTTTTATTTTTGTATTTTGTTGCACCATACCATTACTGGAGTTGAATGTTGACATAATTTACTTATATACTGTAAAGATATTAACTTTTCTTTTAAAATTTGACTTTAAACAAATTTTTTTTTTAAAGTGGGCGTGGTCGTTCTCCGATTTTGCTAATTTTTATTAAGTATACATATAGTAATAAGAATAACTTTCCTGCCAAATTTCTTCATGATATCTTCAACGACTGTCAAATTACAGCTTGCAAAACTTCTAAATTACCTTCTTTTAAAAGTGGGCGGTGCCACGCCCATTGTCCAAAATTTTACTAGTTTTCTATTCTGCGTCATAAGTTCAACTCACCTACTATTTGAGAGACTGTCTTGGTTAAGAACATTGGATTTATAAGCAATTTTTAATTATTACACCCTTCAATATGTATTATTGCACATGTTCTATTGAATTTAAACCTATTTTGAACTTAAACGTTATTATACGTCGAAATATATACTTTATTACATATTTTATACTTTTATATTATATTTGAACTACTCATGAATTACTTAGAATACATATAACCATTATACGTAACTCATGTTAAACTCGGATTAGCACTTATGGAATTGTAAATGAATGCTTGAACATATTTCGCCCCTCTGGCAAGCCCAACCATTGGTTGACAAAACATATGCATATATGTATATACAATGTTTTGACATTTGCTTTTACATTTTATTATAAATCGAAATTCCCTCTCGAGTGTGACTCAAATTTGTGCCTTTTAATTATATTAAACTTATTAGTAGATTTTGAAGTGGTACCAATTTATAATTAAAATCGTGAAATTTTGAAGTTGAGTGTCTTTTTTCTAAATTGGAGTTTAAAGCAAGGCTTGACCAGAGCACTTCAAATCACTGCAACAACTACAACGATTATCCCATCATTGTGAAACGGTGTCGCCATCCACTTCATCATCATACTCAGCCGCCATCCCCAACATATCATCGCAATTGACTCAGCCGTGTCCAGCCACAGCTACATCCCACAAGGAGAAAAGGAAGGTAAATTTTGTATTGCCAGCTCCCCTATACAATGATCCTTCGTCGCCACTAGGGAAACCAGCGCAGGAAAAACATAAGTACATAGTTGGTAAATCGTGAGTATTAAATGCGATTTTAACACACCCCCATACGAAAAAATATATATAGAGCGAAAAATTTGACTCTCGAGGATTGATAATTCCCGCCAAAACTTGCACATACCACTTCGTATATATACATATATATATATATATATATAATATATATATACAGCAATAACCCCATATTGCAAAACTCAGTACGGTATATGTGCGAAGCAAAATACGAAAAACCCGAATATTTAGCTACAGTGGGTACACTTGCAAAAATTATCCCTCAAATTTTATTACGCCACATCTTAAAATATTAATACTTTCTCAAGTTTAATTTAAAAGATCTCTTGTCGTTAATTAAATATATTGCACAACCTCTGCAAAATTCTGATTTCTCCCCATTTAAATTAATACAAAACGCAAAAAATATTTGTACATATATACGGATATACAAAAGAAAGAAAACGAAATAAGCGGTGAAATAAAATCTCGTGCACAGTGGTATAAGCGTGGTGGAGTGCGTGTAATAGTACTTTTCTCGCATTAAATTTGCACGCTATAAATTCTCAATCCCCATTAATAATTTTGATAAGCTACTAATTTCTCTCTCCTAAAAGCCTCTACAGTCCAACAAATCGAAGTTAAATAAGACTCCTCTAAGTCACACCGAAAACACAAAAAATTTTAAGATAATCTCATACGAATTAATTTCCCGTATCAAAAGTTATAATAATTTTCCCCCGAGATACTTGTTAATACGTATATACACATATATCTCACATAATTTTTCCCACGTATATTTAAACCACCCTCATATATATATTAAATATAGTGCAAACGCAGCACAGTGGTAAAATTTGCTCAGTCTCACCCTCAAACAAATTTAATATAAAAACTTTTTTTTGGTTTTGAAAATTATTCTTTCTTGCTATTTAACGTGAATATTTAAACGCAACTCCCTCACATAGTTAAAAGCAAATACTCTCTCTTCAAAAAAAAAAAAAGTTGTTTCTCTCTGAACCAGACAAAGTAAAACGGTTAAAAGATTTAAATTCTCCTCTGCTCCCAAAAAATTTATATGCGAAACGGACAATTTCATGGAATATTGTGCTCGGTTTAGGTCGACGTCGCTCCAAGACAATACTGAGTCCTCGCTTAACATAAAAAATTCAAACATAGAAAAATTCTGGAATAGAGTCCAACACGTCTTCGATAAAATTGTCGAAACCCCAGATCAGGACCTGCCCGAAGAGTTTCCAACATCTGCTAATAGCAAATACAGGTCCTGCCTCATAGCGTATGAAGACACAAAAGCCCAGATCGAAGACCAGCTTCAGCTGTTTAAACAAGCAAATGCACCCGCGCCCCCTACCGTCACACCAGGTCCATCAGGCAACTCCGGTATTTCGCTAAAAATCCCTCCCTGCGATACCGAAATATTTTATGGTGGTTATGAAAAATGGCCCTCATTTCGTGACATGTTCACAGCCGTTTACATTAACCACCCGAAACTCTCCCAAGCGCAAAAATTGTATCACCTCAGATACAAAACCCAAGGAAATGCAGCTCAAATAGTTAACCAATTTCCCTTGACTGATGACAAGTTTGCCTTAGCGTGGGAAGCCCTAAAGTCCCGATACGAGAACAGACGAGTTCTCGTAGATAACCAAATACGGGCCCTGATGAACTTAAAAACTATCGCTACCGAAAACAGTGAGGATATACAAAAGTTGCAATCGTCGGTAAATAATTGCCTACAAATTCTCGCTACGCAACAAGTATCCACAGATAACTCGAAATTCCCTCTCGAGTGTGACTCAAATTTGTGCCTTTTAATTATATTAAACTTATTAGTAGATTTTGAAGTGGTACCAATTTATAATTAAAATCGTGAAATTTTAAAGTTGAGTGTCTTTTTTCTAAATTGGAGTTTAAAGCAAGGCTTGACCAGAGCACTTCAAATCACTGCAACAACAAAAACGATTATCCCAGCATTGTGAAACGGTGTCGCCATCCACTTCATCATCATACTCAGCCGCCGTGTCCAGCCACGGCTTGACCAGAGCACTTCAAATCACTGCAACAACAAAAACGATTATCCCAGCATTGTGAAACGGTGTCGCCATCCACTTCATCATCATACTCAGCCGCCGTGTCCAGCCACAGCTACATCCCACAAGGCGAAAAGGAAGGTAAATTTTGTATTGCCAGCTCCTATAAACACCTACCAAGTTTCATCGCTTTATACGTATTTGGTAATGAATTATCGCACTTTTTCGATTTTTCGAAATTTTCGATATCGAAAAAGTGGGCGTGGTTATAGTCCGATATCGTTCATTTTAAATAGCCATCTGAGGTGAGTGCCCAGGAATCCACATACCAAATTTCATCAAGATACCTCAAAATTTACTCAAGTTATCGTGTTAACGGATGGACGGACGGACGGACATGGCTCAATCGAATTTTTTTCGATACTGATGATTTTGATATATGGAAGTCTATATCTATCTCGATTCCTTTATACCTGTACAACCAACCGTTATCCAATCAAAATTAATATACTCTGTGAGCTCTGCTCAACTGAGTATAAAAAGACATGTCGAGCTCGTTTTCGATCCTCCGAAATTATATTTCAAAAAAGGAAAGAAAATTTATGGCACAATATATACAAGCAACCTAATTGTTAAGGATAAAATTGACCTAGGACTATTCTTTATCAGGCTTACACAAAAGGCAAGCAATTTAGGATTTGTAAAGATAGAGTTGTCCCTAGGACAAACTATTTAAAAATAATTATACTGCAGTAGGCAAATTTATAGAAGTAGGTACCAGGGTTCTCAACTATTTAACAATCGCATTAGCCCCAAAAGTTATGCATGTGACAAATTTCGACAAAGTTAAAGAATTTCTTCATAAATATCATGACGATCCTGTTTTTGGTGGCCACCCAGGAATAAATCGCATGACAAATAAGATCAAGCAAAAATATAGCTGGAAAAATATGAGAAGTGACATAGAAGGTATATAAAAAAATGCATCCACTCTAAAAAACAAAAACAAAGTTAATAAACATATAAAAGAGCCAGTGGCTATAACGGAGACACCTGCGAAAGCGTTTGACATAGTACAGGTCGATAAAATTGGACCACTGCCAAAGACAATAAATGGAAACGAGTACGCAGTAACCATTGTACGTGATTTGACTAAATATCTGGTCACAATACCCGTTCAGAGCAAACACGCATTAACAGTTGCTAAGGCGATATTCTAACACTTTATACTGATTTATGATTGCATGAAAACAATAAACAATATGGATATGGGAAGCCAATATAAGAACAGTTTATTTGAGAAACTATGCAATCTTTTGAAAATTGAGCATAAAACCTCAACACCCTACCATCATCAAACATTAGGTACGGTTGAACGCAGCCATAGAACATTCAATCAATATGTACGCTCCTACATATCTACTCACAAAGATGATTGGGATGAATACCTTAAGTATTTGACGTATTGTTACAATACAACCTCATCGATAACTCACGGTTATTGTCCTTTTGAACTAATTTTCGGAAAACCGGCCCAGACTTACGAATTTTTATAAGAAAACACAGTTAGCCCGGTATATAACCATGATGCTTATGACAAAGAGCTAATAGATTAGTTAGAAAAAACAAAAATCTTATTATGATAGAAATAGTTACAGTAAGGAAATTAACATATGAGATGTAGTGCTAGTTAAAAATGAAACTGGACATAGATTAGACAGCAAATACAAAGGACAGTATAAATTACGCCTTACTGAAATTCAATGTTCTGGCATGTATACCTTCAAAGTTATGCAGTACCAAAAATCCCATTTGCATGGGAGGTGCCACGCCCCCTTTTTCCCAATTCCGCATTTTCTTGGTGGTGTTAGAGATTGACCTCATATACTGAGTTTCAATGTTCTGGCATGCCTTCAAAGTTATGCAGTACCAACTATTCCATTGGTATGGGAGGTGCCACGCCCCTTTTATATATCGAAATTAGTTTTTTTTTTTGTTTTTTGGTTTTAATTGACACTGCACTCGCAAGCGTCGAATGGCAAGGTGCTTAAAAGAGCCCTTATACTGCCAGGTTGTCTAAATTCACTTATTCAATTCCGTTATTTGCAGAAATGTAAATTTTTGGTTTTTTTTCATATCACCACACCAAAAACCGCCCCTCCAACACTAGATAACAAAAAAAGTGCATATACTTAATATACACTTAAACAGCTAAATATTCTCCAGAACTAGTCTAAATAATTCACTTTCAATTCTCCTAGTAGATACAGGAGCAGACGTATCAATTATAATAAAGGGTCAAATTGACAATAATGTCACATTAATAATTTACAAAGAACAGATCTGTGGGGCATTGGACAGGGAGTAGGAACATACTAGGTACAGTTAAAGCAGACTTAATAGGAGATGACTTTTTAATAGCACACAAAATTTCACATAGTAGATGACAATTTTCCAATCCCATGCGATGGAATGCTAGGACTGGACTTTATCAAAAAATATAATTGCATTTTAGATTATCGGAAAAATGAAGACAGATTTATTCTAAGACCCCAAGATTTTCCACAAAATATAACAATTCAAATGACAAATACACCCACTATCAATACAATCTTAATACCCCCTAGATCAGAAGTAATTCGACAAATTAATATAAAATCTGACAACTCTGAAATTTTTATTCCCCATCAACAGTTAAAAGAAGGAATCTTCATTGCCAATACAATAGCAAAAAAATTGTCAAACCTTCGCTAGAATCATAAACACTACTGACAAATTCGCAGTTATTCAGATCCCAGATGTAAAAACAGAAAATCTTAATGATTACGTACTAATTAAAAGCAGTAAAGAAAACAAAACTTATAACAAAGAAGAATTAGAAAGACTTAATAAAAACTTCAGCCAATTCGCTAGTGAACAACTAAATTCACTATGCTCAGAATAAAAAATAATCAGAAACAGAACCCATAACAGCCAACAATTTTCATAAGCAAAAATTACATATGAAAGATAATAAACCAGTATACATTAAAAACAAGTAAGGAAGGCTAAGTTCGTGTGTAACCGAACATTACATACTCAGTTGAGAGCTATGGAGACAAAATAAGGGAAAATCACCTCTTAGTAAAATGAACCTAGGGTAACCCTGGAATGTGTTTGTATGACATGTGTGTCAAATGGAAGGTATTAAAGAGTATTTTAAGAGGGAGTGGGCCATAGTTCTATAGATGGACGCCATTTAGGGATATCGCCATAAGGGTGGACCAGGGCTGACTCTAGAATTTGTTTGTACGACATGGGTATCAAATGAAAGTGTTAATGAGTATTTTAAAAGGTAGTGGGCCTAAGTTCTATAGGAGGACGGCTTTTCGAGATATAGCCATAAAGGTGGACCAGGGGTGACTCTAGAATTTGTTTGTACGATATGGGTATCAAATGAAAGGTGTTAATGAGTATTTTAAAAGGGAGTGGGCCTAAGTTCTATAGGTGGACGCCTTTTCGAGATATCGCCATAAAGGTGGACCAGGGGTGACTCTAGAATTTGTTTGTACGATATGGGTATCAAATGAAAGGTGTTAAGGGGTATTTTAAAAGGGAGTGGGCCTTAGTTCTATGGGTGGACACCTTTTCGAGATATCGCTATAAACGTGCACCAGGGGTGACTCTAGAATGCGTTTGTACAATATGGGTATCAAACGAAAGGTGCTAATGAGTATTTTAACAAGTAAGGAAGGCTAAGTTCGGGTGTAACCGAACATTACATACTCAGTTGAGAGCTGTGGATACAAAGTAAGGGAAAATCACCATGTAGTAAAAAGAACTTAGGGTAACCCTGGAATGTGTTTGTATGACATGTGTATCAAATGGAAGGTATTAAAGAGTATTTTAAGAGGAAGTGGGATATAGTTCTATAGATGGACGCCATTTAGGGATATCGCCATAAAGGTGGACCAGGCCTGACTCTAGAATTTGTTTGTACGATATGGGTATCAAACGAAAAGTGTTAATGATAATTTTAAAAGAGAGTGGGCCTAAGTTCTTTAGGTGGACGCCTTTTCGAAATATCGCCATAAAGGTGGACCAGGGGTGACTCTAGAATTTATTTTGTACGATATGGGTATCAAATGAAATGTATTAATGAGTATTTTAAAAGGGCATGGGCCATAGTTCTATACATGGACGCCTTTTCGAGATATCGCCATAAAGATGGACCAGGGGTGACTCTAGAATTTGTTTGTACGATATGAGTATCAAATGAAAGGTGTTAATGAGTATTTTGAGAGGGCGTGGGCCTTAGTTCTATATGTGGACGCCTTATCGAGATAGCGCCATAAACGTGGACCAGGGGCGACTCTAGAATTTGTTTGTAGGATATGGGTATCAAATGAAAGGTGTTAATGAGTATTTTAAAAGGGCGTGGGCCTTAGTTCTATAGGTGGAAGCCTTTTCGAGATATCGCCATAAAGGTGGACCAGGGGTGACTCTAGAACTCGTTTGTACTATATGGGTATCAAATGAAAGGTGTTAATGAGTATTTTAAAAGGGAGTGGGCCTTAGTTCTATAGGTGGACGCCTTTTCGAGATATCGCCATAAAGGTGGACCAGGGGTGACTCTAGAATTTGTTTGTACGATATGGGTATCAAATGAAAGGTGTTAATGAGTATTTTATAAGGGCGTGGGGCTTAGTTCTATAGGTGGACTCCTTTTCGATATATCGCCATAAAGATGGACCAGGGGTGACTCTAGAATTTGTTTGTACAATATGGGTATCAAATGAAAGGTGTTAATGAGTATTTTAAAAGGGAGTGGGCCTTAGTTCTATAGGTGGATGCCTTTTCGAGATATCGCCATAAAGGTGGGCCAGGGGTGACTCTAGAATTTGTTTGTACTATATGGGTATCAAATGAAAGGTGTTAATGAGTATTTTAAAAGGACGTGGGCCTTAGTTCTATAGGTGGACGCCTTTTCGAGATATCGCCATAAAGATGGACCAGGGGTGACTCTAGAATTTGTTTGTACGATATGGGTATCAAATGAAAGGTGTTAATGAGTATTTTAAAAGGGAGTGCGCCTTAGTTCTGTAGATGGATGCCTTTTCGAGATATCGCCATAAAGGTGGGCCAGGGGGTGACTCTAGAATTTGTTTGTACTATATGGGTATCAAATGAAAGGTCTTAATGAGTATTTTAAAAGGGCGTGGGGCTTAGTTCTATAGGTGGACGCCTTTTCGAGATATCGCCATAAAGATGGACCAGGGGTGACTCTAGAATTCGTTTGTACGATATGGGTATCAAATGAAAGGTGTTAATGAGTATTTCAAAAGGGAGTGGGCCTTAGTTCTATAGGTGGATGCCTTTTCGAGATATCGCCTTAAAGGTGGGCCAGTGGTGACTATAGAATTTGTTTGTACTATATGGGTAACAAATGAAAGGTCTTAATGAGTATTTTAAAAGGTCGTGGGCCTTAGTTCTATAGGTGGACGCCTTTTCGAGATATCGCCATAAAGATGGACCAGGGGTGACTCTAGAATTTGTTTGTACAATATGGGTATCAAATGAAAGGTGTTAGTGAGTATTTTAATAGGGAGTGGGCCATAGTTCTACAGGTGGACGCCTTTTCGGAATATCGTTATAAAAGTGGACCAGGGTTGACTCTAGAATGCGTTTGTACAATATGGTTATCAAACGAAAGGTGTTAATAAGTGTTTTAAAAGGGAGTGGGCCTTAGTTCTATGGGTGAACGCCTTTTCGGGATATCGCCATAAACGTGGACCAGGGGCGACTCTAGATTTTTTTGTACGATATGGGTATCAAATGAAAGGTGTTAATGAGTATTTTAAAAAGGAGTGGGCCTTAGTTCTATATGTGGACGCCTTTTCGAGATATCGCCCTAAAGGTGGACCAGGGGTGACTCTAGAATTTGTTTGTACGTTATGGGTATCAAATGAAAGGCGTTAATGAGTATTTTAAAAGGGAGTGGGCCTTAGTTCTATAGGTGGATACCTTTTCGAGATATCGCCATAAAGGTGGGCCAGGGGTGACTCTAGAATTTGTTTGTACTATATGGGTATCAAATGAAAGGTCTTAGTGAGTATTTTAAAAGGGCGTGGGCCTTAGTTCTATAGGTGGACGCCTTTTCGAGATATCGCCATAAAGATGGACCAGGGGTGACTCTAGAATTTGTTTGTACTATTGTACTATATGGGTATCAAATGAAAGGTGTTAGGGAGTATTTTAATAGGGAGTGGGCCATAGTTCTACAGGTGGACGCCTTTTCGGAATATCGTTATAAAAGTGGACCAGGGTTGACTCTAGAATGCGTTTGTACAATATGGTTATCAAACGAAAGGTGTTAATAAGTGTTTTAAAAGGGAGTGGGCCTTAGTTCTATGGGTGGACGCCTTTTCGGGATATCGCCATAAACGTGGACCAGGGGCGACTCTAGAATTTTTTTGTACGATATGGGTATCAAATGAAAGGTGTTAATGAGTATTTTAAAAAGGAGTGGGCCTTAGTTCTATGGGTGGACGCCTTTTCGGGATATCGCCATAAACGTGGACCAGGGGCGACTCTAGATTTTTTTGTACGATATGGGTATCAAATGAAAGGTGTTAATGAGTATTTTAAAAGGGAGTGGACCTTAGTTCTATAGGTGGATGCGTTTTCGAGATATCGCCATAAAGGTGGGCCAGGGGTGACTCTAGAATTTGTTTGTACGATATGGGTATCAAATGAAAGGCGTTAATGAGTATTTTCAAAGGGAGTGGGCCTTAGTTCTATAGGTGGATGCCTTTTCGAATTATCGCCATAAAGGTGGGCCAGGGGTGACTCTAGAATTTGTTTGTACTATATGGGTATCAATTGAAAGGTCTTAGTGAGTATTTTAAAAGGGCGTGGGCCTTAGTTCTATAGGTGGACGCCTTTTCGAGATATCGCCATAAAGATGGACCAGGGGTGACTCTAGAATTTGTTTGTACTATATGGGTATCAAATGAAAGGTGTTAGTGAGTATTTTAATAGGGAGTGGGCCATAGTTCTACAGGTGGACGCCTTTTCGGGATATCGTTATAAAAGTGGGCCAGGGTTGACTCTAGAATGCGTTTGTACAATATGGTTATCAAACGAAAGGTGTTAATAAGTGTTTTAAAAGGGAGTGGGCCTTAGTTCTATGGGTGGACGCCTTTTCGGGATATCGCCATAAACGTGGACCAGGGGCGACTCTAGAATTTTTTTGTACGATATGGGTATCAAATGAAAGGTGTTAATGAGTATTTTAAAAAGGAGTGGGCCTTAGTTCTATGGGTGGACGCCTTTTCGGGATATCGCCATAAACGTGGACCAGGGGCGACTCTAGATTTTTTTGTACGATATGGGTATCAAATGAAAGGTGTTAATGAGTATTTTAAAAGGGAGTGGGCCTTAGTTCTATAGGTGGATGCGTTTTCGAGATATCGCCATAAAGGTGGGTCAGGGGTGACTCTAGAATTTGTTTGTACGATATGGGTATCAAATGAAAGGCGTTAATGAGTATTTTAAAAGGGAGTGGGCCTTAGTTCTATAGGTGGATGCCTTTTCGAGATATCGCCATAAAGGTGGGCCAGGGGTGACTCTAGAATTTGTTTGTACTATATGGGTATCAATTGAAAGGTCTTAGTGAGTATTTTAAAAGGGCGTGGGCCTTAGTTCTATAGGTGGACGCCTTTTCGAGATATCGCCATAAAGATGGACCAGGGGTGACTCTAGAATTTGTTTGTACTATATGGGTATCAAATGAAAGGTGTTAGTGAGTATTTGAATAGGGAGTGGGCCATAGTTCTACAGGTGGACGCCTTTTCGGAATATCGTTATAAAAGTGGACCAGGGTTGACTCTAGAATGCGTTTGTACAATATGGTTATCAAACGAAAGGTGTTAATAAGTGTTTTAAAAGGGAGTGGGCCTTAGTTCTATGGGTGGACGCCTTTTCGGGATATCGCCATAGACGTGGACTAGGGGCGACTCTAGAATTTTTTTGTACGATACGGGTATCAAATGAAAGGTGTTAATGAGTATTTTAAAAAGGAGTGGGCCTTAGTTGTATATGTGGACGCTTTTCGAGATATCGCCATAAAGATGGACCAGGGGTGACTCTAGAATTTGTTTGTACGATATGAGTATCAAATGAAAGGTCTTAATGAGTATTTTAAAAGGGCGTGGGCCTTAGTTCTATAGGTGGACGTCTTTTCGAGATATCGCCATAAAGGTGGACCAGGGGTGACTCTAGAATTTGTTTGTACAATATGGGTATCAAACGAAAGGTGTTAATAAGTGTTTTAAAAGGGAGTGGGCCTTAGTTCTATGGGTGGACGCCTTTTCGGGATATCGCCATAAACGTGGACCAGGGGTGACTCTAGAATGCGTTTGTACAATATGGGTATCAAATGAAAGGTGTTAATGAGTATTTTAAAAGGGCGTGGGCCTTAGTTCTATAGGTGGACGCCTTTTCGGGATATCGCCATAAACGTGGACCAGGGGTGACTCTAGAATGCGTTTGTACAATACGGGTATCAAATGGAAGGTGTTAATGAGTATTTTAAAAGGGCGTGGGCCTTAGTTCTATAGGTGGACGCCTTTTCGAGATATCGCCATAAAGGTGGACCAGGGGTGACTCTAGAATTTTTTTGTACGATATGGGTATCAAATGAAAGGTGTTAATGAGTATTTTAAAAGGGCGTGGGCCTTAGTTCTATAGGTGGACGCCTTTTCGAGATATCGCAATAAAGGTGGACCAGGGGTGCCTCTAGAATGTGTTTGTACGATATGGGTATCAAATTAAAGGTATTAATGAGGGTTTTAAAAGGGAGTGGCCCTTAGTTGTATATGTGAAGGCGTTTTCGAGATATCGACCAAAATGTGGACCAGGGTGATCCAGAACATCATCTGTCGTGTACTGCTAATTTATTTATATATGTAATACCACGAACAGTATTCCTTCCAAGATTCCAAGGGCTTTTGATTTCGCCCTGCAAAACTTTTTCATTTTCATCTACTTAATATGGTAGGTGTCACAACCATTTTACCAAGTTTTTTTCTAAAGTTATATTTTGCGTCAATAGACCAATGCAATTACCATGTTTCATCCCTTTTTTCGTGTTTGGTATATAATTATGACATTTGTTTAATTTTTCGTAATTTTCGATATCGAAAAAGTGGGCTTGGTCATAGTCGGATTTCTGCCATTTTTTACACCAATACAAAGTGGGTTCAGATAAGCACATGAACTGAGTTTAGTAAAGATATATCGATTTTTGCTCAAGTTATCGTGTTAACGGCCGAGCGGAAGGACAGACGGTCGACTGTGTATAAAAACTGGGCGTAGCTTCAACCAATTTCGCCGTTTATCACAGAAAACAGTTATCGTCCTAGAATCTAAGCCTCTACCAAATTTCAAAAGGATTGGTAATGTTTTGTTCGACATATGGCATTAAAAGTATCCTAGACAAATTAAATGAAAAAGGGCGGAGTCACGCCCATTTTGAAAATTTCTTTTATTTTTGTATTTTGTTGCACCATACCATTACTGGAGTTGAATGTTGACATAATTTCCTTATATACTGTAAAGATATTAACTTTTCTTTTAAAATTTGAATTAAAAAAAAAAATTTTTTTAAAAGTGGGCGTGTTCGTTCTCCGATTTTGCTAATTTTTATTAAGCATGCATATAGTAATAAGAGTAAAGTTCCTGCCAAATTTCATCATGATATCTTCAACGACTGCCAAATTACAGCCTTCAAAACTTCTAAATTACCATTGTCCAAAATTTTACCAGTTATCTATTCTGCGTCATAAGTTCAACTCACCTACCAAGTTTCATCGCTTTATCCGTATTTGGTAATGAATTATCGCACTTTTTCAATTTTTGCGAAATTTTCGATATCGAAAAAGTGGGCGTGGTTATAGTCCAATATCGTTCATTTTAAATAGCGATCTGAGATGAGCGCCCAGGAACCTACATACAAAATTTCATCAAGATACCTCAAAATTTACTCAAGTTATCGTGTTAACGGACGGACGGACGGACATGGTTCAATCGAATTTTTTTTTCAATACTGATGATTTTGATATATGGAAGTCTATATCTTTCTCGATACAACCAGCCGTTATCCAATCAAAGTTAATATACTCTGTGAGCTCTGCTCGACTGAGTATAATTACACACTACCGAAAGCACAAAAAAATGAAATAAATAAACAAGTATACAAATTACTTGAAGATGACATTATAGAACCTTCAATGTCAGAATACAACAGCCCAATCCTATTAGTACCAAGGAAATCTTTATCCGATAACAAAGATAAAAGATGGAGACTAGTCATTGACTACAGACAAATAAATAAAAAACTAACTGCAGATAAATTGCCACTCCTGAGAATTGATGACATTGTGGATCAAATAGGAAGAGAAAAATACTTTTCATGTTTAGATCTAATGTCAGGCTTTCATCAAATAGAACTAGACCAAAATTCTAGAGATTTTACTTCATTTACAGCAGATAATGTCACTTACCATTTCAAACGACTTCCCTATGGATTGAAAATATCACCAAACTCATTCGCATGTCTGAAACCCTCACAAGCATTAATAAATAGATAAAAAAAAAACATATGATGACAAATTTACGGGATGTATTTTCAACCTGTAGAAAACATAACTTTAAATTACACCCTGATATATTGGACGATTTGCAGCCAGGGGATAAATTCGGCTGTATTCGAAAGGAGCCTTCCCGATATCGGTCCACCTCGGGAAGTATTAATGGCCTTACCACAGTAAGGGGCGCCGCTGTGGCGGACGGTTCTTTCCCCGTATATAATACTGGACCGCTGAGCCCGCCTTGTCGGGCAGGTGGTCGTACTACCAAGATGAACGACTCATTACCTGATTGTAATAAGGTCGATGTAAAGGGGAGGACTGAGTCGCAATCCAAGGACGACAAATACGAATTAAGCGATGCGTCGGACTCGGGGAGCGAGAGTAGGGCTGATTCAATGAACTCCGTGTTGGAGAACCATACAAATGAAAACGGAGTAGAAGAGTGGAGAAGGGTACGGAGCAGAGGAAGTAAAAGAGCCCTCTCGACCCAACAGAAGTGGAGGTCGAGCGCTTGGAATGGCCCATGAAGAGGTAGAAGTAGGTCGAAGACAGTTCAAAAGGATCGCTGCGAGAAACCCTCGGTTCTGCAACCGGTACGAGGAGGAAGAAGCGTCTAATGGCAGAGTGAAGAGGCAACGTTCGGCGGAAGGCAACAAGACTGCTTTCAAGAGGCAGAAAGGACCCATTCCTAAAGCCGCGAGGCAGGGCAGTCGCATAGACAAGACAAGTAGGCCCAAAGCTGTAAGACAGATGGGCTCCAATAGCGAGGTAGCAACTACCTCGAAAGCTGCGAGTCAGAGGGAAGTTCCAATTAAGGAAGTAGGAGATAATCCAAAGGGAGATAACGCTAAGACTCCGGCTTTCTCGGAGGCGCTAAAGGGAGTTAACGCTAAGACTCCTGCTTTCTCGGAGGTGCCAAAGGGAGATAACACTAAGACTTCTGCTTTTCCCGAGAAGATGAGTGATGTGGCAAAGCAGTCACTGACTGTGGCGCTGGTTGATCCTAGCAGTCCTTTCGGACAAATGACTACTGAAAGGTGGAGATCTGTGGAAAGGGAGCTTATTAGCTTAATGCTTAAGATGATGCGGGAACAACCAAGTAGGCTCCTTCCAACCTTTGATTCGAGGGATGGTATAACGGTGTGAAGATGATAGCGTGCGACAACATCGCGAGCTTGCGGTGGCTGGAGGAAGTGGTTCCAAACCTCCAATGGCAAGGCACGAACGCGCGGTTTGAGGTAATGGATAAAGCGCAAATCCCCACGGTACCAAAAGTTAAGGTATAGATACCATGCGTGATGAAGTCGAAGGATACACTGCGACTTCTGCAGAATCAGAATCCGAACATACCGACACAGGATTGGAAGGTACTTACTGTATCTCGGCCTACCGAGGATGGTCAGTTCTACATCTTCCAAATAAACAAGCAGGCGGAGGATAATTTGTACACGCAGCTTGGCAAAATGTCCTCTGACACTGGCAAAATTTACATGCGACTCAGGAAAAGAAGTCCCGAGGATAACAACCCTAACACGGGAGAGGTGGGCGAAGTCGAAAAGAACCTCAAAAGTCTAAGGTAAAAAATACAGGTGGAGGTCCCCTACGTCACCACGAACGTGCTAGAAGAGGACCAATCGCTAAATGGTGCTGTAGGGAAACATAGTCCAGGAACTAATAAAGAAAGAGAACAGGGAATGGTCACGTAATAGTGAGGAATTCCTTGAGGTGCTTCTCGATACACATTTCCCATCGGCAGACGGTTTAGAAAAGCCACCAGACATCACGCACACTTCGATCACGGAGCTAGTAGTGCCGGGCTTGGTGACCGATACCAAGATCGAGTGGGCAGTGAAGACGTTTTCTAAGTTTAAATCGCCGGGCCCAGATGGTATATTCCCGGCCATGCTACAAGTCTCAAGTAGAGCGGTCGTGGAATGGCTTAAAATAATATTTGATGGGTGCATAAGACTGAATCATGTACCGCACTCTGGGAGAACTGCTCGTGTAGCTTTTCTACCAAAGGCGGCGAAGATCGGTCACGTGCATCCCAAAGACTATAGACCCATTAGCCTAACATCATTTCTGCTCAAAACCTTTGAGAGGCTGATAGATGTGTACATAAATTCCAACGTGGATGAAAAGCTGCTCTCCACAACACAGCATGGGTACACCAAAGGAAAGTCGGTAGACACCGCATTGCATAGGGTGGTAATAAGCATAGAGAAATCCCTGGAATATAAGGAGTATCCTCTAAGAGTCTTCTTGGACATTGCCGGGGCTTTCAATAATGTTGCAAAATGGGCGATTATGGATGGTTTTAATTACATTAAAGTGCATCCTGCCTTAATCAGATGGATCGGCTGCACGTTAAATTGCAGAAAGGTTACATCACAATGGGGATTGTACGAGGCCACGAAATCGTTGGACAGGGGCACGCCGCAGGGAGGGGTGCTATCACCTCTGCTGTGGACGCTGGTCATCAACCAACTGCTCAGGTAATTAGATGAGGGACCCGTAAAACTTAGGGCTTACGCAGATGACGTTGCAATTGTCAAAAGTGGAAAGTGCCTTCCAACGATTAGTTCTCTGATGGATCGGGCGCTTCGGGATATTCATACCTGGGCATCTAATGTCGGGTTGAAAGTCAATGCGGAGAAGATATGGTCTTGTTTACAAAGAGGTACAAGGTCCCAAATTAGACCAGGCCTAAGTTAGGAGGGGTGACCTTACGGCAGAAACCTTGCACAAAATATCTAGGAATCATCCTAGACAGTCGGCTGTCATGGAAGCTCAACGTGGAGGAGAGGGTCAAGAAGGGCTCAACGGCACTCTATGCATGTAATATAATGCTGGGGTGTATGTGGGGCCTATCGCCATCTCTGTCTCATTGGGTTTTTAAAGCGATTGTAAGCCCTATTCTATACTATGGAGTTCCATAGTAGTATAGCGTCATCAATCACAAGACGAACAGATTACATGATTCCCTATCTGCGCTTCGAAGGGGATCTTAAAGCCACAATAGAGGCGGGCGGTTGGCGTAAGGGTGCGCAAATGGCGGACGAGGCGATACATGTGTACACCGATGGTTCCAAAGTAGTGGAAGGAGTGGGGTCTGCGGTATACTGCGCTGATCCGGAAATAAGCAGATCCTACAGGCTGCCGGATTACTGTAGCGTTTTCCAAGCGGAAATATTAGCCGTAACCAAAGCAGTAGAAACTCTGGAAGAGAATAGCTTAAGCTGCAATCGTGTTAACTTCTATATTGACAGTTAAGCAGCAATTAAGGCAATAATCTCGCATAGCACAGCATCTAAATGCGTGTTAGAGTATAAGCAGTCTCTGGAGAGAATCGGGACAGGGAGAAGCATACATCTATATTGGGTCCCAGGGCATATGGGAATAGATGGGAATGAAAAAGCGGACGAACTAGCTAAAAAGGGCGCATCCCTTGAAGCTTGCTCCGTAGATGTCCCAATTAGATTGGGCGAGATAAAGTGAAGGCGAGAGGTGCACATGATCGACCAAGCGGGAAAGGCGTGGGTTCAAGCGCGGGGCTGTAAAGTGTCGAAGTTTATGTGTAGGTCTTACAACCTCAGACTAACACAGTTGCTCCTATCATTAAAAAAAGAGGACTGTGGGCTCATGACGGGTATTCTGACTGGACACTGCCTTCTGGCGTCATATGCCTTTAAATTAGGCTTGGTCAGTGATAGCAGATGTAGGAAGTGCGGGTTGGAGGAGGGAACGATCGAGCACGTTCTGTGCTCGTGCCCTGCACTTGCCAGGCTAAGGCTCCAGCTATTAGGAGTGATACAGCTGTCAGATCTATAAGCAGCAAGTGGCTTAAGTCCTAGGAAGCGTCTAGTATTTGCCAAGAGGACGGAGTTATTTTATAACATAGGTCCTGGTTTTTGATAGGGGGTTTTCAGTTTGGTCGTTAAAACAAACTTCTGGTAACACTACGGACTCAATCAGTCTATGTGAGGTCCTCGCGGACCGGCCAGTTCAACCTACCTACCTACACCCTGATACATGCTTATTCTTTAGTCAAGAGGTTACTTATTTGGGACATAAATGCACTAGCAAAGGAATCTTACCCGACCCAAATAAATTTGAAATTGTTCAGAACTACCCAACACCCAAAACAGCTGATGAAGTCAAACAACTCATTGCTTTTTGCAACTACTACAGAAGATTCATATCAAATTTTGCAGAATATTCTAGAGTTTTAACACGACTCTGCAAAAAGAACGTTTCCTTCGATTTGACGGAGGAATGTGAAAAATCGTTTGTCTATTTGAAGAGAGCACTACTTAGTCCAAATATCTTACAATATCCCGATTTCAATAAAGAATTTTGCATAACAACAGACGCCAGTGGCTATGCCCGCGGCGCAGTCGTTAGCCAAGAATATGAAGGAAAATATTTACCAATTGCCTATGCATCAAGATCTTTTACAAAAGGGGAAATAAATAAAGCGACAACTGAAAAAAATTAGCGGCTATCCACTTACTTCAGACCATATGTATATGGTAGAAAATTTGTAATTAAAACTAACCATCGACCTTTAATATACCTGTTTTCAATGAAAAGCCCTTCATCAAAACTAACCAGAGAACATTGGATCTGGAAGAATATGACTTTGAGGTGAGTACATAGCTGAGAAAGAAAATTACGTAGCGGACGCATTATCCAGAATAAATATTTAGAATCTAAAAGAAATGTCAGTGGAAGGATGTAAAATACTAAAAGTCACTTCAAGATCAGAGACTAAAAACCAGCCAGCAAAAATATAAATGAAGAAAATAAAAGTCACATAGAGAACCCTATAATATATGAAGCGCTAAATAAATTTGATGTAAAAAGACATGTCGAGCTCGTTTTCGATCCTCCGAAATTATATTTCAAAAAAGGAAAGAAAATTTATAGCACAATAGATACAAGCAACCTAATTGTTAAGGATAAAATTGACCTAGGACTATTCTTCATCAGGCTTACACAAAAGGCCAGCAATTTAGGCCTTGTTTTTCCTAGGGGACAAATTATTTAAAAATAATTTATAGAAGTAGGTACCAAGGTTCTCAACTATTTAACAATCGCATTAACCCCAGAAGTTATGCATGTGACAAATTTCGACAAAGTTAAAGAAATTCTTCATAAATATCATGGCGATCCTGTTTTTGGTGGCCACCCAGGAATAAATCGCATGACAAATAAGATCAAGCAAAAATATAGCTGGAAAAATATGAGAAGTGACATAAAAGGTATATAAAAAAATGCATCCACTCTAAAAAAAAAAAAAACAAAGTTAATAAACATATAAAAGAGCCAGTGGCTATAACGGAGACACCTGCGAAAGCGTTTGACATAGTACAGGTCGATACAATTGGACCACTGCCAAAGACAATAAATGGAAACGAATACGCAGCAACCATTGTACGTGATTTGATTAAATATCTGGTCACAATACCCGTTCAGAGCAAACACGCATTAACAGTTGCTATGGCGATATTCGAACACTTTATATTGATTTATGATTGCATGAAAACAATAAAGACGGATATGGGAAGCGAATATAAGAACAGTTTATTTGAGATATTATGCAAACTTTTGAAAATTGAGCATAAAACCTCAACACCCTACCATCATCAAACATTAGGTACAGTTGAACGCAGCTATAGAACATTCAATCAACATGTACGCTCCTACATAAAATAAAAAATGAATACCTTACGTATTTTACGTATTGCTACAATACAACCTCATCGTTAACTCACGGTTATTGTCCTTTTGGACTAATTTTCGGAAAACCGGCCCAGACTTACGAATTTTTACAAGAAAACACAGTTAGCCCGGCATATAACCATGATGCTTATGATAAAGAAATTAAATATAGGTTACAAAAACACAACAAAGAGCTAATAGATTAGTACAAGAAGCTAAGAAAAAACAAAAATCTTATTATGATAAAAATAGTTACAGTAAGGAAATAAACATATGAGATGTAGTGCTATTTAAAAATGAAGCAGGACATAGATTAGACAGCAAATACAAAGGAAAGTATAAATTAGAAGATATAGATAGTAAAAATAATTACGCTTTAATTCCTTGTAATGTAGAAAATATAAACGAAAATAAGAAAATAACAATTCATAAAAATAGGCTTAACTCCTATAAATTTTAAAATAATAAAATAATTTAAATAGAAAAACTAATTACAATAGCACACACTTAAATAAATAGAAGCATTCCACATTACTCAAAATCTCCATTAAATACTCATAACATAATATAAAACAAGTAAGGAAGGCTAAGTTCGGATGTAACCGCACATTGCATACTCAGCTGAGAGCTATGGAGACAAAACAAGGGAAAATCACCATGTAGGAAAATGAACCTAGGGTAAGGCTGGAATGTGTTTTTATGACATGTGTATCAAAAAGAAGGTATTAAAGAGTATTTTAAGAGGGAGTAGGCCATAGTTCTATGCGTGGACGCCATTTAGGGATATCGCCATAAAGGTGGACAAGGGCTGACTCTAGAATTTGTTTGTACGATATGGGTATCAAATGAAGGGTGATAATGAGTATTTTAAAAGGACGTGGGCTTAGTTCTATAGGTGGACGCCTTTTCGAGATATCGCCATAAAGGTGGAGCAGGGGTGACTCTGCAATTTGCTTGTACGATATGGGTATCAAATGAAATATGTTAATGAGTATTTTAAAAGGGCATGTGCCTTAGTTCTATAGGTGGATGCCTTTTCGAGATATCGCCCTAAAGGTGGACCAGGGGTGACTCTAGAATTTGTTTGTACGATATGGGTATCAAACGAAAAGTGTTAATGAGTATTTTAAAAGGGAGTGGGCCTTAGTTCTATAGGTGGACGCCTTTTCGACATATCGCCATAAAGGTGGACCAGGGGTGACTCTAGAATTTGTTTGTACGATGTGGGTATCAAATGAAAGGTGTTAATGAGTATTTTAAAAGGGAGTGGGTCTTAGTTCTATATGTGGACGCCTTTTCGAGATATCGCCATAAAGGTGGACCAGGGGCGACTCTAGAATTTGTTTGTACGATATGCGTATCAAATGAAAGGTGTTAATGAATATTTTAAAAGGGAGTGGGCCTTAGTTCGAGATATCGCCATAGAGGTGGACCAGGGGTGACTCTAGAATTTGTTTGTACGATATGAGTATCAAATGAAAAGTGTTAATATGTATTTTAAAAGGGAGTTGGCCTTAGTTCTATAGGTGGAAGCCTTTTCGAGATATCGCCATAAAGGTGGATCTGGGGTGACTCTAGAATGCGTTTGTACAATATGGGTATCAGACGAAAGGTGATAATGAGTATTTTAAAAGTAAGGGGCCTTAGTTATACAGGTGGACGCCTTTTCGTGATATCGTCATAAAGGTGGACCAGCGCGACTCTAGAATTCGTTTGTACGATATGGGTATCAAATGAAAGGTGTTAATGAATATTTTAAAAGGGCGCGGGCCTTAGTTCTATAGGTGGACGCCTTTTCGAGATATCGCCTTAAAGGTGGACCAGGGGTGACTCTAGAATTTGTTTGTACGATATGGGTATCAAATGAAAGGTGTTAATGAGTATTTTAAAAGGGAGTGGGCCTTAGTTCTATGGGTGGACGCCTTTTCGAGATATCGCCATAAAGGTGGGCCAGGGGTGACTCTAGAATTTATTTGTACGATATGGGTATCAAATGAAAGGTGTTAATGAGTATTTTAAAAGGGAGTGGAGCTTAGTTTTATAGGTGGACGCCTTTTCGAGATATCGCCACAAAGGTGGACCAGGGGTGACTCTAGAATGCGTTTGTACAATATGGGTATCAAACGAAAGGTTTTAATGAGTATTTTAAAGGGAGTGGGGCTTAGTTCTATGGGTGGACGCCTTTTCGAGATATCGCCATAAAGGTGGACCAGGGGTGACTCTAGAATTTGTTTGTACGATATGGGTGTCAAATGAAAGGTGTAAATGAGTATTTTAAAAGTGAGTGGTGGTAGTTGTATATGTGAAGGAGTTTTCGAGATATTGACCAAAATGTGGACCAGGGTGACCCAGAACATCATCTATCGGGTACCGCTAGTTTATTTATATACGTAATACCATGAACAGTATACCTGCCAAGATTCGAAGAGCTTTTGATTTCGTCCTGCAGAACTTTTTCATTTTCTTCTACTTAATATGGTAGGTGTCACACCCATTTTGCAAAGTTTTTTTCTAAAGTTATATTTTGCGTCAATAAACCAATCCAATTACCGTTTTTCATTCCTTTTTTCGTTATTGGTATAGAATTATGGCATTTTTTTAATTTTCGTAATTTTCGATATCGAAAAAGTGGGTGTGGTCATAGTGGGATTTCGGCCATTTTTTACGCCAATACAAAGTGAGTTCAGATAAGTACGTGAACTGAGTTTAGTAAAGATATATCGATTTTTGCTCAAGTTATCGTGTTAGCGGCCGAGCGGAAGGACATACGGTCGACTGTGGATAAAAACTGGGCGTGGCTTCAACCGATTTCGCCCATTTTCACAGAAAACAGTTATCGTCCTAGAGTCTAAGCCCCTACCAAATTTCACAAGGATTGGTAAATTTTTGTTCGACTTATGGCATTAAAAGTATCCTAGACAAATTAAACGAAAAAGGGCGGAGCAACGCCCATTTCGAAATTTTCTTTTATTTTTGTATTTCATTGCACCATATCATTACTGGAGCTGAATGTTGACATACTTTACTTATATACTGTAAAGATATTAAATTTTTTGTTAAAGTTTGACTTAAAAAAAATTTTTTTTAAAGTGGGCGTGGTCGTTCTCCGATTTTCCTAATTTTATAAAGCATACATAGAGTAATAGGAGTAACGTTCCTGCTAAATTTCATCACGATATCTTTATCACCTGCCAAATTACGGCTTGCAAAACTTTTAAATTACTTTCTTTTAAAAGTGGGCGGTGCCACGCCCGTTGTCCAAAATTTTACTAATTTTCTATTCTGCGTCATAAGTTCAACTCAGTTACCAAGTTTCATCGTTTTTGCCGTCTTTGGTAATGAATTATCGCATTTTTTCTGTTTTTCGAAAATTTCGATATCGAAAAAGTGGGCGTGGTTATAATCCAATATCGTTCATTTTAAATAACAACCTGAAATGAATGCCCAGGAACATACGTACCAAATTTCATCAAGATTCCTCGAAATTTACTCAAGTTATTGTGTTAACGGGCAGACGGACGGACGGACGGACGGATGGACGGACGGACGGACGGACATGGCTCAATCAAACTTTTTTTCGATACTGATGATTTTGATATATGGAAGTCTATATCTATCTCGATTCCTTTATACCTGTACAACCAACCGTTATCCAATCAAAGTAAGCTGTGCTCAACTGAGTATAAAAAAAAAACCAATTGTAAACAAATCAAAAAGGAACATAAAGAGTACATAAATAGATAAAGTTACGTCATAAGTAAACAAAATAACAATATAAGCAGAAACGGATTCAAAAATTTATTGTGCCACTCGAGTAGCCATCCTTAATTGGTGCACAAATTATATATGACTACCCTTTCAAAGGCGGATGGTGTAGCATTCATTCATTAAGTAATTGGTTCAGTCATTCATTCATTTGTACAAACATATATTTTGACTCGTTTTGGTATGTCTTGAGATGCATTGACTCTGACATACATATTCATTCACATGTGCATACATATTCCGACATGCGCTACCACAGTCTACGCCTCGTAACTTGAAGCTAATTCTATTTCACTTTAAGGCTGACTAATTGCTCACCACAAACCTTTGCCTGCACACAATTTATTCCCACGACTCGTTTACACTTAACTTGCTCCATTCCGCTTTTGCTTATTATGCATTTCCCAAAACTAATTTTATTTATGCTGAGCTTGCGCTTCCCACCGAACTGAATATATGTATCTATGTGGTTCGCTGGTAAAGCGCCTAATTATATTTGGTACACTTAGTGTATAAGTATGCATTAATCTTAATATATAAAAAACACGTGTCACTATGTTTGAGGCCAATGTACTCCTAAACTACTGGACCGATTTTGAATTTGTTTTCCACCCCGTGTGTAGTTTGATCTAGCTTGAAATATAGGACAGATTATATCTCAGTTTATAGTCGCAATATTATTTTATTGCAAATTTTTTTATTTGTTTATACGTAATAATAAAATGTTACGTATACGCAGTGGCACTCATATTTTCAGGTGTTGCGGATATACTTCCGTGTAATTGCTTTGTGTTTAATTAAACAACGTGCTTATCAATAAAAAATATTATAGCGAATGATATCAAGTATAGCACATCTCCAGGCCCGCCGAGAGGGTGGGGGTTTCTGAGGGGGCCCGCGATTTAGAGGTACTATGACATTTTTTTTAATTCAGGAGAGTCTTTAGTTGTTCCATGTGCAATTTTCAAGCCGAACTTCAAAAGCAACGAATATCTGCATTTCGTTTTAATATTATAGTGAAGTGTGAAAAATAAAAATCTATGTATATTAAAAGAAAGGCTAAGATTTGCGTTAGTTTTTCGCCGGTGTTTGAAGAGACGCGTCGGTCAATTTTGTTCAAACATACCTATTTACATACGTCCTATTCGATTTGCCTGAAATTTGGTATATAAATTTGCCTATATTAGTAATAATATTATTTACGATCCTTTTTTTCGGGAAGCAGACCAGAGATGGACTGGGACTGAGACTCGGAGTGGGACTGGGACTGGAACTGGAACAAAATACATACCACCCTCTGGGACAGGCAATAAGGGATGAAGAAGAATGAGAAGAACTTGAGAGAAGAGAAAAGAGAGAAGGAGACTAAGAAAGAAATAACATTAGACGAAGATGGAGATAGGTGACGCGAAAAAGACGGAGGAGGGAGTGAATAAACGGATTAGGAAAAAGTGAAGAGGGCGGGAGGTCAGAGTTAGACGGAAAAAGCTCATTAAAATATATGCAGATAGGACAAATTTAGGGCAGAAGAACGTCTGCCGGGTCTTCTAGTATGAATATTTAATGTAGGTAGCTCATAAGGATTAACTAGAATAATTTTGTATAAATACTAATGTAACATCGCTAATAAAGACAATAATTGGTTCGACGCCAAGACGCAACAAAGTCTTTTCTTTTTGAATATATTATAGGATCTTCGGCCCGAACCAAAATGTTCCTACCACTCGGAAAATAGCCGAGCATCTTCCAAGCCGAAGTTTTCGCCATAAGCAGGAGTGCTGAGAAAAATTTACAGCGGGGATATACAAACGAGAGAATCGCTATACTCAGCGACATTGAGGCTGTGGTCAAGGAACTATCTTCAGTTGAGATTAATTCATCAATAGTTCTTGAGTGCATAGAGAGGTTAAACAGTCTAAGGGCCAATAACACCATTCATTTAGCCTGTACCTGGACACAGAGGAGTGGATGGTAACGAGATTGCCAGGTTGGCGGCGGCTGAAAAGCCAATAGGACTCGAGCCCATCATGCCGATAGGATCACACATAAAAAGGGAAGAATTCACGCAACAACAACAACACTGGTGCGAAAGTCCAAGATAGGAGGGTACAACTCAAAGCGATATAAAGCCATGATTAACCTCCCAAAAAGCAACCCTTGAATTTTAACAGGCATACTCACAGGTCACTGCAGGCTAAAGAGCCACATGCATAAACTAGGTATATCGTCTAGTAGCCTCTGTCGATTCTGTGATCGCGAAGATGAGATTGCAGAACACATCCTGATGGAATGCGATGCAGTCGCGAGAGGAAGACTTAGGAACCTAGGATCACCAAAATTAAAAAGTAGTCGCATACACTCTTTGAAGCCGAGAACCTTTCTGGATTTTCTCAGAGAACTCGGTTTGGGCGAGGTGTTGTGAGGAGAATGAGGGCACAATAAACCAACAGGTCGCAGTACTTAACCTCACAACATATCTATGTATCTATCTACTGGAGTGTCTTCCCCCTCTCCTCTCCTCTCTTCTTTTCCATCCTCTGTTCCTTTTCTTCTCCTTTTCCTTCTTTTCCACAACGAGTACTGCAAATCGCCTAACATGAAAAAGTGATGTGATAAAATGAAAAAATAAATTTCACAGCTAGCATAATTTTTTTTCACTTCAGCGAACGTGAACATCTCACGTCC
Source organism: Eurosta solidaginis (assembly GCF_040869045.1). Lineage (NCBI taxonomy): Eukaryota > Metazoa > Arthropoda > Insecta > Diptera > Tephritidae > Eurosta > Eurosta solidaginis. The sequence continues at coordinate 113,504,176 of NC_090324.1, forward strand.
ACATTTGTGTGTGTGTACATACGCATGCATGTGTGCAAGTTGTCAGCACCCATGCACGTATATGCGGGCATGATTGTGTGCGTGATTTTCCCCTCCTTAAAAACAGAGGACTTTTTCCCGGCTTAGCAGTTTTCATCCACGGGGCAACCAGCCTCTTTCAAGATCGACCACCAAGCAGCTCACATCGCCCAGGAACACCATCGTCATTTTCGATATAAAGGTAACTTTTTATCCATTGTATATTTTCTTTCACTGTAATTATTATAACGAGGATATCCCTCCGGTTTTCTTTTTTTTAATTTCTGTGTGAACCTTCCCGAGTTCGACCCTTGTGGGCCTACCCACTTCCAGTTGACGACGCACTCAGGCCGAACATTGGTCCTTCAGGCCTTTGTTGTGCCCGAGAGAACCCAACCGAAGATGGTACTCTGAGCTAGCAAAGTGCCAAACGTGGTTGGCAGAATCCCTAGCTGTATGATCTCCGCACAGACGTCTGTCCCTAGTACGAGGCGAATTGGGGCGGATGAATAGAATTGCGGATCCGCCAGACGAAGATGTGCGTACGGGGCTGCGATGGCGCTGTCGCTGCTGGTCGTGGGGTCATTCGCTGAAAATTGGATACGACAGCAGCATGGGTCGCAATCCTTTTGTTCTGTCAATGTCTTCCTCGGATACGTAGCAGGCATCCTGGTTGTCCGCCAATGTTGCTGGTAGGGAGTTGGAGCTCCTGGGCGATCTCAACAGTGATGACTGTGGTGGGGTAACATCCATCAATTAATTCGCAAACGAGGTGTAGAGGTCGAAATGACTTTGTTGCTGGTGCTGTGGTCGGGCGCAGAGACCGAGTCTCCGCTCCGGTTCGGTGGATATTTTGATTTCGAGCTGGATGAAGAGGCACAGTCTCGGTTTCAGCGTCCAACGCATACAATGAGATGGAGTAGTCTATCCACTCTCGAGGTTATTCTAGTTCCTCTTCGACTTGGACGCTACATGGCTTGCAGTAGTCCTCGATGAGTAGCTGGTCCTCCTCGTCAATCGAGGCGAAGTGCAGCATCGTGTGATCCTTTTCGCCCCATTAGAGCGGTGATCTAACGCCAAGCAATTTTCGCAGTGGCTCCCACGCATCGCTGCATAGAGGCGCTCCTTGGGTTTTTTTTGGCCCGAAAAACGGGACACAAGCATATGGGGTGTCTTTTAAAACAGACTCGGCATTCCGATGAATAACGCGCTGCGCTCTCTTCCGTTTCATAACGGCAAAACGACCCATTTTCCTGAAAGGATTGCAATATGTTTGAATGGATCGGGTCATTATCAAAGTGCAGGGCCGAGTGGTCATTTTGATAGAGTGAGATAGATCTTTCTCTGTTGCCGCCTTTTTCAGAGTTACGGCGTTATTTGAATGGTGGACGAATTTAATGGTCTTTTTATTTCGTGAAAAAGGTTTTGTATGTGGCAAGACTTATTTAAAAATCACAATAAAATCCTAATCGGCTGAGAATTTTTGTCATGAATTGTCAGATTGGCGATGCTTGCTACGCGACGGTTTCTATCTGCACGTACCAGCGTTTGTAACACTTCAACCATCGTAGGAGTGCGGGTTCAAATCCCACTTCCGGGAGGAAAGGTTTTGAAAAGATTTACTAGGTATAATCGAAACAGCTGTCGCCTTGTCCGTCCTGATGTCACGTTATTTAAATTTTTCCCAAATTATTAAATAAAAGGAAATATATATGTACATACGTCAACTGTCAACTAATAGTTGGAGTTGCTAGAGAGGCGAAGTATGCGAAAATGTTATATGACTTGCGCAAACTTTCGAGTACAATTCATGCGTATAAAATGAGTATTAAATATATTGACTATACATATCTCGATGTATAAATAATTCAGTATGCATGTTTGCATATACAGGGCCGCAGAGAGCCGAGCCGGGCCCCTGGGACAAATCGCGTTTACGGGCCCCCTAAAAAATAAACTCAATCCAGTAAAAAAAATAACATAACATACATACATTTTTCAATTCACATTGTCAGTTTTATTTTATATAAAATAAGATTTTCTGGAGGCCTTACATAAATGAAATGTTAGATTTCATTATTTGATTTACTTACATTAACTTTTTCTAAATATGTACATTTTAAAAGCTTGAATCAGCCCAGGAAGACCTGCCGTGCTTTTTGATATGAAAATTACCTATTCAAAACTAATGCTGCAAGCAAGGCTGGGCTCCGACGCCAATGTTCCAAGGCTTGTCAAGCGATTTTGGCTCATAGTAGAACGTAAAAAATTTTTCACGGGGACAATAGACTAAAAGAAGGCTCTCCTTCAGCCACACTGACTGGAAGTGTGCAAAATATTCTTAATGCTATGCAGATGTTCGCAAATAATACTTTAATCTTCATGTCATGAAATTTGTCAGAAGTTGATATGGTAGCAGCGAATCACATCCCAAATTTGCTAAGTGGATGGCTTTGAGATGAATGATTTCATCTATTAGATCCATAGAAATATCGATACCATAAATCGTGCAGATCGCCGCTGCCTTTTCTCTGAGCTCTTATTCCGTCAGATCCTCATACTTCCACAAAAAACTAAATTCTATCGCAATCTCATTTACGGCTTCGAAACGTCTTGTCATGTTACCAATCAAGCAGTCCAAAAGAAGGTAAAAAATTTGTTATTTGAATTGAGTTTCCGAATCACACTCAGGTGATTCGCCAGGTAATTCATCGAACTGGCGCTTTCTTATCTTTCTTCTTTTCTCTGCGAAGGTATTCACAACTCCTATACTCCCTTCCAAAACCTTACATTTTTAAAGTATGATCGACCATTGATCCCTGAACTTCTTCAACTCATCACTCAGGCTACGTATATTTTCTATTTCCACGTCCAGTGTGGCATTTCTAGCTTGCAGTACCAGATTTCGATGGTTGATTACCATCAACACTTTGAGGCAAATGTAGGCTATGCTTCAATACCTTTCAAATTCGTTACTGTTTCTAAACTCAGATTCAAAAGCTTGATTTCATCAATAGGTTTCAATATTTGGGGAATGTGAGTCGCGAAAGGTTTCACACTATCCACACGAGCAGACCATTGTGTTTGTGACATGCTGTGCAAGGAGCAATTTGTTTTTTCCTTGAGAATTTCCCAACTCTGAGGGCTTGCGCTAAAGATATAAAATTTCTGCATAATACCGAAAAATGTGATGACTTCTGCACAACATTCAGCTACTTGCACTCCACATAGATTTAAACTTTAACTTTAACTTTAAATTTAACTTTAAATTTAACTTTAACTGTAACTTTAACTTTAACTTTAACTTTAACTTTAACTTTGACTTTAACTTTAACTTTAACTTTAACTTTAAATTTAACTTTAACTTTAACTTTAACTTTAACTTTGACTTTAACTTTCACTTTCACTTTAACTTTAACTTTATTTTTAAATTTAACTTTCACTTTAACTTTAACATTCACTTTAACTTTAGCTTTAACTTTAACTTTAACGTTAACTTTAAATTTAACTTTAAGTTTAACTTTAACTTTAACTTTAACCTGTTGCTAACACCGAACCTTTTCGAACCTTTTCGAACCTTTTTTGACAAATATCCGTTACGTTTTTTTTTATTTAGTCGCCAAGCCCGCGATAAAATCTATGCAATAGCTTAAAAATTGGAACTGGTTGTTGTATCGCCGCTTTTTCAGTAATAATTCTTTTAACTTTCTGGAGCTTTCTGCAAGGAGAACTGGCCTATCGTGAAAAAAATCGAAACCCTTATTTCCTTTATGCAGACAATTATTTCTAATAAAAGTCGACAAAATCGATTAATAAACATGCCCACTTTTGTTTATATAACATAAGTGTCAAAAACCTGAGGCCGAATGAACTATAAAATAGAAGCTCTAAGCTATGTATATAAGATGTTATACCCGTGCTTAAAAACCTCGACTTGTTTTATAAAAATTTATTTTTATTACGACAGTTGGTAATACTCTGATTATTTTTCAGCCATTGCCATAAATAAGTAGTTAGCTTTTTTCGGAAAGTTTTTTCTACAATATTAAGACAGATACTTGTTTGTAATCTTTTCGTTTTAGTCTGAAATAATTTATTTATTGCGTTTTGGTATGAAGCTTTTTGGAATTATTCCATCTTGGTTTAAAAATAATTAGATTTTATGCATATAAGTTTGAAAAGATATTATATGCTATTCAAAGAATAGAGGGTTTATTACCACTCTTTCAGCGACACTGCAAAATATGGTTCGAGCATGTGAACTATTTTTGTCTTATTAGTAATCCAATATGGATTACATACCACAGCTCTTGCCTTGCTGGTAAGTACTCTGTTAATGAATATTCTGGGACTTTTCGGAAAATACTCGCCCGTAGGTGTTCCATGGAGTACTCATATTTCGTGGCGGAGTAACCGATACTGGACCAGGACATCACAAACTAAATTGGACTCGTATAATTATCTTGCTCCTTAATTACTCTTTAGGTATTTATATACACATTACCACTTTTTCCACTAACGTAATGTAAAAGTTGTGTGAAATTATTTCGTTTTCTGTGAAAGGTATATTTTTGAATTTTTCCAGAATAGATAAACCCTCTGTTTTTCATACTCAAAAAGGTATGCCGTGTTAGATATATACCATGGTATATTTTTTTAAACTACCGCGAAATTTTGTGGAAATCCGCTTTTGAAATTGTTTACTAAAAGAAAACCTTCAAAATGGTTGGAAGTTTATCAGTCAGCCACTATTTTATTTGTTGAAATTGTACAACATAATATCTAGTCAAACAACTGGTTGTTTCTGCTAATACTTACCATTTTCATGCGTGTAAACCGCTTGACACACAGAGCAAGGCCACATGCGGAGGCTGTTAGTAAGCTGCGCTGTCTCTGGATGGCATGTCAAGTGTTTGCGCAGGGAACCCTCGTTTACGTAATGCTTTCCACATACTGGACATGGGTGGTTGGCTGTACGTCTCTTAGCCAAATACATATCGCTTGACGTAGTTTGTAAACAGCTGGAGGCAGAGTTGTCATTGCAATGGCCTAGCGAAATGTAAGATAAGAGTGTATAAGTATAAGTAATAAATACACTAAGGAAATTTTGATAAAATTTAAAAGCCTTATAACTTCCCGGCACCGCTTCTGTGAAAAAACAATAACAGTCATCATATAAAATAGCCTTTACTTGCGGCTTCGTCCAGAACAAAAATTAAACCGAAACACGTTTTAATTTTTTATTTGGTAAAACATTATAGAGGAAATCATACTAGCAAAAACAAAAAGAAAGTAGTTGAATCAAAATTCGATTTACTGAAAAAATTTTTACAGCGTATTTTTTCTGCGCTCAATTTATCATTGTAAATAGTTGGTGTTATGAAGTTAAGTTTCAAATGTCTGGCAATTACATATGTAGATTGTGTAATTTCGCAAAAAAAAAAACAAACCTTCTGAGTAGTTCTGGAGTTCCTAAAAAGGAAAAAAAGTTCCGACTTTTTAGATAAAAAAAAAAAAGGTTTTGAAATTTGTGCGTGCCAACTTCACGACGCATACGAAATGTCGAAAACAGGCAAATAAAAAACTATATAAGTAGATTTTCCTGGAGCTCTTGAAAAGGAGAAAAAAGTTCTGCGAAATTGCTGCCAATATCCGAATTTTTCCAAAATTCAAAATAAAAAAAAAAATTGTTTGCTCAAAAAAATTGGTGTTCGGAGCAGCCTTTCAATAACCCTGTAGTTCCTGAAAATGAGAAAAAAGTTCTGACTTTTAAGATAAAAAAAATATTTTGAAATTTGTGTATGCCAACTTCACGCATCATGGGAAATGCCGAAAATCGACAGATGAAAAATTGTACTGAGTTCTGGAGTTCGTGAAAAGGAGAAAAAATGTCTGCAAAATTTAGTCCAAATACTCATATTTTTTAAAAATTTGATAAAAGGAACGAAAAGTTGTTCTGATTAGCTTTTTAAAAATTCCGGAGTTCCTTAAAAAGCGAGAAGAATTCTGCAGTCAGTCTCAAATAGTTCTGGAATTCCTTGAAAGCAGAAACAAATGTCTGGTTATTGAGATAAAAGAAAGGTTTTGAAATTTGTAGCTGCCAGCTCCAAGCAGCATCAAATTTTAAAATTTCAAAATAGAGAAAAGAAATCGTTCAGAGTAGATCTCAGAAGTTCTGGAGTTCCTGAAAAGAAGAAAAAACAAGTAAGAAAGGCTAAGTTCGGGTGTAACGAAAATTACATACTCAGCTGCCAAATTTCAGCTTGCAAAACTTTTAAATTACCTTCTTCATTGTCCAAAATTTTACTAATTTTCTATTCTGCGTCATAAGGTCAACCCACCTACCAAGTTTCATCGCTTTATACGTCTCTGGTAATTAATTCTCGCACTTTTTCGGTTTTCCGAAATTTTCGATATCGAAAAAGTGGGCGTGGTTATAGTCCGATTTCGTTCATTTTAAATAGCGATCTGAGATTAGTGCCCAGGAACACATATCAAATTTCTTTAAGATACCTTAAAATTTACTCAAGTTATCGTGTTTACGGACAGACGGACGGACGGACATGGCTAAATTAATTTCTTTTTTCGCCCAGATCATTTTGATATATAGAAGTCTATACCTATCTCGATTAGTTTATGCCGTTACGGGGTACCGTTATGCGTACAAAATTAATAGATTCTGTGAGCTCTGCTCAGCTGAGTATAAAAAATTAAAATTAAAAAAATGTTCTGAGTAGCTTTTCAATAGCTCATGAGTTCCTCAAAGGAGAAAAAAACTGGCATTTTAGATAAAAAAAATGTTTTGAAATTTGTGCATACCAACTTCACGCAGCATAAATTTTTAAAATTTGACAAGAAATAAAACAAAGTTGTTCTGAGTAGATTTTCAAAGTTCTGGCGTTCCAAAAAGAAGAAAAAAAATTGTGCCAATATTCGCATTTTTCCGAAATCGAAAATTTTAAAATTAACAAAAAGTAGGTGGTCTGAATACCTTTTTAATAGCTCTAGAATTTCTGAAACGGTTGTTCTCCGCTCTCAAGCTGTGACTTTTAAATGAAAATTGCTGAAAATTTAAAAAATTTGTTCTGAGTAGATTTTCAAAAGTCCTGAAGTTCCTGATAGGGATAAAGAAAGATCTGCATAATAACGGCCAATATCCAAAATACAAAAGTTTTAAGAAAAATTTTAAATTAAAAAAATTGTGATTCCATGTTCAGAAAAAGTGTTGAAATTTATGTATACCAAGTTCTCGCAGCATAAAATTTTAAAATTTTTTAAAAAGGCATAAAGCATGTAAGGATGGGACTGTCCTCGGCTGTGCCGAAGACTTCATACATATCATGAAAAATTGTATCTCTTTCGTTACATCCGAATAATCAGCTGCATAAGATATGCATCTTCTTCTTCTTAATATATAAAAATCACGTGTCACTATGTTTGGCGCCAATGGACTCCGAAACTACTGAACCGATTTTGAATTTGTTTTGCACTAACTTGAAATATAAGTTTGATCTAACTTGAAATATAAGATAGGTTATATCTCAGTTTATAGTCGAAATATTATTTTATTTCAAAGTTTTTTATTTGTTTATACGTAATAATAAAATGTTACGGATACGCACCGGCACTCACATTTTCAGGGGTGCGAATATACTTCCGTGTAATTGGTTGGTGTTTAATTATACAACGTGCTTATCAATAAAAAATATTATAGCGAATGATATCAAGTATAGCACATCATCAGGAGAGTCTTTAGTTGTTCCAGGTGGAATTTTTAAGCCGCATTTCAGAAACAACGAAAATCTGCATTTCGTTGTAATATTATAGTGAAATGTAAAAAATAAAAATCTATATATAAAAAACAAATAAGGAAGGCTAAGTTCGGGTGTAACCGAATATTACATACTCAGTTGAGAGCTATGGAGACGAAATAAGAGAAAATCTCCATGTAGGAAAATGAACCTAGTGTAACCCTGAAATGTGGTTTTATGACATGTGTATCCAATGGAAGGTATTAAAGAGTATTTTAAGAGAGAGTAGGCCATAGTTCTATGGATGTTCGCCATTTAGAGATATCGCCATAAAGGTGGACCAGGGGTGACTCTAGCATATGTTTGTACGATATAGGTATCAAATGAAAGGTGTTAATGAGTATTTTAAAAGGGAGTGTGCCTTAGTTGTATATGTGAAGGCGTTTTCGAGATATCGCCATAAAGGTGCACCAGGGGTGACTCTAGAATGTGTTTGTACGATATGAGTATCAAATTAAACGTAATAATGAGGGTTTTAAAAGCGAGTGGCCCTTAGATGTATATGTGAAGGCGTTTTCGCGATATCGACCAAAATGTGGACCAGGGTGATCCAGAAAATCATCTGTCGGGTACTGGTAATTTATTTATATATGCAATACCACGAACAGTATTCCTGCCAAGATTCCAAGGGCTGTTGATTTCGCCCTGTGGAACTTTTTCATTTTCTTCTTCTTAATATGGTAAGTGTCACAGCCATTTTACAAAGTTTTTTCTAAAGTTATATTTTGCGTCAATGAACCAATCAAATTACCATGTTTCATCCCTTTTTTTGTATTTGGTAAAGAACTATGGCATTTTTTTAATTTTTCGTAATTTTCGATATCGAAAAAGTGGGCGTAGTTATAGTCGGATTTAGGCCATTTTTTATGCGAAGATAAAGTGAGTTCAGATAAGTACATGGACTAAGTTTAGTAAAGATATATCGATTTTTGCTCAAGTTATCGTGTTAACGGCCGAGCGGAAGGACAGACGGTGGATTGTGTATAAAAACTGGGCGTGGCTTCAGCCGATTTCGCCCATTTTCACAGAAAACAGTTACCGTCATAGAATCTATGCCCCTGCCAAATTTAAGAAGGATTGGTAAATTTTTGTTGGACTTATGGCATTAAAAGTATTCTAGACAAACTAAATGAAAATGGGCGGAGGCACGCCCATTTTGAAATTTTCTTTTTATATTTTGTTGAATGTTGCTTAATTTACTTATATACAGTAAAGATATTAAATTTTTTGTTAAAATTTGACTTTTAAAAAATTTTTTTTTAAAAAGTGGGCGTGTTCTACATCCGATTTTGTTAATTTTTATTTAGCACATATATAGTAATAGTAGTAACGTGGCTGCCAAATTTCATCATGATATCTTCAACGACTGCCAAATTACAGCTTGCAAAACTTTTAAATTACCTTCTTTTAAAAGTGGGCGGTGCCACGCCCATTGTCGAAAATCTTACTAATTTTCTATTCTGCCTCATAAGGTTAATCCATCTACCATGTTTCATCGCTTTATCCGTCTTTGGCAATGAATTATCGCATTTTTCGGTTTTTCGAAATTTTCGATATCGAAAAGTGAGCGTGGCTATAGTCCGATATCGTTCATTTTAAATAGCGATCTGAGATGAGTGCCCAGGAACCTACATACCAAATTTCATCAAGATACCTCAAAATTTACTCAAGTTATCGTGTTAACGGCCAGACGGACGGACATTGCTCAATCAAATTTTTGTTCGATACTGATGATTTTGATATATGGAAGTCTATATCTATTTCGATTCCTTTATACCTGTACAACCAACCGTTATCCAATCAAAGTTAATATATTCTGTGAGCTCTGCTCAACTGAGTATAAAAAGGTTAAAATGTGTGTCAGTTCGTTGCCGGTGTTTGAAGAGATGCGTCGGTCGATTTTGTTCAAACTTTCACACAAGATCGCAAGGTAAATAATAAATATGTGAGTTTTGCTTTTTCCGCTTATTGCCCCAGATATGCCATGGTTTGTGAATAAAATAGTTGAAACATGGTGACCTTGCAAAACATAAAAAAATTCTTCATATCACCAACCAACTTAATTTTTTTTTTTATAAAATTTCCGGAACACACCTAATATGTCGTTTCAGTTATGCAATATCAGAGCTACACTTTGACCGTGTCGCTAGAAGCAGATAGCGACATTAGCCCTGTCGTTTCTATGCTACACACAAATATATGTACATATATACGCAATGTATGACAACAATGCTGCATACACAACTATACATACGTTTGCACTTGTTAAGCCAACAGTAAAATAGATTTTGGAATTTTGATTGGCAGTTGTCTTTCGTCCGCGTCCTGGCGCAGTTGAAATAAAGGGAAACTTGCTTTTAAATCGCCTACTAACACTTTTATTTGTATTACAGTCGTTCCGAAATGGTATGTTTGATTGTTACTATATATTCAATTCACAGAGATTTTCATAACCAATTTGGGTTTATTTTCTAACACCTAGTTTGGGTTTGCCAGTATGTCAAATTAGGTCAAGTCTTCAAAAAAACCTAATTTGGTTTCCAGAACTGTGGAAATTCAGATTTGAATTGGGCGTTCGAATATAAACCCAAATGAGAATTTTTTTCGTGAGGGCAGGCTCAAAAATTATTAATATATCAAATATTAAGGGAATTAACTAGATAAATGATATGTATGAAAACCATTCGACATGTTTTGTTTTTAGGATGATGATTCAGTGAGAAGAAACAACAAAAGACCAGCTGCAAGAAGTATTGATTCGTATTTTTTTAAGCTTCCAAATTTGCAAAATACAGTTAATGAAGAAACTAATGTCACGGCAGAAGCAATTAATTTTGTTAAAGGCGATTGTGTTAATAATACCGCAGTCATCGACGTACAGCCTTCGGCAACTCTTATAATTGCATCAGGTCAACACTCAGTTCAGAATAAATTCGATATAGGTTTTTTTGTAGAGAACAAACATTTGATGGATGATTATACAAAATTCAAATTACTGAAAGAACCATGGTCACCACCGAATGATTACGTATTTCCTTTTTCAAATCATAATAAGAAAGGAAAAATTGAAAAACGATACTTTCGACGTCACTATTTGATCGAAAACGAGTGGTTGGTTTACTCGGACATTTCGAAAGGCTGTTTTTGTAAGTATTGGTTCATATTTGCAAGTGACACTGAGAATCCGCGATCTAATATGTTTTGAATAAACTTGTAAAGTTACCGTTGTGTTCATTCGCTAAATTATCTGGTAAAGATGGTGCTATAGCGTGCCACGCATCTAATAAATATCACATCTAAGCCGTTCTTGCTGCTTCTGATTTTATTAAGTCATATGAAAATCCCGAAAAAGATATTTCAAATATACTCAACTCTCATCGCGTTGCTCAAATTGAAAAGAACAGAAACTTATTGCGTGTTATGATCCAGAATGTAATATTTTTGGGGCGTCAAAATCTTGCATTCAGAGGTCATCGAGATGATGGTCCACTGGATCCTCATGAATCTTCAGTGAATCAGGGTAATTTTCGCGCTCTTCTTCAGTACCGAGTCGCTGCTGGTGATACTGTATTAGAAAATCATTTACAAACTGCATCTTCTAAAGCCACGTATATAAACAAAACCACGCAAAATGAGTTAATAAACTATTGGAAAGAAGAAATTCAAGATATTTTGATAGACAGGATAAGGAATGCAGACTGTTATGCAATTGAATTTGATGAGACAACAGATTCAGGACATATTGAACAACTCAGCCTTTGTTTGCGTTATATTCATGAAGGTAGAATTCGGGAAGATTTTTTAACATTCGTGGACGCTTTTGATTCAATCTGTCAAGAAGATGTTCATAATGAAGAGAAACGGCTCACAGGAATAGCATTAGGTCATATAGTTGTTGATATTCTGAAAAAATTCGGGCTCGATTTCCTTAAGTGCGTTGGCATCGGAACAGATAGCTGTTCAGTCATGGTTTCAGAAATAAAAGGGGCTGTTCAAGAAATTGTTAAATTTTGTTTATACGCTAGATCTTGTCGGTGTTTCAATCATGCACTCAATAACTCACTTGCAAAAACGTCAAATGTTCCTCAAACAAGAGATTGCATGGCTTTGATGAAAAAAATTATAAGTTTTGCTAATTTTTCAGGTAAACGTCACCTGGTTTTCAAAAAGCATCTCAATGAATCTTTGAGTGGACTGTGTGAGACACGTTGGTCAGAAAGACATGATGGTGTTATACAATTTTAAGACAGTATCACAGAAATTGTAAATGCTTTTAAGGAATTCACAACATGGCAGGACTCGAAAACGACTTCAGAAGCTCGTTCGTTGACAAAGGCAATTTGCGACACAGAATTCATAATATTAATGATTTGTTTGAGCAATGTTCTTTCAGTAACGCGACCATTGAGTCTACTTTTACAATCTCCTTCTATTGATTTGAATCATGCTACTGAAGCTTTGAATAGCACACTCAATATACTCCAGAATTATAGAGCGAATGCAGATGGTAAGTTTTCGGCATTGTTTGAAAAAATTACGAGTTTGGCTGATCAATTAGATTTTGAGATTCATATTCCGCGTCTAATAAGTAGACAAATATATCACTCGAACTGTACCGCATCTACTGCCGAAGAGTATTATCGAAAAGCGATTTTTATTCCTTTATTAGACCATATTATAATTGACCTTCAAGAAAGAATGCCAGAAGAAACGTTGGACGTTTTTAATTTGAATTTACTTCTGCCATCGAAAATTGTACAAAATGATAATCTTTCAAAGAAAAAAATGCTTTGAAACTGGTGAAATCTATAGGCGAATGATACTCATATTTCTTGAAGAAAAACGAAAAAAATACCGTCCATTTGACAGGAGAGTATGAAGTTTGGTCCGAACTCTGGACAAAAAAGCTCGAGCAAAAATCGATACCAAAATCGGCAGTAGAAGTTCTAGATCACTGCGACGAAAATGCTTTTCCACTGATAAGGATTCTATTGAACATTTTGGCTACATTGCCGGTCAGTAATGCTTCTCCTGAAAGAAGCTTTTCTACCCTTCGGCTATTAAAAACATGGTTACGAACAACTATGACTGAAGATAGGCTCACTGGCTTAACACTTTTACACGTATATACATTATGATATTAAAATCGACGTTGAAGACATAATAGAAAGATACGCAAAAAAAGGGAAGCGAAAAATTGATTTTATTATATAGAATTGTTTCATAACAGCTTGACGTTAATTTATGAAAAATAATAATGTATACCGTTTCAAAAACATCTTTGTAACAAAGCTACATATATATTCTGTCGACGAATATATTGAAATAAACTTAATACCAATAAACAAAATTATTCATCTCTTTTTTTCCTTTTTTGATTGCTGCAATAGATATAGATTCAAAATAACTCCACTTAGTTAAAGCCACAAGTGAAACTTTCTTATCAGAAAGAACTAGCTTCTACCCTTGAGCTGTATAAAATCATTTCTTGATTGTTTTTTGTTCGAATTCTTTCAATTAGTTGAGCTAATTTGAGTGCTTAAAGATAAATTCGATACTTTTATTTGTAATTATGTCAAAATGGTGTTCTGAAGTTAATCATTAATTTATATTACTGACTTCCATGGCAAAAATGGATTTTGAGCTTTCGGCCATGATCGCCCCCCCTCATCTGGATACCTGTATCCGCCCCTAGAGGGAGGAGTGAATAAAAGGATTAGGAAAAGGTGAGGAGGGGGGAGGGCAGAGTCAGACGGAAAAAGCTTGTTGAAATGTATGCAGATAGGCCAAATTTAGGGCAGGGCCGGGTCTTCTTGTATCTATATATATTGTTACGAATATTAGCAACACTAAGGGGTACTGTCATCTCTAAGCGATGCTAAGGCAGTGACATGTATGCACATAAATAGATCAATCATTATGTCTACACATACGTTTGTATACGCAGCGGAGAAGAGACGCACAAACACATGCAGATATCTTATCTGAGATGCTCCAAAAAGTATGCAATTATAATTGTGGAAGTGTCACTCACAAATAAACGCGCATATGAGAAGCTATACACGTGCATCTGTAGTTATAATTATATAGCAGTATAGGAAGTCCAGCGAATTAAAACGCAGCGGCTGCGCTGGCTAGGCCATGTTATGCGAATGAAAGATGATGCTCCGGCCAAGAAAGTGTTTGTATCGGAACCCGCCTATGGAAGCAGAGGTAGAGGGCGGCCCCCACTCCGTTGGAAGGACCAGGTGGAAAACGATTTAAACTCCCTTGGTGTGACCAATTGGCGACGGTTGGCGGAGCGACTGGCGCGCCTTGTTGGACGGCCATAACCGTTTAGACGGTGAAGCGCCAATTAAGTAAGTAATAGCAAGTAAATTCTGGAAGAGCCTAGAAGTATGCAAACGAGAAATCGCACAGTATAAAAGCAGCGACAGTGGAGGCGCGACAATCACTTTCATTTAATCAAGCTATTGGTTGCGAAGTATCAGTGTTATTGTGAAGTACTTTGATAAAGGCCATTTTGCATTATTAAATATTGGAGTTATTTCTTCAACCGTTTAGTGATTCGAACGTTAGCAGAAGGTTGCAAATAAGAGGATTTGCAATAAATTCGATACAATTGGTGTCAGAAGAGGAATTGTTGGAAAAATTCCGAAGATTGGGAATACAACTTGGACATGGCAAAGTTGAGTGAATTGACGATCCAGCAATTTAAGGAGGAGTTTGAAGTCCGTGGATTGGCTACTTTTGGAAATAAATCCCAGTTACAAAGACGACTAAGTGTAGCTATGGTATTTGAAGGAATCAATGCTGAGGAGTATGTTTTTCATTTTGATAGCGACAAAACAACAAAAAAAAATGGAAGAAAAAAACGAAACACCGCAAACAGTGCCGAGCACAATATCTGCACAAACATCGAAAATGGCATCTCAGCTGGAGGCACGCATTTCAGAAATGGCGTCGCAAATTTCATCTCAATTGGAAGAACAGAAGGCATATATGTCATCTCAACTGGAAGCGCAAGAGGCACGTTTATCTGGAATGTCGACACGAATTTCGGAACAGGTATCATCGCAGCTCTTTGCGAAACGGGAAGAGCAGGATGCAAAAATTTTACAACTTGAGGACAAAATTTATGCCGAGATAGCAGCGTTGAAAAGTCTTATGCAACAACTAAATCGCCCAGCTGTTCCAGCGAGCAATCCGAAGGTAAAAGCTCCATCTGTTGACGGTTCTTTTCCTTTCCAGGTATTCAAGCTTCAATTTGAGAAGACTCCAGCAGTGAACAACTGGAATGCTGAAGATAAAGTTGCTGCACTGTTCGTGGCATTGAAAGGGCCTGCAGCTGAAATCATACAGACAATTCCAGAGTACGAACGGAACAACTATGAAACATTGACGAGCGCTCTAGAGAGACGTTACGGAAGCGAGCATAGGAAACAGATATATCAAATTGAGTTGCAAAATCGCTACCAAAAAGCGGATGAGGCTTTGCAGGAATTTGCGTCGGATATCGAAAGACTGGCCCATCTAGCAAATGCGGACGCACCCGTGGAATAACCGGTAAGGGTAAAAATCCGGAGCTTCATAAATCGCATACCAGATGTGGAAGCGAAACGAGCTACTAACATTTTCTGAAACGGTATCGCATGCACTGACTCAGAAAACAGCCTCTTTTTTGAGTAAGCCAGATCACAAAGCTCATCGCGTGGAAGTGGAAAGGCCAGACTGGGTAGGCACAATTTTGGAAGCGCTGAAGGGGTTACAACAGAAAAATTCCGGAGTTATGAAGTGTTTCAAGTGCAGTAACCCAAGTCACATTGCACGTCATTGCAGCACCGGTCCTGGTAGTTCCAACTTGGGTGGCCGGAAACGCAAAGCGGGAGGAGATGAGCAACAGCGTGCCAGATATTAAAATCGAGAGTTAGCTCCAGCTGTTGAATGCCCTGTCTCGAAAATTGGAAGAAAATCGAGTAGTCTTAACGTCAGAGGAAATGTGGATGGCAAAGAACGTGTACTGACTGTCGATACGGGCGCATCTCATTCCTTGATCCGATCTGATTTGCTCAACAGGAGAGTAAAGCCATTACCTGGAGCAATATTGCGTACGATTACTGGCGAGTGTAACCAAGTCCAGGGAGAAGTGAAAAGCCATTACCTGGAGCAAGATTGCGTACGATTACTGGCGAGTGTAACCAAGTCCAGGGAGAAGTGGTATGTGAAGCCTTAATTGGGGAAGTCATGGTTCTACACAAATTCGTTGTAGCAGAGATTTTTGATGAAGTCATATTGAGAGTGGACTTCTTAGTTGACTATGACATCAGGATCGACATGCAGAGAAGGACTATGCGTTTTAAGACCAGTATATACCACTTAACTTCAGCTTGGCGAAAGGGTTCAGTAGTAATCGAATACTGGTGGAGAAGGCTCGACAAAGACCACGAAAGTCAAAGGCAAAGGTTGATGGATCGAATGGGCCAAATAAAGCGAAATCAAAAGTACCTGCGAGAGAAACACTGGCATTGACAAAAACAAATGGACGCACAAAAACGAAGGAACGAATTTTCCGGAAAGTATGCAAGGGTGGTTTCAAGCCAGCGCGCACTACTCTTGTGAAACGTCAAGACGATACTGATGATACAAAGTCAATCCGTCAAGATCAAGCTCTGCGAAGTAGTTCTTCATTGGCCAAAGAACAGAGTTTGAGGGAACGGCGCAGGGTAATGAGTAGTAAGATGAAACACTGACATGACAAGAACTTTAATTCGGAAGGTTTCTTGGAGGGAGATTTGCTACTGCTTTACAACGGCGGAAAGGTGTTCCATCCAAATATCGGGGCACTTGGGAAGGCCCGTACAGAGTTGTGAAGAGGACCAGTGATGTCATCTACCGCATACAAACAATTGGGAAACCACGGAATAGAAGGGTGGTTCATTTGGAGAGGCTAGCAGCGGTTAGATCGAGAGATTTTTCTGATCGGATACTGTCATCTCTAAGCGATGCTAAGCAGTGACTTGTATGCACATCAATAGATCAATCAGATATCTTATGTGAGATGCTCCCAAAAGTATGCAATTATAATTGTGTAAGTGTCGCTCACAAATACACGCGCATATGAAAAGCTATACACGTGTATCTGTAGTTATAATTATATAGCAGTAACTAAGTAAATTCTGGAAAAGCCTAGAAGTATGCAAACGAGAAATCGCACAGTATAAAAGCAGCGACAGTGGAGGCGCGACAATCAGTTTCATTTAAGCAAGCTATTGGTTGCGAAGTATCAGTGTTATTGTGAAGTACTTTAATAAAGGCATTTTTTAATTAATAAATATTGGAGTTATTTATTCAACAGTTGAGTGATTCGAACTTAGCAGAAGGTTGCAAATAAGAGGATTTGCCATAAATTCCTTACAATATAAAATTCAAATTATGTATCTATGTAGGTATAGATCGAGTTGCGTCCTAAACGGATTGACCGATCATAACCAAATTTACACAACCCACTAGAAACCTTCCAAGGATGGTCATAGGCTAAAAATAATATCGATATATAAAAAGGGCGTGGCACCTCACATGCAAAATGAATATTTGGTACTACATAACTCTGAAGGTATTCATGCTAGAACACTGAAATTCAGTAAGGAGTTATATGAGGTCAATCCCAAACACCCCCAAGAAAATGTGGAGTGTGGCAGAAGGGGGCGTGGCACCTCCCATATAAATGGAATTTATCACACTGCATATCTCTGGATGTAGTAATGGTAGGATAATGAAAATTGGTAAGGAGTTGTATGAGGTTAAGTCCTAACACCTCCAGTAAAACGTGGAATTGGGGAATAGCGGACCCCTACAAATGGGATTTTTCAGAATTATGGTTGCCGTACAAACTTAGATTATTACAACAGCTAACGTTTGGCTACAGAATTGTTTGGCTGTTATTCCTTTTGGATATTTATTAATCTTCCGCCGTTAAAATTTTTTGTTAACTTCAGTATATCCACATCTTCTATCTATATATATATAAATTTAAAATTATGAATGTTTGTATGTAGGTATAAATCGGGTTGCGTCCTAAACGTATCGGCCGATCACAACTAAATTTGAATCAACCACTAGAAACCTTCCAGAGATGGTCGTAGGCTAAATATAACTTCAATAGAAATAAATAATAGTTTAAAAAAACTAAAAAAACACGCTTTTATAGCTAGCCGAACTAAATAAATAATAATTTAAAAAAACTAAAAAAACACGCTTTATTGCTAACCGAAATAAAAAATAGAAAATAATTTTCAATTAAAAAGAGTTTATATAACAATAGTAGAAGGTCAAACAATCATTTATAGTTAATCACCTCAAAATAAAATTATAATAAAATTTAAGTTATTAACAGAATAATTTAATTCGCAGTAAAAAGCGTGGGGTGCTTGATATTGAATGTTACAATCATTCTATTGGAAATTATCTGAGAGGAATGATGTGAAATGTAGTCAAATGCTACCCACGCTTTTTACTGTGAATTAAATTATTCTGTTAATACCTTAAATTTTATTATAATTTTATTTTGAGGTGATTAACTATAAATGATTGTTTGACCTTCTTCTACTGTTATATAAACTCTTTTTAATTGAAAAATATTTTCTATTTTTTATTTCAATAAAAGCGTGTTTTTCTAGTTTTTTTATACTATTATTTATTTAGTTCGGTTAGCTATAAAAGCGTGTTTTTTTA
Organism: Eurosta solidaginis; assembly: GCF_040869045.1. NCBI lineage: Eukaryota > Metazoa > Arthropoda > Insecta > Diptera > Tephritidae > Eurosta > Eurosta solidaginis. Next base: position 113,522,736 of record NC_090324.1, read on the forward strand.
ATTTTTTTGAACTATTATTTATTTTTAATTTTTTAGTTCAAGTAATTTTAAAAGTTTTAGTCCAGAGTGATGAAACATCGAAGCGCCAGCGGTCCATGGATGAAACCAACCCCACGGAACCGAAAAGGGCCAAGACGCAGGGAAGCTAGACGTGGTCTTTCGCCGAAATTGCCAAGGGTCGACAGATCATTGGCATTATAGACGAGAGCAGCGAAGATGGCAGGATCCCGAAACAACAGTGGAAGTGGATCGAGGCCGCGCTCGCTACGGTGGCCGTTAAGGTTAAGAAAGACAACCCTGGTCCACCGCCATCTTACACCGATGCAGGGTGGTTCCAGTGCAATGTGAAGCTAATTACCTGTGACGACGCCAGGTTGGTAAACCTCTATAGGGCCGTCGTCCCGCTGATAGGGGTGGTATATCCGGGCGCGCGCCTCAAGGTAGTGTAGGCGCGTTATATGCCCTCACAACCAAGGGCTAGAGCCTGGGTTCCAATGACACCAACGGACCCAACTGACATCCTGGAGCTGCTCCAGGAGTACACCCCAAACGGGTTTGGAAGTCTACCCGCATAAAACCGAGCTTGTTCTCTTTACGAGGAGGTACAAAGTACCAAATCTTACATCGCCAAGAATTGGGGGTACGATCTTAGCGTTTAGCGATCAAGTCAAGTATTTGGGAGTCATTCTGGATAGGAAGCTATTATGGAGTGACCATATAGTGGAGGGATCCAAGAAGGCAGCAGCAGAGCTGTTCACCTGCAAGAGGGCAATTGGCACCTCCTGGGGATTCTCCCCTAAAGTGTCCTACTGGATTTACACAGCCATTGTGCGCCCGATTCTTCTTTATGGTGCCTTGGTCTGGTGGCCTACACTAGCTAAAAGTACCTATCTTAAAATGGTTCAAAAGGTGCAACGGAGTTCGGAGCTCTGCATTACCGGGGCTCTCGGTTCCACTCCAGATTCCCTTACATACATACATGGATACATAGATAGAAACAGGAAAAGCTAATAAAAGCGTGTTAAAAAGGGCTCCAGTATGCTCTTTCGTAGATGTGCCATGCATCCACTTCTATCATTAATAAAGGAATGAGTTTTTCGCATTATGCGCAAGGTTTCAAATCTATGGTCATTTGGTGTGGTCATAAGTTCAATTGACCTTATGTCCGTTAACCTTATGTCACCCCACCATCACATTATTGCATTGTCATCGAGCCTTGATACGTGTGCAAAGTTTCAATCAAAGTTATGGCCATTCAAAGTGGTAATAAGGCCAATTGACCTTATGTCCGTTTACCTTATGTCACCACACCATCACATTAATGCATTGTCATCGACCCTTGATACGTGTGCAAAGTTTCAATCAAAGTTATGGCCATTCAAAGTGGTAATAAGGCCAATTGACTTTATGGCCATTGACCTTATGTCACCCCACCCTCACATTATTGCATTATCATCGAGCCTTGATATGTGTGCAAAGTTTCAATCAAACTTGTAGCCATTCAAAGTGGTAATAAGACCAATTGACCTTATAGCCGTTGACCCTTTGTCACCACACCATCACATTAATGCATTGTCATCGGTCCTTGATCGTATGCAAAGTTTCAAATTAATCAGACTTCTAGAAACCGCTGAAAATTAAGCTCAAAGATTCCGTTACATACAGGCCAATCTAATAAAAGCATGTTAAAAAGAGGGTGACACCTAAAATAAAAACGGAATGTTTGATAGAGCATAACTCTGGAAGTATTCATGCAAGAACATTGAAATCCAGATTGGATCAATCCCTAACACCACTAATAAAATAAAGGGTGTGTAAGAAGGGGCCTGGCGGCCACCGTGGTGTGATGGTATCGTGCTCCGCCTACCACACCGTATGCCCTGGGTTCGCACCCCGGGCAAAGCAACATCAAAATTTTAGAAATAAAGTTTTTCAATTAGAAGAAATTTTTTCTAAGCGGGGTCGCCCCTCGGCAGTGTTTGGCAAACGCTCCGAGTGTATTTCTGCCATGAAAAACTATCAGTGAAAACTCATCTGCCTTGCAGATGCCGTTCGGGGTCGGCATAAAACATGTAGGTACCGTCCGGCCAATTTGTAGGGAAAAATCAAGAGGAGCACGACACAAATTAGAAGAGAAGCTCGGCCTTAAATCTCTTCGGAGGTTATCGCGCCTTACATTTATTTTTATTACTTAAGAAGCGGCGTGGCACCTCCCATACAAATGGAATAATGAAAATTGGTATGGAGCTATATGACGTTAAGTTCTAACAGCACCAGTAATATATGGAATTGAAAAAAATAACAAGACAAACTTAGGTTATTTCAACACGTAAAATTTGATTGCAGAGTTGGGTTTGGCTGTTATTCCTTTAGTATTCTTTCATGTTATCTTTAGGATTGGTATTTTTGGATACGCATGGAGGAACCGGAAAAAAACAATTCTGTTTAATTTGATATTAATTGACGTAATTTTAAGGTGTAATGATCATCCCAAAGGTGGTGCTTTCCTGTTACTTGCTGGAACAGCCGCAGTTGAAGTAAATGCGTGCCTTTTCGTCTATAGACGGCCTTACGTACACAAATTTACTCTCTTTAGCAATATGAGAGGGCATTTTGGCGGAAACACTTCAGCAGCAGCTTTTGCTAAACCACTTATTGAAATTAATTATGGCAAAATTCCTATTTTTTACTAACAGATTTTCCGGCAAAGTTTTTGAGAAATTATGACATCACCTGCAGCTTTAATATCTAATTATTCTTCCACTTTCACTCTATTAACACAGTCGTGGAAGAGTCCCAAACTGTGCATATCCGATTGAGTTTGTTAGCTCTTTTGAGCCATCAAAAATTTCTACTCATCGCTTGATACTTAAAAAAGGGTCCATAATATCATAATATTTATGCTTCGTTAATTCGATTATCCACGCTTATGTAGTGGTACAAGGCTTCTCATCACAAAACTTTTACGGATGTCATAGAAGGAATTCATTTTATCGGAAAATTTCGAAAACAAAAAAGTTTAAAACCAAGAATTCCATTGATGCCTCAAATTTCCTATCCCTATCAATGAAGCTCAAGGACGATCCTTAGATGCAAATCAAGGGATTGATGAGCGCAATACAAACCTTTATAGCTTCAGAGCTTCTGCAACTCAATTGTCAACCTCACTAACGCGAGGAGAATCATGTTATAAATATAAATATATCATACAACAACAGTCATTAGCTGTAGCAGAAGTCAATCATACCAACTCATATTTTACCCATGGCCAGTTTCGCGTTGCCTGCATATTTTTATAGAAACGTGGTGTAAACCCCACGGGCATAAGCGAGTATAATAATATTTATGCTTCGTTAATTCGGTTCTCCACGCTTATATAGTGGGACAAGGCTTCTCATCACAAAACTTTTACGGATGTCATTGAAGGAAACTTTCGAAAACAAAAAAGCTTAAAACCAAGTATTCCATTGACCCGATAGATTTGTTTTTTTTTTTTTTATTTTAAATGCCTCAAATTTCCTATCCCTATCAATAAAGCTCAAGGACGATCATTAGATGCGAATCAAGGGATTGATGAGCGCAATACAAACCTTTAAAGCTTCAGAGCTTCTGCAACTCAATTGTCAACCTCACCTACGCGAGGAGAATCCTGTTACAAATATAATTATATGATACAACAACAGTCATTAGCTGTAGCAAAAGTCAATCTTACCAACTTATATGTTGTTCAGACCAAATTCTTTATGAAATTGTTTGCTGGGTTGGAGCTGTTTTGGTCGATTTGTATAAAGAAAAAACCAAGAGTTTTTAATTTTCTCTTCTATGCATTTCGACGCATCCGCGTCATCATCAGGAAGTCTATTATATTTTCAAACAAATAACATGAAAAATACAAAACGAATCATTATTTTCAATAAACATTACAAATTCAACATTAAAACAATAACTCACAATAATTTAATTAGTTGTACAAACACAATAATATCACAGGTTCAGGACAAACGATACATTCATTTTTCTTATTTTCTATTTTTTTTTATCATTTTTTATTATTGCTGTATAAGCGCTATTTGTATTGTCAATGTCTTCTTTAAAATTCATGACATTCGTCATATGTTGTTGGATGCGGAGACTTTCCAGTGTCATCCTCCTTTTGCATCTTCTCTCAACATCTAAAATTCTTGCGTTCCCAAAATCAGCTGTATGATCGTTGTCAGTCACGTGTTGAGAAAGCGCGTTATTTCTTTTTCTGTTTTTTGCGTCCATTTCATGTTCGTGTATTCTCGTTCTCAATGCTCTTTTCGTTGTGCAATGTAACATTTATTGCAGGCATTGTTGTTGTTACCGTTGCATTGAATTTTCCCTGCAAAAATCGCGAGTACTCCATGCATGTATGTGCAGAGTAATCCATGGAGTACCCACAGTCCAATAAATATGGTGTAGTGATTACAATCGTTAAACACGAGCATTGATCGGGTTACAATATGTTCGTGTAGAAACATGAGTTGGTCCATTGCTGCATTACAGTGGAGTAGAATGGTAAGTACTCGAGTGGACCACATGATCCAACGATTTTTGCAGGGTTATACATTGTTGTTCCTTGTCTATTTTGTCTTTTGTTTTTGTAAAAAAACGATTAAGTGTATTGTGTGGTTTGTGAGCAAATGTTATGTTGTCTTTTTTCATAATTCTCCTGAGCAATTGATTACTTGTTAGTCCGGGTATGTAGGTAACTCCAATATAAGTTTGGTTTGTGTTTGCTTCTGTTTGTCCATTTGATGAATTAGGGTGGTCAATTTCTTATGTCGTATTAATTATAAGCTTTTCTATTAGTGTATTCGGGTAGCTATTTTTGAAGAGAATATTTTTTATTTTCATCTTGTTTTCTTCTATGAAATCGCCGTCACTTAGCTTACAAACTCATGTTTTACCAATGGCCAGTTACGCGTAGCTTGCATATTTTTATAGAAACGTGGGGTAAACCCCACGGGCATAGTATAAAACAAGTAAGGAAGGCTAAGTTCGGGTGTAACCAAACATTACATACTCAGCTGAAAGCTATGGAGACAAAATAAGGGAATATCACCATGCAGGAAAATGAACCTAGGGTAACCCTGGCATGTGTTTGTATGACATGGGTATCAAATGGAAGGTATTAAAGAGTATTTTAAGAGGGAGTAGGCCATTGTTCTATGGGTGGACGACATTTAGGGATATCGCCATAAAGCTGGACCAGGGGTGACTCTAGAATTCGTTTGTACAATATGGGTATCAAACGAAAGGTTTTAATGAATATTTTAAAAGGGAGTGGGCCTTAGTTCTATAGGTGGACGGCTTTTCGAGATATCGCCATAAAGGTGGACCAGCGTGACTCTAGAATTTGTTTGTACGATATGGCTATCAAATGAAAGGTGTTAATGAGTATTTTAAAAGGGAGTGGTGATAGTGTGTATATGTGAAGGCGTTTTCGAGATATTGACCAAAATGTGGACCAGGGTGACCCAGAACATCATCTGTCGGATACCGCTAATTTATTTATATATGTAATACCACGAACAGTATTCCTGCCAAGATTCCAAGGGCCATTCATTTCGCCTTGCAGAACTTTTTCATTTTCTTCTACTTAATATGGTAGGTGTCACACCCATTTTGCAAAGTTTTTTCTGAAGTTATATTTTGCGTCATAAACTAATCCAATGACCATGTTTCATCCCTTTTTGCGTATTTGGTATAGAATTATGCCATTTTTTCATTTTTCGTAACTTTCGATATCGAAAAGGTGGGGGTGGCATAGTCGGATTTCGGCCATTTTTTACACCAATACAAAGTGAGTTCAGATAAATACGTGAACTGATTCTAGTAAAGATATATCGGTTTTTGCTCAAGTTATCGTGTTAACGGCCGAGCGGAAGGACAGACGGTCGACTGTGTAAAAAAATTGGGGGTGGCTTCAACCGATTTCGCCCTTTTTCACAGAAAACAGTTATCGTCCTAGAATCTAAGCCCCTACCAAATTTCACATGGATTGGTAAATTTTTTTTCGACTTAGGGCATTAAAAGTACCCTAGACAAATTAAATGAAAAAGGTCGGAGCCACGTCCCTTTTGAAAATTTCTTTTATTTTAGTATTTTGTTGCACCATATCATTACTGGAGTCGAATGTTGACATAATTTACTTATATGCTCTAAAGATATTAAATTTTTTGTTAAAATTTTACTTTAAAAAAAATTTTTTAAGTGGGCGTGGTCGCTCTCCGATTTTGCTAATTTTTATTAAGCATACATATAGTAATAGGAGTAACGTTCCTGCCAAATTTCATCATGATATCTTCAATGACTGCCAATTACAGCTTGCAAAACTTTTAAATTACCTTCTTTTAAAAGTGAGCGGTGCCACGCCCATTGTCCAAGATTTTACTAATTTTCTATTCTGCGTCATAAGTTCAACTCACCTACCAAGTTTCATCGCTTTATCCGTCTTTGGTAATGAATTATCGAACTTTTTCCGTTTTTCGAAATTTTCGATATCGAAAAAGTGGGCGTGGTTATAGTCCGATATCGTTCATTTTAAATAGCGATCTGAGATGAGTGCCCAACCAAATTTCATCAACATACCTCAAAATTTACTCAAGTTATCGTGTTAACGGGCAGACGGACGGACGGACGGACGGGCTTGGCTCAATCAAATTTTTTTTCGATACTGATGACTTTGATATATGGAAGTTTATATCTATCTCGATTCCTTTATACCTGTACAACCAACCGTTATCCAATCAAAGTTAATATACTCTGTGAGCTCTGCTCAACTGAGTATAATAAAATATAGATGGGTAATACATAATTTCCCGTTTCTTGTTGTCTACATGCGTTAGCTATACCGTTAAGATTTATCTAAACAATATATTTACGATATTTGGTGTTCTGAGTATATAGCTCTGAAGTTTTTGAAGCGGAAAAAAAGTTTTTGCAATATTTCATATTTATTCATTCGGTCTATGGTTTAACAATCTTACACACTAGTTAAGTATAGAAATATAACTTTACCTTTACGATTTGGTTAATATAGAAGATATAAAGGATAATCAAATATTTTTTTTTAATTTGTTTTTTAATAGCTTCAACAAATGGTCCATAAAATAGGGGCAAATCCCAAAAACTTTTCCTTTTTTGGATAGGTACGTGGGTAACGTGGTAACTTAAGGCCAGAAAAAAGTACAAGGGCATTTTGACTATCCGATCTGATGATTTTAAAAATCAAGAAAGTTGATAGTAAGTTTTTGCAGAACTTGGAATCGTAAAAAACGACGATTTTTACACTTTTTCAAGCGATATCCCTTTTTTTTTTTTGAATTTTTTCGATAACATTTTGAGGTATCGCTATGAAATTTAAACTGAATGTTGTTTTTGAGACGGAGATTCTAAAAATATGAGAAAAATTAATGTTTGGATGGGCACTCAAAACTATGATCAATCAAAGTAGCGATACTTTTTTTTGTCATTTCAATATTGACAGTTTTTTGCTTATAGCTTTTTGAGGCATCTGAGTATTGGAATTTGGATTATGCACGATAATAGCCTATCAGGGACTAAAACTACCTAGGGCATCAAGTTCGATGTGCCAATTTCAGTTTTGAAGGTAGAGGCAGAAAAGTGGAACCGCTTGGTTGCGTAAATTTTTTTCAGGAGCAGGTTTTTTGTGGGCACAGCTACAATTTTACTTTTATCACTTCATACCCGTTTGTTAATTTTTTCTCTACACCACAGTAGTATACCACCAATTGCCTCGTCTTGGAATATTCACGCAAGGAAAGTTATTGATGTTGGTACATGGGGCAAATATACGAAATTTTCGACAAAAATTGGCAATCGCCAAAAAATGTAGACCCAGGTTTTAGTTAAAAGTAAATGAAAAGAAACGCAAATTTGGTACAAAAATTACCTCCTTATTCATAAAAAATATAATTGTTTTATTAAGCTCTTATCATTGGAAATTTGTATGGAAACGTCAGTTTAAAAAGCTTTATAAGCAGTTCATATTTTTTATGAATAAGTTAACAAAGTTAACTAAAGTTTTTATAATTGGGCCTTTAATGAAGAGATTCCAAGTGTTCTGTATCAAAAAGTGTCATAAATTTTGTTTTATTTTTATAAAAGCGGCATTCATGTACCTATAAATTGCCGTGCATTGTGAAATGCCAAAATTAAGTATTGAACATTTGAATATTTGTTTTCTTTGGATATTTCATTTTTGTTCTGTAAAGTATTTGAAAAATAAAATTCCTCGACCTATTCCCCTATCATTGATATCATTAAAAAGTCTTTACAGGATTAGTAGTTTCTTTTATTTATTTTTTTGTTTTTGTTTTTCGATATTGTAAATTTTATAAAATTTCGACGATGAGCATAATATTTTTAACAAAAGATATCAATTTTTTTGTTAATGCAAATTTGTAGTTTGATACAATATTGACTATAAACATTCTAAAAGATATTTTGCTGGTCATTGAATGAATATATTAAACACACTTATGTACATACATTAATTGTTATATGAATATAATGTAGATTTTTGAATAAATTACTTTTTTGTTTGAAATATAAAAACCTTCGTGTATTTTGTCATAGTAATTTTTCCATCATATACTCCACCTATATTATGTTTCTCGCATCTACCTCTCGTTTGATACCCATATATTTCAAACATGTTTTATGAGTCCCTTGGTCTATGAATCGGATGACACCTCTTAAGATGTGGGAATATCTATATGGCAACTACAGTAAGTTAAATGTCTTTAAAATACGTTTTGTTTGATATCCATATTGCAGGTAAAAAAATATTTGACGGTTACCCGGTTTCATATTTTTGCCGATATCTCTAAAACCGGGTTTCGGGTATCAGCAAAATTTTACCTAAATATACCCCACATAGATATGTACATCCTGATAAAATATCAACACAATCGGTTAAGAAGTGTTTAAATAAGTAAAAAAATTTAAGGTTTTCCGGATTTATATTTTTATCAATATCTCCAAAACCGTATCTCTGATATTTAAACTTTTTTACCTAAACATACTTCGTTCACATATCTATACGTTTTTAAAGTTCCAAAAGAATCGGTAAAAAGGTGTTAAAATAAATGTGTTGCAAACTTTGCAGTAAAAAATATCTGGCGGTTATTCGGTTTTATATTTTTACCGATATCTACAAAACCGGGTCTCGTGTATCAAAAAAATTTTACATAACTAACAGCTGCATATATCTCCATATTTTGTTAAAATTTCGATATAATCGGTACACAAGTGTTGAAATAAATGTATATTTAACATTGCGACCTCAATTTATATATATTTTGTTCGACCTTTTGACTATATCTTTTTGAGGCATTATGTAAGATGAGTAACGGCGATGCACTATAGCTCCAATTTACCCCTCAATGTTCCTAACAAAAAGATATTTGCGTGCTACCATGTTTCAAAAAAAAATTTTTTCTCCAAAAAACCAAAGTTTGGCGGATTTCCCCATAGACATAAAAATAGTAAAATAATGAGATTATCCATTAACATATATATTTGGTCAGAATGCACTATATTCCGCCAAACTAATAATAAAAACCGTATTAAATTGACGACTTCGATCTTGATGTGATATTATTCTAAGTTGGTAACAGCATTAATTTTACCCGCTGCGAAAATGACAAACAACTCTTCATATTCCGATTGCGGAAAACAACGTTAGCAGCAAAATAAGGTGTAACATCTCGTTACCACGCGAAATTGCAAATATTTGCTTGAACGAAATAAACAAAAAAGGCTTATCCATGTTAATGTACATGGATTTCTAAACAATATTAATACCTTATAAGACAAAACTTAGGTTTTCATTTTTTTTTTTCAATTGCGCATCTTTGTTTTTTGACAGTATAACTGTGCAGGCCATAATAACGGTTATATGAACTGGTAACGATTTTCGGTTACATAATACTCCGATAACAAATTTACCGGTAACTTTCGGAATAAGGCCCTAAAAGATATTTTTAGGTATTGTTTTTGGAAAAAACAGGAACACCCGAACGCTTTTAGAAAATTTTCTCTTATAACTTTGAAACAGATTTTCTCATATATGAGTTGACAAGCTGAAAAATTCATTTTGCAAGATTTAATGCGATTTTCAGCATAATAATGCACATTTACATACCAAAAAATATGAACATGCCATTTGTTATTTGCTTTTAAAACTCAGGGCTTCACAACGAATTCGATTTTTAACCAATAAAATGTATCACTAAATTCTAAATAAATATATCACCTGAAATATGAAGCACGTTTTCGGAACGTCTGAACAGCAACTTTAGATTGCTATAAAGTAGCTACGTCTCAAATTCGGAAAATATTTGTAAATGGATTAAATATACATATTTCTACGATTGTCTTTTATAACAAAAGAAAATTCTGTGATCCAATGCCCACTATAGCTTTTATACCCAAATAACATAATTAAAAAAATTATTTAATTAAATGGTTTTATTGAGAACAATTGTTATGTGGGTGCATGTATCCATCAAGGCGTGGTGGTGAACAAGCATGCTGGCGAGCCCTGGCTAGCTAGTCGGTGGGGGGCCCTTTTCCACCGTCCTTGATAACACCAACATTAAGAAAATGTTTATTTATCATGCCTGGTTATATTTGTTTTCTTAGGGAGGGAACTAAATAGGATTGGGTAAGGATGGGGTGAGGTAAAAAGGTGAAGGATACCGGAACAGAAAGTAAAAGGGAAAGGAGAGAAAATAGGAACTGGGTGAAGAAAAGATGAAGAAAGAAAAATTCATGTCCTGTCCGTTGGAGTCGACCCTCCCCTCCTGCGTCGTTTCTTGCGCAGCCTTGGGCGTCGCCTTGACTTCAGTGCGCAAGGCCTCTTGTTCGCATTCTAAATAGTCCGCCTCTACTACAAGTCTGGTCTAGTCACGTCGTCCCTACTCCCACGTCCCCTTTCCTACTCTAGCGTAACACCCTCACCAAAGATATATGCTAGCACGCCATTACTGAATCCTTAAAGGAGAAAGACTGAAGTATGTTTCAAAGTACAAACATTAATTTTTTTATACTCCTCTTCTATTTAACCTATTTTAACTACATTATAGTTCAATATCCTAAGAATCATGTAATTCATTAAATAAAAAGAAAACATTGAGTGATACCACCCTAATAGAGTTTCCGTTTTTTTTTTTTTTTTGAATTCAAAGTTAATCCAACGCAACTTGCCACAGAAAAATGCAAAGATATAATTTAAAACAACAGATAGATTTGGGGTATGTATTTGCTTATATGTTATCCATGTACATATTTATGTCCACATGAATATACGCACATACATATGATATAAAAGAAGTAAATAATTGGAATATATATGTGTATATGCATATATGATCTCACTCACCTTAGTTTTCCAGCGTTATGGTAACAGAGCGCGGATTCTGCTAAAGAGTGGGAGAGATAAACATAGGTGGTTACATACATACATACATATGTCTGTAGATGGTTGCTCAGTGGTCTCTTAGATTTTCTTTTTCTAGTACTTGGTCACTCGCTCGTGTTTGGGAGCAGCGAGCCGGTCAACCATGCGTTAGTCCCTTATTTATTGCGTTAAATTGAGCAACCCACCCATGTGCGCAAATCAAAATTTATAAAAAAAAACATTAAAAAAAGTTGTGAGATTTGCTGCCATTAAAGATAAAATTTCGAATAAATAATAGCGACTAGCAAATCCATGTCGGGATCAAAATAAAATAACATTAAATCACATCAGCAAATTGGGTGGTTTCGGAAGCGAGCGGGAAACGGTAGGAAGCAATGTGAAAAAAACGAAAAAAAAAGGAAGAACAAGAATTCGTGAGTTACGTGTAAGTGACTGTGAATTGAAATAAAAAGCCCTGAACCCGAATATGGGTTTTTTTTCTGAAACTAATCCTTGGGCTATTCCGATAATGGATAAATAGGCTGCCTTACGATGTTACGTGCATCAAAAAAACCCAAAAAATATATTTCTTTTATGTTTTTTTTCCTTTGCCTTTCTCTACCTTGATCGTTGTTTATTAAACTTGACATACAATGCAACATCAAGAAGAATTTCGTTGAGCCTTTTCCTTTTTTTTTCTTTCACATAGAAATTTGCTCAAACAAACTCAAACTTCGAAATATCCATACAAAATTCTTTAATTTCGAATTTTGATCACAACGAAACAAATTTTCTACTTGAAGTTTTCATTGCTTTCAATAATACAAAAATTATTGTTTATAATGTCGGGCTGGCCTAATGATAGCTAAGGAAACGAAATGCAAAGGAAACAAGAAACAAAGCAAAGCATACCTAACTAATTACATGTCCTACAAAACTTGAGAGCATACATTTACAAGAAACTTAAAAACAAAACAAATCAAAAATCTATTGATATAGAGAGAACCCAAATCTGGTCTTCTTACTAGCTGCTGCGCTGGTGACTTCTCGCCAGGGTTGGGAAATGACATTTCATGAATTGTACTAAATCCACTCAAAAATCGTAATTTTTTCGTTCAAATTGTACTGAATTTTTTTGTGTATGGATTTACATATATTGCACTATTACTCATTTACTTTTTTTTAGTTTTTATTATTTACTTTTTATTACCAAAATTCGCTGAAGAATGTGAAATTGATAAAACCCCCTGTGAAATTCTGTATATGTTTGCAAAAAACGGCTCGTTCAGTTCATTTTTCAATAATCGCACCTATGCCCAAAACTCAGAAATAGAATGATTTTTAAGAGCACGCAATTCTTCGTGTTCTGACAAGACTCGATATTCCGAATTAATTTTCTCGATTTTACAATTTCACATGTAGGAAATAATTTAGCAACCAGTGGAACAATACTAGTTACTTCTCCTGATAAAACAGTTTCATGAGCAAGCTTTGTGACCCAATTCAAAATTTCATTATCAAAGTAAATTTTCGTCTGTAGGTTTTTCCAAAACTCCGTGTAAAATATTTTGACGTTTAGTTTAAAATTTTTCCAATAAATTTTTACAAATGAATAGATCTACTTCAGCGTCGCAATATATACTTCCAATATCCATATGGTATTAGTTTACTATTTTAGAAATAGTAGTGTTATTCAAATATTCTTTTTGATTTCAGTGAAAAACAGGTGGGTTTCATACATTTGTATGTAGGTACATATTATTTCAAACTAATTATTGCTTGAAAAATCGTATGTGATAAAGAGAGACAGTGTTAATCGAACTACTAGTGCAAGTACACAACTGAAAGCAACGTTGTCGTTTGTTCGAAAGAAGGTTGCCATAGCGTCAAAATACATTACTAAAATTGGAATATTAGCTGTAGGCAAAATTGTACCAAAAATGGCAGCGTAGTACTTCAGTACTTTCTTGAGTCAAATTGTATCAAAAAAGTACAATTGTATCGAAAAACCCAACCCTGAAGTGAATCATCTATTTCCTTCTGTTGTCGATGAAATGGGCAGCACGTAGCCGACCCAAACGTCCTCAGCAATGTTAAGCGTTTCTTAAAGCACTTTACTGACTTATCTTTAGGTGTCCTTACTCGATCGAACCAGTGGTTTCGCTCCTGCATCGGTTTCTAGGTTTACCCACCTACTTCGTCCAACCAAAATTCCCAGGACGGTTTATTAATTTTAGCACTCACTACACTATTACACACACTCGCGACTTATACTTTCGCTTGGAAATAGACTTGAATACACTTCACCAAAAATTTAAAATTTTAATTTTTTTTTTCTTATGCCAATTTTGTTGGCTGCCGACCGCACCTTGGAAAAACCGCCACGTAATGCGAAGTTTACCGCCGTTATGACCCTTTTATATCCTACGGTTCCTGTTTTTGGCCTAACTGACTAGTTTCATGTGTATATGTATCTTCTTGTATCTAATCGCTGAATAGAAAAGATGAGGGAACAATATGACATCTCATGTCACCAGTTATTCACAGATTTTCACTGCTTAGTAAACGGTAGCGCTTTGAAATGGTACTGGCAAGTCCTGGAGGACCATGCCGACGAGCCAGACTTCGGGTACTTCGGGCTGAAGACCAAACTACTCATCAATTTAAAGATGGCAGAGACGGACTGTTAGGTCATAAGGGAGATAATGGAGCAGAAGCAGCAGGCACAGGAGACCTTCGAAGAGTTTTATGGTGATGTTCATAATCTTACATTCCGGCTGAGAAAGCGGATCCCGGAGCAGGAATTAGTAGAGAAAATTAGGGGTAATCTGAAGCCATACCTGGCTAATCTGACATTCGCGGCCAAAATACAAACCCTCCCGGAACTTAAGGCAGAGTGTAAAAGAGCGGAAAAGGTGATGAAAGAGAACAAAAATAGACCAAAGTTAGTTAACGAGTTGGAGAATGTGGAAACTGAGGCGCATGAAGAAAAAAGGATAGAAGCCATGGGGTGACCTCCTTTTAGTAAGTCACAACAACCGACCACATCCCATAATATAGTGTCCCCGTCCATGGGTCCTGGTGCGTCGAAGTCCACGATAAAGTCTTTTTGTCCTTCCTCGTTCCACTTAATGTTATGTTTTTCATATGGGATGCCAGTAGACTTTTTTGTAAAAAATCCTCTACAAGCTAAAAAGGAAAATAGGTGTAAGTTGTCTTTTCATAACATGGTTTGTTTTTATTGTGGCGGTGATTCTTCGCAATTTGCACTGCAGAGGGAGGAAAGACTCCACCTGACAGGACAGGCCTCCATTTTTACCTCCCCCTATGCTTTCCACCCTTAATCCTATTCTCCCCTCACGTATATTTCTTTCTTTTACAGCTTTTCTCATTTTTTTTCCACAATTGCAGGTATGAACCCCTTTTTGTTCATGTGGTTTCGGGTGAGGCCGGTGGTGCAATATTTTACGCAAAAATTTGACGCGTCAAACGCTCCTCATCAAGAGTGTGATGCCTAGTACTAGGACCTACCTAATTATTTTGTAGCTTTTAGTGTTATTATTACTTCATGTAAGTATTGTTTTCAATAAAACCGTTTAACTAAATTTTTTTTTAATTATGTTATTTTCAAGTTTTTAGTCTTTATTTAATTGCCTATTATTTCTCATTCTATTTAGTTCATTTAGTGACTCATTAGTACCCGAACTCTTCCCTGACAATCTAAGTCCTCAATACATAATCCTTCCAAAGACTTTACTCGACTCTGCGCCACGTATGTTTGTCCCTCCTCGAACTCCGAAATATTTTGATGTCACTTTTACCGGACTATATGTAACATTTGTTCGAAATATGAGCCAAATGGGACCACAAATACGATTTTTTGGAATATCTCGATCCTTGCGTCACCTAGCGGCGATTTTTTCACAGGTCGCTTTCTATTTATGTATGTATTATATGTTCCAAACATGGACCAAATCGGACCACAATTGCGATTTTTTTGAATATCTCGATCCTTGCGCCACCTAGCGGCGAGTTTTTTCATAGGTAGCTTTCTATTCATGTGTGTATCATGTGCTCCAAATATGAGCCAAATCGGCCACAAATAAGATTTTTTGAAATATTTCGATCCATGCGCCACCTATCGGCGATTTGTTTATTGATATTTTCTATTCTACAGGGCCCTATATATCTACTATCTATTTATTTAGATGCAAAAAATCCTATTATCTAAAATTATGACCTTTCGAAAAGGCGAGGTTTTCCTAGATGAAAACGGTTAAACAAAGTTTTTGTATTGGTAGTCCATTTCAAACTAAAATTAAAACGTATAGAATAAGATAATGGTTACAGTAATCATTGGCTGAAATTTGACATTGTTCAAAAAGCGGGATCTCTGAGCGTATTATATACAGTAGATTGGGTAGATTCAGTTGCTGCTATAGCAAGAAGTAGTTATATAGTGATAAGTGGTTAACAGTGGATGCAAACATTTTTCAATTGTTTTCTTATACCATTTTTCATATTTTGCAGCAATATTTTTATTAGATCTTATGTGTCATGCGCTTTCTGGGTGGCCTTCCCAGATGGAATCGTCATGATATTTATGAAGAATTTCTTTAAATTCTGCCGACATTTGTCACATGCATAAATTCTGGGGTTAATGCAAATATTAAATCTTTGAGAACTTGGGTACTTATTTTATATTATTCAAATTTGCTTACTCGAGTATTACTATTCATTAACAATCAATTTGTCCCTAAGGACAACTGTATTTTTATTTTAAAAGTTCTAGATTGCCGGCACTTTTTAGCCTGGTTGAATATTGTCCTAAGTCAATAACTTCCTCAACAATCCGGTTGCTTGTATTTATTATGCTACAAATTTTCTATCCTTTTGGATGAAAACGAGCGCGGCATGTCTAATTGCAAATTTGTTAATTTATTAAGCGCTTTATTGATAATAAGGTTCTCTTTGTGACTCTTAGTTTCTTCATTACTGTTGGTAATAGTGCTATTGGCTGGTTTTTTTTTCTTTTAGAGTTTTGCATGCTTCCACTGACATTTCCCTTTCTAGCTATGTACTCTTTGAAGCATTTATTGTGATATAAATATCAAATTCGTTATTATAAATAAATAAATGTAAGGCGCGATAACCTCCGAAGAGATCTAAGGCCGAGCTTCTCTTCCAATTTGCGTCGTGCTCCTCTTGATTTTTCCCTACAAATTGGCCGGACGGGACCTACATGTTTTATGCCGACTCCGAACGGCATCTGCAAGGCAGATGAGTTTTCACTGAGAGCTTTTCATGGCAGAAATACAATCGGAGCGCTTGCCAGACACTGCCGAGGGACGACCCCGCTTAGAAAAATTTTCTTCTAATTGAAAAATCTTATTTCTAAAATTTTGATGTTGCTTTGCCCGGGAGTTGAACCCAGGGCATACGGTGTGATAGGCGGAGCACGCTACCATCACACCACGGTGGTCGTTATTAGCACGCTTTTATTAGCTTGGCCTATATGTAACGGAATTTTTGAGCTTAATTTTCACCGGTTTATAGAAGTCTGATTAATTTGAAACTTTCCATACATATCAAGGACCGATAACAATGTATTAATGTGATGGTGTGGTGACATAAGGTCAACGGTCATAAGGTCAATTGGCCTTATTACTACTTTGAATGTCCATAAGTTTGATTGAAACTTTGCACACATATCAAGGCTCGATGACAGTGCATTAATGTGATGGCGTTGTGACATAAGATCAACGGCCATAAGCTCAATTGTCCTTATTACCACTTTGAACGGCCATAAGTTTGATTGAGACTTTGCTCACGTAACAAGGGTCGATGACAATGCATTAATGTGATCGTGTGGTGACATAAGGTCAACGGCCATAAGATCAATTGGCCTTATTACCTCTTTGCACACGTATCAAGGCTCGATGACAATGCAATAATGTGATGGTGGGGTGACATAAGATTAACGGACATAAGGTCAATTGAACTTGTGACCACCCCAAATGGCCATAGATTTGAAAACTTGCACATAATGCGAAAAACGCATTCCTTTATTAATGATAGAAGTGGATGCATGGCACATCTAAGAAAGAGCATACTGGAGCCCTTTTTTAACACGCTTTTGTTAGCTATGTAACGGAATCTTTGAGCTTAATTTTCACCAGTTTCTAGAAGCCTGATTAATTTGAAACTTTGCATACATATCAAGACTCGATGACAATGCATCAATGTGATGGTGTGGTGACATAAGGTCAACGGCCATTAGGTCAATTGGCCTTATTACCATTTTGAATGGCCATAAGTTTGATTGAAACTTTGCACACGTATCAAGGCCCGATGACAATACATTAATGTGATGGTGTGGTGACATAAGGTCAACGGCCATAAGGTCAATTGGCCTTATTACCACTTTGAATGGCCATAAGTTTGATTGAGACTTTGCACACGTATCAAGGGTCGATGGCAATGCATTAATGTGATGGTGTGGTGACATAAGGTCAACGGACATAAGATCAATTGGCCTTGTTACCACATTGAATGACCATAAGTTTGATTGAAACATTGCACACATAAAAAGACTCGATGACTATGCAATAATGTGATGGTGGGGTGATATAAGATTAACGGACATAAGGTCAATTGAACTTATGACCACCCCAAATGGCCATAGATTTGAAACCTTGCACATAATGCGAAAAACGCATTCCTTTATTAATGATAGAAGTGGATGCATGGAACATCTAAGAAAGAGCATACTGGAGCCCTTTTTTAACACGCTTTTGTTAGCTATGAAACGGAATATTTGAGCTTAATTTTCACCAGTTTCTAGAAGCCTGATTAATTTGAAACCTTGCATACATATCAAGACTCGATGACAATGCATCAACGTGATGGTGTGGTGACATAAGGTCAACGGACATTAGGTCAATTGGCCTTATTACCTTTTTGAATGGCCATAAGTTTGATTGAAACTTTGCACACGTATCAAGGCCCAATGACAATACATTAATGTGATGGTGCGGTGACATAAGGGCAACGGCCATAAGGTCAATTGGCCTTATTACCACTTTTAATGGCCATAAGTTTGATTGAAACTTTGCACACGTATCAAGGCTCGATGACAGTGCAATAATGTGATGGTGGGGTCACATAAGGTTAACGGACATAAGGTCAATTGAACTTGTGACCACCCCAAATGGCCATAGATTTGAAACCTTGCACATAGTGCAAAAAACGCATTCATTTATTAACACGCTTTTATTAGCTTGGCCTGTATGTAACGGAATTTTTGAGTTTAATTTTCACCGGTTTCTAGAAGTCTGATTAGTTTTAAAATTTTCATACGTATCAAGGACCGATGACAATGCATTAATGTGATCGTGCGGCGACATAAGGTCAACGGCCTTATTACCACTTTGAATAGCCATAAGTTTGATTGAAACTTTGCACACATATCAAGGCTCGATGACAATGCATTAATGTGATGGTGTGGTGACATAAGGTCAACGGCCATAAGGTCAATTGGCCTTATTACCACTTTGAATGGCCATAAGTTTGATTGAAACTTTGCACACCTATCAAGGGTCAATGACAATGCATTAATGTGATGGTGTGGTGACATAAGGTCAACGGCCATAAGGTCAATTGGCCTTATTACCACTTTGAATGGCCATAAGTTTGATTGAAACTTTGCACACGTATCAAGGGTCGAGGACAGTGCATTAATGTGATGGTGTGGTGACATCAGGTCAACGTCCATAAGGTCAATTGGCCTTATTACCACTTTAAATGGCCATAAGTTCGATTAAAACTTTGCACGCGTATAAGGCTCGATGACAATGCATTGATGTGATGGTGTGGTGACATAAGGTCAACGGCCATAAGGTCAATTGGCCTTACTACCACTTTTAATGGCCATAAGTTTGATTGAAACTTTGCACACGTATCAAGGCTCGATGACAATGCAATAATGTGATGATGGGGTCACATTAGGTTAACGGACATAAGGTCAATTGAACTTCTGACCACCCCAAATGGCCATAAATTTGAAACCTTGCACATAATGCGAAAAAAGCATTCCTTTATTAATGATAGAAGTGGATGCATGGCACATCTACTAAAGAGCATACTGGAGCCTTTTTTTAACACGCTTTTATTAGCTTGGTCTGTATCTATGTAACGGAATATTTGAGCTTAATTTTCACCGGTTTCTAGAAGTCTGATTAATTTGAAACTTTGCATACGTAACAAGGACCGATGACAATGCATTAGTGTGATGGTGTGGTGACATAAGGTCAACGGCCATAAGGTCAGTTGGCCTTATTACCACTTTGAATAGCCATAATTTTGATTGAAACTTTGCACACGTATCAAGGTTCGATGAAAATGCAATAATGTGAAGGTGAGGTGACATAAGCTTAACGGACATAAGGTCAATTGAACTTATGACCACCCCAAATGGCCATAGATTTGAAACCCTGCACATAATGCGAAAAACGCATTCCTTTATTAATGATAGAAGTGGATGCATGGCACATCTACGAAAGAGCATACTGGAGCCTTTTTTTAACACGCTTTTATTAGCTTGGCCTGTATCTATGTAACGGAATATTTGAGCTTAATTTTCACCGGTTTCTAGAAGTATGCTTAATTTGAAACTTTGCATACGTATCAAGGACCGATGACAATGCATTAATGTTATCGTGCGGTGACATAAGGTCAACGGCCATAAGGCCAATCGGCCTTATTACCACTTTGAATGGCCATAAGTTTGATTGAAACTTCGCACACATATCAAGGCTCGATGGCAATCCAATAATGTGATAATGGGGTCACATAAGGTTAACGGACATAAGGTCAATTGAACTTGTGACCACCCCAAATGGCCATAAATTTGAAACCTTGCACATAATGCGAAAAACGCATTCCTTTATTAATGATAGAAGCGGATGCATAGCACATCTACGAAAGAGCATACTGGAGCCATTTTTAACACGCTTTTATTAGCTTGGCTTGTATGTAGAGGAATTTTTGAGCTTAATTTTCACCGGTTTCTAGAAGTCTGATTAATATGAAACTTAGCATACGTATCAAGGACCGATGACAATGCATTAATGTGATGGTGTGGTGACATAAGGTCAACGGCCATAAGGTCAATTGGCCTTATTACCACTTTCAATGGCCATAAGTTTTATTGAAACTGTGATGGTGGGGTGACATAAGGTAAACGGACATAAGGTCAATTGAACTTATGACCACTCCAAGTGGCCATAGATTTGAAACCTCGCACATAATGCGAAAAACGCGTTCCTTTATTAATGATAGAAGTGGATGCATGGCACATCTACGAAAGAGCATACTGGAGCCCTTCTTTAACACGCTTTTATTAGCTTGGCCTGTATCTATGTAATGGAATCTTTGAGCTTAATTTTCACCAGTTTCTAGAAGCCTGATAAATTTGAAACTTTGCATACGTATCAAGGACCGATGACAATGCATTAATGTGATCGTGCGGTGACATAATATCAACGGCCATTAGGCCAATTGGCCTTATTACCACTTTTAATGGCCATAAGTTTGATTGAAACTTTGCACACATATCAAGGCTCGACGACAATGCATTAGTGTGATGGTTTGGTGACATAAGGTCAACGGCCATAATGTCAATTGGCCTTATTAACACTATGAATGGCCATAAGTTTGATTGAAACTTTGCACACGTATCAAGGCTCGATGACAGTGCATTAATGTGATGGTGTGGTGATATAAGGTCAACGGCCATAAGGTGAATTGTCCTTATTACCACTTTGAATGGCCATAAGTTTGATTGAAACTTTGCACAGGTATCAAGGCTCGATGACAATGCAATAATGTGAAAGTGGGGTGACATAAGGTTAACGGACATAAGGTCAATTGAACTTATGACCACCCCAAATGGTCATAGATTTGAAACCCTGCACATAACGCGAAACACGCATTCCTTTATTAATGATAGAAGTGGATGCATGGCACATCTACGAAAGAGCATACTGGAGCCTTTTTTAACACGCTTTTATTAGCTTGGCCTGTATCTATGTAACGGAATATTTGATCTTAATTTTCACCGGTTTCTAGAAGTCTGATTAATTTGAAACATTGCATACGTATCAAGGACCGATGACAATGCATTAATGTGATGGTGTGGTGACATAAGGTCAACGGCCATAAGGTCAATTGGCCTTATTACCACTTTGAATGGCCATAAGTTTGATTGAAACTTTGCGCACGTATCACGGCTCGATGACAATGCACTATTGTGATGGTGTGGTGACATAAGGTCAACGGTCATAAGGTCAATTGGCCTTATTACCACTTTGAATGGCCATAAGTTTGATTAAAGCTTTGCACACGTATCAAGGCTCGATGACAATGCATTAA
Organism: Eurosta solidaginis; assembly: GCF_040869045.1. Classification (NCBI taxonomy): domain Eukaryota; kingdom Metazoa; phylum Arthropoda; class Insecta; order Diptera; family Tephritidae; genus Eurosta; species Eurosta solidaginis. The sequence goes on from NC_090324.1 coordinate 113,544,619, forward strand.
TGTGATGGTGTGATGACATAAGGTCAACGGCCATAATGTCAATTAGCCTCATTATCACTTTGAATGGCCATAGGTTTGATTGAAACTTTGCACACGTATCAAGACTCGATGACAATGCAACAATGTGATGACGGGGTCACATATGGTTAACGAACATAAGGTCAATTGAACTTGTGACCACCCCAAATGGCCATAAATTTGAAACATTGCACATAATTCGAAAAACGCATTCCTTTATTAAGGATAGAAGTGGATGCATAGCCACATCTACGAAAGAGCATACTGGAGCCATTTTTAACACTCTTTTATTAGCTTGGCCTCTATGTAGCGGAATCTTTGAGCTTAATTTTCACCGGTTTCTAGAAGTCTGATTAATTTGAAACTTTGCACACCTATCAAGGACTAATGACAATGCCATATTGTGATGGTGCGGTGACATAAGGTCAACGTTCATAAGGTCAATTGGCCTTATTACCACTTTGTTTGGCCGTAAGTTTGATTGAAACTTTGCACACATATCAAAGCTCGATAACAATGCATTAATGTGATGGTGTAGTGACATAAGGTCAAAGGCCATAAGAACAATTGGCTTTGTTACCACTTTGAAAGGTCATAAGTTTGATTGAAGCTTTGCACACGTATCAAGGGTCGATGACAATGCATTAATGTGATTGTGTGGTGACATCAGGTCAACGCCCATAAGGTCAATTGGCCTTATTACCACTTTGAATGGCCGTAGGTTTGACTAAAACGTTGCACGCGTATAAGGCTCGATGACAATGCATTAATGTGATGGTGTGGCGACATAAGGTCAACGACCGTAAGGTCAATTGGCCTTATTTCCACTTTGAATGGCCATAAGTTTGACTGAAACTGTGATGGTGGGGTGACATAAGGTAAACGGACATAAGGTCAATTGAACTTATGACCACCCCAAATGGCCATAGGTTTGAAACTTTGCACATAATGCGAAGAACGCATTCCTTTATTAATGATAGAAATGGATGCATGGCACATCTCCGAAAGAGCATACTGGATCCCTTTTTTAACACGCTTTTATTAGCTTGGCCTGTATCTATGTAACGGAATCTTTGAGCTTCATTTTCACCTGTTTCTAAAAGCCGACATAAGGTCAACGGCTATAAGGTCAATTGGCCTTATTACCACTTTGAATGGCCATAAGTCTGATTGAAACTTATGCAATATGCAATAATGTGATGGTGGGGTCACCTAAGGTTAACGGACATGAGGTCAATTGAACTTGTGACCACCCAAATGGCCATAGACTTGAAACCTTGCACATAATGCGAGCAACGCATTCCTTTATTAATGATAGAAGTGGATGGAAGGCACATCTACGAAAGAGCATACTAGAGCCCTTTTTAACACGGTTTTATTAGCTTGGCCTGTATCTATCTATGTATCTATGTATCCATGCATGTATGTAAGGGAATCTGGAGTGGAACCGAGAGCCCCGGTAATGCCGAGCTCCGAACTCCGTTGCACCTTTTGAACCATTTTAAGATAGGTACTTTTAGCTAGTGTAGGCCACCAGACCAAGGCACCATAAAGAAGAATCGGGCGCACAATGGCTGTGTAAATACAGTAGGTCAACTTAGGGGAGAATCCCCAGGAGGTGCCAATTGCCCTCTTGCAGGTGAACAGCTCTGCTGCGGCGTTCTTGGATTGCTCCACTAAATGGTCACTCCATAATAGCTTCCTATCCGGAATGACTCGCAAATACTTGACTTGATCGCTAAATGCCAAGAACGTACCCCCAATTCTTGGCGATGTAATATTTGGTATTTTGTACCTCCTCGTGAAGAGAACAAGCTCGGTTTTATTCGGGTTGACTTCCAAACCTGTGGCGGGTTGTACTCCTGGAGCAGCTCCAGGATGTCAGCTGGGTCCTTTGGCGTCACTGGAGCCCAGGCTCTAGCCCTTGGCCGTGAGGGGATATCACGCGCACCCACTAACTTGATACCACCCCTATCCGCGTGACTGCGGCTCTATAGAGGTTGACCGACCTGACGTCGTCACAGGCAATTAGCTTGACATTGCCCTGGAACCACACTGCATCGGTGTAAGACGACCACCGTAGCGAGCGCGGCCTCGATCCACTTCCACTGTTGTTTCGGGATCCTGCCATCTTCGCTGCTCTCGTCTATAATGCCAATCATCTGCCGACCTTTGGCAATTTCGGCGAAAGACCGCATCCAGCCTCCCTGCGTCTTGGCCCTTTTCGGTGCCGTGGGGTTGGATTCATCCATGGACCGCTGGCGTTTCGAGGTTTCATCACTCTCGACTAAAACTTTTAAAATTACTTTTATAGCAAACCGAACTAAAAAATAGAAAATAATTTTCAATTAAAAAGAGTTTATATAACAGCAGTAGAAGGTCGAACAATCGTTTATAGTTAATCACCTCAAAATAAAATAAAAATAAAATTTAAGCTATTAACAGAATAATTTAATTCAGAGTAAAAAGCGTGGGGTGCATTTGACTACATTTCATATCTTTCCTCTCAGATAGTTGCCAATAGAATGATTGTAACATTCAATATCAAGCACCCCACGCTTTTTACTGTGAATTAAATTATTCTGTTAATAACTTAAATTTTATTATAATTTTATTTTGAGGTGATTAACTATAAACGATTGTTTGACCTTCTACCACTGTTATATAAACTCTTTTTAATTGAAAATTATTTTCTATTTTTTAGTTCGGTTTGCTATAAAAGCGTGTTTTTTTAGTTTTTTAAAACTATTATTTATTTTTAAATTTTTAGTTCAAGTAATGTTAAAAGTTTGAGTCCAGAGTGATGAAACCTCGAAACGCCAGCGGTCCATGGATGAATCCAACCCCACGGCACCGAAAAGGGCCAAGACGCAGGGAGGCTGGACGCGGTCTTTCGCCTAAATTGCCAAGGGTCGGCAGATCATTGGCATTATAGACGAGAGCAGCTAAGATGGCAGGATCCCGAAACAACAGTGGAAGTGGATCGAGGCCGCGCTCGCTACGGTGGCCGTTATGGTTAACAAGAAAACCTTGGTCCACAGCCATCTTACACCGATGCAGGGTGGTTCCAGGGTAATGTCAAGCTAATTTCCTGTGACGACGTCAGGTCGGTCAACCTCAATAGAACCGCCGTCACGCTGATAGGGGTGGTATATCCGGGCGCGCGCCTCAAGGTAATGGGGTGGGCGTGACATCCCCTCACGACCAAGGGCCAGAGCCTGGGTTCCAGTGACGCCAACGGACCCAGCTGGCATCCTGGAGTACAATCCAGGAGTACAACCCGTCACAGGTTTGGAAGTAAACCCTGATAAAACCGAGCTTGTTCTCTTCACGAGGAAGTACAAAGTACCAAATCTTACATCGCCAAGAATTGGGCGTACGTTCTTAGCGTTTAGCGATCAAGTCAAGTATTTGGGAGTCATTCTGGATAGGGAGCTATTATGGAGTGACCATATAGTGGAGCAATCCAAGAAGGCAGCAGCAGAGTTTTTCACCTGCAAGAGGGCAATTTTCGCCTCCTGGGGATTCTCCCCTAAGTTGACCTACTGTATTTACACAGCCATTTTGCGCCCGATTCTTCTTTATGGTGCCTTGGTCTGGTGGCCTGCACTAACTAAAAGTACCTATCTTAAAATGCTTCAAAAGGTGCAACGGAGTTCGGAGCTCTGCATTACCCGAGGTCTCGGCTCCACTCCAGAGTCCGCTACATACATACATGGATACATAGATAGATACAGCCCAAGCTAATAAAGCCGTGTTAAAAAGGGTTCCAGTATGCTCTTTCGTAGATGTGCCATGCATCCACTGCTACCATTAATGAAGGAATCCGTTTTTCGCATTATGTGCAAGGTTTCAATTCTATGGCCATTTGGGGCGCTCACAACTTCAATTGACTTTATGTCCGTTTACCTTATGTCACCCGCCTTGATACGTGTGCAAAGTTTCAATCAAACTTATGGCCATTCAAAGTGGTAATAAGGCCAATTGACCTTATGGCCGTTGACCTTATGTCTCCACACCATCACATTAATGCATTGTCATCGACCCTTGATACGTGTGCAAAGTTTCAATCAAACTTATGGCCATTCAAGGAGGTAATAAGGCCAATTGACCTTATGGCCGTAGACCTTATGTCACGAAACCATCACATTAATACATTGTGATCGGTCCTTGATACGTATGCAAAGTTTCAAATTAATCAGACTTCTAGAAACCGGTGAAAATTAAGCTAAAAGATTCCGTTACATACGGGCCAAGCTAATAAAAGCGTGTTAAAAGAAGGGCTCCAGTACGCTCTTTCGTAGATGTGCCATGAATCCACTTTCATCATTAAAAAAGGAATGCGTTTTTCGCATTATGTGCAAGGTTTCAAATCTAGGGCCTTTTGGGTAGTCATAAGTTCAATTGACCTTATGTCCGTTAACCTTGTGTCAACCCACCATCACATTATTGCATTGTCATCGAGCCTTTATACGTGTGCAAAGTTTCAATAAAACTCATGGCCATTCGAAGTGGTAATAAGGCCAATTGACCTTATGGACGTTGTCCTGATGTCACCACACCATCACATTAACGCATTGTCATCGAGCCTTGATACGTATGCAAAGTTTCAAATTAATCAGACTTCTAGAAACCGGTGAAAATTAAGCTCAAAAATTCCGCTACATACAGGCCAAGCTAATAAAAGCATGTTAAAAATGGCCGAAATCCGACTATGACCACGCCCATTTTTTCGATTTCGAAAATTACGAAAAATTCAAAAAATGCCATAATTCTATACCAAATACGAAAAAAGTGATGAAACATGGTAATTGGATTGGTTTATTGACGCAAAATATAACTTTAGAAAAAAACTATGTAAAATGGGTGTAACACCTACCATATTAAATAGAAGAAAATGAAAAAGTTTAGCAGGGCGAAATCAAAAGCCCTTAAAATCATGGTAGGAATACTGTTCGTGGTATTACATATATAAATAGATTAGCGGTACCCGACAGATGATGTTCTAGATCACCCTGGTCAACATTTTGGTCGATATCTCGAAAACGCCTTGACATATACAACTACCACCACTCCCTTTTAAAACCCTCATTAATACCTTTAATTTGATACCCATATCGTACAAACACATTACAGAATCACCCCTGGTCCACCTTTATGGCGATATCTGGAAAAAGCGTCCACCTATAGAACTAAGGCCCACTCCCTTTTAAAATACTCAATATCACCTTTTGTTTGATACCCATATCGTACAAACAAATTCTAGAGTCACCCCTGGTCCACATTTATGGCGATATCTCGAAAAGGTGTCCACCTATAGAACTAAGACCCACTCCCTTTTAAAATACTCATTAACACCTTTCGTTTGATACCCATATTGTACAAACGCATTCTAGGGTCACCCCTGGTCCACCTTTATGGCGATATCTCGAAAAGGCGTCCACCTATAGAACTAAGGCCTACTCCCTTTAAAAATACTCATTAACACCTTTCATTTGATACCCATATCGTACAAAGACATTCTAGAGTCACCCCTGGTCCACCTTTATTGCGATATTTCGAAAAGGCGTCCAATTACAGAACTAAGGCCCACTCCCATTTAGAATACTCATTAACACCTTTCATTCGATACCCATATCGTACAAACAAATTCTTCCACCTTTATGGCGATATCTCAAAAAAGCGTCCACCCATAGAACTAAAGCCCACTCCCTTTCGTTTGATGCCGATATTGTACAAACGCATTCTAGAGTCACCCCTGGTCCACCTTTATGGCGATATCTCGAAAAGGCGTCCACCTATAGAACTAAGGCCCACTCCATTTTAAAATACTCATTAACACCTTTCATTTGATTACCATATCGTACAAACAAATTCTAGAGTCACCCCTGGTCCACCTTTATGGCGATATTTCGAAAAGTCGTCCACCCATAGAACTAAGGCCTACTCCCTTTTAAAACTCTCATTAACACCTCTCGTGTGCAAAGTTTCAATAAAACTCATGGCCATTCAAAGTGGTAATAAGGCCAATTGACCTTATGGACGTTGGCCTGATGTCACCACACCATCACATTAATGCATTGTCATCGAGCCTTGATATTTGTGCAAAGTTTCAATCAAACTTATGGCCATACAAAGTGGTAATATGGACAATTGACCTTATGGCCGTTGACCTTATGTCACCACCCCATCACATTAATGCATTGTCATCGGTTCTTGATACGTATGCAAAGTTTCAAATTAATCAGACTTCTAGAAACCGGTGAAAATTAAGCTCAAAGATTCCGCTACATACAGGCCAAGCTAATAAAAGCATGTTAAAAATGGCCGAAATCCGACTATGACCACGCCCATTTTTTCGATTTCGAAAATTACGAAAAATTCAAAAAATGCCATAGTTCTATACCTAAATACGAAAAAAGTGATGAAACATGGTAATTGGATTGGTTTATTGACGCAAAATATAACTTTAGAAAAAAACTATGTAAAATGGGTGTGACACCTACCATATTAAATAGAAGAAAATGAAAAAGCTTTGCAGGGCGAAATCAAAAGCCCTTAAAATCATGGCAGGAATACTGTTCGTGGTATTACATATATAAATAGATTAGCGGTACCCGACAGATGATGTTCTAGATTACCCTGGTCAACATTTTGGTCGATATCTCGAAAACGCCTTGACATATACAACTACCACCACCCCTTTTAAAACCCTCAGTAATACCTTTAATTTGATACCCATATCGTACAAACACATTACAGAATCAGCCCTGGTCCACCTTTATGGCGATATCTGGAAAAAGCGTCCACCTATAGAAGTAAGGCCCACTCCCTTTTAAAATACTCAATATCACCTTTTGTTTGATACCCATATCGTACAAACAAATTCTAGAGTCACCCCTGGTCCACATTTATGGCGATATCTCGAAAAGGTGTCCACCTATAGAACTAAGACCCACTCCCTTTTAAAATACTCATTAACACCTTTCGTTTGATACTCAAATTGTACAAACGCATTCTAGGGTCACCCCTGGTCCACCTTTATGGCGATATCTCGAAAAGGCGTCCACCTGTAGAACTAAGGCCTACTCCCTTTAAAAATACTCATTAACACCTTTCATTTGATACCCATATCGTACAAACACATTCTAGAGTCACCCCTGGTCCACCTTTATTGCGATATTTCGAAAAGGCGTCCAATTACAGAACTGTGGGCCTTAGTTCTGTAATTGGACGCCCATTTAGAATACTCATTAACACCTTGCATTTGATACCCATATCGTACAAACAAATTCTTCCACCTTTAGGGCGATATCTCAAAAAAGCGTCCACCCATAGAACTAAGGCCCACTCCCTTTCGTTTGATGCTGATATTGTACAAACGCATTCTAGAGTCACCCCTGGTCCACCTTTATGGCGATATCTCGAAAAGGCGTCCACCTATAGAACTAAGGCCCACTCCCTTTTAAAATACTCATTAACACCTTTCTTTTGATAACCATATCGTACAAACAAATTCTAGAGTCACCCCTGGGCCACCTTTATGGCGATATTTCGAAAAGGCGTCCACCCATAGAACTAAGGCCTACTCCCTTTTAAAACACTCATTAACACCTCTCATTTGATACCCATATCGTACAAACAAATTCTAGGGTCACCCCTGGTCCACCTTTATGGCGATATCTCGAAAAGGCGTCCACCCATAGAACTAAGGCCACTCCCTTTCGTTTGATGCCCATATTGCACAAACGCATTCTAGAGTCATCCCTGCTCCATCTTTATGGCGATATCTCGAAAAGGCGTCCACCTATAGAACTAAGGCCCACTCTCTTTTAAAATACTTATTAACACTTTTCATTTGATACTCATATCGTACAAACAAATTTTAGAGTCACCCCTGGTCCACCTCTATGGCGATATCTCGAACTAAGGACCACTCCCTTTTAAAATACTCATTAACACCTACCATTTTTTTTTTTTTTTTTTCAAAATATCATAATTTGTTTTTTCTTAATTAACAAACTTTACAGAATATTGGAATTTGAAAATTTATTTCTCTGCTATTTTCATTTATATGCTATTTTTATTTCTATTTCATTTTCTATGCCACCTTGCGCTTCATATTTTTTTTTTTTTTTTTCTTCATATTCATTGAACTGCCTAAAAAAAATCTTACTAATTTATTCAAAATTTGGTCAAATTGACTTTGATTTTGTATGTCCTCTTCTGGGAACATAATTCAATAATTAGGAAAAAGTAAGTTTTACAGCAAAAATATAATTTTTGCTTGTCAATAGGCAGCCGTTAGGTTGCCGGAATATTGTTATTGTTACCTACTTAAAAATAATTATTATAATAGATATTTGCTGCCGTTGTTGAATTTTGTCCTTTTTATTTTTTGCTGTGTATTTGCCAAACCGGCTTTCTTTAATTTCTTCCCAATTATCTGGCAAATATTATTTCACTTCGCTTGCCGCGGCTCCACTTGGTAAAATGTTTGGCAATTTGGAGCACCGCCTAGCACTGTCGATTTCTTGTTGCTGTGGTGTGATTTGTAGCCTCTGTTGTATTTTTACCTTATTCTGCACTGTATTCGTCGAATCGGCTATGTTAATTTCTTACCAATTAAAATCATTGGTTCGGTTAAAAAAAAAAACTATTATGTTTGTGCAGTATGTGTATGTATTTTTTCTTTTTATATATAGCGCTTAGGCTGAATAATCAGCCAGTATTATCCTTGCCAATGAACTAATCAGCCAGCAGAATCATCGGCAGGATCGCCATATAAAAGGCGTAATGAACTTAGGCTGAAAAATCAGCCGGCAGTATCAAAGGCAGGATCACCATATAAAAGATGAAAAACGAATAGAGTGTTTGTGAGGTGTAAGTGTGAATGAGTGAATGAATCTTTATTCAAATATTGTTAGCTTATTTATACTAAATTATTCTAAACATATTCTTACATACACATTTACTTTAAACATACATACTTACATACCTACATGAGTTGTGACGTCTGTAGGAAATGCAATGTCAGCCAATTTGCCTAAATGCAAATTTGGTTTAGTGGCGCGGTGTGCACACATCTGTATTAAATCGTGTGAATTGCGCTGTCAGCAACAATTAGTAAATGCCTCGTTCTGTGCTGATTAAAATTTAGATTCTCTTTGTTACAGGGTAGCTCATTAACTGGTTTACTCATTTGGCGTTAAAATTGTTGTCTGTTTACACTATAGTAAATCGCGCCAAGTATTTGTTTTATTTATCTATTATAATAAAAAAAATTAAGCGATTTCAAATATTTTCTGCACAATTGTGAAATTTCTTCACATTATTTAAAATATCTAAGAATATGGACAAATGTAAAAAAAAAGTTTTTTTAGTTTTCTTGTATAATATAAATGAATTCTGTTGAAGATATGATCCAATTTTCGGTCTAGGTCCGCCCCCTCCATCTGGCAATACCCGGCCAGTGTGGCCAAGCCGAAGTGTAGCTCAGCTGTACTTGCCTACCACCACCATCCTTTCTTAGTTTCTATTAAGCTACCTGCCCACACGTTCGCGCATCGTTTTGTTTTATCGCTCGGTAATCGGGGTTTTTCCCCGCCCGCCATTGCGCAGTTCATTAAATCCTTTATATTTTTTTATAATTATAAATAAAATAAAATAATATATATATTTCAAAACAAACCCCGTGGTAGCCTTTTGTTTAATTGAAAAGTGCCTGAGTGTGTCTGAACCGGCAATGAGGTAGCGCACACCGGTGGATTTAGAGCGTGATGGTGCACCCAAAATGAAATAAAATAAACACAAGAGGATTTTCCTCATTATAATATGATTTAATTAGTGTCCTAGAGTACCCAAACGGAGATGGTACTCTGAGCTAGCAAAGGGTCAAACGTGGTTGGCAGAATCTCTGGCTGTATTATTTGTGCATAGATGTCAGTTCCGAGTAATAGGCGGACCGGAGTCGACGTGATGGGTCTACCCAGCGGAGATGTTCGTAGGGCTTGGCTATGGCAGCGTCGATGCTGGTCCTGGGTGTCATCCGGCGGAAGTTGGCGACTACCGCAGCGTGCGTAGCGATTCTTCAATTTTGTCCGGGTCCCATGTTGCTGGCGGGGTGTTACAGTTCCTCGGCGAGGTCATCAGCTATGATCGTCGTTGGGGCGCAGCCGCAGATTAAGGCGTGCACTAGATGTAGACGCCCTCATGCTTCAATTTTGACTTTTGCGGTGGGGGTGATCGCCACTGTGGGTGTCAGTGTAGTGGTAGTGAATACCGTTGACGTGCTCAATCCCGTTCGGAAGGTCGGCGCTGTCGCCAATTGCCATTTATGTGCCCGTCTGTTGTCGTGCGACTGCTGTGTGTGAAGCATGTGTGTGTGCAGGCTTGAGTGCAGGTGAAGAGGTAGTGTCTCCGCTCTGCTGTAGGGCGAATACGGTGTTGGGTTTCGAGTGGAGTGCGAGCCGCTAGGCGAAGAGTTCGGGTATCCGCTCTACGTCTGAAGTCGTCGCGTGGCGCTGTCCTTCTTGCGGGATGGAGCCGCTTCCTCTCATGTTGTAATATAGGTCGAAATGATTATATTGTTGGGGTTGTGATCGGGCGAAGAGACCGAGTCTCCGCTCCGGTTCGGCTTATATTTGGATTTCGAGCTGGACGAAGAAGCCCAATCTCCGTTTCAACGTCCGACGCATACAAAGAAATTGAATCGTCTATCCGCTCTCGGGGTGATGCTATCTCCTCCTCCACTTCTACGCTCCATCGAGGAGATGTGCAGCATCATAAGATGCTTCTGGCCGCACCGGTTACATCGCCCTTGGCTTGGGCACGCGTTAGAGCGGTGATCTAGCGCCAAGCAATTCCCGCAATAGCTCCCGCGGATCACGACTTACAGGCGCTCCTCGGGTGTTTTGGCCAGAAATATGGGGCACAATCGGATGGGGTGTTGCTCAAAACAAACTCGGCATTCCACAGCATAACTTGTTACGCTTGCGGCAGCATTCCGTTTCATAGCAGCAAAACGACCAATTTTTCTGAAAAAGGTGCAGTATGTTTACCGGGTCGTGTCATTATCGAAGTGCAGGGTGCGAGTGGTCATTTTTGATAGCGTGCGGTATATCTTTCTCTGTGGCGGCCTTTTCCAGAGTTACGGCGTTATTTTGTATGATGAACTAGTTCAATGGTCCTTTTCTTTCGTAAAAAGGCCTTGCATGTGGCAAGATTATTAACCCTCCGATATATTGTGCCGTCTAGCCAGACGAGAAGGCTTTATTTTCGTGAATAACTTTACTGCTCCCCACCCGATCATGAAAAGTTTTAGTGACTTTTAAAATTTAAAGGCGGTCTTTATAATATTTCCGAAATCGATATTTTTGTCTTTTTATTTTATCTGTTGTTTTTTTTTTTTTGTACCTAAGTTGATTATGTCACATTTTAGCGTTGTCGTCTGGCTAGACGAACAAATTTTTAACCTATAAAACCCCATAGATCGAACTCATTTCAAAATTTATCAATAAAAATTCAAACTTACCACAGTGTGCGACGAGGTTTCTTCAAAATTTGAATAAAAAAATAAATAAATGTAAGGCGCGATAACCTCCGAAGAGATCTAAGGCCGAGCTTCTCTTCCAATTTGCGTCGTGCTCTCTTGATTTTCCCTACAAATAGGCCGGACGGGACCACCATGTTTTATGCCGACTCCGAACGGCATCTGCAAGGCAGATGAGTTTTCACTGAGAGCTTTTCATGGCAGAAATACACCCGGAGCGCTTGCCAAACACTGCCGAGGGGCGACCCCGCTTAGAAAAATTTTCTTCTAATTTAAAAACCTTATTTCTAAAATTTTGATGTTGCTTTGCCCAGGGTGCGAACCCAGGGCATGCGGCGTGGTAGGCGAAGCACGCTACCATCACACCAAAAATTCAAATATTTGTGGATAAAGTTCAAAGTGTAAAATTTCGTCTGGCCATACGACAACGCTAAGATGTGTTGAACTTATTCACCGCTAATCGGATGGTTAAAAAAAATAATAAAATAAAAATTCTAATCGGCAGAGTGGCGAGGCTTGCTACACGACGGGTTCTATCTTCACCCACTATTCTGTTAAATGTTATGTGCCACCCTGTCGCATGTTTTTTTTTCAGCTGATAGAGCTGATGTGGTGAATTTATAAATGAGAATATATAGAATTGACACTAGGGCCGTAGAAAAGTATGCATTTTTTCTTCATTTCGGGACTCGAATTCTTTGTTTGGTACCGACGCCTGATTCATGAGTGATTGTGATGTTTGTTGTTAAAAAAAAACAAGTCCTGCCCCCACAGCCAAAAAAATGTACAGAACCCAAAAAAAGAGGCCAGAAAAAAGGAAAAATAAAACTTCTTTGTGTAAAAAAAAGGAGTATAATTTTTTTGTAATGAGGTTTTTTTATGTGTTAATTCTTATTTGTGTGTAACTCGGTTGGCTTGGGAATGTACCAGGCGCCGGTCTGAGTTAAAAAACCATGTCCGGTACGGGGTTTATGTTTTTCGGGTTTTCAGTACCCACCACTTTTTTTGTTGAGTCTGACAGCACAAATGAGGCTGCCGTTGTCGTGCCATGGCAAGCTTGGTTCCTTCTGCTATAGACGCGTAACCGGAACTTTCAAGGACCCGTTAATGGATGATTGTGGTGAATAAGTGCTCACCACCCCATTTTAATTTTTTAAGGAAATCTCAACGGAATAAAACATAAGTATGACCTGTTGTGATTACCGTTCCTAATTTTTTCTACTGATTGTTTTTTCTTGTTTGTTTTTTTTTTTTTTTGTTTTCTCTGCAGTTTTTTCGAAAAAGTGGAATCAATGCAGTACCTTTTGATCACGCTGGAGTCTGGGGATGCGGAGCCCATCCAGGTGGTGGCTGACATCCGCTATACGGAGCGGCGGAAGGGCTCATTTGAGTGTCATGCGCCGGACGAGCTCTTGCAGCAGGCGGGGGAGAAGGAGTTGTGGCGCGTCAATCCCGGGATGCTCCGAGCCCGGCGTTCGACCGTTATCGTTAATGTGCGCGGGAGCGCCACGGCATGGTATGCGAGATTCTATAAGGACTACGAGGGCGTGTTGTGGGTACGGCGGACCCCATGGTTCACCCCGACATGGGATCTTTCAGTACCGTGTGTGCAAGCGGTCAGTTGGGTCCTTCTTGTACCTGGTAGCCCATTTAAATGGGCACATGATATTTTATGCGTATAGGGTTTGGCCGAAGCGGTAACTTCGTCCGCTTCATTGTCCCTGCACCGAAAACGGATGCATTAGGGTCAGAATAAGTATAGATCGCTTTAACATTTGAAGTATTTGTTTTTGGTTTTTATTTTCTTGAAATAAAATTTGTTATTGTTTTATTTTCTCCTACTATCAAAATGATTTTCTTCTTTACTTAGTTGGGAAGAAAAGCGATATTGGATTTGACGTTGATGTTCCTGTCTTCGAAGAAGAGGAAGACTACGATCTAAAAAAAAGAGGTAGGAAGCGTACTGAGTTTGGGGCATGTTCGCATAAAACCAACACGTTGTGTTCGTCACTTTGTCTACAATTGAAGGCTGCATTTCCCAGTTGAGCAATAGTTGGAAGTAATAAGTTTGCTTTTATAGTGATTATTCATTGACATTGCGATACATACATACATTGAAGGTGGACTGATTGTAAGGCTATACTTTGAAAGATTTCTTGGAAACATTAAAAAAAAATGTTTTAATCACTTTAATCGAGGCAATCAAACGTACAAAATGACATATGTAAATATTTATTAAACTATGCCTTAATATTGAAGATGACGTGTTTTTGTTTAACCTTATAATCCTTTCGAAAGGGTATTTAAACTCCATTGAAATACGATTAATCGATTTGAGTTGATTAAGTTATAAGGTCCTGTATTGATTTTTGCGTCGCTAAAGCATAAAACAGCAGCAATGTTGCAATTGAGAGTTGCTGTTAAAACCAGTTTTACGTAAAGGGCCATGGTTCATCGGTTGCACACATCATTACATTTTATTTCATAATTTGTACACAATTTGATTTGTCGTCATCTTTGGAGTAAATTTTCTTCGCAATCGCTATGTTGGTACGGATATTTTTATAATTATTTTTTTTTTAATTAAATGCTTTCCAATTTAGATCTTTCTTTACACGTTAAAAATGCCCAATATGTCTATTGTTTACGCTATTATGCATATAGTTGAATTTGTTTTTTTTTTTTTTTGTTTTTACTTAGTACTTAATGATTAATTGTGATTTGCTCTGCGTATGAAAATATAATGTGCAAGTTTTCGGAAGTTGTACATTTGTGTTAAATTTTTTTTTAATTTTAAATAGTTAACAATTTTTGTTGTTATATCGGCCTACTGATTTTAAGATCGCGGGTTCGAATCGAGCTCAAGGCCTAACAATAATTTTTTATCATTATTATTGTTATGATAAATTTTTTCTTAATTGAAAAAATTTTTAAATTAGAATAGAAGAAAGAAAAAATTTTAGACAACTGCCAAAGCTCGTTGTATAGATCCATTTCGGGAACTGCTAAATTCCTTCATCGGCAACGTTTAGGCGCCGCTGCTATAACCATTCAGCCATCACAGCGGTTTTTTGTTTGTCTTCATTAATCCTACTTCTATTCTGTTTCGTGCCAATTGATATTCACAACACTGCGACATCTGTTGCAGAATGGCTGTGAAAATTGGACTTGTTTGTTGGCAATGCCGCCATAGTGTCATAATTTATTGACACTTTTTTCCCCGTGCTCTGGGATGTATTAACAATTTTTGTTGTTATATCGGCCTACTGATTTTAAGATCGCGGGTTCGAATCGAGCTCAAGGCCTAACAATAATTTTTTATCATTATTATTGTTATGATAAATTTTTTTCTTAATTGAAAAAATTTTTAAATTAGAATAGAAGAAAGAAAAAATTTTAGACAACTGCCAAAGCTCGTTGTATAGATCCATTTCGGGAACTGCTAAATTCCTTCATCGGCAACGTTTAGGCGCCGCTGCTATAACCATTCAGCCATCACTTTATCATAACAATAATAATGATAAAAAATTATTGTTAGGCCTTGAGCTCGATTCGAACCCGCGATCTTAAATAGTTAAAATAATTAAGAACTTAAAGAATTATGTGTACGCATGTACATGTGAGATTTTATTTACTATCTGTAATAAAGATTGTTTTCTTAATAATCTAGACTGCAAGCTTAGTACGTGTATTAAAAATATGTAGTGTATTTTGTTGTACATGTATAATTGATGATATAATAAAAAACTACGACAAATGAAAGAGGTAAATAAAATATGTAGAACAATTACTCTATCCGGCAAAATGCATTTTTTTGGTTATTGAACCAAACCAATTTTTTTTTTGAAGAGATTGAAAGATAATTAAAACATGTTAAATCTTACCAAAGGGCTTATTCTGAGCCAAAAAAAAAACTATGGCGCCAGTAAAATCCACCCATCGGGTTTATTGTTCGTTAATTCTCAAGCCTACGATACTCTGGAAGGATTACAGATATTTAATAAATGATATTTATTTTTGTGTTAAAATAAATTATTTCCTTGGCAAGTTCAACAGCGATCGACTGCCAGCGTTTTACAAACAAAAAGCCAGCCACATTGGAAGAGGAACTTACAATGGCGGGGCTCTCTATTTTTTTAAATTACCACGAAATCAGCATAGGGACCCAGATAGTTATTGTGAAAAACGAAAAGCAAATTCAAATAATCGGGAAAGTTTTGGTGTTAATGGGCTTTCGGAAATTTGAAAAATCTGTCTTGATCGGGATTCCGGTTGGTATGACGTTTCTCGTTCATGTGGGCTATGTTGGTTTGTGAATTATTAATGTTTCAGAAGGTTTACGATGTTTCTGAGGGAAATTTGTGTATTTTCCTTAATATGGCCACTCTTGCCAATATTTGCAACGCAAATCGGCATCGGAAAATAGCAGCAATGCTATTCGACATATTTATTTCGGATCATTCGAATCCATGCCATTTTTAAGCATTTGGAGATATCTAATAATCCCTTAGTTTTGCAGGTATGACTTAGCTTGGATAATAACATGGGTGTATAAACATTCAATTAAGTTGCAACCCTAGCCAAAGTATGACTCACAGGTTTACTTTAAAGGTACACGTTCGAAAAGGCTCATGGTTGGTGTCGATTTGCACTATGAGTCTCCGCTTGGAACTAGCCAACAATCATTGTCATCACAAACTCAATCATTGCCCACAACCCATAAAGTATCTATACAACCCTGGGCATTCTCCAAAAATATATTTGGTGACTTTCTCCATATTCATGTAGATTCTTGTACTGGGATATCATGTGTCTGGCTAAATAGTGTCAATAACATGGGGAGGCGTAATTTTGATTACATAGATGTTTGTCCAGATGAGCGAGTTATCATCGACTTACATACATCTAGCACATATACTATTAAAATGTATATGTCAGCTTGTGTGTATTATTTCTTAAAAACAAGTTAGCTATATATACACACAAACTATTCCTTTTTTTTGATGGTTTTATTTAGCTTCACTTGACAGGCTGGCTGGTGGCTGGCTGGTGGCTGGCTGGCACGAATTTTGTAACTGAAATTTAAGTAACTTCCCGATAAGCTACAAGCTTGAAACTTTGAATATAGTTCAAAACCCGATGACAATGCAATAATAAGAAAAAAAAACTCCGATAAAAAATGGAATCCAAAAAATCTTATTAGTTGTCCAATTTTTTTCATATTTGGAATACATAATACGTACATGAATAGAAAGCGACCTATGAAAAAATCGCCACTAGGTGGCGCAACGATCGAGACATTAAAAAAATTGTATTTGTGGTCCGATTTGGCCCATATTTGGAACACATAATACATACAAGTTTAGAAAGAGACCTAGGGGCGCATGGATAGGTGGCGCATGGATCGAAATATTTGAAAATATCTTACTTGTGGTCCAATTAGGCGCATATTTGGGACACATGATACATGACACATACACATGTGCCGCTAGTTCTGCGTACTCCAAACTGGAAAAAGAAGCGGTTAATATGGGTTTGGTGTCGAATGAGGACAAAACGAAGTACCTGCTGTCATCGAGCAAAGAGTATGCACATATGCGCCTTGGCAACCACGCTACTGTTGGCAGCCACAATTTCGAAATAGTAAAAGACTTCGTTTATTTGGGAACCAGCATCAACACTAGCAACAACATCAGCTCTGAAATCCAGCGAAGAATCACTCTTGCCAATATATGCTACTTTGGACTAGGTAGGCAATTGAAAAGTAAAGTCCTCTCTAGGAAAACGAAAATAATACTCTACAAGTCACTTATCGTACCCGTCCTGCTATATGGTGCTGAAGCATGTACCATGACAACAGCAGATGAAGCGGCTCTGGGAGTGCTCGAGAGAAAAGTTCTCCGAAAGATTTATGAACCTCTACGCTTTGGCGATGGCGAGTACCGAAGAAGATTTAACGATGAGCTGTACGAGCTATACGCAGACATCAACATAATCCAGCAAATTAAAATGCAGCGGCTGCGCTGGCTAGGCCATGTTTTGCGAATGAAAGATGATGCCCCGGCCAAGAAAGTGTTTCTATCGGAAACCGCCTATGAAAGCGTAGAGGGCGGCCCCCACTCCGTTGGAAGGACCAGGTGGAAAACGATTTAAACTCCCTTGATGTGACAAATTGGCGCAGGTTGGCAGAGAGAAGGAGCGACTGGCGCGCCTTGTTGGACGTACATGAATAGAAAGCCACCTATGAAAAAATCGCCACTAGGTGGCGCAAGGATCGATATATTCAAAAAAATCGTATTTGCGGTCGGATTTGGTCCATATTTGGAACACATAATACATACATGAATAGAAAGCGACCTGTGATGTCCGATTTGGCTCATATTTGGAACAAATATTACATATAGTCCGGTAGAAGTGACATCAAAATATTTTGGAGTTCGAGGAGAGACAAGCATACGTGGCGCAGAGTCGAGTAAAGTCTTTCGAAGGATTATGTATTGAGGACTTAGATTGTCACAAATTTTCAGAAAAGAGTCCGTGTAACAATGAGTCACTAAATGAACTAAATAGAATAAAAAATAATAGGCAATTAAATAAAGACTAAAAACATGAAAATAACATAATTAAAAAAAAAATTTTAAGTTAATCGGTTTTATTGAAAACAATATTTACATGAAGTAATAATAATACTAAAAGCTATAAAATAATTAGGTAGGTCGTAGGTACTAGTCATCACACTCCTCATCAATCTAGGGCGTTGAACAGACAATTAAATAAAAGCGTTGGACGAGTCAAGTTTCTAAAATTGTGAGGCGTTGCATAACCTGATTAAGGTTCAGTTGGTCTTACTTATGACTATCAATAGAAATTTGTGGTCCGATTTGACTCACATTTGGCCCATATTTGGAACACATAATACATTATAAGAATAGAAAGAGACCTATGAAAAAAAGCGCTGATAGGTGGCGCACGGATCAAAATATTTCAAAAAATCTTATTTGTGGTCCAATTTGGCTCATATTTGGAAGACATGATACATACATGAATAGAAAGCGACCTCCTATGCAAAATATCGGCGCTAGGTGGTGCAAGGATCGAGATATTCAAAAAAATCGTATTTGTGGGCCGATTTGGTCCATATTTGGAACACATAATACATACATGAATAGAAAGCGACCTATGAAAAAAAATCGCCGCTAGGTGGCGCAACGATAGAGATATTTCAAAAAATCTTATTTGTGGTCCAATTTGGCTCATATTTGGAACACATGATACATACATGAATAGAAAACGACCTATGAAAAAATCGCCGCTAGGTGGCGCAAGGATCGCGATACTCAAAAAAATCTTATTTGTGGTCCGATTGTGTCCATATTTGGAACACATAATACATACATGAATAGAAAGCGACCTGTGAAAAAAATCGCCGCTAGGTGGCGAAGGACCGAGATATTCAAAAAAATGGTATTTGTGATCCGCTTTCGGCCATATTTGGAACACATAATACATACATGTATAGAAAGCGACCTATGATGTCCGATTTGGCTCATATTTGGAACAAATATTACTTATAGTCCGGTAGCAGTGACATCAAAATATTTTGGAGTTCGAGGAGGGACAAGCATACGTGGCGCAGAGTCGAGTAAAGTCTTTGGAAGGATTATGTATTGAGGACTTAGATTGTAACAAATTGTCAGGAAAGAGTCCGTGTAATAATGATTCCAGTCCGCCTATGGTATTGGTTGCTGCGCATTTGGTGGTGCGGCGCGGTTGCTGATGATATCGCGCGGGCGGGCGTGCGGCGTTGGTGGTAGCGCACATACATACATACATACAAGAATGCGATTTATGGTATTTCTCAATTTTGTTTGCTATACAAAAGTGTGAACTCAATTATGTGATTCCACCATGCTCAATTATATTTGCCCATATTCACGTAGATAGAAATGTCTAGTGGAATGCGAACTAAGTTTGTTTGTTATACTGGGAAAAGGCTGTCACACTTTTGCGTTGCTTGTAAAAGTGTCAAATCGTTTTGTGTGGTGGGACTGCGTCTAACATTTAACCACAAATGGCAGGTATTTAAACGGAACACAATTAAAATTTAGCTTTTCTTAACTTTTATGGATTAAATTGCTTCTGATCTACAGCTAAAACTTGAAATATTCTTGTTTATATTTTTTCTGCTGCTGCTGCTAACTAGGGCTCCTTCGAACACACGCATATACACAAAGACTGGAGGCGTAGAAATGTGCTATTCAAATTTCTTTCAATAATTTTCGTATAAACAACGCTTTTCTCACTTTCAGTTGTTTTGTAAACCCCAGTTATCACCCGCACACAATTTTTCGCAATTTTTTTTTTCAATATTGCCCTTAACACATTATACGAAAAATTTAATTGAAAATTTCAGCAGCAGCAATCAAGCAAAATTTTCACAAATCTTCCTCAGCCAATTCCCAACGTTCTTTCCTTACATGATTTTTTCACAGTCAACCACCTATTTCGACCCTCACGCTTGCAAGCCCAAACCGCTGCTTTTTTTCTTCCCCCAAAAATGGATATACCGCCATGGTATTGTCGAAAAAAATTAGCTTTAACCACCCCAGGCAGACATGAGAGAGGGTGAATCCTACCTTTTCCCCTATCACTAGCCAACTGGTACGTACTAAGGTTGACTCTCCCAAGTGGACCATAACAAACCTGCTTCGCTTTGAAGACCTGACGATGAAGCGAACAGGAAACCGGTTCATCTGTGGGAAGCCACTACCAGGAACCTTCGATGCCAAGCAACGTGGGGCACGACTCACCCCTAAGATAAGAGTCTCAAAGTCCTACTGCGAAGCTATCCGGGCAAAAAAAGGTCCACCAAAAAAAATCAAGTCAAATATTAAATCAATTTTGTTTCTTAGTTGAAATGCTTTGCGGCAATTAGACATTTGTTATGGAGAACTCGTCAAAACTCCGTATGGTTCTAGTGGTTATCGCCCCCACAGGAAGGTAAAAAAAAACATACATATGTGTGTAGACATTTTGATAAAATAAAACTCGTCCAAACTCCGTAAGGCTAGTCCAACTCAAGTTTGGACTGCCAGGCTGTTCACGGTTCTCGGTGAGTACGCGTGTGAACAACCTATGATATCATTGCTCGGGGAAAATACTGGGCGAGATGTCCCCTACCGCCAAAACGCCCAGACAGGGTAAAAAAAAATCCAATTGGTAGGTTTATAAAAAAAAATCAATTTGTAATTTAGCAAAACGTTCTTGAGGGTTTATTGTGAACGAATATCCGAAGCATGGAAGCGACCTATCAATTTCCTGTTCAGGTCCTCGAAATCATACAATGCATTGCCTATTTTTCGGAGTACTCGACGCTTAAGATATTTCGGCAGGAATTTGGCGTTAATACCCTGTTTGAAGTTACTCAAAGCAAAGTTTTTCCGGAAAAATTCCTGACTTTCTCTATAGTTGACTTGCCTAGAGCGCTTGTTATAGGTGGTTATTCCTCTATCTTTTGCCTGATCTAAATTCCTAACAATTTGCTCGCGAATATTAGTCAACTTTTCGGCTCTATTTGCTATCGTGACCTGATCTTCCCTAAGGCTGCCGATTTTCTCTAAAATATTGTACTTTGAGGCATGCTGAACCATCCGTGTAACAATGGCCAGAGCGATTTTTTTGCATGCGGTTCAAGCAGCTCACTACTGCCGGTTGCTTGCGGCCAAGTATCCGTTTAGCGGTGAGCTAATGTGAGAAGGCGACAACCTGGCTGGGCCACTCTGACATAATCAGTTTAGGGGCTAGCCGGGGGAGATCTCATCGGCAGCGTCTGTACACCTCTAGGTGCGGCTGCGAGCGGGCGTCTGTCTTGGAGCAAGCAGCTCGCTATATAAACGTGCCAAGTAATATTTTCACCCCCGCTGAGCGGGTTGTGCGCTGGGCTTGGGACCCGCCACGTAAAACCATACTCCAATGAAATATCACAACAAGCCTCGGATAAATACACTCTCTATTGATGACGACCATGGCAAACGTTTCACAGACAATGAATTGAGGGCATGCACCTAGAACGTCCGCTCCCTGAATGGGATTGGTACAGACGCCCGGCTGGTTGATGTCTTCGTCAAAGCAAAATCTGACATCAGCGCCATCCAAGAAATGCGTTGGACGAAGCAAGGAAGAAAGAAGATCAAAAATTGTGACATATATTGGAGTGGCCATACGAATACGCGCAGCTTCGGCGTCGGATTCGTGGTGGGAGAGAGACTTTGTCGCCAAGTTCTGGCGTTCACACCTATGGACGAACGTCTCGCCGCTATCCGAATAAAAGCAAAATTTTTTAATATATCATTCATCTGCGCCCATGCGATGACAGAGGAAAAAGACGATGAGGTGAAAGACACTTTTTATGAAAGATTAGAACGCACATACGAGCGCTGCCCCCATCACGATATAAAAGTCGTGTTTGGTGACTTCAACGCCAGGGTGGGCAAAGAAGGTGTTTTTGGCCCTACAGTCGGAAAGTTCAGCCTACACAATGAAACTTCTCCTAACGGACTGAGGCTGATTGACTTTGCCGGTGCTCGAAACATGGTCATAACCAGCACGAGGTTTATGCATAAAAAGATACATCAAGCTACATGGCTGTCTCCTGATCGAAATACTCGCAATCAAATCGATCACGTTGTGATAGACGGACGGCATGCCTCCAGTGTTTTAGATGTGCGCACGTTCCGAGGACCTAACATCGACTCGGACCATTATCTCGTTGCAGCCAAAATACGCACCCGCCTCAACGCGGCTAAAACCAAGGAACAAAAAACACAAGGGAAGCTAGACGTCGAAAAGCTTCAATCACAACAGACTGCCAATGATTTCGCAACTCAACTCTCACACCTGCTCTCTGAGAGCACAACTCATCCTGAAGGAATACAGGAGCAGTGGGAGCATATTTCCAAAGCACTTCGTACCGCCGCCGATGAAAAAATTGGTTACCGGCGACCACGAAAAAACAACTGGTACGATGGATAATGCCGCGTTGCAACTGAAAGAAAAGACGCTGCCTACAGGGCTACGTTAAAAGCGAGCGCGACAAGAGGAGTGTGTGAGCGCTATCGTGAGTTGAAAAAGGAAGCGAGACGCCTTTTCAGGAAGAAAAAAGCAGAAGCAGAATGGCGTGAGTGCGAGGAGCTTGAGCTGCTAGCCACCAAGAATAACGCCCGAAAATTTTACCAAAAAATACGGCGACAGACGGAAGGTCTTAAGACCGGGGCAAACTCCTGTAGGAACGAAAACGGCGACTTTGCAACTGATGTACAGGGAGTGCTTAGATTATGGAGGGAACACTTCTCTGTTCTCTTAAATGGAGGCAGCAATTCAGCGCACAAAGATGAAGAACCCGATCCCGCAATCGATGATGATGGAATATATGTCCCCCCCCCCCCCCCTGATTATGACGAACTTGGAATAGCAATAACCAGATTGAAAAACAACAAGGCCGAGGGCGCTGATGGATTGCCTGCGGAGCTATTCAAGTACGGCGGCGAGGAGTTGGTAAGGCGCATGCAGCAGACTCAGTCTTACATGTATACCCACATAGTCTAAATAAATATTAGCAAAATATGGGCGGAAGAGTGCATGCCCGACGGTTGGAATCTAAGTGTTCTTTGCCCAGTCCACAAGAAGGGGGATACTGCAAAATGCACCAAATTTCGTGGAATCAGCCTTCTCAGTATCGCATATAAGGTCCTTTCAAGTGTATTGTGCGAAAGATTGAAGCCCACCGTAAACCGGCTGATTGGACTCTATCAGTGCGGCTTAAGACCTGGTAAATCTACCATCGACCAGATTTTCACAATGCGCCAAATCTTGGAAAAAACCCGTGAAAAAAGAATCGACACACATCACCTCTTCGTCGACTTTAAAGCCGCCTTCGACAGCACGAAAAGGAGCTGCCTATATGCCGCTATGTCTGAATTTGGTTTCCACGCAAAACTCATACGGCTGTGCAAAATGACGTTGAGCAACAGAATCAGCTCAGTCAGAATTGAGAAGGACCTCTCTGAGCCGTTCGAAACTAAACGAGGTTTCAGACAGGGTGACCCCCTATCGTGCGATTTCTTTAATTTGATGCTGGAGAAAATTATACTAGCTGCAGAACTTAACCGCACTGGAACAATATACTATAAATGCGTGAAATTACTGTCATATGCTGATGACATTGATATCATCGGCCTAAACACCCGCGCTGTTAGTTGTGCTTACTCCAAACTGGAAACAGAAGCGGAAAAGATGGGTTTGATGGTGAATGAGGAGAAGACGAAGTACTTTCTGTCATCGAGTAAAGAGTCAGCGCATACGTGCCTTGGAAACCACGCTACTATTGGCAGCCATAATTTCGAAATAGTAAAAGACTTCGTTTATTTGGGAACCAGCATCAACACTAGCAACAACATCAGCACTGAAATCCAGCGAAGAATCAATCTTGCCAATAAATGCTACTTTGGACTAGGTACGCAATTGAAAAGTAAAGTCCTCTCTCGGCGAACGAAAATCATACTCTACAAGTCACTTATCGTACCCGTCCTGCTAAATGGGGCAGAAGCTTGGACCATGACAACAGCAGATGAAGCGGATTTGGGAGTGTTCGAGAGAAAAGATTTATGGACCTCTACGCGTTGGCGATGGCGAGTACCGAAGAAGATTTAATGATGAGCTGTACGAGCTATACGCAGACATCAACATAGTCCAGCGAATTAAAACGCAGCGGCTGCGCTGGCTAGGCCATGTTATGCGAATGAAAGATGATGCTCCGGCCAAGAAAGTGTTTCTATCGGAACCCGCCTATGGAAGCATAGGTAGAGGGCGGCCCCCACTCCGTTGGAAGGACCAGGTGGAAAACGATTTAAACTCCCTTGGTGTGACCAATTGGCGCCGGTTGGCGGAGCGAAGGAGCGACTGGCGCGCCTTGTTGGACGGCGATAACCGTTTAGACGGTTAAGCGCCAATTAAGTAAGTAAGTAATAATGAGTCCAACGCTTTCACGCGTCTAACGCTTTTATTTATTTGTCTGATCAACGCCCTAGATTGATGAGGAGTGTGGCGACTAGTACCTAGGACCTCAGTAATTATTTTCCAGCTTTTAGTATTATTAGCATGTAAGTATTGTTTTCAATAAAACCGTTTAACTTAAAAAAAATTTTTAATTATGTTATTTTCAAGTTTTTAGTCTTTATTTAGTTGCCTATTATTGCTCATTCTATTTAGTTCATTTAGTGACTCATTATTACACGGACTCTCTCCTGACAATTTCTTACAATCTAAGTCCTCAATATATAATTCATCCAAAGACTTTACTCGATCCTGCGCCACGTATGCTTGTCCCTCCTCGAACTCCAAAATATTTTGATGCCAATTCTACCAGACTATATGTAATATTTGTTCCAAATATGAGCCAAATCGGACATCATGGGTCGCTTTCTATTCATGTATGTAATATGTGTTCCACATATGGACCAAATCGGATCACAAATACGATTTTTTTGAATATCTCGATCCTTGCGCCACCTAGCGGCGATTTTTTCACAGGTCGCTTTCTATTCATGTTTGTATTATGTGTTCCAAATATGGACCAAATCGGAACATAAATATGATTTTTTAATATATCGATCCTTGGGCCATCTAGCGGCGATTTTTTTCATAGGTCGCTTTCTATTCATATATGTATCATGTGTTCTAAATATGAGCCAAATCGGATCACAAATACAATTTTTTTGAATATCTCGATCCTTGCGCCCCGTAGAGGCGATTTTTTCATAGGTCGCTTTCTATTCATGTATGTATCATGTGTTCCAAATATGAGCATAATCGGGCCACAAATACGATTTTTTGAAATACCATGCGCCACCTATCGGCGATTTTTTCATAGATCTCTTTCTATTCTTATATGTATTATCACAGTCGCTGTTTTCTCTTTGACGAAGGCAGACGTGTGTTTTTCTTTTCCTGAGCCTAAGCAAAACTAAACACAACAGTGAAACGAAAAAATGTCAACCAAATTGAAGATGAAATGTTTTCAAGTAAATTGAGTAAGCTTTTGGACACTAATAAACCAAGTGTGAGTTGTAAAAAATGATAACAGAAGAAACTATTGGACGCCCTTACAGGCTCTTGAAAATCAAGAAGATTATATGGAGTACAATAAAAGTGCTATAAACGATAAACCAGCAAAAGTAGTGCTTCCGCCTATCAAGGTTTTAGTACAAGATAGTGACTTTGTAAAGAATCTTTTGTTACAAAATGGTGTATCCGACTTTTTCTTAAAAAAAATATCCATTGTTTTTAAAATTCTAAGCGAATCCAGTGAAACATAGAACAAAATAAAAGCACTGTTAAAAGAGAAGTCGTGCCAGCTTTTTACTCATGATCTTAAAAACGAAAGGTCGTTTAGTGCTGTCCTCTTTGGCTTTGAAAATAAAACCACAGATGAAGTGAAAAATGAATTAAACTCTTTTGGATTCAAGTGCAAAGAAGTTAAGCTTGTTGTTAAACGTATGAGCATTACAAAGACAGTATTTACATAGTTCATTTTGAGCGCGGTTCCCTTAAACTGTACGATCTTAAAAGCAAAGTAAAATCCCTATTTCGTGTTAGTGTAAGATGGGACTACCAACGCATATTGAAAAACAGAATAGTACAATGTCGCGACTGTCAAATGTATGGGCATGGTGAACGTGAATGTTTTGTGAGACCAAATTCGCAAATTGTGCTGGAAAACACAAAACTTCTGAATGTTTCAATGCGAATATAGTGCGATGCGCAAACTGCAACAACAACCGTAAAGCAAGCGACGTGTCCGAGTCGAAAAATGTACATACAAATTAAAGAGAAATATAATCGCTGATGAAGAAGTGAAATTCAGAAACATGTCCTAGTAACCGTCGCCGTTTGTAAACTTACAAGTTTTCTCTAATATCAATTACAAAAACCATTGTATAAAGCAATATGAGCAAAGCTCGCTTATTAAATACATATGATCATATTGATATAATAGTAACAGCGGAAGTATTAAAAACAAATACTGTAAAAGTCCGAACAAATGTTACTAAGCTTTCAAAAGCGCGCCTAAAAATCATATCCACACCATTAGGAATAAACTGCATACAGAGTGTATGTGCCTACATGGTGATCAAAAGGAATATAAACAAAAAGGCAACTCTTATAGACCAATTGTACAGCGAACAACGGGACATTCATATGGCTTAGCAGCTAAAAAGGCTTGCATTGATATGAATGTTAGAGATTCGAGTTCAACGCTCAGCTCCCGAAAAGCTAGCTGATGAAGAAGTGAAATTCAGAAACATGTCCTAGTAACCATCGCCGTTTGTAAACTTACAATTTTTCTCTAATATCAATTACAAAAACCATTGTATAAAGCAATATGAGCAAAACTCGCTAATTAAATACATATAATCGCCCTCGTGCACTAACACACGCTTCGCTGTTTAAGAGAAACAATCAAACCAATTTTGAATTTTCTGATTCACAATTCCCACCTATCTCTGCAAAAGAGTCGATACCAGCAATGGGTACAACAACTAAGCCAAGGCATGGTGCTCTCCTGATGGTGTTGCAGCAGAAACAGTTTGTAACAGCAACTTGTTTACAGAAAATGAAATTACAGAACTTGCTTTTGAGCTTATATTAAAGCTAAAAGAATGTAAAACAAAACATGAGCAATTTAATGTAATAGCAAAAGTAGCGATTAAGTTTGTGTACTCTAATTCTAAATGATAGGTACAACAAAAGTAAAGGTAATATTTTGGAATTGTCGTAGTATACGAAATAAATTTATGGAACTTTTTGATTATCTCGTTAAAAATGATATTGATATTTGCTTACTCTCTGAGACGTGGCTTAAATACACAGACAAATTGTATAACCCAAACTATGTTTGTGTATGTAAAGACAGAGAAGCAAATCCAGGTGGCGGTGTTGCCATATTAATTAAGACGTGTATTAGTTTTATTATGGTACCGCATATAAACACGGAGGTAGTGGAAAATATCGGAATTCAAATTATGTCTTCAGACAATAACATAATTAAACTGTTCAATAGTTATTTTCCGGGTGGTGCTAATAGCTTGGAACTTAAGAACAAATATAAAAAATATTTAAGAATACTTTTCATTATCAGTGGAAATTTCCTATTTTGTGACGATTTTAATAAACATCGTAAATGGGGATGTATAAGAGCGAATAGCTGGGGTAACATACTAAATGAGTTTACCACATTATTTCCAATAGCAATATCGCATACAAACCAGCCATCGTATATACCAACATCTAATAGCTTTGCCTCCTCAAATTTAGATTTAGTACTCTCAAATATTCCCATGCATTTAACTCAACCAGTAGTTTTGAATAAATTTAATTCAGACCATTTGCCTGTACAATTTTTACTGAATTAAAATTTTTCCTACTGTCAAAACCTTGAAATCGATTACAGTAAAACAAATTGGAGAATTTATCATCGTTCAATCAAATATGCACTGTACAGCTTACCAACAAATGTCAATGATATTGTCTTAACTGAAGAGGTTGACAAAAATATAGAAGTCTTCTATGATAGTATAAATGTTGCTGTGAGAAATGCTGTTCCGCTTAAAGTGCAAAAACAAATTTTTTAAAACTCCCTTATTTTATTATCAATATAATAAGGGTCAGATATTACCATCGCCGACAGTGGAGTCGATATAGGCAAAAGTCAGACTATGACCTTGTAAAATACTATTCTGCAAAAATTCAAAGTGAGATTTTCAAATTTGGAAATGAATCGTGGATAAAGAAGCTTAGCTCGCTCGAAAAAAGGAGCGAACCTCTTTGGAATACAGTAGACGCTCACAAATTAGAACCACTTTGTTTTTAGGGTGATTCTAATTTCTGAAAAATTCTAATTCCTGGACGTTTTTTTATTTGTATAAAATCTTAAAAATTAAGTCAATGTGCTTTAAAAAACTGCAATTTTATTCATAAAAACGAGAAAACGTAAGATAACAATCCAGTACAATACATAACACATATTTTTTTATTAAATATACATATATGCATATATACGCTAAATCAAAACAAGATCGAAAAAACAAAATCTCCAATTACAGTAAATATATATTTTATTTTTTTTTTTTCAAAAAATTCATAAAAAATGGATAGAAATACATTAAAAAAGGCCAAAAATTTATCAAAAACTTCAAAACTAATATTCAGCGATATGCAATAATTCTTTGTTAGCCTCATGAGAGGTATTAGAGACAGCGTTTAAAAATCATGATTTATTCGATTTGATTGCAGATGGCGCCACATCAAATTCTAGGGCTAACCGCTTCCCTTGAACACTTTTGCCAGGCTTTTCCAAGATCTGAACTTTTGATTTCCAAGGACAAAATATTTTTCCTAGGTTTTTTTGGCATCTCAGCGAATTACTTTTACTTTTAAACAAACAATGCCAAAACTCGTGCACGCGTATCGAATTTTACACAAAAACTGTACAGAACCGCGCAGAAAATCCAACGACTACCGAGCGTAACATGAATTAAAAGGGGATTCCCCTTTTTATATCTATTTTGCAACAAAAAAAAAAAAAACAAAATACGCTCAGAAATTAAAACTTCCGATCCTAACTTCAGATCGTGTGATGTATTGAAAAATTTGATTCTAATGCCCGAACATTCTAATTACTGAAGGTTCCAGTTTGTGAGCGACTACTGTATTTGCAAATTGCTACGAAAAAGGCACACACAAATACCACCGTTGCATGACCATGATAAAATCGTTTTCCCCGATGATGAAAAGGCAAACCTTCTTGCTTACAAATTCCTCAATAATCATAAAGCGTCTGTTCACTTAGGTACGTCACAGATAAAAGATTTAGTAGTCCAATCAGTAAGCCAAATTGATTCACAGTTTTAAGACACTCCCGAGTCTGAATACGTAACAGAAGAGTATGTTCAAGACCTTATATACCAGACGCCATTACGAAAATCAACAGGTCATGATGATGTCAAAAATATTATGTTAAAGTATCTGCCTAGGGAAGCAGTGCTGTATTTCACGTATATTATAAATTTTTGCCTTAAATTGCAATATTTTCCCAAGACCTGGAAAACAGCAAAAATTATACCTATTTGAAAGCCAGGTAAACCAAACAATATTGCTGAAAGTTATAAACCTATAAGCCTCCTAAGTTCCCTACCTAAAATTTTTGAAAAAATCATAAAACACAAATTATGTCTATTTATTGACTTATACCAAATTTTGCCAAATGAGCAATTCGGATTTAGGCAGTATCACAGTACAACGCATCAGGTAAAACGCATATCCAAAACATATGTAAAAACTAGTTTTGGTGACAGGAAGTCTGCTGGTCTAATATTACTTGACATTGAAAAGGCCTTTGACTCAATCTGGCATGATGGATTGATTCATAAGTTAATCAGCTTTAACATTCCTCTGCATATTGTAAAGCTGATAAAAAGTTTTTTGGCCAATCGTTATTACAGTGTATGTTTGAATAATGAATACTCTGACTTAATTGAATTACCTGCTGGAGTTCCTCAGGGATCAGTACTTGGCCCCCTGTTATATATTATTTACTGCTCAGATTTGCCACAAGTTGAAAATCGCCAATATGCTATGTACGCTGAAGATAATGTTATATTATATTCGCATGAAATCGGCGATGAAATTGTAGCAAAACTGGAGCGTGCGGTACGTAGTATTTCTGACTATATGCAAAATTGGAAAATTAAGCTAAATGCTGGAAAAATACAAGCCATCTCTTTCACCAGAAAAAGAAGTCCTTGTTATCTACCTAGCACTAGGTTAAGGCTAGGCACTCATCAAATATCATGGGATAAATCTGTTAAGTACCTCGGAGTAATTTTTGATAAAAAGCTCACTTACAGCGATCATGTTAAATATATAACAGAAAAAGTTAATATAGCTATCAAAATGCTATACCCTCTTATTAACAGGAACTCAAATTTGAGCAAGGAAAGTAAACTAGTAATCTACAAGTCCATTTTCCTATCTATAATATTATATGCTTGCCCAGCATTGGGTATAACTGCAAACTCGCATATTAATAAATTGCAAATATGCCAAAACAAAGTTCTCAAAATGATGCTAGGGCTACCTTGGGATTTTTCCACTAGAAGACTTCATAGCGAGTCGAATGTAAATATGATAAATGTACAAATTCAAAAAATGACTGAACGGTTTAAAATACGCTGTAGTATATTTGACAATACTTTAATCTCAAATCTTTATAATTAAGGTAGAGTATTTTATGTAAAACAAATCAAACTAGCTTTTAAGATTTATAGCGGAGGTTTTTTCATACTAGTTTTTTCCTCCGAAATAGCTACCTATAAAAGTACCGAAAAATCTGTGATAACAAAAAATATGTTATAGAATTAAGGTATAGTTACCATATTCTGTAAGTTTTGCTAAAATTATAGATGTAAGATTTTTGTCTACTTAATAAAACACAATTGTATGTATTCTGTGTGGCGAATATGAGCCAAATCGGACCACAAATACGTTTTTGGAAATATTTCGATCCATGCGCCGCCTATCGGCGATTTTTTTCATAGGTCTCTTTCTATTATTATATGTATTATGTGTTCCAAATATGATAAAAATCGGACCACAAATACGATTTTTTTAAATATTTCTATCCATGCGCCACCTATCGGAGTTTTGCTCTTATTATTGCATTGTCAGCGGGTTCTGAACTATATTCCAAGTTTCAAGCTTGTAGCTTATCGGGAAGTTACTTAAATTTCAATTGCAAAATTCGTGCCAGCCATCCATCCAGCCAGTCAGCCTGTCAAGTCAAGCTAAATAAAACCGTTTAATAACAAGTAAGGAAGTCTAAGTTCGGGTGAAACCTAACATTACATACCCAGCTGTATACTTTTAATGCTGTAGTTGTTTGTTTTGTGTGCTTAATAGTGTTACAAGGCTGCGCAGTAATACATATACATATGGTTCTATTCTGAACTAATTTCACAGGCCGAGAAAATGAGACCGATTTTTTTGACGATAAACCAGACCATACTTTCCTAAAGGTTTTCGATGCGCTGAATTCAAATCTGGACGCAGAATTGCTCTATCAGGTCAGGGTTAAATTGCTCTATCTTAGCGAAAAAAATATATATTTGAGCAAACTCAACGCCATTCGTAAGATAAAGACTTCTTCTTTAAGATGCTATGTGTGCTTTAAAAAAAAAAAATCTGTCGTTTATATATAACCTCAAAAATAGGCAAAAACGGTGTTTTTTGGACATTTAGGTTAGGATATCTCAAAATCCTGACGTGATAGAGCAATTCTGCGTCCAGATTTGAATTCAGCGCATCGAAAACCTTTAGGAAAGTATGGTCTGCTTTATGGTCAAATTTCTTGTCGGCCTGTGTTTTCGTTTAAAAGAAGCAAAAATGATACAGAGGCTAGCACCAATGAGCGGGTAATAATGCAGTTTTCCTTCAGATATGGGAATTTCCCTACTGTTTGTTTAAAAATAGATATATAACAGAACAATAAAAATATGATTGGTGCAAAACTATTTTTCGCTAAGATTTAACTTATTATTTTTGCCTACGACCCTTCTTAAAGTCATTTTTATAAAACTGGTCGTGGTCCTTAACCAATCTTATCCATTTTTACTAGAATTATTTCCTGCTATAAGAAAATATGTCTACCCATGTTACGATATGTAAATTTTTCTTCGAGTTATGGCCCCCGAAACATTGAAAATTGCTTAGACAAAAAAGGGGCGTTGCCACACCCATTTTCAAAAATTTTAGTGTTTTCCAATTTAATGTTATAATTCAATTTAGAAAATTAAATTCTATTGATACAAAGCTCTTTTTAGCTAAGATATAATTTATTATTTCGCCTACGACCCTTTTAAAAATCTTTTATATAAAAGTGGGCGTGATTTTAACAGATCTCATCCATTTTTTCTAAAAATAATTCCTGCTATAGGGAAAATTTTTGTACCCAATTTTATTACGATCCGTTAATTTTTCTTCGCGTTATGGCTCTCGAAACATAGAAAATTGCTTAGCCATAAAAGGGGCGGTGCCACCCTTTTTCTTAAATTTGAAATTGTTCTTATTTATTGTTATAAATCCACTTGGGAAACGAAATACCATTAATATTAAGCTATTTTTTGAAAAGATATAGCTTATTTTATTCGTCCACGACCCTTTTAAAAATCGTTTATATAAAAGTGGGAGTGGTCCTCAAACCGATCTCGTTAATTTTTCGTCAAAGCATTCCTTATAGTAAAGGCAAACTCTCTGCCGAATTTTGTTACGATATGTTTAACGATTTTTGATTTATGATTAATAATATTTGTAGAACTGATTTTATCACAAGTGGGCGGTTCCACGCCCATTTTAAAATTTTCTTTTCAAACTTTTATAAAGAGTCTCAACATCAATCCACACGTCTAATTTCAACATTCTATGTGTATTATTTACTAAATAATCAGTTTTTTTATGTTTTACAAAATGTTATATATATAAAAAAAAGTGGACGTGGTTATCATCCGATTTCGCTAATTTTCAATACCAATCTATTCTGGGTCCAGATAAGCTCGTGTACCAAATTTGGTGAAGATATCTCAATATTTACTCAAGTTATCATGTTAACGGGCAGACCCACTGACGGACAGACGGACGGACGGACATGGCTCAATCAAATTTTTTTTCGATACTGATGATTTTGATATATGGAAGTCTATATCTATCTCGATTCCTTTATAATTGTACAACCAACCGTTATCCAATCAAAATTATAATACCTTGTGTACAAGTACAGCGCGTATAAAAATAATTGAAAAATCAGCGTCTTGTAAACTTGATGTCTATTTCTGTAAACCCTCTTTCTTTTTAAACTTTCTTTTCCTTTACTTGCGTGTTGGGTTGTTAATAGTTAGTTCAAGATTTTAGGTACTGGGATGAATATTGATGAATTCTGTTGGCCTCGCGCCTTTGGCCGAGTGATCAGCTTGGCCAATGGTCATTTCACCTGACCCTTCTCTCTAATAAGGACATCTGCACGTACTATGTTATCTTCATCGGGGTGTACCTTGACCACTCTACCCAGCCTCCATTCGTTGGGAGATAAGTTGTCCTCTTTGATGTCAACTAGATCATCCACTTTAAGATTATGTTTCGAATGTTTCCTCTTCACTCGTTTTTTAAAGTTTGGAAAGATATTCGGTTTTCCATCGCCGGCAGAAGTTTTGGTGGATGACTTTGAGCTTCTGCCATCTGTTCACCATGGAGGCAGCGGTTTCGTTCATGTCCAGTTCTGGCGGAGCCAGAAGATGGCTGCCGGTTAGGAAATGTCCTGGGGTTAGTGGCTCCAGGTCCGTTAGGTCATTCGAAACAACTGATAGGGCGCGAGTAGAGGCATGCCTCAATCCTGCACACAAGTGTTTGGAACTCTTCCAGCGTATACTTATGGGGAGAAGCTATATTCTTGGTGTGGATTTTGAAGCTCTTCACTCCCGCTTCCTACAGGCCCCCCATATGTGAAGCAGCGGCGGGAATAAAATGCCAGGTTAATGCTTCATGGCTATACTTGGAGCCTGTTTTGTCTCGGCTTTCTGCCAGGAAGGCTTTAAATTCTGATCGTAAAGATCTTGACGCTCCGACAAAGTTTGTACCATTATCGGAGTAGATGTTTTTCGGACATCCTATTCTCGCGATAAAGCGCTAAAAGGCTGCGAGGAAGCATGGGGTGCTCAGGTCACTAGTGACTTCTAAGTGAATGGCCTTAGAGGTGAAACAGACATAAAGGCACACGTAGTCTTTGGACAGTCGACACCCCCTACCGCGGTAGCTTTTGATATCGAAAGGCCCCGCAAAATCTACCCCTGTATTGGTGAACTTGCGAGTAAAAGTGGGTACCCATAAAAGGGTACCCATAAGATGGCACGGCGCCAGTTTTCGGTAAGTAATGCATGTTTTGCAATTGGTAATGATGGCCCTGATGTTCTTGACGTTCAGAAATCCAATATTGGGTTCGGATAAGACGGAGCATAAACTGGTAATCGCCATGAAGGGAATCATGATGAACCATCATGACTGTAAGGCGAGACAGCCTGCAGTTGTAAGGCAAGACGATGGGATAACGCTCGTTTTATGACAAGTCTTGTGAAGCCCCTAGACGCCCCTGCTCTAATAATGTCATCTTTGTGGATGAATGGGTTGAGTGGCAGTATTTCACTCTTACTATCGATAGGCTCCCTATTTTTCAATTTTAAGTTTTATGTACTGTAGAATCGTATCTGACATACTTTTATTAACGCTTGTGTCGTTGCCCTAATTTCATCGGCTAAGATTATGCTAGACTTTTCGAGGAACGAGGCTTTTGTACTCGGGTGAGTTCTTTTACAAAACCTCCTAACATAGTATAGGACTTTCAAAGCCCTGGGTAAATTTCAAAATCGGTCGAGAATATCCTTTTGAACTGCTCTTGTCGTGGCATATGATTGTGCCCTCTTTTCCTCAACGGACGCCTTGTATTCGGTGTCTTGTGCTGGCAAGTGGGAATTGTCTTCTTTCAGCCAATAAGGGCCCTGCCACCGCAACAAATTTTTGACCAAATCTGACGCAAGTAGTCCCCTGCTTACTAAATCCGCTGGATTAGATTCCGAGTTTACGTGAAGCCAGCCCTTGCCTCCGACCATGTCGATGAATTTGGTGATTCGATGTGCGACGAAGGCTGACCAGGTACAGGGCGGCTTTTGTATCCATGCGGGTACGGTGGTTTAATCCGTCCAGAGATGTACTTTGACTGGTCCCAAATGAATGTTTCGGAATATCGATTCCATAATTTCTGCTAGCAGCACGGCGCCGCAGAGTTCTAGTCGTGGTATCGAGTTGGTTTTCACTGGAGCTTCTCTGCTTACTGCTAAAAGTAAGTGTATGAAAAACTGATCATCCCTTTTTACGCGCATGTATATCGCTGCAGCATATGCTTTCTCGGAAGCGTTACAGATGCCGTGGATTTCTTTGTCGTCTTCCGGTGAAAAGTTTACCCACCGCGGTATCTTTATGTTATCTATTTCGCTATAGTGTTGGGTGAAGTTTTCCACCATTCTAATGTAGTTGGTGAGACAGGCTCGTCCCACCCGGTGCCTTCCATCCAAATATTCTGCATAATTATTTTTGCCACTGTGACCATTGGGGCCAGTCACCCTAATGGGTAGAAAAGCTTGGCGATCGCTGACAATATTGCTTGCTTCGTTAAGTTTTCGGGATCCTCCAGTGGTCCAGCTTTAGAATGAAAGAGATCGAAATGAGCATTCCATCTTATGCCCAATGCCTTCAAGGTGTTGGTGTCTTCGAACGCCAGAATGTCTTCGCTAAGTCGATCAGTTTTCGGGATGTCTTTGAGAGCCGCCTCCGAGTTTGATGTCCATTTGCGAAGTAGAAAACCCGCTGACTGAAGAAATTGTCGGATTTCCTCCCTTGCTTTAATAGTCGATGCGATGGTGTGTCCCCCCGCTAACATGTCGTCTACGTACATGCATTCTCGCAGTATGCTAGCCGCTGTAGGGTGTGAATTTGCTACATCCTCCGCCGGTTGTACGAGCGTTCTTATCGCGAGATATGGAGCGCAATTTACTCCGAAGGTAACAGTTTTTAACTCGTAAAGGCTAATAGGGAATTGAAATGAAAGCTTTTAATTGATTGTCTAACGCAACCTCATTGTAGAATGACTGAATTTGGGGAATATATGTCCCCGCCAAGTATGATGTAGAACCTCTTGTCTGCCAAAACTAAGTCTGGGAATGCCTGCATAGTCATGGCGTTGATATTCATTAAATATTTTATTTTTGGGCACATTTTCTACCTCCCAGAAAGCTTTTAATTGATTGTCTAACGCAACCTCATTGTAGAATGACTGAATTTGGGGAATATATTTATCCGCCAAGTATGATGTAGAACCTCTTGTCTGCCAAAGCTAAGTCTGGGAATGCCTGCATAGTCGTGGCGTTGATATGGCAGGATGGAAGATTCCCCGTGAGTTTGGCTAGGACTAGAACGGGTGTAGTCAGGCTGATGCAGAAATCCACTGGTGAACGTAATTCAATTTGGGATGCTTCTTTCACCTGAGCTGATACCGAATTTGTGATGCTTGAAACCTGGGCATTCATTTTCCTCGCTGGCAAATTGATTCTGCGTTTCAGTTTTTCAGTTATAAAAACATGCAGACCCTGAATCAATTAATGCCCGCGCGGAAAAGTCGGTACAATTATGGTGAATGTGTACGCAAGCAGTTCCCAAT
Source organism: Eurosta solidaginis (assembly GCF_040869045.1). NCBI lineage: Eukaryota > Metazoa > Arthropoda > Insecta > Diptera > Tephritidae > Eurosta > Eurosta solidaginis. The sequence goes on from NC_090324.1 coordinate 113,581,557, forward strand.
AGTACACCTGTGCTGGAATTGACATGACAAGATATCACATTTTTGTTCCCGCTTGAACCTGGTTTTTCGAATTCCTCTTTCGTTAGTGCCTGTCTAGTAGTAGAAGGCCTATTATCGTAAGAGTTTTGGGGCGTCTTGTAGGTGGTGTTTTTCTGTAATGTATCCGCATGCGGGAGCGTATGGTGACGAGACTGGCAGGTATTGCAGTTGTAGGAACTGGTGCATCTGGCCACTGTGTGTCCTGGGGATAGATAATTCAGTCAACCATTTATGAATTTTATGAATTTAATCCTATCTAGAGGGGTTGACTCGCAAAATCGTGAACAGTTTCGTAATCTGTGATCTGCTGACTTGCAAATCTTACAAAATGACTTTGACGTCGGTCTGGATACCTTTGTTTGAAAGGCACCAACTCTTTTTGAATGGGATTCTGTTATCTGCCGCGTTGCATTTGGTTTTTGCCCTTTCGAAGTGGCATGCCTTGTAAAACCAGACACTGTTTCAAGTGTCTGAAAACGATTAGACAGGAATTGGTCCATATCCTCCCACTTGGTTATGTCCATTTTATGTCTATACTTTGCTCCCATAGAGCCAACGTACTCTCTGGTAACTTGGTGGAGCAGAGATAAGTCAGGATTGCATCCCAATTGGAAGTGTCAATTTTGTGACATTTGAGGGACGAAATGCAATTATCGATATCATTTTGTAGTTTTTTTATTGAACTGCCGCACTCACTTTCTACCTTTTTTAAGTTGAATAAAATTTGCAGCTGTGTGTTGACTAAGATACGTTTGTTCTCGTATCTTCCACACAAGTTTTTTCAGGCCATTTCCAAACCTTCATTTGTAAGAGGGCATTTCTTAACGATATCTTTTCCTTGGCCTTGTGTTTTCTTGTTGAGATGGGGTAACATTTCCAACCCTTTCAGGCTTGAATTATTTATGTAAAAGGCCATGAATAGGTCACGAAATGTTGGCCAAGACAAATAATCCCCTTTGAAGGCTTCCGTATCGCAAGCAGGGAGGCGAATCTTGTGCCCATGAGCTTCTTGCTCAGGGTTGACGTTCTTTTCCTCTTTCTTGTGTTTTTCTGCCTCAGCAGGGATAGACGCTAAGCATCGCATGTAGATTGCGTATGCTGATTTTTGCTTATTTCTGATCGCCATAACGCCATCCCCTGACACCTCATTAGATCCCAGTAGCGAATCAAACGCAGACTTTACCTTCTTCCACAAGGACCGCAACTCTTACTGCTGTATCGCAAGGGCGTGTCTGCTATGGTCGCTTTCCGGAATAAGGCTGTACTCTGTATCAAACTCTGCGATTAATTCTACTAACCGGATGTAGGTTTCCATGGTTTTGTTTGAATTTATTAACGAGATAATTGCCGATTAGAAATAATGCGAATCTTTGAATTAAGATACCTGACCCAGCAGTGAATGAAAAAACTCTTGAATTTCAACGTCTTCTATTTATTATTTTTATATTTTAGGCTTTTTGTGGGAGCAGCGACAACAAAAAGGGTTTATTTTTCAGATATTTTTGTCACAGCAGCGACAACAAAAATGAGACCACTCGCCACCTCCACAGTTAATGGGTGTATTGTGAAAAGAGAAAAAGTGCGTGCGATATTGTTATTGAAATCGAAAATAAGCGGAAAAAAGGTTAAAAAGTTTTTTAAGTGAAGTGGGCGCCTGACTAATTAAATTGAACTTAATTTTGTGCTTGTGATCTACAAAACAACAACCAAAAACTGGTTCAATATAGTGAGGTTGGTTGAAAGTGAGGTTATATTGCCCTCTACCTTGTGTTGTGTCTGTAAAACCTTACCGCTGGTGGCGGGATAGACCCGATAATCCCAAGGAACGAAATAAAAATTAAAAAACAAGTGATTTAAATTTGTAAAAAGGAAAGGGAAAAAAATTGGTGCTCAATAAAATAACTTCACTGTTTACACTTTGTTTTTTTTTATACTCAGTTGAGCAGAGCTCACAGAGTATATTAAGTTTGATTGGATAACGGTTGGTTGTACATATATAAAGGAATCGAGATAGATATAGACTTCCATATATCAAAATAATCAGGATCGAAAAAAAATTTGATTGAGCCATGTCCGTCCGTCCGTCCGTCCGTCCGTCCGTCCGTCCGTCCGTTAACACGATAACTTGAGTAAATTTTGAGGTATCTTGATGAAATTTGGTATGTAGGTTCCTGAGCACTCATCTCAGATCGCTATTTAAAATGAACGATATCGGACTATAACCACGCCCACTTTTTCGATATCGAAAATTTCGAAAAACCGAAAAAGTGCGATAACTCATTACAAAAGACAGATAAAGCCACGAAACTTGGTAGATGGGTTGACGTTATGACGCAGAATAAAAAATTAGTAAGATTTTGGACAATGGGCGTGGCACCGCCCACTTTTACAAGAAGGTAATTTAAAAGTTTTGCAACCTGTAATTTGGCAGTCGTTGAAGATATCATGATGAAATTTGGCAGGAACGTTACTACTATTACTCTATATGTGCTAAATAAAAATTAGCAAAATTGGATGAAGAACACGCCCACTTTTTAAAAAAAAAATTTTTTTAATTCAAATTTTAACAAAAAATTTAATATCTTTACTGTATATAAGTAAATTAAGTCAAAATTAAACTCCAGTAATGATATGATGCAACAAAATACAAAAATAAAAGAAAATTTCAAAATGGGCGTGGCTCCGCCCATTTTCATTTAGTTTGTCTAGAATACTTTTATTGCCATAAGTCGAACAAAAATTTACCAATCCTTCTCAAATTTGGTAGGAGCATAAATTCTATGACGGTAACTGTTCTCTGTGAAAAAGGGCGAAATCGGTGGAAGCCACGCCCAGTTTTTATAAACAGTCCACCGTCTGTTCTTCCGCTCGGCCAATTACACAATAACTTGAGCAAAATCCGATATATCTTTACTAAACTTAGCCCACGTACTTACCTGAGCTCACTTTTTCTTGGTATAAAAAATAGGCGAAATCTGACCATAACCACGCCCACTTTATCGATATCGAAAATTACGAAAAATGAAAAAAATGCCATAATTCTATACCAAATACGAAAAAAGGGATGAAACATGGTAACTGGATTGGTTTATTGACGCAAAATATAACTTTGGAAAAAACTTTGTAAAATGGGTGTGACACCTACCATATTAAGTAGAAGAAAATGAAAAAGTTCTACAAGGCGAAATCAACAGCCCTTGGAATCTTTTCAGGAATACTGTTAGTGGTATTGCATATATAAATAAATTAGCAGTACCCGACAGATGATTTTCTGGATCACCTGGTCCACATTTTGGTCGATATCGCGAGAACGCCTTCACATATACATCTAAGGGCCACTCGCTTTTAAAACCCTCATTAATACCTTTAATTTGATATCCATATCGTACAAAAACATACCAGAGTCACCCCTGTCCCACCCTAATGGCGATATCTCGAAAAGGCGTCCACCTATAGACCTAATGCCCCCTCCCTCTTAAAATGCTCAGTAACACCTTTCGTTTGATACCCATATCGTACAAACATTCTAGAGTAACCCCTGGCCCACCCTAATGGCGATATCTCGAAAAGGCGTCCACCTATAGACCTAATGCCCACTCCCTCTTAAAATGCTCAGTAACAGCTTTCGTTTGATACCCATATCGTACAAACATTCTAGAGTCACACCTGGCCCACCCTAATGGCGATATTTCGAAAAGGCGTCCACCTATAGAACTAAGGATTACTCCCTTTTAAAATACTCATTACCACCTTTCATTTGATACCCATATCGTACAAACACATTCTAGAGTCACCCTGGCCCCCCCTAATGGCGATATCACGAAAAGGCGTCCACCTATAGACCTAATGTCCACTCCCTCTTAAAATGCTCAGTAACACCTTTCGTTTGATACCCATATCGTACAAACATTCTAGAGTCACCCCTGGCCCACCTTAATGGCGATATCTCGAAAAGGCGTCCACCTAGAGACCTAATGTCCACTCCCTCTTAAAATGCTCAGTAACACCTTTCGTTTGATACCCATATCGTACAAACATTCTAGAGTCACCCCTGTCCCACCCTAATGGCGATATCTCGAAAAGGCGTCCACCTATAGACCTAATGCCCACTCCCTCTTAAAATGCTCAGTAACACCTTTCGTTTGATACCCATATCGTACAAACATTCTAGAGTCACACCTGGCCCACCCTAATGGCGATATCTCGAAAAGGCGTCCACCTATAGAACTAAGGATTACTCCCTTTTAAAATACTCGTTACCACCTTTCATTTGATACCCATATCGTACAAACACATTCTAGAGTCACCCTGGCCCACCCTAATGGCGATATCTCGAAAAGGCGTCCACCTATAGACCTAATGCCCACTCCCTCTTAAAATGCTCAGTAACACCTTTCGTTTGATACCCATACCGTACAAACATTCTAGAGTCACCCTTGGTCCAGCTTTATGGCGATATCTCGAAAAGGCGTCCACCTATAAAACTAAGGATTACTCCCTTTTAAAATACTCATTACCACCTTTCATTTGATACCCATATCGTACAAACACATTCTAGAGTCACCCTGGCCCACCCTAATGGCGATATCTCGAAAAGGCGTCCACCTATAGACCTAATGCCCACTCCCTCTTAAAATGCTCAGTAACACCTTTCGTTTGATACCCATATCGTACAAATATTCTAGAGTCACCCTTGGTCCACCTTTATGGCGATATCTCGAAAAGGCGTCCACCTATAGAACTAAGGATTACTCCCTTTTAAAATACTCCTTACCACCTTTCATTTGATACCCATATCGTACAAACACATTCTAGAGTCACCCCTGGCCCACCCTAATGGCGATATCTCGAAAAGGCGTCCACCTATAGACCTAATGCCCACTCCCTCTTAAAATGCTCAGTAACACCTTTCGTTTGATACCCATACCGTACAAACATTCTAGAGTCACCCCTGGCCCACCCTAATGGCGATATCTCGAAAAGGCGTCCACCTATAGACCTAATGCCCACTCCCTCTTAAAATGCTCAGTAATACCTTTCATTTGATTCCCATATCGTACAAACACATTCTAGAGACACCCCTGGTCCACCTTTATGGCGATATCTCGAAACGGCGTCCACCTATGGAACTAAGGATCACTCCTTTTCAAAATACTCATTAACAGCTTTCATTTGATACCCATATCGTACAAACACATTATAGAATCACCCCTGGTCCACCTTAATGGGGACATCTCGAAAAGGCGTCCACCGATAGACCTAAGTCCCACTCCCTCTTAAAATGCTCAGTAACACCTTTCATTTGATACCCATATCGTACAAACAAATTCTAGAGTCAGTCCTGGTCTACCTTTATGGCGATATCCCTAAATGGCGTTCATCCATAGAACTATGGCCTACTCTCTCTTAAAATACTCTTTAATACCTTTCATTTGATACACATGTTATACAACCACATTCCAGGGTTACCCCAGATTGATTTTCCTTATTTTGTCTCCATAGCTCTCAACTGAGTATGTTATGTTCGGTTACACCCGAACTTAGCCTTCCTTACTTGTTTATTTAAATTTTTCGCGCGCGACACGGGTCTCCTTATTTTTCACTACCAAACACTCAAAAAAAAGTGGAAACAAATATAACACATACTTCTTATTTTTTTGTGCTGGAGGAATTGATTATTGTACTGTGCTGTTGGCTGTGGAATGTGCTGTGGCTCTGGTCACTTAAAATATAAAGTTCCAAACTGTTTTGGTGGTCCTATTTTTTGACCGCTGGGGCAAATAATCCTCTCGGTAAATTTTTGGGAAGTTGTGCTGTGAAGGTTAATAATATCTGTGTAGTGGACTGTATGTAAAAGGTGCTTTCAGTCCTTGTGAGGAGGACCAATGTTCGGCCTGAGTGCTTCTGAACCGGCAATGGGGTGGCGCACGTGGGGAGGAAGTGATGATTCACTCAGAAAAAAATGAAATAAACACAAGAGGAATTTCCCCGTTATACTACTGTATTTAATCAAAGTTAGAGAAATTTATATGGATTATAGTGAGTAATATAAGTTTACCTGGATGTACAAACGACGGTGGTGATCCTTGGACGATGCGTACTGCTTGGCGGTTTATCGAGAAAGAGGACGGCTGTCCTTTTGATGAAAACCCCAAAAATCCTTCGGTTCTGTGAAGGGAAAAGACACTCATACAATCACCCCGCATATACGTGCATGGGTCCTGGCAACCTGCACACATGCATTCGTATGCACGCACACAAAATGCGGACGTGAGAGTGTGGGTGCCTGGAAGTTGATTAATCTGTTTAAAGCGTTAGGGAGGGGCGCCGTCGAACAGAAAAACGCCGTCAAACAAAAAAAACTGCATTGGGCCTAATCATACATGGTCCCTCGAGCCAGAGTTCGAGCAAAAATTCTCTAAATGCATGGAAACTTACCAAACTTGCAAATTTGGAAACCTTACAGCTTTTCAACACTGCTAGCACCAACCAACAACAAATACCTGCCCACTCAATAAATGTGTCGAACTCAACTGGTTTTTATTTGAAAGTACCACCATGTGACACCGAAGTCTTTCATGGTGGACACGAAGACTGGCCATCCTTTAGAGATATGTTCACGGCAGTTTATAAAAACCACCCCAAACTATCACCCGCTCAAAAATTATACCACGCAAGCGGGACTTATTTCCAAATAATACCCACTGAGCGACGATAATTTCGAGCTTGCCTGGGAAGAGCTCAGATCTATGTACGACAACAAAAGGATACTCGTCGACAATAAATTGAAGGCGCGGTTCAATCTGCCCACAATATTCACAGAAAACGGAGATTAAATACAAAAGATGCAGACAACAATCAATAATTGCATGTCTACACTTAACACACAACGAATGCCGAAAACGGACTGGGACCCAATCCTCGTTTACCTGTCCACATCAAAGCTGTCAACTGAAACCTTTCACTATGGGAACAATCCCTCAGCTCCCATTGAGAACTCCCACTTTGGGTTGATATTAATAGATTTTTGGGCAGCAGATTGTGAACTGCCTGCTCGGACTTTTCGAGTTTTTCGGAATATCAGCCGCAGAGCTGTGCTTTTAACCTGGTGCTACGCTCGTCGGATTGGGGTGGTTCTTGCTCGCTACTAACATATCACAAGGATTACAATAAAAAAAAAATCATGCACTTGAAACCACTAAAACCGGACGACAGCAAAATATACCTACCTCAACTACAAACCCAAGATTACCCAAATTAATTAAACGGAAGGACTAACAAAGAAGGGCGAAACCACTACAATTTACCCGAGAAGCCATACATCCACTTCTCTACTCTTCTCTACCCAACCAACAAGAGATACTTACGTTATCACCGAGCCCAACCTATGTACCACAGACCTAAGGCTCCATAATCTCACAGCATCAAAACAATTAGCAATTTATTTCTTAAATGTGTAGGTATACAAAAAATCATTTATTTGATAATTTTAATTCTTGGCACATCCTACTGCCCCACAACTATATATTTTCTTAATCTTTGCTCGAAAAAATTCTGACGCATAAATCATAAAATTTTAAAAACCCTAATGCTCATTTGCCTTTGTAAACAAACGAAATTTCGTATATCTATATTATCGTGTGTTAACTGAGATGCTTGAGATGATTAAATGTACATATATACGTATGTTCAAGAAAATAAGAGAAACTTTCAAATAAATAAGAGTCACTTGTATAGTTCTCCGCTCGTGATCAGCAGGCGCCTGATGAAGTGCGTCGGGGTGGTGAGTTGCTGTACATTTTTCTATATATATAAAAATGAATGCCATTTTTCTTTGTGATTTTATAACTCAAGAACGGGCTCACCTATCCAAACCAAATTTTTAGGCTTTGTTCTGACTATTCAGTAGATGGTTTGTGTTTTAAAATTTTAAGAGTCGGATACCAGGGTCTCGAGATAACGGCCAAAACGTGGACCCGAGTAACCCTAGGATGTGTTTGTAAAATATGGGTACCAAATGGAAGCTGTTGATGAATGCTTTAGTATAGAGTATTTTTCATGCCGCCCCGTGGCTACGGTCTCGAGATATACACCAAAACGTGGACCCGAATAACTTTAGGATGTGTTTGTACAATATGGGTAGCAAATGGGAGCTCTTGATGATTGCTATAATAGCTGTATTTCGTTGCAAACTATTACAATTAAAAATGTAAAGCACTTATGGATTTAATTGTGAAATTATATGTATTTGGGGAGGTGCGTTGCCATATGAATGGCAGAAAAGGGGATTTCCGCACGCACATATACTAATTTGGCTGGTACATAAAATAACTCCGGATCAAATGGATAACCTTATATCAGCTGAAATTCCTGATCACACTGCTGATCCTGAGTTATTTCAAGTTGTCGTTAAAAACATGATACATGAACCGTGCGGTGAACTAAATATGAATTCATCATGTATGATTGATGAAAAGTGTTCGAAATGATACCCAAGGCAATTTACTTCAGACACAATAACGGGAAATGACGGATATCCGTTGTATCGACGTAGATCACATAATGATAGTGGCAAAACGGCCACCATAAGAATGCATAACCAAGAAAATGGCAATGGTGGTTCCGTATTGTCCATTATTATCGAAAATATTCAATGCTCATATAAATGTGGAATTATGTAGTTCTATCAAATCCATTAATATATTTGCAAGTATATAAATAAAGGGAGCGATAAGGCAATTTTCGGTGTTGCTGGTGATAATACAAATGATGAAATTACTCAGTATCAAATGAGGCGTTATATTAGTAGCAGTGAAGCTTTCTGGAGGATTATGTCGTTCCAATGCACGAAAGGCATCCTGCGTTTGTTCACTTGGCTGTACATCTTGAGAATGGCCAACGTGTTTATTTTAATGTAGCAAATGTATTGGACGGAGCAGCACAACCACCACCAACTACGTTAACCGCTTTTTTCATATTATCCGAAACTGATACATTTGTGAAAACTTTGTTATATTCTGAACGTCCTCAGTATTACACATGGAATGCAAGCCATTTCCAATAATGCAGGTGGATTATATTTCTTGGATGTACCTGGTGGTACAGGCAAAACGTTCGTTATATCACTGATTTTAGCGACTATTCGATCGGAACAGAAAATTGCATTGGCACTTGCAACTTCGGGAATTCTGCATTAAAATTGCATTGAATGTGCAGGTGATTGAACCTCCAACTTGCAATATTTCAAGAAATTCTGCTATGGAAAAAGTTCTGCGATTAACGTCAATTATTTTATGGGATGAGTGTACAATGGCGAATAAAAAATTACTAGAAGCATTTAATCGAACAATGCAAGATTTACGTGGTAATCAAAAGCTTTTTGGTGGTGCTTTGGTATTACTGTCAGGGGATTTTCGACAAACATTGCCTGTCGTTCCTCGATCAACTCCTGCTGATGAAATAAATGCCTGTTTGAAGTCATCAGTTCTTAGGAGATATGTACCAAAATTGACACTGAACATCAATATGCGTATTCACCTACAAAATGATCCAGCTGCCCATGAGTTTTCAAAACAATTGTTAGAAATTGGTGATGGCAAAATACAAATCGACAGAACCAACGGATTGATCACTGTACCGAACAATTTTTGCACAATTAGATAGATGAATTGATTGAATATGTTTTTCCAAATATTCTTCAGAATTACAGAAATAACGATTGGTTGAGAGAACGCGCCATTTTAGCACCGAACAACATTCATATCAATACCATTAATTTTCAAATTCAAGCAAAACTCCCAGGTGCAGTCACGACATATAAATCAATTGACAGTGCTATGAATCAAGATGAGGCAATGAATTATCCATTTGAAGTTTTTAATTCATTAGAATCGGCTGGTATGCCACCGCATTTTTTAAATCTGAAAGTGGGTTCTTTGATTATATTATTGCGAAATATTAATCCACCAAAACTGTGTAATGGCACCAGATTGGCAGTGAAAAATTTATTGCCAAATTTGACTGAAGCTACGAAGAAGAAGTTTGTTTAATACCGCGTGTCCCTATGATTCCAACTGATATGCCATTTGAATTCAAACGATTACAATATTCTGTGCGTTTATCATTTGCGATGTCCATCAACAAAGCCCCAAGGGCAAACACTTAACGTTTGTGGTGTGAATTTGGAGGAATCATGTTTTTCACATGGCCAAATTTATGTTGCCTGTTCCAGAGTCGGTACCCCCAGCCGTTTGTTTAATCATGCTCAAAATGGAAAAACAAAAAATATTGTTTATCCAGTTGTTTTCGATTAAATTTTAAAATAGCTGGGAAATAATAAAATATCTTTTTTTTGTAATAAATGAGTTTGATTTAATATTTCACTTTATACGTAGCGAAGCACGTACCCGGCCGCTAGTATATACATGTATTCATCTGCCTGACTCTCAAAGAAAAAAATCTAGTTCAAGGTTATTCCTTGTCCTATATATTTTACACGCTATACCGCTACGATTTTACGCATCGCGGGAGCGGATTTAAAATGAATTAGGAAAAACGCAAATGATTACATTTCGATATGTAAGACATTTTCTATACTCTAAAAAGAGTAGAATTAGAATATTTATGTTTTAAGGCTTACATTATTAAGAATATAAAATTTAGTTCATGTTTTCCTTTTCTTTGCTAGGGTACTTTAAAGTTATTAACAACAAGTAAAGATGTCAAAGCTCGGGTGTAACCGAACAGTATATATTCAGCGTGAGCTTCAATTGTACATTTCATTTCAGATAAATTACTTTTCTACATAACACGTGGCACCGCCCGTTTAAAAAATATGTCTCCCCATTTCCTCTTACAATAAAACTTGATAAGTGAAATATTATTTACTCAAAACTATTTTTTGCTAAGTAAACTTGTTTTATATCTAAGTTGCCGTGGTCTTTAATCGATCCCGTCCATTTTTACTAGAAATATTTTCTGCTATAAGGAAAAGTGTACACAATTTCATTACGATATGTTAACTAGCTTTGCCCGGCGTACGTTGTAACGCCCGAGATCGAATGAATGTTGCGATATTTTTTCTGTTTTGTTTGTTGATAATTTAATTTATTGTTCTGTAAATTTAATTGAATTTTGTACGCATATTTGGTGAAACTTTCTGTTAAAACATTGTGTTCTTGTATCTTATTGTAACGCATGTGGGTGCACAATAGTTTTGGATTATTCGTTCGGTGCAAAGATAAACAAATTTTTCCAACTCTAGAGCAAGCAACATATTGCCGGCCATGGGAAAAGCAATGACTCTCCTGCAACAGTAAGCGATTGCCCTTGTGCTTTCTTGATTGTAATTGCAAAACCAAGGCGTATAAGCGCTTAAAATTGAATGTCAAACCTGTAGTAATCATTGGGATTCGTGGTATGAGCACATCTACAACTTTGCTTTTACCGCTGATGATTGTTGCTTCCATTACATTCGGCATTAATTTCTAAACGCAATGTCTGGTTCCTTTGCACAATTTTGGTGGGTTTAAATTCCGAAGAAGCATGATTGGTGAGCCAATTTTCAAAGTTGATATATGCGCAGGCATTCCTTTTGGTTCTAAGGAGTTTAGAAATTCATTTGGATAATTCACAATTTTATCTTCATCTGTAACTGTGTCGATCGGTTTATATTTCGTCACTTCACCAGGAAATTGGTTTTGAATGCGATCATTGATTTTGTTAACATGATCATTTTTGGGAGCTAAGATAGTTCGTTCGCATAGCCAAAAAACAAAAACATTTAAATTTACAATTCTTAATTCTGAAATATGAAAAACTTTCGTTTTGATCGAAGGAACTTAGAGCCAAAATTTTGTGATGACTGAAGTATGGCACACACGTTTTTATAGAGAACACACACACAGAATTTGATTTTTATAGAAGACTAGCGGCCCGGTAGTGCTTCGCTACGGATAAAGTGAAATATCAAATCAAATCATTTATTACAAAAAAAAAGATATTTTATTATTTGCTAGCTAAAACTTAATAGAAAGCATTTGGATAAACAATATTTTTTGTTTTTCCATTTTGAGCATGAATAAACAAACGGCTGGGGGTACCGACTCTGGAACAGGTAACATAGTGAAAAACATGATTCCTCCAAATTCACACCACAAACGTTAAGGGTTTGCCCTTGGGCTTTGTTGATGGACATCGCAAATGATAAACGCACAGGATATTGTAATCGTTTGAATTCAAATGGCATTTCAGTTGGAATCATAGGGATACGCGGTATTAAACAAATTTCTCCTTTTGATTTACCAGTTAAGATCGTAGCTTCAATCAAATTTGGCAATAAATTGTTCACTGCCAATCTGGTGCCATTACTCAGTTTTGGTGGATTAATATTTCGCAATAATATAATCAAAGAACCCACTTTCAGATTCAAACAATTCGGTGGCATACCAGCCGGTTCTAGTGAATTTAAAAATTCAATTGGATAATTCATTGCCTCATCTTGATTCATAGCACTGTCAATTGATTTATATGTCGTGACTACACATGGGAGTTTTGCTTGAATTTTAAAATTAATGACATTGATATGAATGTTCTTCGGTGCTAAAATGGCGCGTTCTCTCAACCAATCATGATTTCTGTAATTCTGATGAATATTTGGAAAAACACATTCAATCAATTCATCTATCGATTTCGTAATTGTGCAAAAATTGCTCGGTACAGTGATCAATCCGTTGGTTCTGTCGATTTTTATTTTGCCATCACCAATTTCTAACAATTGTTTTGAAAACTCATGAGCAGCTGGATCATTTTGTAGGTGAATACGCATATTAATGTTCATTGTCAATTATTGTACATATCTCCAAAGAACTGATGACTTCAAACGGGCATTTATTTCATCAGCAGGAGTTGATCGAGGAATGACAGAGGCAATGTTTGTCGAAAATCCCCTGAGAGTAATACCAAAGCACCACCAAAAAGCTGTTGATTACCACGTAAATCTTGCATTGTTCGATTAAGTGTTTCTTGTCATTTTTTATTCGAATTTGTACGCTCATTCCATAAAATAATTGACGGTAATCGCAGAACTTTTGCCATAGCAGAATTTCTTGAAATATTGCAAGTTGGAGTTTTAATCATCTGTACAATCAATGGCAATTTTAATGCAGAGTGTGCTGCCCGACCACCTTCTAATAATGTAGCAGCAATTCCCGAAGATGCAAGTGCAAATGCAATTTTCTGTTCCGATCGAATAGTCGCTAAAATCAGTGATGTAACGAACGTTTTGCTTGTACCACCAGGTGCATCTAAGAAATATAATCCACCTGCATTATTGGAAACGGCTTCATGATGTGTCATATACATTTTTTTGCTGAATATTCATTTTGGTTATATTCGATTGTAGAAATAAACGCAAATCATTAGAATTGAATTACTGCTCACGTTGCAATTCAAGATCAAACAGATCATGCATCTCACAATTTGGTGCGATCATACCCAATTATACTAATGTTTTATTTGCAATCGTTAGACACATATCTTCAATTATTATCAAGGTTTTGATGTACATTTCCAAAGTTATCAACAAATCAGGATTTCTTGCATGATGACGCATACGAATTAAAATATCTTCTGCAATATAATGTTTATATTTGTTCCATAATTCAAGTGGATTTGATGGCATAGATGTTGATAATATAATGGCAAATAGCATTCGTATTTGTTGAGGATGAGCCGGAATAGATGCATCAGGAAGTGTTGAATCCAAATGTGCATCATCCTCCAACAAATGCAAAAGTTGGCATGCTTCACGGTATGTTTGACACAAATGACCGTTGACTGTTCTCAATTATTGAAATGATTTTGGGGCATTCACGTTAACTAATAACAATCTCAAATAAAAACACTCAACATTGTTTGGATGTACTATATATATTCTCCCAGTTGCATCTGTTTGGAAAATGCCAAGATACCCTTGAACTGCTGTTCCTTGTTTACGTCTTTGAAATTTTTTCGAAGACACATTCCATGTGTAATACTGAGGCACTTCAGAATATAACAAAGTTATCGCTAATATATCAGTTTCGCATAATTAGAAAAAAAGGTGTTAACGTAGTTGCTGGTGGTTGTGATGCTCTTTCCAATACGTTTGCTACATTTAAATAAACACTGTTCGAGGGAGCAGGATACCTTGGGCTCGTCCGACGAGATAAATAAAAAAATCAAATATATGGTATTAGCTTTCACGTTATAATATTATTTATTTAATTAATTAAATATGCAAAATTGTTTAATTAATTACAATATGATATTGTAATGTGTTTGCGTGTATATGTATATGCATATATATAAGTATATAATTTTATTGTTACTTACGTGAATCGTGGTGGCTGGAGTTTGCTGCTTATCCTGTCTGTGATCGCAAAAGAAGTGAAAGAGCCTTCTTTTGCATAAAATCCTCTAACTCGCGAAACGGTAAGATCGAACGATTATTGTAGTTAACTGTTTGACAAAAGTAGTCAAACAGTTGCTGTTAACATAAGATTAACAGAATGCATACTAAGGCTGCCGAAAACATTTATGTTCCTAGGGCTGCCGCAAATATTTATGTTTTGGCCCGTAGGCATAAACATGCCGGCCCCCTTGCGATAAGCAATTTCCTAGCAGGACAAAAGCCAGCCACCAAGATCCAAGTTTACGAGTTTCCAATGGTACACTGTTGGAAAGAAATTCAAAAAAGAAAGAAATGTATGGACGTGTATTAAAAATTTCAGATGCACTTGTTTATTACGAAATTCAATTGGTTAGTGTATAAAATGTATAAAATTTGATGTAGTATAAATTCAGCACTTAATATATGTATGTATATAAATTCAAAAGTTGAATGTTTGAAAAATGAAAGAAAAAAATAACGACGTATGTGGTTTTAGCAGGCCCAAGATAGCACGAACTCAAAGACGGTGTCTTGGGCTAGTAGCGGACCAATAGTGCCTGCTGGGATTGTGCCCCTGTATATTTTAGGGAACACGTCTGCTCCTAGTATTAGGCGTACCGGGGCAGGACTATGAAACCGCGCGTCGGCAAGCTTTAGATTGGAGTACGCTCTGACGATTGCACTATCAACCTCGTTAGCCGGTGAGCGCTTGAAAAAGTTCCACAGAACTATAGCATGCGTTGTTACCGTACTCGCATGCCCGTAGTTGCCTCGTAATTTAATAAAGCAACCTTTTTGCTTATTTGTCGCCGTCGTAGATAGGTTTAAATCTTTTACAAGGCCGTCCGCGATAATTGAGGTACTGGCGCTTGGATCAATCAGCGCACGAACTAAATGTAATCGCCCTCCGGATTCGACCTTGTCGACTGCAGTCGGTGTAATCGCGGTGGTATACTGTATGCTCATTAACGCAGCAGGCTCCTGAACACCAGTTCGAAAATTATTGCGAACCAGAGGCTGGAAAGCGTAGGGTTCCACTCTCCTCCTGTTTTGCTTTTGGCAATGTGCTTGGGCATTTTTTTGTAGACGGTACGGCTTAATCGCTCGTGACGCATCTTGTTGCCTTTTTTCGTGATGCAACAACGGTCTAAATCGGCGGTCGGTCATATCGCTGCTTCGTGCGGTTGGGAGTGCATCTAACTCCCTTTCCTTGTTGGTGTCTCTGCGGGAAGCACTAGTTCACAGGAGCATTATTTTCAGCTTCGACCACTGATGCTTCTAACGAAATGATGTCATCATCGTCATCGTCTTCGTGGCGTGAATACCTTGATGGTTTGTGCGTTGTTCTTCGCGGGTCGGCAGAGGTGTCAATATGGAGAAGAGTGTGGTGGTCGTCGTTGCATCGACGACATCTTCCCTCATTTGAGCAACTCTCTGTTCGATGAGTGCCTGCCAGGCAATTTGTGCAATAGCGGTATATGAACACCGCACGTAGACGATCTTCCGGTTTTTTGGCCCGAAAGATTGGACAAAGCCGAATCGGATGATATCGGCCGCAGAATTTGAGGCTGTATTGTCCTCCGAACTCAATGCGTTTTCGCATAGCAGAACAACTGGTCATGTTGTGCTGTAATGATTTTTTTTCCCGTTGAGGTAACAATGGTATAATGGAAAATGTCATGTATATATGCTGGCGAGCAATAATTCTACCGATTCCCTCGATTAGAAACTGAGGTGGTTTAAGCGGCTTTAATAATAGCGGCTGCGACTTGTGGCTAAAGTGATTATTCTGGGTGGCAAGTATGTATTTTTACCCAGAAATCAAAATTTTGTAGCCTATTAGACTCGAGCATATACATATGTATGTTACTTTATTGAATATGCGATCCAAAAAGAAAAGTAAAAGATTTCGTACGACCATTCTGCAAATAAGTAAATTAAATCTTCAGCATTAACACTTGACTTATTTTGGAGCGATTTTTGTTAATCTGAAGCATTGATTATCCTCCCCCCTTTAATTTTCATTAAATTTGCCTTTATACGGACTAAAATAGTAAATTTTACAACGTTTTCATACTTTTCATATCGATTCCGGGATCTTGTCGATACCTTTGGTGCACTTATCGAATTGAAAAAACGCATTCACCACGCACCACTACTTTCATGATGGCCGGGAACAAAAGAAGAACAAAATCAAAACAAAGTGCCGGTAAGTGGTAGATTTGTATGCAAGAAAAACAGGGTGCTGGAAAATGTACCCAAGTGCAATGGCCCAAGTTCAGAAATGCGATAATTTCTGAATTTTAATGTTACTTTAATAACAGGCCGCGTGTTATGCTTATTTAACTGTGCAATTAAATTGGCAAAATCAGAATGAGCATCAGAGTGGGTTGGTGCCTTTGAACAAAAAATTTCTAGAGAAAAAAAAAATGTTTGAAGGAACGTGATAATATTTTTCACAGATGGGTTTTTATTTGGGATGTGCGCTAAAGGAGGTGTATAATCCGCCGAAAGCTGCTATGAGTTGGAGTGTGTTTTGCCAAAAAAAAAAAAAAATAAATTTCTTTTCTTTTTTGAGCATTTCGGTATTTTTGTGAAGTTCGATTAAATTTCAATGAATGCAAAAATTACATAAATCAAAAGACACGCAAACGGGAAAAGTTTATATGGAAAAAAAATGAGTTTTATGGGCAACTCCAACACCATTGGTAATTTGGATTACAGCATTATAATAAAACAAAATGTTTGTATTTTTCGGGTAAAATGAATGAGATGCGATGAGAAAAAAAATGTTTTGAACAACGAAAATGCGAACGAATATCGAGGTGGTAGTTTTAAGTAAAAGGAAAGAATTTTTGTTTGTTAAAATTTGCCTAACAGCTACTTTGCTGATTAGGGTTTTTCCTAGATCTAGTTTCCCTTGCAGTAGGTTCCTCATTTTCAATGGTATCTGTTGGTAGTAGTACCAACTTCACTAACGGTCGTGTAACCTGACCATATTCTGTAATAAGGTCTACGACGCGAACTCGTTTATCGGAACCGGGATATAAATTGATCACTCTGCCCATTCTCCATTCGTTAGGTGGCAAATTATCCTCTTTGATGACGACAAGATCTCCGACCTTTATGTTAGTTTGAGGTTGCTTCCACTTATTCCGTTTGTGTAGTTCAGCTAAATACTCGGATTTCCATCCTCGGCAAAATTTATGGTGTATAGTTTTCAGTTTCTGCCATCGATTAACAATCGAAGCAGATTTCTAGTTCGTACCTAATTCTGGTGGGGCTAATAGATGTCCTCCTACTAAGAAATGACCCGGGGTAAGAGGTTCTAAGTCAGAAGGTTGGTTAGAAGCAGGGCTCAAAGGTCGCGAATTGAGACACGACTCTATTCGACATAGAAGCGTGTTAAACTCCTCAAATGTATATTTCCCCACTAATGCAATCTTTTTGAAGTGTACCTTAAAGCTTCTAACGCCCGCTTCCCAGAGGCCGCCCATATGCGGCGCAGATGGCGGTATGAAATACCATTCAAGTAATTGATGTACATACTTTGATAAAGATCTATCACGCGCATCAGCGATAAAGACCTTAAGTTCTTTTTTAAGAGCCCTTGAGGCTCCGACAAAATTCGTTCCGTTGTCTGAATAGATATTTTTTGGACATCCTCGTCTAGCAATGAACCTGTCAAAGGCTGCTAAAAAGGATGCGGTACTTAAGTCATTTGTAGCTTCTAAATGAATAGCTTTGGTAGCAAAGCAAACAAATAGACAAACGTAACCTTTTGAAATGCGACAACCACGGCCGCGATAACATTTAATATCAAATGGTCCTGTAAAGTCAAACCCTGTATTGGTAAACGCTCGCGAAAAGGTAGTTCGCTCCTTCGGCAATGCACCCATAAGTTGGTTTTGCGATCGTTTCCGATAGATCGTGCATGTCTTACAATTATGGATGACAGACCTAATCATTTTTTCACTCTAGGGATCCAATATTGCGTTCTGATAAGTCGCAACATTAGTAGGTTTTCACCATGAAGTGATATTTCATGGATAAATTGAACTATCAGACGTGATAACCTACAATTATACGGGAGAATAATTGGACAACGTTCGTTGAAAGGTAAATCTTCAGATGCCTCATTACGCCCTTTTATCCGCAAAAGATTATCTTCGTGAATAAATGGATTGAGAGAAAGTATTTCACTCTTTGAATCTATTACTTCTCCTGCTTCGAATTTATTGATTTCCGAACTAAAGTGTTGCCTCTGTGCAATGATTATTAATCGAGTAATCGTTAATTTAATTTCGCCTATTGCAACTGAGCAAGACGTTCGTTTAAATGAGGCTTTTGTTTTTGGATTTGTTCTCTGAGAAAACCTAAAAATATATGAAGTCACTCTCAAAGCTCTGGGTAGGCTAGAAAATCTTTCAAGAATATCACTAAAATTGCCTATGGTTGTAGTATGTACTTTGACCCTTTTTCCTCGCTATTAGTAGTATAGTCTGTATTTCGTGGCGGCCATTTTTCTTTACCTTCTTGAATCCAAGAAGGACCCTGCCACCACAAGGAATTGTTAAGCATTTCGTGTGCTAGGAATTTCCTACTTTATCTAGGATTTTATGAATGCGATGGGCCACAAAGGTAGACCTTGAGCATGGAGGTTTGCGTATCCATGCGAGAACTATCGTGGAATCGGTCCAAAGATGCAATTTCAAGTTACCGAAAGCAAGATTATTGATAACCGATTCAATAATTTCTGCGGGTAGAACGGCCCCACAAAGCTCCAAGCGCGGCAGAGAAATAGTTTTAAATGGAGCAACTCTGGTTTTAGCTTAAAGTAAGTTGACGTGTATCCCGTCTTCCCTTTCCACACGTAGATATACAGCAGCAGCATATGCTTTCTCCGATGCATCGCAAAATCCATGAATCTCGACTTTGTCCTTTGGTGAAAATAGTACCATCGTGGAATCCTCATTTGCTCGATTGCAATGTGATTTTGCGCGAAAATGTTCCATTGATCCTGCATGGCTGGTGAAACTCGTTCATCCCAATTAGTACCTTCTAACCAGATGTTTTGCATCAAAATTTTAGCAACTATAATAATTGGTGCCAGCCACCCTAATGGATCGAAAAGCTTGGCAATAGCCGAAAGTATTTCTCTCTTACTTAGAATTTGATTAGTTTCAATAGATTTGACTTTAAAATAGAAATGATCCGCATGAGCATTCCATCTAATACCAAGTGCTTTGGCACTGCTCGTATCTTCGAATTCGAGAAAATCTTCATGCAAAAGATGCGCTTTTGGAATCCTGCCTAAAATTTCACTGAAATTCGAAGTCCATTTTCGTAATGGAAAACCAGCTGATTTCAAAACCGTATTAACTTGATCTCGCGCTTTAATTGTCGATTCTATGGAATGACCCCCAGCAAGGACGTCATCGACGTACATATAATTTTTCAATATATTCGATGCGATTGGGTATACGGGTTCCGAGTCATCAGCTAGCTGTAATAAAGTTCTAATTGCTAAGTAAGGAGCACAATTAACTCCGAAAGTCACAGTCTTCAATTCATAAAGACTGATAGGTTCATTCGGACTAGAACGAAAAACTATTCTCTGATATTTGGTATGGTCACTATTGACCAGAATCTGGCGATACATCTTCTCAATATCGCTGTTGATGACGTATTTAAAAAGTCGCCAACGTAATAACAACATAGTTAAATCAGACTGAAGCACCGGCCCTGGAAGGAGAACGTCGTTAAGGCTTTTGCCATTTGATGTTGCAAGCGAGGCATTAAAAACCACCCTAACCTTTGTTGTTGTACTTTCCTCTTTGATTACCGCATGATGAAGCAAGTAATAATTGTCAGTAGCATTAGCTGACTGCATTCCAGGTAATTTGGACATGTGGCCCATGGATTCATATTCCATGACCACCCTATTATATTCCTGTTGTAACTCGGGCCTTTTTGCTAGTCGTGATTCGTGTGAATAAAATTGTGAACAGGCTTTTCCTAAAGAAGGGCCTAAATTAATGTTATTTGGGAAATCTGATCGGAAAGGAAGTGAAACGATATATCTTCCTGATCATTCCGCACAGTTGTACGTTTGAAGAGCTCTTCGCATTGTTGCTCATCTCGCGTACGAATTTTTGTTTCTGGTACATCTTCCAGTTCCCAAAAGCTTTCTAGTTGTTTTACTAATGAAACTTCATTGAAATAGGATGCCCGATGGATAGGTGCTTTTACTGCGTCCGCTTGACCAGTTAAAATCCACCCGAACACAGTTTCTTGGGCTAAAAGTGTATTAAGCACGTTTTTCCTAATACCCTCTAATATTATTTGTGGGTAAACGTCTCCACCCAAAACAAGATCAACTTGTTCGTTGATGAAGAACCGCTTATCCGCCAACATAAGATCTGGAAAAGATTGTTGCGTCAACGCCGAAATTTGGCATGTTGGCAAGTTCCCAGTTACCTGTGGCAAAACAAGAACCATAGCCTCGATAGCAATCAGTGGGTCGACAGGTGACCGCAGTTGGATCATGCACGCTTCCTTTACCTGCGCAGAATCCGTATTATTGATGCCCGAAGCTTGAGCTTGCATTTTACGTTTTGGCAGGTTTATTCTGCGTCTGAGCCTCTCCGTAATGAAGGAACACTCTGATCCTGAATCTATAAGTGCACTGGCAGAAAAGTTTGTACCATTGTGATGTATGTTAACCCGCGCCGTACCTAATAAAATCCCTTTGCTTGTATTAGCATGATGGGATTGTACATTGCTAGCAGATGGTTGGTTACTGCTAGTGGAGTCGCGCGTTTGTTGGGCTTGTGTAGAAGTGGACTGTATATTATCCGAAGGTTTCTGTGATTTGTTAGACGGTTTCGACCGTTGATTCTGTAAATGCAATAAATGCAGCAGCCATTGGATTTAATAAAACTAATCCTTTTGCTAACCTCTAACCTTTTGAAATTGGGACATCTATGAAGTTTGTGCTCTTTTTATTTGCACATCTTGCACGCATTATTGGCAACACTAGGTTGAAGTGCGCCAAGCATCTTTTGTGAAGGTTCGGGGGAGGATTTATGTGAACTATTCGATTTCTGAACCTTTGGTTTGGCCCCTCGGAGACCTAAAAAGCTTTCCAAAGTCTGAAATCTATTAGTGAGGAACTTGTCCATGTCCTCCCACTTAGATATGTCCGTCTTATTTTCGACCGACTGCTCCCAAAGCGATAGTGTTAGTTCAGGTAATTTTGTTGAACATAAGTAGGTGATAATTGCATCCCAGTTAGTAATGTCAATTTTTTGACATTTAAGGGCGGATATACAATTGTTGATATCCCTCTGCAATTTTTTAAGAAAAGTCCCGCACTCTGACTCTATTGAATCTAAATTGAAAAGAATTTTCAGTTGGGAATTAATAAAAATTCTCTTATTCTCATACCTATCACTAAGGTTTTTCCAAGCAGTGTCAAAACCTTCATTGGTCAACGGACATTTTTCAACAATTTCCCTTGCTTCACCTTGTGCCTTTTGCGCAAGGTAATATAGTTTTTGAACTCCGTCAAGGGATTCATTGCTTTTATAAATGGCCGTGAACATATTACGAAAAGTTGGCATTGAAATATAATCGCTCTTGAAAGTTATGGTATCGCAAGGAGGCAGACGGAGATTATGATGCTTGTGAACGATATCGTCTTTCTCCTTGTTTTTCGCTTCCTCTTCAAGCGATTCGCATAAGCTATGTATTTTTGACATAGTTCTAATATAAGTTGCATAGCACATTTTATGCTTTTTTCGAATTGATGAAACCGCTTTTTGGTCAATGGTTTCATCTGCCAACAATCCGTCAAATGCTTCTTTCACTTTTTCATACATTGCCTTAAAATCGGCTTGCTGGATTTTCAGCGCATGGATTGTATGATTTTTTGCAGGTATTTCATTAAAATTTTTGTCGAAATCTACTACTGAATCAGTAAGTCTGGTAACGTTTTCCATTTTGTTACATAAACAAGTAAGGAAGGCTAACTTCGGATGTTACGGAACATTACATACTCAGTTGAGAGCTGTGGAGACAAAGTAAGGGAAAATCACCATGTTGTAAAAATAACCTAGGGTAACCCTGGAATGTGTTTGTATGACATGTGTATCAAATGGAAGGTATTAAAGAGTATTTTAAAGGAAGTGGGCCATAGTTCTCTAGATGGACGCCATTTAGGGATATCGCCATAAAGGTGGACCACGCCTGACTCTAGAATTTGTTTGTACGATATGGGTATCAAATGAAATGTGTTAATGATAATTTTAAAAGGGAGTGGGCCTAAGTTCTATAGGTGGACGCCTTTTCGAGATATCGCCATAAAGGTGAACCAGGGGTGACTCTAGAATTTATTTAGTACGACATGTGTATCAAATGAAAGGTATTAAAGAGTATTTTAAGAGGGAGTGGGCCATAGTTCTATAGGTGGACGCCATTTATGGATATCGCCATAGAGGTGGATCAGGGTTGACTCTAGAATTTGTTTGTACGATGTGGGTATCAAATGAAAGGTGTTAATGAGTATTTTAAAAGGGAGTGATCCTTATTTCCATAGGTGGACGCCGTTTCGTGATATCGCCATAAAGGGGACCAGGGGTGACTCTAGAATGCGTTTGTACACTATGGGTATCAAATGAAATGTGTTAATGATAATTTTAAAAGGGAGTGGGCCTAAGTTCTATAGGTGGACGCCTTTTCGAGATATCGCCATAAAGGTGGACCAGGGGTGATTCTAGAATTTATTTAGTACGACATGTGTATCAAATGAAAGGTATTAAAGAGTATTTTAAGAGGGAGTGGGCCATAGTTCTATAGGTGGACGCCATTTATTGATATCGCCATAAAGGTGGATCAGGGTTGACTCTAGAATTTGTTTGTACTATATGGGTATCAAATGAAAGGTGTTAGTGTGTATTTTAAAAGGGAGTGGGCCTTAGTTCTATAGGTGGACGCCTTTTCGGAATATCGTTATAAAAGTGGACCAGGGTTGACTCTAGAATGCGTTTGTACAATATGGGTGTCAAACGAAAGGTGTTAATAAGTGTTTTAAACGGGAGTGGGCCTTAGCTCTATGGGTGGACGCCTTTTCGGGATATCGCCATAAACGTGGACCAGGGGTGACTCTAGAATGCGTTTGTACAATGTGGGTATCAAATGAAAGGTTTTAATGAGTATTTTAAAAGGGCGTGGGCCTTAGTTCTATAGGTGGGCGTCTTTTCGAGATATCGCCATAAAGGTGGACCAGGGGTGACTCTAGAATTTGTTTGTACGATATGGGTTTCAAATGAAAGGCGTTAATGAGTATTTGAAAAGAGCGTGGGCCTTAGTTCTATAGGTGGACGCCTTTTCGAGATATCGCCATAAAGGTGGACCAGGGGTGACTCTAGAATTTGTCTGTACGATATGGGTATCAAACGAAAGGTGTTAATGAGTATTTTAAAAGGGGCGGGCCTTAGTTCCATAGGTGGATGCCTTTTCGAGATATCGCCATAAAGGTGGGACAGGGGTGACTCTAGAATTTTTTTGTACGATATGGGTATCAAATGAAAGGTGTTAATGAGCATTTTAAAAAGGAGTGGGCCTTAGTTCTCTATATGTGAACGCCTTTTCGAGATATCGCCATAAACGTGGGCCAGGGGTGACACTAGAATGTGTTTGTACGATATGGTTATCAAATTAAAGGTATTAATGAGGGTTTTAAAGGGGAGTGGCCCTTAGTTGTATATGTGAAGGCGTTTTCGAGATATCGACCAAAATGTGGACCATGGTGATCCAGAACTTCATCTTTCGGGTACCGCTAATTTATTTATATATGTAATACCACGAACAGTATTCCTTCCAAGATTCCAAGGGCTTTTGATTTCGCCCTGCAAAACTTTTTTCATTTTCTTCTACTTAATATGGTAGGTGTCACACCCATTTTACCAAGTTTTTTTCTAAAGTTGTATTTTGCGTCAATAGACCAATACAATTACCATGTTTCATCCCTTTTTTCGTATTTGGTATATAATAATGGCATTTTTTTCATTTTTCGTAATTTTCGATATCGAAAAAGTGGCCGTGGTCATAGTCGGATTTCGGCCATGTTTTACACCAATACAAAGTGAGTTCAGATAAGTACGTGAACTGAGTTTAGTAAAAATATATCGATTTTTGCTCAAGTTATCGTGTTAAAGGCCGAGCGGAAGGACAGACGGTCGACTGTGTATAAAAACTGGGCGCGGCTTCAACCGATTTCGCCCTTTTTCACAGAAAACAGTTACCGCCCTAGAATCTAAGCCTCCACCAAATTTCACAAGGATTGGTAAATTTTTGTTCGACTTATGGCATTAAAAGTATCCTAGACAAATTAAATTAAAAAGGGCGGAGCCACGCCGATTTTGAAATTTTCTTTTATTTTTGTATTTTGTTGCACCATATCATTACTGGAGTTGAATGTTGGCATAATTTACTTATATACTGTAAAGATATTAACTTTTCTTTTAAAATTTGAATTAAAAATAATAATTTTTAAAAAGTGGGCGTGGTCGTTCTCTGATTTTGCTAATTTTCAGTAAGAAGACATATAGTAATAAGAGTAACGTTCCTGCCAAATTTCATCATGATATCTTCAACGACTGCCAAATAACAGCTTGCAAAACTTCTAAATTACCTTCTTTTAAAAGTGGGCGGTGCCACGCCTATTGTCCAAAATTTTACCATTTTTCAATTCTGCGTCACAAGTTCAATTAACTTACCAAGTTTCATCGCTTAATCCGTATTTGGTAATGAATTATCGCACTTTTTCGATTTTTGGAAATTTTCGATATCGAAAAAGTGGGCGTGGTTATTGTCCGATATCGTTCATTTTAAATAGCGATCTGAGATGAGTGCCCAGGAACCTACACACCAAGTTTCATCAAGATACCTCAAAATTTACTCAAGTTATCGTGTTAAAGGACAGACGGACGGACGGACGGACATGGCTCAATCGAATTTTTTTTCGATACTGATGATTTTGATATATGGAAGTCTATATCTATCTCGATTCCTTTATACCTGTGCAACCAACCGTTATCCAATCTAAGTTAATATACTCTGTGAGCTCTGCTCAACTGAGTATAAAAACGAATGAAAAACTTATAATGAGATGAAATTAAGCAAAGGTTGTGAAAAACGTATATTTTTGACGGGTTTATTAATTACCACCACAGATGTAACACGCAAAACAAATATTTCCAGCCAGAAAAATATATGTTTTTAGACAAAGAAACGCAAAAAACTGATATTTTTAATAATTTGGTAAAGTAGTTCCTTTGGGACCAGTTTCGGACAGTATAAGGGTGGGTGGGTGAGAGCTTTGTAATGCTGCGCTAATATACTCGTGGTTATGTTAACCAATTTATATGTTGGAAATACTCGATAGCAAAAGGCTTTGTCGCACAAGATAATTTTTTGTGGCACTGATTTTAACAATAACTAACACAACCAGACACCCTGTTTATATAAAACATATGTTTCAGCAATCAGATGACCGCTCGTACCTAATTGCACATATGTACATATGTATATGTATGATTGTAAATAATCAAAGTGGTGTATTGCTTGCCAGCCAGCAAAATTTTAATAATTAAAAACAAGTGCAATGATTTTGTAAAATAATTGAAGTGACTTTTAAAACTATAATAATTTAAGTGATTTCGTGAATTAAACAATTGTTAAGGTTTTTATATATTGTTACGAATGTTAGCAAAACTAAGGAGTGCTGCCAGCTCTAAGCCGATGCTAAGCAGTGACGTGAATGCACATCAATAATTCAATCACCATGTATCTACATAAACGAAACAACAACTGCGTCTACATATATGTACCATGTACGTATACGAGCAGCGGAGAGTCAATGTACAAATACATGCATATATCTGAGACACTCCTATAAGTATGCAATGAGAAAAACTATAAAATTGTGCAATTGTAGTTACAGCTGAGAAGTTTGAGAGCTACTGGACTAGTAGATTCTAGAAGCGCCTAGAAGGTGCGAACGTTGAAATTAGACAGTATATAAGGCAACAAGTGTAGAGGCGCTGGAGTTCAGTTTGATTTGAGTTGTCAATCAGTTTCGATTAAGACGATATCTAGCGAGCAATAGCAGTATTATTTTGAACAGTAGAGTTTGGTTATTAAGCAAGCTATTCGTTGCACAGTTTGAGTGTTATTGTGAAGTACTTTAATAAAGGCCATTTTGCATTATTACAAATTGGAGTTATTTATTCAACAGTTTAGTTATTCGAACTTAGCAGAGAATTGCAAATAAGAGGATTTGCAAGCAAATTCATTACAATTGGTGTCAGAAGAGGAATTGTTGAATAAATTCCAGAGGACAACAAGGACATGGCAAAGTTCAGGGAATTGAAGATCCAGCAACTGAAGAAGGAGTTGGAGAGCCGGCGATTGAATACAAGCGGCGTTAAACTCGAACTTCAGGCACGGCTACGAGAGGCAATGGAAGCAGAAGGAATTGATGTGGACGAGTATGTCTTTTACCCTGATGGGGACGAGACAACAACAAAAATTGAAGATAAAAACGAAACATCGCAGACAGTTACGAGCACAGACTTGAACATGATTTTGGCTGCAATATCTGCACAAACATCGACAGTAAAAGAAATGTCGTCAGAAATAACATCGAAGATTGAAGCACAGGAAACACAAATTTCATCACAACTGGAAGAACAGAAGACATAAATGGCATCCCAACTGGAAGAGCAGAAGACATATATGGCATCCCAACTGGAATCACAGGAGGCACGTATTTCAGAAATGACGTCGCAAGTGTCATCTCAACTGGAAGACCAAAAGACATATATGGCATCTCAATTGGAAGCGCAAGAGGCACGTATATCTGAAATGTCGGCAGAAATTTTGGAACAGGTATCATCAAAACTGGAAGCGCAGGATGCAAAAATGGCTCAATTTCAGGCAGAAGTAGATGATTTAAAAGGTCGTATGGAGCAATTACAACTAAATCGCCCAGCTGTTTCAGCAAGCAATCCAAAGGTAAAAACACCATCCTTTGACGGTTCTGTTCCTTTCCAGGTCTTTAAACTACAGTTTGAGAAGACTGCAACAGTGAACAACTGGAATGTGGAAGATAAAGTTGCTGCACTGTTCATGGCGTTGAAAGGGCCTGCAGCTGAGATTTTACAAACCATTCCAGAATGCGAACTGAACTGTTATGAAGCATTGATGGGCGCTCTAGAGAGACGATACGGAACTGAGCATAGGAGACAGATATACCAAATGGAGTTGCTGAACCGCTTCCAGAGGCCTGCTGAAACATTGCAAGAGTTTGCGTCAGATATTGAAAGGCTAGCACATTTAGCGAATGCGGATGCACCCGTGGAATACACTGAAAGGGTAAAGATTCAGAGCTTTATAAATGGCATACGAGATTTGGAAACGAAGCGGGCTACATATGCGAATCCAAAACTAACATTTGCTGAAACGGGATCGCATGCTCTGATTCAGGAAACAGCGTCGCTTCTGTGTAAGCCAGTTTTCAAAGCACGCCGTGTGGAAGTAGAAAGGCCAGAGTGGGTAGACACAATTTTGGAAGCACTGAAGGGATCTCAATAGAAGAATGCCGGAGTTATTAAATGTTTCAAGTACGGCAACCCAGGTCACATTGCACGTCATTGCGATCTTGGTCCTAATAGTTCCAACAATGTGGGTGGCCGTAAACGCAAAGCTGGCGGAAATGAGCAAGAGCGTGTCGATGTAAAGAACGAAAACTTGCCCCGGCTATTGAATTTCCTGTGATATATGTGTCGCAGATTGGAAGGAAATCAAGCAGTTTTGCCATCAGAGGGAATGTGGATGGTAAAGAGCGTGTACTGACTGTAGATACGAAGCATTCCTTGATTCGATCTGATTTTATCTACAGGAGAGTAAAGACATTACCTGGAGCAAGGTGGCGTACGGTCACAGGCGAGTATAATCAAGTCCAAGGCGAAGTGGTATGTGAGGTATTAATTGGAAAAGTCATGGTTCTACACAAACTCGTTGTGGCGGAGATCGTTGATGAAGTGATATTGGGAGTGGACTTCTTGGTTGACCTTGACAACAGGATCGATATGCGGAGAAAAATTATGCGCTGTAAGAACCAGCACATACCACTTAACTTTAGTTTGGAAAAAGGGTTCAGTAGTAATCGAGTACTGGTGGAGAAGACTCGACAAAAACCACGGAAGTCAAAGGCAAAGGTTAGTAGGTCGAATGGGCCAATAAAGCGAAGCCAAAAGTACCTGCGAGAGAAACACTGGCATTGACAAAACCTAAAAGACGCAGGAAACCGAAGCAACGAATTTCCGATAAAGAATGCGAGGGTAGTTTCAAGCCAGAGCGCACTACTGTGGGGAAACATGGGAACGATACTGATTATGCAAAGCAAATCCGTCCAGCACAAGCTCTACGAAGTAGTTCATCGGCCAAACAACAGAGTGTGAAGGAACGAACCAGGGTATTGAGTAGTACGATGAAACACAGGTACCATGAGAACAATAATTCGAAAGGTTTCTTGGCGGGAGATTTGGTACTATTATACAACCCTCACCGGCAGAAAGGTGTTCCATCCAAATTTCGGTGCAGTTGGGAAGGCCCGTACAAGGTTGTGAAGAAGAGCAGTGATACCATCTACCGCATACAAAGAATTGAGAAACCACGGAGTAGAAGAGTGGTACATTTGGCGATGCTAGCAGCGTTTAGATCGAGAGATTTGTCTGATCGGGACGAATATTAGCAAAACTAAGGAGTGCTGCCAGCTCTAAGCCGATGCTAAGCAGTGACGTGTATACACATCAATAATTCAATCATCATGTATCTACATAAACGAAACAATAACTGCGTCTACATATATGTACCATGTACGTATACGAGCAGCGGAGAGTCAATGCACAAATACATGCATATATCTGAGATACTCCTATAAGTATGCAATGAGAAAAACTATAAAATTGTGCAATTGTAGTTACAGCTGAGTAGTTTGAGAGCTACTGGACTAGTAGATTCTAGAAGCGCCTAGAAAATGCGAACGTTGAAATCAGACAGTATATAAGGCAACAAGTGTAGAGGCGCTGGAGTTCAGTTTGATTTGAGTTGTTAATCAGTTTCGATTAAGACGATATCTAGCGAGCAATAGCAGTATTATTTTGAATAGTAGAGTTTGGTTATTAAGCAAGCTATTCGTTACACAGTTTGAGTGTTATTGTGAAGTACTTTAATAAAAGCCATTTTGCATTATTACAAATTGGAGTTATTTATTCAACAGTTTAGTGATTCGAACTTAGCAGAGGATTGCAAATAAGAGGATTTGCAAGCAAATTCGTTACAATATGCATGTGCACGGGCCAAGTGTTAAAAAGTGAGGTTAAAAGGAAAAGTGTAATACTCCTATTCTCTAGCCTTTTCCCTAGCTTTATAATAGGTCACTGAAGTAGAAACCCTCGGCCAACCTCTGCAGTCGAATGGAGTCAAAACCTCCAGACGAATATACTCTAAGCGCAAATGAAGTCAGAAACTTTCAGGTGCGCTCTTCGTCGGAAGTAATAAAGCCTTCCGACTCATATGCCTGTCTCCTGAAACTTTAAAAGCAAATTAATTTAATGTAAAAATATTTGTGACTAATTAACAAAAAATTTACCGAAATCACAAAAAAAAAATTATTTTAACACTCTTTTTGGCCTTTGCGTGCACTATTTATGAAATCAAGAAAAAGAATGTACGTACATATGTGCGTGGGTCACAAACAAAAACAACCCTTAACTTCAATTAATTTTCAAAACCAATTTAAAACACTTTTAAATAATTCTTTTAATTTGACAACTTTATTCTTTACAAGAAAAGTAACCAATATATTTTTTTAAAAAGTGCACTGAAATTTTTTCACACGTACCTTTTATTTAAAAATCGCAGATTTGCTGATGTATGTATGTCATGTGATGTATGTATGCCATCCAGCTGCTCCAATAAAGTTCGCTGGATTGCCAAAAATTGTAAAATTCTCCAACGCTGGATCACCAATAATTATTATTTTTTCCTTGCTGGATCACTAAAATAAAGTTGAGTGAAATTATCCTCGCAAAAATTTTATATGGAAATTTGGTCGCTGGAAATAAATTGGGTTCTCATTTAACGGCGCTGAAGGACCATGCTCGAGGGAGCAGGAGACCTTGGGCTCGTCCGACGAGATAAATAAAAAAATAAAAAATGTGGTATTAGCTTTCACGTAATAATATCATTTATTTAATTAATTAAATATGCCAAATTGTTTAATTAATTACAATATGATATTGTAATGTGTTTGCGTGTATATGTATATGCATATGTGTATATTAATAAGTATATAATTTTATTGTTACTTACGTGAATCGTGGTGGCTGGAGTTTGCTGCTTATCCTGTCTGTGATCGTAAAAGAAGTGAAAGAGCCTTCTTTTGCATAAAATCCTCTAACTCGCGAAACGGTAAGATCGAACGATTATTGTAGTTAACTGTTTGACAAAAGTAGTCAAACAGTTGGTGTTAACATAAGATTAACAGAATGCATACTAAGGATGCCGAAAACATTTATGTTCCTAGGGCTGCCGCAAATATTTATGTTTGGACCGTAGGCATAAACATGCCGGCCCCCTTGCGATAAGCAATTTCCTAGCAGGACAAAAGCCAGCCACCAAGATCCAAGTTTACGAGTTTCCAATGATACACTGTTGGAAAGAAATTCAAAAAAGAAAGAAATGTATAGACGTGTATTAAAAATTTCAGATGCACTAGCTTATTACGAAATTCAATTGGTTAGCGTATAAAATGTATAAAATTTGATGTAGTATAAGTTCAGAACTTAATATATGTATGTATATAAATTCAAAAGTTGAATGTTTGAAAAATGAAAGAAAAAAATAACGACGTATGTGGTTTTAGCACGCCCCAGATAGCACGAACTCAAAGACGGTGGCTTGGGCTAGTAGCGGACCAAGAGTGCCTGCTGGGATTGTGCCCCTGTATATTTTAGGGAACACGTCTGCTCCTAGTACTAGGCGTACCGGGGCAGGACTATGAAACCGCGCGTCGGCAAGCTTTAGGTTGGAGTATGCTCTGATGATTGCACTATCAACCCCGTTAGCCGGTGAGCGCTTGAAAAAGTTCCGCAGAACTATAGCATGCGTTGTTACCGTACTCGCATGCCCGTAGTTGCCTCGTAATTTAATAAAGCAACCTTTTTGCTTATTTGTCGCCATCGTAGATAGGCTTAAATCTTTTACAAGGTCGTCCGCGATAATTGAGGTACTGGCGCTTGGATCAATCAGCGCACGTACTAAATGTAATCGCCCTCCGGATTCGACCTTGACGACTGCAGTCGGTGTAATCGCGGTGGTATACTGTATGCTCATTAACGCAGCAGGTTCCTGAACACCAGTTCGAAAATTATTGCGAACCAGAGGCTGGAAAGCGTAGGGTTCCACTCTCCTCCGGGGTTTATTTTGCTTTTGGCGATGTGCTTGGGTATTTTGTTGTCGACGGTACGGCTTAATCGCTCGTGGCGCATCTTGTTGCCTTTTTTCGTGATGCAACAATGGTCTAAATCGGCGGTCGGTCATATCGCTGCTTCTTGCGGTTGGGAGTGCACCTAACTCCCTTTCCTCGTTGGTGTCTCTGTGGGAAGCACTAGTTCCCGCTTGCGAGACAGATATTTCACCTTCCTCCAACTCTACAGGAGCATTATTTTCAGCTTCGACCACTGATGCTTCTACCGAAATGATGTCTTCATCGTCGTCGTTTTCGTGGCGTGAATAACTTGATGGTTTGTGCGTTGTTCTTCGCGGGTCGGCAGAGGTGTCAATATGGAGAAGAGTGTGGTGGTCGTCGTTGCATCGACGACATCTTCCCTGAGCAACTCTCTGTTCGATGAGTGCCTGCCAGGCAATTTGTGCAATAGCGGTGTATGAGCACCGCACGTAAACGATCTTCCGGTTTTTTGGCCCGGAAGATTGGACAAAGCCGAATCGGATGATATCGGCCGCAGAATTTGCACTTGAGGCTGTATTGTCCTCCGAACTCAATTCGTTTGCGCATAGCAGAATAACGGGACATGTTGTCCTGTAATGACATTTTTCCCCGTTGAGGTAACAATGGTATAATGGAAAATGTCATGTATATATGCTGGACAGCAATAATTCTACCGATTACCTCGATTAGAAACTGAGGTGGTTTAAGCGGCTTTAATAATAGCGGCTGCGACTTGTGGCTAAAGTGATTATTCTGGGTGCCAAGTATGTATTTTTACCCAGAAACCAAAATTTTGTAGCTTATTAGACTCGAGCATATACATGTGGGAGCCTTAAAGTAATTAAGACATTTTACAACACTGTATGCCATTAAGCGACTGCAGGCGGACAACAGACTAACAGCAGAAACATGAATAAATAAGATAAAATGCAAACAAGCAACAAAGGGATAACGGAACTTTTAAAATAGCGAATAGACAAATTTCAAAGTCATAGTTTGCGCTTGAGGACAGTTCATATGAAGTTGAGTAGTGAATCGGACGCGCCACGGCAAGTAAAAATAACTTCTTTTTTGTATATGCCAAAGCATAAGTGCAAAGTAAAAATGTTTAACTAAATAAATAAATTTGAACTAAAACATGTGTAAATGTGAACTAAACGTGTCTATGTAACTTAAAATAGTAGCGTACAACGCAAAACAATACGAACTTGAAATGTTAATTGTAAAACCGAAATAAACGAAATACAAACAATTTGACGTAATTTTAAAGAAAAGAGCGTGTTAATCCTTTTTGAGCCCCACAAATGGTGTCAGAAGTGCGGAAATTTTTTAATAAAAACTTTTATTTCATGCGCCGTCCGATTATTTGTGCTAAAGCCGTTAAGCCACACGTGCATACAAAAAAAAAAAAAGCTTGTCACAGATCGTTGTGAAAAATTCAGTGCTAGAAATGCAGGATTATCTGCATAAAACTATACCAAAAATTTATATCGGGTCATACGATAGAACAGTTATACATTGGGGTGCCCATATGCAAAACCCTATCGTTGAAAAGCCGTTATGCTCATCGCTCATATTTTGCGTGAAAAAGAAATAATAAATTTTGTCGCTTTGCGGCGTCCGTTTAACGAACAACGGAACACGAACTTTGAAGTGTTGCTATACTGCTGCTGGTGAACAAGTTGAGTAGCCAAGCAGTAAAACTTAAATGTTGTTGTGGGCGACTAAGTAAAAGCCCCACCGTTGATGTGTTACTGTACGGTTGTTGGTGAACAAGTCGAGTAGCCAAGCAGTAAAACTTAAATGTTGTTGTTGTGGGCGACTAAGTAAAAACCCAACCGTTGATGTGTTACTGTACTGACATGGGCGAATAAGTCGAAGTAGCCCAGCAGTAAATCTACGATTCCGATAAGTGATAATATTTGGGGAACCTATGTTGCAGTTGATGGAAGAAATTTTACACCTACTAAGTTGCAGTTGTTGATACGAGCCGATGCCGCACTTACAAACGGGAAAGCTGAACACTGTCGAGACAAACTAACGATAAGTATAAGTTTATATACTAACTCGATTGTATTGTAGAATTGCTTTGAGTACTAATTTTTGCAAAAAATAAGAATATCCATTTCAATACATTATAACAAGGTAGATACCAAAAAAAAGTTATAAAGCTTACAGTGGCACAATGGATAGAGATGAAATATTAGGGTTGACCGTAAGTAATTTGAAAAGCAAACTCATTGAACTAGGGCTTTCCACAAGCGGTCGTAAGGTAGTCCTTCAAGACAGACTTATGGAGCATTATGGAATTGAGCTTAGTGATGACGAAGACGAAGTCTTCGAGAATGCTTCCTCTGTACACTCCGTTGCCGTTGGGGTGCGTGAAACTACTAGAACACCCTTCACACTTCGTGACATCGAAGATTCTTTGTCTTGTTTTTCAGGTTCAGGCCAAGCATCAATAGAAAAGTGGTTAGAAATTTTTGAGGAGAACGCTGCGGCAGTACAGTGGAATGAATTGCAAAAATTTTTTTATGCAAAGCAATTCCTAAAAGGTGGTGCCAAGATGTTTGTTCAGTGCCAAAAAGGAATAAAAGACTGGGACTCTTTGAAAAAATCGTTAAAAGAAGAATTTGGTTCAGCAGTATCTGCGAGTGAAGTGCATCGTATGTTGCGCAATAGGCGAAAACAGTATAACGAAGATTACAAAGAGTACTTGTACAACCTCATGGAAATAGGGAAAATGATTGATTTAGATGATGTTAGCATAATCGAATATTTTATAGATGACTTGCCAGATACGAGGTCCAACAAGGCAAATCTCTACCTGGCAAGAAACATAAACGAGTTAAAAGAGCAAATAAGAGTTTACGAGAAAATCAGGGGAGGTAGCCGAGCAGCTGCAGTTAAATCAAGCGAACAATCTGGGAAATTACCAAAACAAGCGCAACACCAACAAGATAAACGCTGTTTTGGGTGCGGTGAAATAAACCACATTTTGCGTAATTGTCCTCAGGCTACAGTCACTTGTTTTAAATGCGGTCAACTGGGTCACATAGCGTCGAACTGTAAAAACACCAAAAAGGAGTTGAAGGCAGAATCGCTTAATGGAACCATGATGAGTACAAAAAGCAGAACCGTATCACGGGGCGGACTTATTTTTAAAGACATTAAAATTCGAGGCTTCGTACATTCAGCACTTATAGATACAGGATGTCATTTATGCTTGACTAGATATGACGTGTTGGTATCATTAGGTGAATTCGAGTTAACCAACGAAAAGCATCAACTATTCGGTATAGCCGATAGTGCCTTGATAACTTTAGGTGGGTTTAAGACCGAAGTAGAGTTTAAAGACTCCGCAGTTGTTATTAACTTTCATGTTGTTCGCGAGAGAGATTCCAGATTCGGTGTTATTATTGGCAATGACGTTTTGAAATGGGTGGACATAGTAATAAAGAATGATGAAGTGCAATTTAGAAAACGGGGAGCTGTGTCCGCGAGTTGTGAGCCAATAACAATAGAAAGAAGCAGTGTAGTTGCTGGTGGACAGTCAGCCGTTGATAGCAAATTAGCTACGGACACTAAGTCAGTTGTTGGTAGAAAAGAAGAAACGTTCGAACTTTTTAATGAATTTGGAAATATATGTACGGCGGAAATCCAAGAAAGAGAGAAAGAGTTAGATCTGACGCACTTAGATGCACTCCAAGAGGCAAAAATTAGGTCTTTAGTTAAAAGTTATGTACCCGTGAGAAGTAAAATGTCTCCAGTAGAAATGAAGATCATTTTAACCGATGAAAAGCCAGTATATCAAACACCACGGAGACCTTCATATGAAGATAGGTGTTGGGTAGACGCCGAAATTGCGAAGTGGCTGGAAGAAGGCATCATCCAATCCAGCTCTTCGGAATATGCGTCACCTGTGGTTTTGGTATCGAAAAAAGACGGAAATAAAAGACTTTTTTGCGATTACCGCCAGTTAAACGAAAAAATCTATAGAGACAATTTCTCTATGCCATTAATTGACGACGTTTTAGAAAGACTTCAAGGCGCCAAAGTCTTCACGACGCTCGACCTATCAAATGGGTTCTTCCACGTGCCTAAAGAGAAAGATTCCAGAAAATAGACGTCGTTCGTGACCCATAGTGGTCAATACGATTTCCTCTATGTCCCATTCGGAATTTCCAACTCACCCGCAGTCTTTTCACGGTATATAACGGCAGTATTACGCCCTCTAGTACAAGCAGGCGTGGTAGTCGTATACATGGATGACTTGATTATTCTGGCGAAAAACGAAATGGAAGGCATGAAGAGCTTGGAACTCGTTCTGGAAGTTGCATCCGCAAGTGGTTTGAAGATAAAATGGGAAAAATGTCAGTTCTTGAAGAAAAAAGTTGAATTCTTAGGTTATGTGATAGAAAATAGCACAATTAAGCCATGTTTAGCAAAGACAAAGGCAGTAGAGGGTTTTCCGGTACCAACTTCAAAGAAAAGTCTTCAGCGCTTTTTAGGGTTAACGTCGTATTTCAGAAGGTTTATTGAAGGTTACGCGATTATAGCAAAGCCGGTATCTGAGCTTCTCCGCCAAGACAATAGGTTTCAGATGGGAGACGAGGAGCTAGCCGCATTCCAGCAACTTAAAGTAGCTTTGGTTACGGTCCCAGTTTTAACTTTATATAACCCTAAAGAAGTCACTGAGGTCCACACAGATGCAAGTATGTACGGCTATGGCGCGGTTTTATTGCAAAAAACGTCGACAATAGAGAATTTCATCCTGTGCAATATATGAGCAGGAAAACTAAACCATTTGAGGAAACACTCCACTCGTATGAGTTGGAAGTTTTAGCAATAATTGAGGCACTAAAAAAAATGGAGGGTTTACCTGATAGGCATCAAATTTAAAATCGTAACCGACTGCAATGCATTCACGATGACGTTAAAAAAGCGTGATGTACCGTTAAGATTTTCAGGCTGGGCTTTGTATTTGCAGGATTTTGATTACACAATCTAACACCGTAGCGTAACAAAAATGGGACATGTAGACGCGCTCAGTAGAATATCGTGCTTGCTATTGGAGGATACATTAAGTCATCGGTTGAAGTTAGCTCAGATGGACGATGATTGGATTAAGGCAGTTAGGAAAGTACTAGACACAGGTCCTTACAAAGATTATTACCTATACAAAGACATTTTATTCAAAGATCCAGTTAAGACGTTAATGGTTATCCCATCTCAGATGGAGGACGAAATTATACGAACCGCGCATAACCAGGGACATTTTTCCAACAAAAAAACTCAAGAAGCAATCGAGAAAAAGTATTACATGCCACAGTTGTCAAAGAAGATAGCAAAGTTTGTTAGATCGTGCGTGGAATGTATTGTCTCGGAAGCGAAGGCGGGGAAAAAAGAGGGATTTCTGACTCCGATCAATAAGGAGGACCAACCATTGGGTACTTATCATGTAGACCACTTAGGGCCAATGGAAACGACAAACAAGCAATACAATTACCTTTTTGTTGTAATCGATGCGTTCTCAAAGTTCACATGGCTTTATCCGACGAAGAACACGGGTGCAGAATCGGTGATCAACATACTAAAAGGACAGTCGTCAGTTTTCGGCTATCCGAAACGTATTATTTCTGACAGGGGTACCGCGTTTACGTCAAATTCCTTCAGGGAATATTGCGTAAGCGAAGATATACAACTTTTAAACATAGCCACAGGTGTTCCTAGAGGTAACGGTCAAGTCGAGAGGATTCATAGAGTTATTTTGCCAATGCTAACTAAACTCTGCGTCGACGATCTAAAGTCCTGGTACAAACATGTAGATAGAGTACAACGCGCTATAAATAATACTCCTCCGAGAACCACAAAATTCTCACCCTTTAGAATCCTAACGGGGTTAGAAATGAGGGTTGCGGATGTACCAGAACTTAGGGAAATGTTAGAAGAACTTAGAGTCGAAGAGATAGATAGTGAACGTTATGAAGTCCGACAAACGGAAAAAGAGAACATAGAGAAGATTCAAGAAGAAAACAAGAGAAATTTTAACGCTAAACGAAAACGGGAAATAGAGTATAAACTAGGCCAACTGGTAGCCATCAAGCATGCCCAGTTCGGCGCAGGGTTAAAACTGGAACCAAAATATTAGGACCATATAGAGTTACCAAGATTTTGAATCACGGTAGATACGAAGTGGAGAAGGTAGGAGACCACGAGGGTCCAAGACGTAGTGTAGCATTATACGTCATACCCACTGTAAGGTACCATTATACCTCACAACGACTGTAGCACACTTGCGGTATTACTCTGTATAAATTCCAAATATATTTTAGTAATAATAATATTACAATATTTTTCCCAACATAAATTATTGAACTAACCCAGACGATATGGAATGCCGAACATGAGACCTATATCCATTCACAGCTAATCAATTATACATATAAACATACAACCCATTGTAATTATACATACTAACATACAAGCCTCTTTTGGGAAAATACCGAAACACTCAAACTGATCTGCTGACGCTGCTAAAAGTACAAAACTACATGTATAGAGTTATGCATACAAAAATACATGTATACAAAGACCGTATACAAACAGACATGTATGCATTCTCCATTCCCTATGCACTTATTTTTAGTTATTAGTATTTAGATATTTATTAATGTATAGGTTAAGCAAATTAGTATAAAAGACAAGAATTTATTCAATAAAGTGAAGATTTAAGTCGCAACCTTTAACTTGCAACGTCTTCTTATTCCTTCAAACTTTTCATGGCGATCCTGCCAGTTTAGATCAAATCAGCACAACTGCTAAAAACGATCTAACTGGAAAAGATCCTGCCAGTTCAATTAAAAAAAAAAAAAAAGTTGCTGATCAAGCAATAAAAAATTGTTTCTAAGATCCAGCCAGTTATTAGAAATCCTGCAAATTTGGCAAGGAGCAAAGGGAAAACAACACAGTTATTAAAAATCCTGCAAAAATCGGTAACACAGAAGGAGCAAAAGGGAGCAAAGGAAATTATGATCGACAACCTAATAAAATGCATTAACAATCAACGCGAGAAGTTTCGACAACAATATGCACATCTTTTAAAACGCATAAACCTGAGCAATCTGATACAACTAACAGCATAAACTGGAGAGCGGACATAAAACAATAAAATCAGCACTGGCAGCGTAGATATGAAACATTGATAACCAGCAAAATACTAAATGGCAGCAACTTAGACTAAAGTAGGTATACAATTTATAACGTTAAGTATGTTTATAAAAAAAAAAAAAATTTTTAATCAATTGAGCGGCCTTACGGACGCTAAACCATTAGAAAAACGAAAGTTTTTGCTTAGGATTTTTTTTTTCTTTTAGTAGGAAATAAAATTAATAAAAAATTTTTTTTTTGAACAAACTTTCATTTCCTTTAAAATAGAAAAACTGTACTATTTAACAAAAAAAAAAAAACAAAAAAAAATAAATATTATAAAGTATGTACAAACAATTTCTTTTAAACAAAAAATATAATATAAAAATTTACTCAGTTAAAATTTAAAAAATAAAATTTTTTTATAGAAGAAGAAAAGTAAATTGGAATATTTAGGACCCTTCTAAAACCTCTAGAGAAAACCCATAGAAAATTTTAATAAAATTCAAAAAATTTAAACTACTCTGTCCATTACTATTAAAATGCAAAGAAACCCCTCAGATCTTCCTCTCTATTGGTGGGATGAAAATACCCGACACACTAGGGACCTACCCAAAGAACTAGAAGGTTTGTGGAAATTGTGGAAGATAATAGGTATGGAAAGGGAACCCACAATTGAGGACATTATAAACCCCACTACCAGGGTGGAAGAAATAATGCGAATGATGAGGAAAGTGTTTCCCAACAATGCCAAATGCTAAGTAGCATCTGAAAAAAAAAAAAAATAAATAAAAAAAAAATTAAAAAAATGGTTTTCAACCTAAAAATTAGGAAAAAGATTGAAGCGCAATGTGGCGTAGAGAAAAAAAATTTTTTTTTACATTAAAATTAAACAAATTTTTCCAACAAAATTTTTCTTAAACTTTTTAAGGAAAAATAATAAATGGAATGCATAAAATAAAGAATACAATCAAAATTTTTTTTTTATTTATTTCAACTCTCATAAAAGCAGAGGAAAATTTCAAGATGCCTTGGTGGACAAAAATAGCCCAAGTCATTATGGTAGCCATAGCTGGCTATGAAGTAGGAAAAGAAAGCTCTGAAACAAAAGATAACAAAATAGTCAAGTACGAGTCATCAACTAGGGTAGATACAGAAAGTACTCCGAACTTCCCGGATGTTTGGTTAGCAATTATAGGTTGTGTATTCATACTATTGATCATCACAATAGCCATGATGCTCAAAAACTATATGAAGCACAAATTTAGGCAGGTAAAACCCGCCACAACTCGTATATAACCCATTACCAGTACCAAACCAAAACTGAGGAAGAGCGATAAATTCAAATAAATCTCAAATAATAAACCTAAAAATGTCACAATCGACAGTAAAGGCAACCCTGCCTAAAGCTAACAGCAAATCAAAAAAAATTAGCATAATTCCTTTGATGGCTCCTGACAAAAATAGGCATGAAGCAATAGAAAATTTTAG
Organism: Eurosta solidaginis; assembly: GCF_040869045.1. Classification (NCBI taxonomy): domain Eukaryota; kingdom Metazoa; phylum Arthropoda; class Insecta; order Diptera; family Tephritidae; genus Eurosta; species Eurosta solidaginis. The sequence continues at coordinate 113,622,248 of NC_090324.1, forward strand.
GACAGTGGAAATAGGCAAAAACTAAGAAACTTTTAAAACCAGCCCATAACAAAAAAAAAAATGATGAAGAATAGTCACAAAGAGAACCTATAAAAATATAAGTGAAGCGCTATACAAATTTGCAATAAGACATGTCGCGCTCGTTTTCATCTTAGGATAGAAAAATGGTAGCGTAGGAAATACAAGAAACCTGATTGTAGATGATAAAATTGACTTAGGACAATTACTTATCAGGCTGTACACACGTTGTACAAATGCCACCAATACAGGACTTGGTATTTATATGAAAAACACAGTTGTCCTCATGGACAAATTGGTGAAAAATGATTATTTACTCGAGTAGGCAAATTTAAAATAACAAAAGTAGGTACCCAAATTCTCTAAGATCAAACAATTGCACAAACCCAAAAAGGTTGTGAAAGTGACAAATCCCGGTATAAAAATAATTCTTCATAAAAGTCATGACGATTCTGTCTTGGTGGCCGCCGCAGAAATCGCATGACAAATAAGATCAAAGAAATAGCTGGAAAATATGAATCCATATAAAAAACATTAAAGATACGAAAAATTGTTTGCACCCACTGTACCTTCCACTTATCCATTAATAGAACTACTATCAATACATAGCTACCCCGCTCTTCCATCAGCAACCCCTCTATCATCTATGTAATTATTACAAATTTACCTTATTATGAATGAAAAATATCAAAAAAAAACAAGAAAAATCTTTTCCTTGAATAATATGCGGAATTAGTTTGATAAAATAAAATAAATACATTCATTTATTGCCTAGGTCTTATAAGGTCATATTTTTACATATTAAAAAAAAAAAAAAAAAAATAGCTCACTTTAACCCCAATAGATTAGAAAATATTAATAGCAAGGCTTCTTCTTTAACTTTAGGTAGATAAATAATAAAAATTATTTCGATAGGAAAATGATTTGCATAAGTTAATAAGTAATGGTAGAATAAATAATGGTAGAAACTATAAAAATAATTTAGAAACTAATAAATAAATATTCCAATTCACTTGATTTGTAAGAACACGACGATTTTTAAGAGAGTCTACGCTCTTAAAGACCGGCTGTACAAAACAATTGTATAAATTTTTAATATAAACAACATAAATAAAATAAGTAAGATTTAAAAAATTTCTACATCTAAAAATCTAGAATTTTGAAAAAAATGGACTTATAAAAAAAAAAATATATATATATACGTAAAAAGTAAACAATAATTATAACAATAAAAATAGCAAGGTCAACAGATCAAACGCAGAGCAAACAACCTCTTTCACTACAACAATAAAATATCAAAATCATTGAAAATATGACAAAGAGTCTCATACAATTGTACACAAAACAATTGTATAAAACTCTTTTTCTAAGGCGGATGGTGTAGCATTATACGTCATACCCACGGTAAGGTACCATTATACCTCACAACGACTGTAACACACTTGCGGTATTACGCTGTATAAATTCCAAATATATTTTAGTAATAATCATATTACAATATTTTTCCCAACATAAATTATTGAACTAACCCAGACGATATGGAATGCCGAACATGAGACCTACATATATCCATTCACAGCTAATCAATTATACATATAAACATACAACCCATTGTAATTATACATACTAACATACAAGCCTCTTTTGGGAAAATACCGAAACACTCAAACTGATCTGCTGACGCTGCTAAATGTACAAAACTACATGTATGGAGTTATGCATACAAAAATACATGTACATATACAAAGACCGTATACAAACAGACATGTATGCATTCTCCATTCCCTATGTACTTATTTTTAGTTATTAGTATTTAGATATTTATTAATGTATAGGTTAAGAAAATTAGTATAAAAGACAAGAATTTATTCAATAAAGTGAAGATTTAAGTCGCAACCTTTAACTTGCAACGTCTTCTTATTCCTTCAAACTTTTCAGTATAACAACGGTAGCGGAGTACATGAAAGCATTTGACCCATCGTTCGAGACGAACTAATCTCAGGATGGCCGGATGTGGGAGCCTTAAAGTAATTAAGACATTTTACAACACTGTATGTCATAAAGCGACTGCAGGCGGACAACGGACTGACAGCAGAAACATGAATAAATAAGATAAAATGCAAACAAGCAATAAAGGGATAACGGAACTTTTGAAATAGCGAATAGACAAATTTCAAAGTCATAGTTTGCGCTTGAGGATAGTTCATATGAAGTTGAGTAGTGAATCGGACGCGCCACGGCAAGTAAAAATAACTTCTTTTTTGTATATGCCAAAGCATAAGTGCAAAGTAAAAATGTTTAACTAAATAAATAAATTTGAACTAAAACATGTGTAAATGTGAACTAAACGTGTCTATGTAACTTTAAATAGTAGCGTACAACGCAAAATAATACGAACTTGAAATGTTAATTGTAAACCCGAAATAAACGAGATACAAACAATTTGACGTAATTTTAAAGAAAAGAGCGTGTTAATCCTTTTTGAACCCCACATACATATGTATGTTACTTTATTGAATATGCGATCCAAAAAGAAAAGTAAAAGATTTCATACGACCATTCTGCAAATAAGTAAATTAAATCTTCAGCATTAACACTTGACTTATTTTGGAGTGATTTTTGTTTTCATACTTTTCATATCGATTCCGGGATCTTGTCGATACCTTTGGTGCACTTATCGAATTGAAACAAGTAAGAACGGGACTGTCTTCGGCTGTGCCGAAGACTTCATACCTTTCATGAATGGGGCTGAACAATAATCTTATCCCGTTCGTAATCTCCGAATAATCGGATGTATAAGATAAGAAATATATAGTGAACAGATCTACATACATACCTTAACGATTTTTAAGATAAATATAAAATAAAAAACAGGTAGGTACTTTGTGTGAGGATGCAAAGTTTCAGGTTTTTTGTGCTCTGCGTGTAAAAACTATGACTACGAATCACGTATTTCAACAATATATGACGTAAACGTAACTATTTGATGAAATTTGATGAATTTTGAAGCTTCTAGCCGTAAAAAGGGGGCAAAAATTAGAGTTTATATGGGGTATATAATATACATACCACCGATCTCTATGATTTTTTCAGACAACAATATATGCTATATACGTAAGCATATAGTGAAATTTGAAGCGTCTAGCTGTTAAAAAGGGGCAGAAATTGCGCAAAGTTTCTTAACTGAACAATCGGTTGTATGAGATATATACTATATATACCACCGATCTCAATGATTTTCTCAGACAACAATATATGCTATACACGTAAACATTTGGTGAAATTTGAACAAATCTTAACGATTTTTAAGATAAATATAAAATAAAAAATAGGTAGGTAATCTGTGTGAGGATGCAAAGCTTCACGTTTTTTGTGGTCTGCATGTAAAAACTACGACTACGAATCACGTATTTCAAAAATATATGACGTAAACGTAACTATTTGATAAAATTTGATGAATTTTGAAGCTTCTAGCCGTAAAAAAGGGGTCAAAATGACAGTTTATATGAAGTATATAATATATATACCACCGATCTCTATGATTTTTTCAGACATCAATATATGCTATAAACGTAAGCATTTGGTGAAATTTGAAGCTTCTAGCTATTAAAATGGGGCCGAAATCGTAAAAAAAAAATATATATACTATATATATATACTATATATACCATCATATATATATTATATATATCACCGATCTCTATGATTTTTTGACACAACAATACATACTATATACGTAAGCAATCGGTGTAATTTGAAGCTTATAACTGCTAAAATGGGGTAGAAATTGCGAAAAGTTTCTTATCTGAACAATCGGATGTATGAGATATATACTATATATACAACCGATCTCTATGATTTTTTCAGACATCAATATATGCTATATACGTAAGCAATCAGTGAAATTTGAAGCTTATATATAGCTGTTAAAATGGGGTAGAAATTGCGAAAAGTTTCTTATCTGAGCAATCGGTTGTATGAGATATATACTATATATACAACCGATCTCTATGATTTTTTCAGAAAACAATATATGCTATATACGTAAGCAATCGGTGCAATTTGAAGCTTATAGCTGTTAAAATAGGGTAGAAATTGCGAAAAGTTTCTTATCTGAACAATCGGTTGTATGAGATATATACTATATATACAACCGATCTCTATGATTTTTTCAGACAACAATATATGCTATATACGTAAATATTCGGTGAAATTTGAAGCTTCTAGCTGTTAAAATGGGGCTAAAATTTGCGAAAATATATATATATATATACTATATATACCACCATATATATACTATATATACCACCGATCTTTATGATTTTTTCAGACAACAATATATGCTATATACGTAAGCATTCGTTGAAATTTGAAGCCTCTAGCTCTTAAAATAGGGCAGTAATTACGAAAAGTTCCTTATCTGAACAATCGGTTGTGGGGGATATATACTATATATACGACCGATCTCATACATTTTTTCAGGCAACAATATGTGCAATATACGAAAGTATATGGTGAAGTTTGAAGCTTCAATCTGTTAAATTGGGTAAGATATTACAAAAATCCTCTTTTTCTGAAAAATCGGTTGTATGGAGGATATATGCTATAGCGGTCCGATCCGGTCGGTACCGACAAATGTCTAATCGGACACCCAAATACACCCGCTCACCAAATTTTATCAAGATATCTCAAAATTTGAGGGACTAGTTTGCATACAAACAGACAGACGGACAGACGGACAGACGGACATGGCTAAATCAACTCAGCTCTTCAACCTGATTATAACGTCAATATATGCTATATACGTAAGCAATCAAGTGAAATTTGATGCTTATATATAGCCGTTAAAATGGGGTAGAAATTGCGCAAAGTTTCTTAACTGAACAATCGGTTGTATGAGATATATACTTTATATACCACCGATCTCAGTGATTTTTTCAGACAACAATATATGCTATACACGTAAGCATTTGGTGAAATTTGAAGCTTCTAGCTGTTAAAATGGGGAAGAAATTGCGCAAAGTTTCTTACCTGAACAATCGGTTGTATGGGATATATACTATATATACCACCGGTATCTATGATTTTCTCAGACAACAATATATGCTACACACGTAAGCATTTGGTGAAATTTGAACATATCTAAACGATTTTTAAGATAAATATAAAATAAAAAATAGGTAGGTAATCTGTGTGAGGATGCAAAGCTTCACGTTTTTTGTGGTCTGCATGTAAAAGCTATTACTACGAATCACGTATTTCCAAAATATATGACGTACACGTAACTATTTGATGAAATTTGATGAATTTTGAAGCTTCTAGACGTAAAAAAGGGTCAAAATGACAGTTTATATGAAGTATATAATATATATACCACCGATCTCTATGATTTTTTCAGACAACAATATATGCTATATACGTAAGCATTTTGTGAAATTTGAAGCTTCTAGCTGTTAAAACGGGGCAGAAATTGCGCAAAGTTTCTTATTTGAACAATCGGTTGTATGAGATATATACTATGTATACCACCGATCTCAATGATTTTTTCAGACATCAATATATGCTATACACGTAAGCATTTGGTAAAATTTGAAGCTTCTTGCTGTTAAAATGGGGCCGAAATCGTAAAAAAAATATATATATACTATATATATATACTATATATACCATCATATATATATTATATATATCACAGATCTCTATGATTTTTTGACACAATACATACTATATACGTAAGCAATCGGTGAAATTTGAAGCTTATAACTGTTAAAATGGGATAGAAATTGCGAAAAGTTTCTTATCTGAACAATCGGTTGTATGAGATATATACTATATATACAACCGATCTCTATGATTTTTTCAGACAACAATATATGCTATATACGTTAGCAATCAGTGAAATTTGAAGCTTATAGCTGTTAAAATGGGGTAGAAATTGCGAAAAGTTTCTTATATGAACAATCGGTTGTATGAGATATATTCTATATATACAACCGATCTCTATGATTTTTTCAGAAAACAATATATGCTATATACGTAAGCAATCGGTGAAATTTGAAGCTTATAGCTGTTAAAATGGGGTAGAAATTGCGAAAAGTTTCTTATCTGAACAATCGGTTGTATGAGATATATACTATATATACAACCGATCTCTATGATTTTTCAGACAACAATATATGCTATATACGTAAATATTCGGTGAAATTTGAAGCTTCTAGCTGTTAAAATGGGGCTAAAATTTGCGAAAATATATATATATATACTATATATATATACTATATATACCACCACATATATACTATATATACCACCGATCTTTATGATTTTTTCAGACAACAATATATGCTATATACGTAAGCATTCGTTGAAATTTGAAGCCTCTAGCTCTTAAAATAGGGCAGTAATTACGAAAAGTTCCTTATCTGAACAATCGAATGTGGGGGATATATACTATATATACGACCGATCTCATACATTTTTTCAGGCAACAATATGTGCAATATACGAAAGTATATGGTGAAGTTTGAAGCTTCAATCTGTTAAATTGGGTAAGATATTACAAAAATCCTCTTTTTCTGAAAAATCGGTTGTATCCTCCATATATGCTATAGTGGTCCGATCCGGTCGGTTCCGACAAATGTCTAATCGGACACCCAAATACACCCGCTCACCAAATTTTATCAAGATATCTCAAAAATTGAGGGACTAGTTTGCATACAAACAGACAGACGGACAGACGGACAGACATACATGGCTAAATCAACTCAGCTCTTCAACCTGATTATTTCGGTATACTTAATGGTGGGTCTATCTATTTTCCTTTAAGGACTTACAATTTTCGGTTTCGTGACGAAATTAATATACCATTTCATTTTCATGAAAGGTATAAAAACGCACTCACCACGCACCACTACTTTCATGATGGCCGGGAACAAAAGAAGAACAAAATCAAAACAAAGTGCCGGTAAGTGGTAGATTTGTATGCAAGAAAAACAGGGTGCTGGAAAATGTACCCAAGTGCAATGGCCCAAGTTCAGAAATGCGATAATTTCTGAATTTTAATGTTACTTTAATTACAGGCCGCGTGTTATGCTTATTTAACTGTGCAAATAAATTGGCAAAATCAGAATGAGCATTAGAGTGGGTTGGTGCCTTTGAACAAAAAATTTCTAGAGAAAAAAAAATTTTTGAAGGAACGTGATAATATTTTTCACAGATGGGTTTTTATTTTGGATGTGCGCTAAAGGAGGTGTATAATCCGCCGAAAGCTGCTTTGAGGTGGAGTGTGTTTTCCCAAAAAAAAAAAATTTAATTTTTTTCTTTTTTGAGCTTTTCGGTATTTTTGTGAAGTTCGATTAAATTTCAATGAATGCAAAAATTAGATAAATCAAAAGATACGCAAACGGGAAAAGTTTATATGGAAAAAAATGAATTTTATGGGCAACTCCAATACCATTGGTAATTTTGATTACAACATTATAATAAAACAAAATGTTTGTATTTTTCGGGTAAAATGAACGAGATGCGATGAGAAAAAAAATGTTTTGAAGAACGAAAATGCGAACGAATATCGAGGTGGTAGCTTTAAGTAAAAGGAAAGAATTTTTGTTTGTTAAAATTTGCCTAACAGCTACTTTGCTGATTAGGGTTTTTCCTAGATCTAGTTTCCCTTGCAGTAGGTTCCTCATTTTCATTGGTATCTGTTGGTAGTAGTACCAACTTCACTAACGGTCGTGTAACCTGACCATATTCTGTAATAAGGTCTACGACGCGAACTCGTTTATCGGAACCGGGATATAAATTGATCACTCTGCCCATTCTCCATTCGTTAGGTGGCAAATTATCCTCTTTGATGACGACAAGATCTCCGACCTTTATGTTAGTTTGAGGTTGCTTCCACTTATTCCATTTCTGTAGTTCAGCTAAATACTCAGATTTCCATCTTCTGCAAAATTTATGGTGTATAGTTTTCAGTTTCTGCCATCGATTAACAATCGAAGCAGATTTCTCGTTCGTACCTAATTCTGGTGGGGCTAATAGATGTCCTCCTACTAAGAAATGACCCGGGGTAAGAGGTTCTAAGTCAGAAGGTTGGTTAGAAGCAGGGCTCAAAGGTCGCGAATTGAGACACGACTCTATTCGACATAGAAGCGTGTTAAACTCCTCAAATGTATATTTCTCCACTAATGCAATCTTTTTGAAGTGTGTCTTAAAGCTTCTAACGCCCACTTCCCAGAGGCCGCCCATATGCGGCGCAGATGGCGGTATGAAATACCATTCAAGTAATTGATGTGCATACTTTGATAAAGTTCTATCACGCGCATCAGCGATAAAGACCTTAAGTTCTTTTTTAAGAGCCCTTGACGCTCCGACAAAATTCGTTCCGTTGTCTGAATAGATATTTTTTGGACATCCTCGTCTAGCAATGAACCTGTCAAAGGCTGCTTAAAAGGATGCGGTACTTAAGTCATTTGTGGCTTCTAAATGAATAGCTTTGGTAGAAAAGCAAACAAATAGACAAACGTAACTTTTTGAAATGCGACAACCACGGCCGCGATAATATTTAATACCAAATGGTCCTGTAAAGTCAACCCCTTTATTGGTAAACGCTCGCGAAAAGGTAGTTCACTCCTTCGGCAATGCACCCATAAGCTGGTTTTGCGATCGTTTCCGATAGATCGTGCAGGTCTTACAATTATGAACGACAGACCTAATAATTGTTTTCACTCTAGGGATCCAATATTGCGTTCTGATAAGTCGCAACATTAGTAGGTTTTCACCATGAAGTGATATTTCATGGATAAATTGAACTATCAGACGTGATAACCTACAATTATACGAAAACAGTTTCTTGGGCTTAAAGTGTATTAGGCACGTTTTTCCTAATACCCTCTAATATTATTTGTGGGTAAACGTCTCCACCCAAAACCAGATCAACTTGCTCGTTGATGAAGAACCGCTTATCCGCCAAGATAATATCTGGAAAAGCTTGTTGTGTCAACGCCGAAATTTGGCATGTTGGCAAGTTCCCAGTTACCTGTGGCAAACAAGAACCATAGCCTCGATAGCAATCAGTGGGTCGACAGGTGACCGCAGTTGGATCATGCACGCTTCCTTTACCTGCGCAGAAAACGTATTATCGATTCCCGAAACTTGAGCATGCATTTTACGTGTTGGCAGGTTTATTCTGCGTCTGAGCCTCTCCGTAATGAAGGAACACTCTGATCCTGAATCTATAAGTGCTCTGGCAGAAAAGTTTGTACCATTGTGATGTATGTTAACCCGCGCCGTACCTAATAAAATCCCTTTGCTTGTATTAGCATGGTGGGATTGTACATTGCTAGCAGATGGTTTGTTACTGCTAGTGGAGTCGCGCGTTTGTTGGGCTTGTGTAGAAGTGGACTGTATATTATCCGAAGGTTTCTGTGATTTGTTAGACGGTTTCGACCGTTGATTCTGTAAATGCAATAAAGAATGATGTCGATAGTGGCAAGTGCCGCAATTGTACGGGCTAGTACATCTCGACACCGAATGTCCCGAAGAGAGGAAATTGAGGCAGCAGCCATTGGATTTAATAAAACTAATCCTTTTGCTAACCTCTAACCTTTTGAAATTGGGGCATCTATGAAGTTTGTGCTCTTTTGATTGGCACATCTTGCACGCATTATTGGCAACACTAGATTGATGTGCGCCAAGCTTCTTTTGTGAAAGTTCGGGGGAGGATTTATGTGTACTATTCGATTTGTGAACCTTTGGTTTGGCCCCTCGGAGACCTGAAAAGCTTTCCAAAGTCTGAAATCTATTAGTGAGGAACTTGTCCATGTCCTCCCACTTAGATATGTCCATCTTATTTTCGACAGACTGCTCCCAAAGCGATAGTGTTAGTTCAGGTAATTTTGTTGAACATAAGTAGGTGATAATTGCATCCCAGTTAGTAATGTCAATTTTGTGACATTTAAGGGTGGATATACAATTGTTGATATCCCTCTGCAAATTTTTAATAAAAGTCCCGCACTCTGACTCTATTGAATCTAAATCGAAAGAATTTTCAATTGGGAATTAATAAAAATTCTCTTATTCTCATACCTATCGCTAAGGTTTTTCCAAGCAGTGTCAAAACCTTCATTGGTCAACGGACATTTTTCAACAATTTCCCTTGCTTCACCTTGTGTTTTTGCGTAAGGTAATATATTTTTGAACTCCGTCAAGTGATTCATTGCTTTTATAAATGGCCGTGAACATATCACGAAAAGTTAGCCATGAAATATAATCGCCCTTGAAAGTTATGGTATCGCAAGGAGGCAGACGGAGATTATGATGCTTGTGAACGATATTGTCTTTCCCCTTGTTTTTCGCTTCCTCTTCAAGCGATTCGCATAAACTATGTATTTTTGACATAGTTCTAATATAAGTTGCATAGCACATTTTATGCTTTTTTCGAATTGATGAAACCGCTTTTTGGTCAATGGTTTCATCTGCCAACAATCCGCCAAATGCTTCTTTCACTTTTTTATACATTGCCTTAAAATCGGCTTGCTGGATCGCAGCGCATGGATTGTATGATTTTTTGCAGGTATTTCATTAAAATCTTTGTCGAAATCTACTACTGAATCAGTAAGTCTGGTAAAGTTTTCCATTTTGTTACAAAAAAAAAACGAATGAAAAGCCTATAATGAGATGAAATTAAGCAAAGGTTGCGAAAAACGTATATTTTTGACGGGTTTACTAATTGCCACCACAGCTGTAACACGCAAAAAAAATATTTCCAGCCAGAAAAATATATGTTTTTAGACAAAGAAACGCAAAAAACTGATATTTTTAATATTTTGGTAAAGTAGTTCCTGTGGGATCAGTTTCGGAGCAGTATAAGGGTGGGTGGTGAGAGCTTTGTAATGCTGTGCTAATATACTCGTGGTTATGGTAACCAATTTATATGTTGCCTGTACAGCCCTAAGCTGTGTCGTATATTCTTTACCAGGCTAGGGGGAAATAACAGATAGCAAAGAACTCTGTTGTACGAGGTCGAAATATTAACTTGTGAACTTTTCCTTGTACAGCCCTAGGCTGTGTCGAATATTTCTTACCAGAATATGGGGAAAATACTAAATAGCAAAAGGCTTTGTCGTACAAGATAATTTTTTGTGGCACTGATTTTAACAATAACTAACACAACCAGACACCCTGTTTATATAAAACATATGTTTCAGCAATCAGATGACCGCTCTTACCTAATTGCACATATGTACATATGTATGTATATGTATGATTGTAAATAATCAAAGTGGTGTATTGCTCGCCAGCCAGCAAAATTTTAATAATTAAAAACAAGTGCAGAGATTTTGTAAAATAATTGAAGTGACTTTTAAAACTATAATAATTTAAGTGATTTCGTGAATTGAACAATTGTTAAGGTTTTTATATATTTTTACGAATGTTAGCAAAACTAAGGAGTGCTGCCAGCTCTAAGCCGATGCTAAGCAGTGACGTGAATGCACATCAATAATTCAATCACCATGTATCTACATAAACGAAACAACAACTGCGTCTACATATATGTACCATGTACGTATACGAGCAGCGGAGAGTCAATGCACAAATACATGCATGTATCTGAGATACTCCTATAAGTATGCAATGAGAAAACTACAAAATTGTGCAATTGTAGTTACAGCTGAGAAGTTTGAGAGCTACTGGACTAGTAGATTCTAGAAGGGCCTAGAAGGTGCGAACGTTGAAATCAGACAGTATATAAGGCAACAAGTATAGAGGCGCTGGAGTTCAGTTTGATTTGAGTTGTCAATCAGTTTCGATTAAGACGATATCTAGCGAGCAATAGCAGTATTATTTTGAATAGTAGAGTTTGGTTATTAAGCAAGCTATTCGTTGCACAGTTTGAGTGTTATTGTGAAGTACTTTAATAAAGGCCATTTTGCATTATTACAAATTGGAGTTATTTATTCAACAGTTTAGTGATTCGAACTTAGTAGAGAATTGCAAATAAGAGGATCTGCAAGCAAATTCGTTACAATTGGTATCAGAAGAGGAATTGTTGAATAAATTCCAGAGGACAACAAGGACATGGCAAAGTTCAGGGAATTGAAGATCCAGCAACTGAAGAAGGAGTTGGAGAGCCGGCGATTGAATACAAGCGGTGTTAAACTCGAACTTCAGGCACGGCTACGAGAGGCAATGGAAGCAGAAGGAATTGATGTGGACGAGTATGTCTTTTATCCTGATGGGGACGAGACAACAACAAAAATTGAAGATAAAAACATCGCAGACAGTTACGTGCGCAGACTTGAACATGATTTTGGCTGCAATATCTGCACAACATCGACAGTAAAAGAAATGTCGTCAGAAATAACATCGAAGATTGAAGCACAGGAAACACAAATTTCATCACAACTGGAAGAACAGAAGACATATATGGCATCCCAACTGGAAGAGCAGAAGACATATATGGCATCCCAACTGGAATCACAGGAGGCACGTATTTCAGAAATGACGTCGCAAGTGTCATCTCAACTGGAAGACCAAAAGACATATATGGCATCTCAATTGGAAGCGCAAGAGGCACGTATATCTGAAATGTCGGCAGAAATTTTGGAACAGTTATCATCAAAACTGGAAGCGCAGGATGCAAAAATGGCTCAATTTCAGGCAGAAGTAGATGATTTAAAAGGTCGTATGGAGCAATTACAACTAAATCGCCCAGCTGTTTCAGCAAGCAATCCAAAGGTAAAAACACCATCCTTTGACGGTTCTGTTCCTTTCCAGGTCTTTAAACTACAGTTTGAGAAGACTACAACAGTGAACAACTGGAATGTGGAAGATAAAGTTGCTGCACTGTTCATGGCGTTGAAAGGGCCTGCAGCTGAGATTTTACAAACCATTCCAGAATGCGAACTGAACTGTTATGAAGCATTGATGGGCGCTCTAGAGAGACGATACGGAACTGAGCATAGGAGACAGATATACCAAATGGAGTTGCTGAACCGCTTCCAGAGGCCTGGTGAAACATTGCAAGAGTTTGCGTCAGATATTGAAAGGCTAGCACATTTAGCGAATGCACCCGTGGAATACACTAACAGTGTAAAGATTCAGAGCTTTATAAATGGCATACGAGATTTGGAAACGAAGCGGGCTACATATGCGAATCCAAAACTAACATTTGCTGAAACGGGATCGCATGCTCTGATTCAGGAAACAGCGTCGCTTCTGTGTAAGCCAGTTTTCAAAGCACGCCGTGTGGAAGTAGAAAGGCCAGAGTGGGTAGACACAATTTTGGAAGCACTGAAGGGATCTCAATAGAAGAATGCCGGAGTTATTAAAAGTTTCAAGTGCGGCAACCCAGGTCACATTGCACGTCATTGCGATCTTGGTCCTAATAGTTCCAACAATGTGGGTGGCCGTAAGCGCAAAGCTGGCGGAAATGAGCAAGAGCGTGTCGATTTAAAGAACGAAAACTTGCCCCGGCTATTGAATGTCCTGTGATATATGTGTCGCAGATTGGAAGGAAATCAAGCAGTCTTACCATCAGAGGGAATGTGGATGGTAAAGAGCGTGTACTGACTGTAGATACTAAGCATTCCTTGATTCGATCTGATTTTATCTACAGGAGAGTACCACTTAACTTTAGTTTGGAAAAAGGGTTCAGTAGTAATCGAGTACTGGTGGAGAAGACTCGACAAAAACCACGGAAGTCAAAGGCAAAGGTTAATAGGTCGAATGGGCCAAATAAAGCGAAGCCAAAAGTACCTGCGAGAGAAACACTGGCATTGAAAACACCTAAAAGACGCAGGAAAACGAAGCAACGAATTTCCGGTAAAGAATGCGAGGATAGTTTCAAGCCAGAGCGCACTACTGTGGGGAAACATGGGAACGATACTGATTATGCAAAGCAAATCCGTCCAGCGCAAGCTCTACGAAGTAGTTCATTGGCCAAACAACAGAGTGTGAAGGAACGAACCAGGGTATTGAGTAGTACGATGAAAAACAGGTACCATGAGAACAATAATTCGAAAGGTTTCTTGGCAGGAGATTTGGTACTGTTATACAACCCTCACCGGCGGAAAGGTGTTCCATCCAAATTTCGGTGCAGTTGGGAAGGCCCGTACAAGGTTGTGAAGAAGATCAGTGATACCATCTACCGCATACAAAGCATTGAGAAACCACGGAGTAGAAGAGTGGTACATTTGGCGATGCTAGCAGCGTTTAGATCGAGAGATTTGTCTGACCGGGACGATCAGACTTAGGTGGAGGGCAGTGTAACGAATGTTAGCAGCACTGAGCGATGCTATCGTCTCTAAGCCGATGCTAAGCAGTGACGTGAATTCACATCAATAATTCAATCATCATGTATCTACATAAACGAAACAATAACTGCGTCTACATATATGTACCATGTACGTATACGACCAGCGGAGAGTCAATGCACAAATACATGCATATATCTGAGATACTCCTATAAGTATGCGATGAGAAAAACTTAAAATTGTGCAATTGTAGTTACAGCTGAGAAGTTTGAGAGCTACTGGACTAGTAGATTCTAGAAGCGCCTAAAAGATGCGAACGTTGAAATCAGACAGTATATAAGGCAACAAGTGTAGAGGCGCTGGAGTTCAGTTTGATTTGAGTTGTCAATCAGTTTCGATTAAGACGATATCTAGCGAGCAATAGCAGTATTATTTTGAATAGTAGAGTTTGGTTATTAAGCAAGCTATTCGTTGCACAGTTTGAGTGTTATTGTGAAGTACTTTAATAAAGGTCATTTTGCATTATTACAAATTGGAGTTATTTATTCAACAGTTTAGTGATTCGAACTTAGCAGAGGATTGCAAATAAGAGGAGTTGCAAGCAAATTCGTTACAATATGTATGTGCACGGGCCAAGTGTTAAAAAGTGAGGTTAAAAGGAAAAGTGTGATACTCCTATTCTCTAGCCTTTTCCCTAGCTTTATAAGAGGTCACTGAAGCAGAAACGCTCGGCCAACCTCTGCAGTCGAATGGAGTCAAAACCTCCAGACGAATATACTCTAAGCGCAAATGAAGTCAGAAACTTTCAGGTGCGCTCTTCGTCGGAAGTAATAAAGCCTTCCGACTCATATGCCTGTCTCCTGAAACTTTAAAAGCAAATTAATTTAATGTAAAAACATTTGTGACTAATTAACAAAAAATTTACCGAAATCACAAAAAAAAAATTATTTTAACACTCTTTTTGGCCTTTGCGTGCACTATGTTTGAAATCAAGAAAAAGAATGTACGTACATATGCGCGTGGGTCACAAAAAAAAACAACCCTTAACTTCAATTAATTTTCAAAACCACTTTAAAACACTTTTAAATAATTCTTTTAATTTGACCACTTTATTCTTTACAAGAAAATTAACCAATATATTTTTTTAAAAAGTGCACTGAAATTTTTTCACACGTACCTTTTATTTAAAAATCGCAGATTTGCTGATGTATGTATGTATGTGGATGGCTGCTCCAATAAAGTTCGCTGGATTGCCAAAAGTTGTAAAATTTTCCAACGCTGGATCACCAATAATTATTATTTTTTCCTTGCTGGATCACCAAAATAAAGTTGAGTGAAATTATCCTCACAAAAATTTATGGAAATTTGGTCGCTGGAAATAAATTTGGTTCTCATTTAACGGTCCTTCAGCGCCATGTTCGAGGGAGCAGGAGACCTTGGGCTCGTCCGACGAGATAAATAAAAAAATATAAAATGTGGTATTAGATTTCACGTAATAATATTATTTATTTAATTAATTAAATATGCAAAATTGTTTAATTAATTAAAATATGATATTGTAATGTGTTTGCGTGTATATGTATATGCATATGTGTATATGAATAAGTATATAATTTTATTGTTATTTACGTGAATCTTGGTGACTGGAGTTTGCTGATTATCCTGTCTGTGATCGCAAAAGAAGTGAAAGAGCCTTCTTTTGCATAAAATCCTCTAACTCGCGAAACGGTAAGATCGAACGATTATTGTAGTTAACTGTTTGACAAAAGTAGTCAAACAGTTGCTGTTAACATAAGATTAACAGAATGCATACTAAGGCTGCCGAAAACATTTATGATCCTAGGGCTGCCGCAAATATTTATGTTTTGGCCCGTAGGCATAAACAAACACGTTGGCCATTCTCAAGATGTACAGCCAAGTGAACAACCGCAGGATGTCTTTCGTGCACTGGAAACGACATAATCCTCCAGACAGCTTCATTGCTTCTAATATAGCGCCTCATTTGATACTGAGTAATTTCATCATTTGTATTATCACCAGAAACACCGAAAATTGCCATATCGCTCACTTTATTTACATACTTGCAAATAAATTTAATGGATTTGGCAGATAAGAAACTTTTCGCAATTTCTACCCCACTTTAACAGCTATAAGCTTCAAATTTCACCGATTGCTTACGTGTATAGAATATATTGATGTCTGAAAAAATCATTGAGATCAGTGGTATACATAATATATATCTCATACAACCGATTGTTCAGATAAGAAACTTGGCTCAATTTCTGCCCCCCTTTAACAGCTAGAAGCTTCAAATTTCACCAAATGCTTACGTATATAGCATATATTGTTGTCTGAGAAAATCATAGAGATCGGCGGTATATATTTATATACCCCATATAAACTGTCATTTTTGCCCCTTTTTTACGGCTAGAAGCTTCAAAATTCATCAAATTTCATCAAATAGTTACATTTACGTCATATGTTTTTGAAATACGTGATTCGTAGTTATAGTTTTTACATGCAGACCACAAAAAAGTGAAGCTTTGCATCCTCACACAAAGTATATACCTATTTTTATACCTTTCACGAAAATGAAATGGTATATTAATTACGTCACGAAACCCAAAATTGTAAGTCCTTAAAGGAAAATAGATAGACCCACCATTAAATATACCGAAATAATCAGGATGAAGAGCTGAGTTGATTTCCGTCTGTCGGTTTGTATGCAAACTAGTCCCTCATTTTTTGAGATATCTTGATTAAAATTTGGTGAGCGGGTGTATTTGGGTGTCCGATTAGGCACTTGTCGGAACCGGCCGGATCGGACCACTATAGCATATATCCTCCATACAACCGATTTTTCAGAAAAAGAGGATTTTTGTCATATCTTCCTCAAATTAACAGATTGAAGCTTCATACTTCCCCATATACTTTCCTATATTGCACATATTGTTGTCTGAAAAAATTGATGAGATCGGTCGTATATATAGTATATATCCCCCACAACCAATTATTCAGATAAGAAACTTTTCGTAATTACTGCCTATTTTAAGAGCTAGAGGCTTCAAATTTCAACGAATGCTTACGTATACAGCATATATTGTTGTCTGAAAAAATCATAAAGATCGGTGGTATATATAGTATGTATATGGTGGTATATATAGTATATGGGTGCTTCCATGAGAAGGTCAACCACGACTGAAAAAATTAATTTCTTAGAAAATTGGTTTTAGGATGAATTATTAATGGAAAATTACTTGAATTTTTATTATATGGAAGTATTTGCAGCTTGTTGCTATTTTAAAACTCATAAACGCAAGAGCAAAACTGGGGTCTCTTTAACTCAGTTTTCGCAAATTGAATCAACTATTTTCTCTTCCCTATTAACTAAACTAAGAGATTTGAAGTAGTGCAAATACATTTTAAAATTAAATTAACAATAACAACTACCTAAAAAAATGAGAAAAAGAGAAGTTTGAACTCGAATAACGGTATTTTTTTTTTACTTTTGATAGTATACTTACGTCGCGTACGTTATGCAAAAACATTCTTAGTCTATGTCATTTGTGTACTGACAGTCGCAGGTAATAGAGATTACAACTCCAAATCAAGAAATCTTCTGGTTAAATATATTCGCTGAAATTTTCTTTTCAATCGAAGTAATAAAAATTGTATTACCCTTTAAAGTTTGTCGCAAACGTTATTGTACGTATGAATATTTTATTTAAATACATTAAAATCGACGTTAAAAGCAATTTTTTTATATATATTATCTAGAATACATAGTTGTAAAACCATGAAACGGTGACGCGAAGAGTTAAAAAAAGACGAGGCAAAGCTAAAAGAGTACCAGAAAAAAGAAGCTGAAAGGCAACGGGCCTATCGGAAAAGAAAGGCAGATGCAGCAAAAGAAGATGCAAAATTACTCCAAGAAAAAAGGGCAAAAGATCGAATTCTGCAGCGAAAATTGAGAGAAAAAAATGAAAATGTCAGCAACGTGGGTGCTGGTTCATCATATAGTTGCAAACACACTTTGGGGAAAGCAGTACGAAAGGTAGAAAAGATGTTGCCAATGGACATAAATAAGAAAGTGGAAGTACTTGAAGCTCTTTACATGAAGTATGTACCACAGGCCAATAATGAACAGGAAACACACATGGGTTCGGTTGAAAGTTTTAACTTAATTCAAGATTTTTACTTGCGAGAGGGAGTTAGTGTGCAAGCTCCAGGCCGTAAAGATACGGTAATTTATAATGGGAAAATCGTCGCCAAGCGCTTCATGCTGTTGACCGTGTCTGAAGCATATGAACTGTACAGAAGTGAGGTTACTTCGGGATATGTGGGTAAATCACTTTTTTATCAGTACCGACCCAGCTATGTAAAATTGATAGATAAAACTCCACACAACATGTGTGTCTGTAAGTACCACGCAAACTTTGCTTTTTTATTGGAAGCATGTGCAAAAGTCATACCATCATTCCCAAAAACGTTTGAAACATTTTTGAAATCCTCTTGCTGCAATGTGTTGGATGAAAATTGTATGACCAATGAGTGCGAAAACTGCGTGCGAGATGTAGAGCAAGATTTAGTTCCCGTGTGTTTTCGTAGCAACATGCATGAAAATGTGAAGTGGAAACATTGGAGGAAAGTTGATAACCATTTAACGTTAAGCTACACCACTGCTGCATTGGCTGATCTGATTCATGAAATAGAAGCTCAACTGCCGGTTTTTAAGGTGCATAGCTTTATTAAACAATGTCAACAACGATATTTCAATGAAAAAAAGAAAAACATTACGGCTTCTGAATTGATTTTGCAAATAGATTTCGCAGAAAACTACAGGTTAATTAATCAGAATGAGATTCAAGATGTTCACTTTTCCTATCATCAGGTTACCATTTTCACATGCATTGCATGGCTTTTTGGAGAAACAAAGTCGTTTTCTATTATTATCGACAAGTTGAGCCATAATAAGTTTGATGTTTGTTGTTTCATTACAAAAATTGTGGTTCAAATACTAAGTCAAAAAAGGCATTACCAGCGTATTTTTATTCTCTGATGGGAGCAGTGCGCAGTTTAAAAATAAGTTTATTTTAACAAGTATTCCTTATTTTGTAAGTAAATTTAGCTGCAAATATTTAGAATGGAATTTCTTTGCCACCTCGCATGGCAAAGGCGCAGTGGATGGAATAGGTGCTGTTATAAAGAGAAAGGTGTGGCAAATAGCAAAAGCCAATAATATAATTTTACCAGATGCTTTTTCATTTTATAAATGCGCTTGTAAATATATCGAGGGCATTCATTTATTGTATGTATGCGCGGAAGAAATTGAAGATGTTTCTACTTGCATGAATGAAAAATGGAAAAATTTTCAACCTGTTCCACAAATGAAAAAGAAACGTTTTTTTTTCATTCGTCGACAGTCAACATATAAATGCTGCTCGAACGGCATACTCTTTACGAGAAAATATTAGAGTTTATGTAAATATATAATATATTTATATCAACATATATCTTATGAATTAGATTTTATTTTTATTATCATATAGTTTTTTTTTAATAAGAATACATTTTTATATTGCTTCCTAATTAAAGTGTAAATTTCAAACAAAATACACATTATTACTTATATACGAGAAAAATTGTCGCGTAAGTTATGTCGCGTACGTTATTTAGTTTTTTTTTTTTTAATAAAAATATCCAGAGATAATTTCTCTTTAAATATGAAAAAATTGTAAAGGTGCATTATTTAGCTTACGTTACGAATTTTCAAAGAAAATAAGAATTGGCTTGATTCGCAGACTTTCGCATATATGTATGTGCGCCATATAAGCACTTCCGTTTTTGTCGCGTAAGTTATCACCTCATTTTGAGCGGATATTTTAAACACCAAAGCTTTCAGGCCACCCATTTTTTTTCAAACATACTTCTTTTTAATTGCAACGTAACTGCATTTTTATTTTCCCGAAAACTCGTTTTATGTGAGATTTATATTACTCCAAAAGCGTATGAACGTCGCATACGGCTGCATGGAAACACCCATATATATATATAGCATATATATATATATTTTCTCAATTTCAGCCCCATTTTAACAGCTAGAAGCTTAAAATTTCACCGAATGCTTACGTATATAGCATATATTGTTGTCTTTGTACGGCAGCCATAGTTTTTCCCCAATCCACATTTTACTGGAGGTGTTAGGACTTAACGTCACATAGCTCCTTACCAATTTTCATTATCCTACCATTACGACAATCAGGTATATGCAGTATAATATATCCCATTTGTATGGGAGGTGCCACGCCCCCTTTTTCCCAATTCCATATTTTCTTGGTGGTATTAGGGATTGACCTCATATAACTCCTTACTGAATTTCATTGTTCTGGCATGTATACCTTCAAAGCTATGCAGTACCAAAGATTCCATTTTATGGGATGTGCCACGCCCCCTCTTTCCCAATTCCGCATTTTGTTGGTGGTGTTAGGGAATGACCTCATATAACTCCTTACTGAACTTCAATGTTCTGGCATGTATACCTTCGAAGTTATGCAGTATCAAAGATTCCATTTGTATGGGAGGTGCCACGTCCCTTTTATACATCGAAATTATTTTTAGCCTAAAACCTTCCCGTTGATCGAAGGAACCTATAACCAAAATTTGGTGATGATTGAAGTGTGGGAAATACGTTTCCATAGCGAACACACACACACAGAATTTGATTTTTATATATATAGATGTAGATAGACTGAAGCTAAACAATTTTTTTAGCGGCGGCAGATTACTAAACGTCCAAAAGGCATAACAGCCAAACTCAACAATGCAGTCAAACTTTAGGTGTTAAAATAATTTAATTTTGTACGGTAGCCATAGTTTTTCCCCATTCCACATTTTACTGGAGGTGTTAGGACTTAACGTCACATAGCTCCTTACCAATTTTCATTATCCTACCATTACTACATCCAGACATATGCACTATAATATATACCAATTGTATGGGAGGTGCCACGCCCCCTTTTTCCCAATTCGACATTTTCTTGGTGGTGTTAAGGATTGACCTCATATAACTCCTTACTGAATTTCAATGTTCTGGCATGTATACCTTCAAAGCTATGCAGTACCAAAAATTCCATTTGCATGGGAGATGCCACGTCCCCTTTTTCCCAATTCCGTATTTTCTTGGTGGTGTAAGGGATTGACCTCATATAACTCTTTACTGAATTTCAATGTTCTGGCATGTATACCTTCAAAGTTATGCAGTACCAAAGATTCCATTTGTATGGGAGGTGCGCGCCCCTTTTTCCGAATTCCGCATTTCCTTGGTGGTGTTAGGGATTGACCTGATAGAACTCCTTACTGAATTTCAATGGTCTGGCATGCATACCTTCAAAGTTATGCAGTACCAAAGATTCCATTTATATGGGAGGTGCCACGCCCCTTTTATATATCGAAATTATTTTTAGCCTAAAACCTTCCCGTTGATCGAAGGAACCTATAACCAAAATTTGGTGGGGATTGAAGTGTAGGACATACGTTTCCATAGCGAACACACACACAGAATTTGATTTTTATATATATAGATGTAGATAGACTGAAACTAAAAAATTTCTTTAACTGCGGCAGATTACTAAACGTCCAAAACGCATACCAGCCAAACTCAACAATGAAGACAAACTTTAGGTGTTAAAATAACTTAAGTTTGTACGGCAGCCATAGTTCTGAAAAATCTCATTTGTAGGGAAGGTGCCACGCCCCTTTTTCCCCATTCCACATTTTACTGGTGGTGTTAGGACTTAACGTCATATAGCTTCTTACCAATTTTCATTATCCTACAATTACTACATCCAGAGATATTCAGTATAATATATTCCATTTGTATGGGAGGTGCCACGCCTCCTTTTTCCCAATTCCACATTTTCTTGGTGTTGTTAGGGATTGACCTGATAGAACTCCTTACTAAATTTCAATGGTCTGGCATGCATACCTTCAAAGTTATGCAGTACCAAAGATTACATTGATATGGGAGGTGCCACGCCCCTTTTATATATTGAAATTATTTTTAGCCTAAAACCTTCCCGTTGATCGAAGGAACCTATAACCAAAATTTGGTGATGATTGAGGTGTGAGAAATACGTTTCCATAGCGAACACACACACACACAGAATTTGATTTTTATATATGTATATAGATAGATGTAGATAGACTGAAACTCAAAAATTTTTTTAACTGCGGCAGATTACTAAACTTCCAAAAGGCAGACCAGGCAAACTCAACAATGCAGTCAAACTTTAGGTGTTAAAATAACTTAAGTTTGTACGGCAGCAATAGTTCTGAAAAATCACATTTGTAGGGAAGGTGCCACGCCCTAAAACCTTCCCGTTGATCGAAGGAACCTATAACCAAAATTTGGTGATGATTGAAGTGTGCGAAATACGTTTCCATAGCGAACATACACACACACAGAATTTTAAGCTATTGCATAGATTTTATCGCAGGCTTGGCGGCTAAATCAAAAAAAAACCGTAACGGATATTTGTCAAAAAAGATCCGAAAAGGCTCGAAAAGGTTCGTAAAGTTTCGGTGTTAGCAACAGGCCAAATACATAAAATTGGATCTCTATCATAAACAGCGGTGGGCACCACTACATTTACACGGTTACCAAATTGAGAATGTGTTAGTAAACACGAACGCGTAGCGAGCACTAAAGTAAAATCAATTATTTATTTAGTTTGATTTCAATGCTTGAACGATGAACATGTGTCACACGCACTCTTTGGTACTCTGTTTTAAGCGCGCGTGCGACACTTCTTCAATGTACGACCATCGAAATCAAACTAAAAGAGCTGTCGTTGATTTTCACGAAGTAGCCATTGTGTTATCACTTATCGTATACATATATGGTCGCTTACAAGCCAACCTAATAAAACCGCACTGGGTTTTTTTATCGCACGCAAACAACCGGCGTTTTTTGCCCTAACCCACATAAGCATGCGTTGCGACAATGTAAAGCATGTGTGCATACGTCAAATCTAAATGTCACGCAGAACAAAAATTGGAAATAGAGTTAGGTTTTCACGCAGCAAATTCAATTTGAGTTGCTCTCATACAAGTTGTATGTGCATGAGACATTTTTGACAGAAAATGACTTGCATGCGTTTATATTATGTTGGCTTGTTAGCAGGTGCTAAGCTCACGCCCACCCCGGATCATAAAGTTAAAGTGAATGTTAAAGTTAAAGAAAAAGTTAAACTGAAAGTTAAAGTTAAAGTTAAAGTTAAGGTTAAAGTTAAAGTTGAAGTTGAAGTTGAAGTTAAAGTTAAAGTTAAAGTTAAAGTTAAAATTAAAGTTAAAGTTGAAGTTGAAGTTAAAGTTAAAGTTAAAGTTAAGGTTAAAGTTAAAGTTAAAGTTGAAGTTAAAGTTAAAGTTGAAGTTGAAGTTGAAGTTGAAGTTGAAGTTAAAGTTAAAGTTAAAGTTAAAGTTAAAGTTAAAGTGAATGTTAAAGTTAAAGTTAAAGTTAAAAATAAAGTTAAAGTTAAAGATAAAGTTAAACTGAAAGTTAAAGTTAAAGTTAAATTTAAAGTTAAGGTTAAAGTTAAAGTTAAAGTTAAAGTTAAAGTTAAATTTAAAGTTAAAGTTAAAGTTAAAGTTAAACTGAAAGCTAAAGTTAAGGTTAAAGTTAAACGCGTCAAAATATAGCTATGGAGCAGTATTGTTGCAAAAATGGTCGGAGGATCAAAATTTTCACCCAGTCCAGTTATTAAGTCGTAAAACAAGCTCTTCAGAACAAAAGTATAGTTCATATGAGCTCGAGGTTTTAGCTATAGTCGGGGCACTTAAAAAGTGGAGAGTTTATTTGTTGGGGTCTAAATTCAAAATCGTAACTGATTGTAACGCTTTCGCAATGACCATGCGCAAAGACGATATTCCTTCTAGAATCGCAAGGTGGGCAATGTTTCTACAAGAGTTTGATCATCAAATCGAGCATCGATCAGGGTCTCAAATGAGACACGTAGATGCGCTAAGTCGGGTACATTGTTTGCTTGCTGAAGACACATTGCGGCATAGGTTGATGAAAGTGCAGCAAGAGGACAGTTGAACTAAAGCAGTTTTAAAAATTTTAGAAAATTACAGTTACGATGATTTTTATACGTTTCGTGGTGTCCTCTACATGGATCCAACAAGAGAGCTTATTGTTGTTCCGGAACAAATCGAAGAAGAGATTATGAAAATAGCTTATAGGCAGGGTCATTTTTCAGCACGTAGGACACAAGAGGTTATAGAGAAGTCATATTTTATACCGAAACTGTCCTCAAAAGTAGGGAAGGTAGTATCTAGCTGTATTGAGTGCATCGTAGTTAATGCAAAAGCAGGTAAAAAGGAAGGTTTTTTATCACCAATTGATAAAGACGGTGAACCGCTTTCTACCTTACATGTAGATAATTTAGGTCCCATGATAACCACGAACAAACAATATAATTATATTTTTGTAGTAGTAGACGGATTTTCAAAGTTCGTTTGGTTATATCCAACTAAAGACACAGGAGCTTCCGCGGTGGTAGAAAAATTGAGGAGGCAAAGTAGTATTTTTGGAAATCCTAGAAGAATCGTTTCGGATAGGGGTTCGGCTTTCACATCTTATTTGTTCAAGGACTATTGCGAGGAAGAAGGTATACAACATTATACTATAACTACAGGTGTACCAAGAGGAAATGGGGAGGTCGAGAGGATGCACCGTGTAGTGGTGCCAATGTTGGCGAAACTTAGTCAGGAAAACCCGGAACAATGGTACCGGCATGTGGATAAAGTCCAGCAATTTATCAACAGTATTCCCGCAAGAAGTACTAAGTACTCTCCATTTAAAATATTAACCGGATGTGACATGCGTTTAAGGGACCTACCAGCACTAAATGAGTTTATACAAGAAGCAAGTTTTTAGGATCTAGATTTTGCACGCAACGAAATTCGAGATGAAGCTAGAGAAAATATACTGAGAATTCAGCAAGAAAATCGGGAAAACTTTAACTCTAAACGTAGGTCTGCAATAAATTATAAAGTGAATGACTTAGTTGCTATTAAACGCACTCAGTTTGGTAGTGGTCTCAAACTTAAGGCAAAGTATTTAGGTCCTTATAAAGTAATAAAAAAACTTCATCATGATCGATATGAAGTAGAAAAAATAGGTGAGCATGAGGGTCAAGGGTGTACGTCGACAGTGGCAGAATTCATGAAGCCGTGGGGATCATCATTCGGGACGAATGCATCGTCAGAACGGCCGAATGTAGGAACGGATAATACTGTACACGGAAATACTGTGCTTTTAGATAGAAAAGCAACACGAACAGGAAAAAACTATTAAGAAAATATTGTAGTTTTGAAAAATTAATTATTTATTGTCTTGGATGTGTAAAACGTTTTTGTTAAAAATCTGTAAAAAAATACTTAAACATTAATTTACATTCATTATATCACATAACTGTTTAATTGTAACATGAACAATTAACTAAAAAATAAACGAGATTTAATAACTTTAAATTTTAAACAATTATTTGTGTAAACCCACATATATATATTTTCTACATTTCAGCCCCATTTTAACAGCTAGAAGCTTAAAATTTCATCGATTGCTTACGTATATAGTATATTTTATTGTGAAAAAAATCATAGAGATCGGTGATATATATAATATATATATGATGGTATATACAGTATATATATATAGTATATATATAATTTTTTTGCAATTTCAGCCCCATTTTAACAGCTAGAAGCTTCAAATTTCACCAAATGCTGACGTGTATAGCATATATTGATGTCTGAAAAAATCATTTAGATCGGTGGTATACATAGTATATATCTCATACAACCGATTGTTCAAATAAGAAACTTTGCGCAATTTCTGACCCGTTTTAACTGCTATAATCTCCAAATTTCACCAAATGCTTACGTATATAGCATATATAGTTGTCTGAAAAAATCATAGAGATCGGTGGTATATATATTATATAGCCCACATAAACTGTCATTTTTGCCCCTTTTTTACGGCTAGAAGCTTCAAAATTCATCAAATTTCATCAAATAGTTACGTTTACGTCACATATTTTTCAAATAAGTGATTCGTAGTCATAGTTTTTACATGCAAGTTAACAGTGCACTTCCCACAGTACCCTTATGGCAATCATAAACAAATATTCCATTTCTCAAGCCAGTGGCATTTCAGTAAGCAGACTAAACAAATATTGTATTTCTCAAGCCACTGGCGTTTCAGTAAGCAGACTAAACAAATATTATATTTCTCAAGCCACTGGCATTTCATTGAACAAACATTCCATTTCTCACGCATCGGTTTTCAAGGGCAAATCCAATGCAACGCTTATATTGTAAATAATAAATTAAGTTATAAATAAGAGCAATTGTGGAAAATAAAGGCAGTTTGAATTCTGAGTTTGGTGTCAATGTTACATTCTGTAACTAACCATACAAAATTCTTATTATTTTTTAAAAATCCCTCCTAAAGTAGGAGGACGATAAGTGGCGCCCGGCCTGTGGGGCACGCGTTGTAAAAAATAAGTATCGTCAAAGGACGAGAAAGAATAAAAAAACACAAAAGTTAAACAACAAAGTTTTTAAATAAGTATCGTCAAAAGACGAGAAAGAACAAAAAAAATACAAAAGTTAAACAACAAAATTTTTAAATAAGTATCGTCAAAGGACGAGAAAGAACAAAAAAATACAAAAGTTAACCAACAACATTTTTTAAATAAGTATCGTCAAAGGACGAGAAAGAACAAAAAAAATACAAAAGTTAAACAACAAAATTTTTTAAATAAGTATCTTCACTGGACGAGAAAGAACCAAAAACACAAAAGTAAAACAACATAAAATTGTTTTCAAAACTTTAACTAACTACCATTTTGAATTCATACAAATGGTTTGCAAAAAAACATTAACAATAGTAAACAGCTTCAATCATCTGTTGAATCGCTGTTCGAATACTTAAATCATTTAATGTGAAGTTCGTGGGTTGAAATTTGAAAATTGACAAGAAAAATTCAAGTGAGCAGCTAACAGCAAAATAAGTCCACTGAGAAATAAATTTAATAAAGTGTGCAAAAAGAAAAACAAATTTAAAAATATAATTCTTGAATTGCTCGTATCACAACAACAACAAAACAAACATACAACCATAACGTTAAATAAGAGGAAGAAGTAAATGAGAGGAGAAGAGCAGTTCAAAAAGGAGCAGAGGAAAAAAAGGAAGCTGTATATAAAGTTGATGTTACAGGACCAGTGAGAGCAGCAATACGGCAGTGAAGTAAGATTAATTTTTATGCTATTTAGTGACTAAAGATTCATTCTTGTACTTACGCTATTAAAAAAAAAAAAAAAAAACAATTACTAAAAATATTTAAGTGTGGATTTGTTGATACAAGTATTTAGAAGTATGTCGTTAGAAAGTGAAAATGAAGCCCTAGTGGCTAGGTTAATAGCCGCGACTAACGCTTCATTAAAATTAGAGATAGCGGAATTGCGCAGGCAAATCGAGGGGATGACTCAGGCAGCTACCATTGCGGAGTACAAGCCTGAGATCATCAACCAGCAAATAAAGTGCGAGGAGTCTTTAGAGATAATAAAGTCTTTGCCCGAATTCACGGGAAAGCAAAATAAATATGTTAGTTGGAGGGAATCCGCTAATAACACAATGAGTTTATACGTTAGAGGCAGCCGTAGGTATTTCGCTGCACTAACTATATTAAGAAATAAGATTACCCAGGAAGCCAATGATTTGCTATCAAATCATGGAACAGTGCTAAATTTTGATGCCATTTTGGCACGATTAGATTTCGCGTACGCCGACAAGCGGCCAGTCCACATTATTGAACAAGAGATGAGCATTTTGAGACAAGGCTCTAATTCAATAATTGATTATTATAATAAGGTTAACGAGAAATTAACGTTGTTGATAAATAAAACGGTCATGACCTACGGTACTGCCAGTTCAGTCACTAGGGAACTTAAGAATAGGCGAGATGCTTTACGCATATTTATAACCGGATTGAATGGGAATTTATCAAATATCCTGTTTTCATTGTCGCCAAGTGATCTGCCGAACGCTTTGGCAAAGGCCCAAGAATTGGAGTCTAACAACATGCGAGCAAATTTTGCTTTACAGTTCGGTAGGCCGACCCATTTTTCGCCTTCAGCAAATAATGGGCAAAATAATTATAACCATAGAAGAAACTTCAATAATAATCTGAGGTTTGCACAAGAACATCCTCAAAGAAATTTCGACCAAAGAATTGAAAGGGTGCAACCACGACCGACCCCAATGGATGTTGATTCCAGCATCAGGTTACAAAATCGGCCGCAGCTAAGACCTGCTTATAATTACCAAAGTAATAACAATCAAAGTGGTAATATAGAAAAAAGACCACATGGAAGCACGCAGCAGACCGTACAACCACCCAATAAGACATTACGTGTCAATAATATAAATCAGGATCATCTTTTAAACCAAAATTAGCTTTGCCATACATTTTTTTGTATGACAGGGCATTAGGTAAAAATTCTAAAATCTTAGTTGACACAGGAGCAACTAGCTGTTATATAAAGTCAGGTATTTACAAGAATAGAAATGAATTGGCTATACAAAAAAGAGTTAAAACAATTAACGGCTATTCAACAATACGTTACTAGCATTTTATAACTTTGTTCGGTAAAAAGCAAATTTTTTACGAAATTGAAAATTTAGAAGCAGATCTGTTGATCGGACATAAGTTCTTGACAGATATAAAAGCGGTAATAAATCTTGAAAAGAGGAGGTTGATAATAAACAACGATAAAGAAGCAGACCACCGTGGTGTGATGGTAGCGTGCTCCGCCTATCACACCGTATGCCCTGGGTTCAACTCCCGGGCAAAGCAACATCAAAATTTTAGAAATAAGATTTTTCAATTAGAAGAAAATTTTTCTAAGCGGGGTCGCCCCTCGGCAGTGTATGGCAAGCGCTCCGATTGTATTTCTGCCATGAAAAGCTCTCAGTGAAAACTCATCTGCCTTGCAGATGCCGTTCGGAGTCGGCATAAAACATGTAGGTCCCGTCCGGCCAATTTGTAGGGAAAAATCAAGAGGAGCACGACGCAAATTGGAAGAGAAGCTCGGCCTTAGATCTCTTCGGAGGTTATCGCGCCTTACATTTATTTTTTTTTTAAAGAAGCAGAAATATTTAGCTTGGGAAGTGAATCCGAGCGACAGGAAAATTTAGAAAATGAAAATACTTTGGGAGCAAGGACTTCTAAAGTGCCAGCCGATGGTAATACCGTCGAAAGAAAGGAAGATAAAGAGGAAAACACTCGGGACAAAGAAATCCTGAGACGCCAGCCGAAGAGAATTCCGGCAAGTTTTAAAACAAAACACGTTAACACGTTGAATATAAAAAATTCGGGAGAAGATCCTGAAAAGCCAGTCGTTGAATTATCCGACAAGATAAATAGTGAAAAGGGAGCGTTGAATACAATTACTTTGGAGGAAGAATCCTTTGAAGCACCAGCCGTTGTATGTTCCGACAATGCAGAAGATAATTACAAACCCTGTAGTAGGAAAGGGTCAAATAAATTTATTGTTATGGAAAAGGAAAAGGAAATAATAGCGGAAATTAAGAAAATTGATTCTGGAATAAATATGAATTTACCGTTTAGGACAGATGTTAGAGCAGAGATTCGTACTACGACTAATACTCCGGTTTGGAGTAAGCAGTATCAATATCCGCTAGGTGCAAATAGCTTTTTTAATGAGGAGATCAGGGTTTTGTTGCAAGATGGTGTGGTTCGTCCAAGTAAAAGCCCATACAATTCACCCATCTGGGTTGTACCAAAAAAAGACATAAATGAAGATGGTACACAAAAGTTGAGGATGGTTCTGGACTTAAAAAAATTAAATGAAGTAACAGTTTCGGATAAATATCCAATTCCAGACAGCAATGTCATGCTGTCTAATTTGGGGAATTCTAAATACTTTTCTACAATTGACCTTGAGTCGGGATTTCATCAAATTTTGATGAAGGATAGTGATGTGGAAAAGACAGCATTTTCGGTTAATAACGGCAAGTATGAATTTCTAAGAATGCCTTTTGGACTGAAAAACGCACCTAGTATTTTTCAAAGAGCTATGGATAACGTTCTTAGGGATTACATTGGCAAATTTTATCACGTATATATAGATGATATCATTGTGTTTTCCAAAACATTTACGGAGCACACGGAGCATTTAAAGACGGTTGTTTATACGTTGAAGAAAGCAAATATGAAAATTTCACTGGAAAAATCGAAATTTTACAGAAAGGAAGTAGAATTTTTAGGGTATATTGTGGCTAACAATATTATTAAAACCGATCCGGAAAAGATTGAAACGATTTCGAGATATCCATTACCTAAAACAGTGAGACAACTTCGTAGTTTTCTGGGGATGACAGGTTATTAGTTATAGAAAATTTATTAAAAATTATGCAGCGATAGCGAAACCATTGACGAAGCATTTATCAGGGAAAAATGGACATGTGTCACAACACACGTCTAAAAAAAAATTGAGGTTAGATTAGAACAAGACGCAATTATGGCTTTTGAAAAGTTAAAGAAATTACTTGCAAACCAAGTCGAACTAACTCAGCCGGATTTTACAAAAATATTTATATTGGCAACAGATGCCTCAAATGACGCATTAGGAGGAGTATTAAGTCAGGAAGGAAAGCCCATTACTTTATATCGAAAACATTAAATTCAACAGAAAGAAATTATGCGACAAACGAAAAGGAGCTTTATGCCATAGTTTGGGCATTAAAAACTTTAAGAAATTACCTTTATGGGGTATCAGATCTGGAGATTCACACAGATCATCAGCCATTATCTTTTTCGGTTTCTCCAAGAAACCCTAATGTTAAAACGAAAAGATGGCACACTTTAATTGAGGAATATGCTCCAAAAATAATTTATAAGCTAGGTAAAGTGAATATAGTAGCGGATGCGTTATCTAGGCAATATTTAAATCAGGTATCTGATGAATCATCGGATCGTGCTACGCAGCATTCTGCGGAAAGCTCAGATAATGTGGAAATTCCGGAGACAAAAAAAAACGTTGAATCAGTTTAAACAGCAGATATTGCTGAGTAAAGAACGTTTTACCATACATGAGTCAGTGATAAACTTTGGTAGGACAAGACATCTTATTGAATACGATACGGTGGAAAATTTGATAACAATTTTAAAGGAATTTATACAACCCAGTCTTGTGACTGCAATTCACTGTACACCAGAAGATCTCTGTGAGATTAAAACTAAGTTAAAGGAAACGTTTACAAATAAATTTTTGTATGCTAGGAATTTTCCTATAGATGTAACAAACAGGGAGGACCAAGGTGCGATAATAGAACAAACACATAACAGAGCACACAGAAGTTTTGAAGAAAATATAAAGCAAATTTGTAAGATGTACTATGGCCTGAAATGCATAAGCAATTCAGAGAGTATATTAGACGCTGCGATATTTGTAATGGAAATAAATATGATAGGCACCCGAAGAAAATACCGATTGGAGGGGCTCCTGTACCTGATGAGGAAGGAATACAGATTCATATGGATATATTTTATGCTCAATCTTTGAAATTTATTACATGTATTGACGCATATTCAAAGTTTTTGATTATTAAACGAATTGAGGATAAGACTGAGTTGAAAGATAAAGTATTGGAGATATTACAGGGTTTCCCTAATGTAAAGATGATAACACTAGATAATGAACCAGGATTTACTACTGTGCAATTTAAAACTTTGATGGAGAGACTTCATATTGAGATTTATTTTTGTAACCCAAATCACAGTACTACAAATGAACAGGTAGAGAGGGTTCATTCAGTGATAATTGAGATTGCGAGATGTATGAAGCAGGAATATGATTTGATCAGTTTTTCTGAATCAGTATATAGAGCGGTTCAACAATATAACAAAACTATACACTCCGTGATTGAGAATAAACCTTTTGAGGTACTGTATAATAAGATTAAACATGATACTGTGCCACAAAAATTAGTACTGGCGCAAGAAAAGATGTTAGACAGACAAAATAAAAACAGGAAAATAAAAACGTATTCATGTGGTGATATTATATACGAAAAAATCATAGGAGAGAGGAATAAATTAAGACCTAGGTATAGGAAACAGATAGTAAAGGAGGATTTAGGCAATAGGGTTAGGATTAATCAAAGAAATAGAATAGTGCATAAAGATAATATAAAATCTTAATTATACATTTTTAGATGATACCAGTAATAATTGTATCACTACTTGCTCTAGCGATATCAGACATAGTAGACTATACACGGGAGGATTATGTACTGATAGAAGATGGTGATGTTGCTTTATACCGCAGCTTTGGAACAATTTTCCACATAACCAATTTGAGTTATTTGGAAAATCTCATAATGGCAGATAAAAAATTGTACAACAAAAAATTCAGATACAATAATTTAGAGGAAACGTCTGAATTACCAGATATTGAGAACTCAGACATAGAATTTGAAACCGGTTTAATAGAAACCTTATTGGGGCAACTACAAAGAAAGAGTGGAAGAAATAAAAGGGGTATTAATGAATTAGGGACAATATGGAAAGGGATAGCGGGATCACCAGACCATGATGATTTGGTGTTAGTAAATAAAAAATTGAACGAATTAACGGATAATAATAATAAATAGTACACTAAAAACTCTGAAATTTTTAAAGAAATTTATAGATTAACTGAAACAATAAAAAGCTTAAATGGAGACGAATATGTTAAATTACTTGTAAAACGAAGAAATGAATTTTTAATGTCGGAATTACAAAATCTCGTTAATACTATAGCGATGGCAAAAGTAGGAATTTTAAATCCAGTAATTTTACATTTTGATGAAATAGAGAAGATAACCGAAAATGAGCACGGACGACTGTCTATATCAGATATAATAGACGTATCTACTTTTAAAATATTGCAAAATGAAGATATAATAGTTATTTACATAAAATATCCAAAAATTATATTTGACTGTAAATTGTTTGAAGTAAGCCCAATTGCCCAAATAGATGGTAAGCTATTAATTGCAAAAGAAATTGCAAAATGTAACGACAAATATGTTAATGTTGAAAATTGTAAAAAAGAATTGATAAATACCTATTGTAAAATTAATAATACAAATAGTTGCTTGTCAGATATTTGAACTGGAAATAAAGCTAAATGTAAAAAAATTAAAGAAGGCAATAAACAAATAGATGAAATAAAACAGGGTGCTATATTAGTTTCAGGGAAGCATATTATCAATAATCAGGAATAAGATGGAATTTATTTAGTTACATTTGAAAATCAAACAAATATTTATAATGTTACATATGAAAATATAGATTCAAAAATATGGTAGTATGTCAGGAATAGTAAAGTAACTAGTTTTGAGTCAAAAGACTCTAATTTGAAATTTGAAAACATTAATTTGATCAACTATGTAAGAAATGAAATACAATCACATCCTGTATATTGGATTGTCATTGTATTAACATGTATTATAATTATAATATATATACTTTTACAAAGTGGTTGAGAGATGGAAAACAAATAGACAGTCAATAAAACAAGAGGAAATTTTTGATGAATTAATCGTTAAAATTAATCAACTTACAAACAAAATTACAGAATCGGGGCAATTCTCTTAAAGAAAGACAGTACACTTCCCACAGTGCCCTTATGGCAATCATAAACAAATATTCCATTTCTCAAGCCACTGGCATTTCAGTAAGCAGACTAAACAAATATTGTATTTCTCAAGCCACTGGCATTTCAGTAAGCAGACTAAACAAATATTATATTTCTCAAGCCACTGGCATTTCATTGAATAAACATTCCATTTCTCACGCATCGGTTTTCAAGGGCAAATCCGATGCAACGCTTATATTGTAAATATTAATTTAAGTTACAAATAAGAGCAATTGTGGAAAATAAAGGCAGTTTGGATTCTGAGTTTGGTGTCAATGTTACATTCTGTAACTAACCATACAAAATTCTTATTATTTTTTAAAACCCCTCCTAAAGTAGGAGGACGATAATTTGCAGACCACAAAAAACGTGAAGCTTTGCATCCTCACACAAACTACCTACCTATTTTTATACCTTTCATGAAAATGAAATGGTATATTAATTTCGTCACGAAACCCAAAATTGTAAGTCCTTAAAGGAAAATAGAGAGACCCACCATTAAGTATACCGAAATAATCAGGATGAAGAGCTGAGTTGATTTAGTTGTATGCAAACTAGTCCCTCAATTTTTGAGATATCTTGATAAAATTTGGTGAGCGGGTGCATTTAGGTGTCCGATTAGACATTTGTCGGAACCGGCCGGAGCGGACCACTATAGCATATATCCTCCATACAACCGATTTTTCAGATAAGATACTTTGCGCATTTTCTGCCCGTTTTAACAGCTAGAAGCTCGGTTGTATATATAGTATATATCTCGTACAACCGACTGTTCAGATAAGAAACTTTTCGCAATTTCTACCCCATTTTAACAGCTATAAGCTTCAAATTTCACCGATTGCTTACGTATATAATATGTATTGTTGTGTCAAAAAATCATAGAGATCGGTGATATATATAATATATATGGTATATATAGTATATATATATAGTATATATATTTTTTTTTTGGGATTTCGGTCCCATTTTAACAGCTAGAAGCTTCAAATTTCACCAAATGCTTACGTGTATAGCATATATTGATGTCTGAAAAAATCATTGAGATCGGTGGTATACATAGTATATATCTCATACTACCGATTGTTCAGATAAGAAACTTTGCGCAATTTCTGCCCCGTTTTAACAGCTAGAAGCTTCAAATTTCACAAAATGCTTACGTATATAGCATATATTGTTGTCTGAAAAAATCGTAGAGATCGGTGGTATATATATTATATACTTCATATAAACTGTCATTTTTGCCCCTTTTTTACGGCTAGAAGCTTCAAAATTCATCAAATTTCATCAAATAGTTACGCTTACGTCATATATTTTTAAAATACGTGATTCGTAGTCATAGTTTTTACATGCAGACCACAAAAAACGTGAAGCTTTGCATCCTCACACAAAGTACCTACCTAGTTATACCTTTCATGAAAATGTAATGGTATATTAATTTCGTCACGAAACCGAAAATTGTAAGTCCTTAAAGGAAGATAGATAGACCCACCATTAAGTATACCGAAATAATCAGGTTGAAGAGCTGAGTTGATTTAGCCATGTCCGTCTGTCCGTCTGTCTGTTTGTATGCTAACTAGTCCCTCAATTTTTGAGATATCTTGATAAAATTTGGTGAGCGGGTGTATTTGGGTGTCCGATTAGACGTTTGTCGGAACCGACCGGATCGGACCACTATAGCATATATCCTCCATACAACCGATTTTTGATGAGATCGGTCGTATATATAGTATATATCCCCCACAACCGATTTTTCAGATAAGGAACTTTTCGTAATTACTGCCCTATTTTAAGAGCTAGAGGCTTCAAATTTCAACGAATGCTTACGTATATAGCATATATTGTTGCCTGAAAAAATCATAAAGATCGGTGGTATATATACTATATATATGGTGGTATATATAGTATATATATATAGTATATATATATATATTTTCGCAAATTTTAGCCCCACTTTAACAGCTAGAAGCTTCAAATTTCACCTAATACTTACGTATATAGCATATATTGTTGTCTGAAAAAAAAATAGAGATCGGTTGTATATATAGTATATATCTCATACAACCGATTGTTCAGATAAGAAACTTTTCGCAATTTCTACCCCATTTTAACAGCTATAAGCTTCAAATTTCACCGATTGCTTACGTATATAGCATATATTGTTATCTGAAAAAATCATAGAGATCGGTTGTATATATAGTATATATCTCATACAACCGATTGTTCAGGTAAGAAACTTTTCGCAATTTCTACTCCATTTTAACAGCTGTAAGCTTCAAATTTCACCGATTGCTTACGTATATAGCATATATTGTTGTCTGAAAAAATCATAGAGATCGGTTGTATATATAGTATATATCTCATACAACCGATTGTTCAGATAAGAAACTTTTCGCAATTTCTACCCCATTTTAACAGCTATAAGCTTCAAATTTCACCGACTGCTTACGTATATAGTATGTATTGTTGTGTCAAAAAATCATAGAGATCGGTGATATATATAACATATATATGATGGTATATATAGTATATATATATAGTATATATATATTTTTTTTGGGATTTCGCCCCCATTTGAACAGCTAGAAGCTACAAATTTCACCAAATGCTTACGTGTATAGCATATATTGATGTCTGAAAAAATCATTGAGATCGGTGGTATACATAGTATATATCTCATACAACCGATTGTTCAGATAAGGAACTTTGCGCAATTTCTGCCCCGTTTTAACAGCTAGAAGCTTCAAATTTCACAAAATGTTTACGTATATAGCATATATTGTTGTCTGAAAAAATCGTAGAGATCGGTGGTATATATATTATATACTTCATATAAACTGTCATTTTTGCCCCTTTTTTACGGCTAGAAGCTTCAAAATTCATCAAATTCCATCAAATAGTTACGTTTACGTCATATATTTTTAAAATACGTGATTCGTAGTCATAGTTTTTACATGCAGACCACAAAAAACGCGAAGCTTTGCATCCTCACACAGATTACCTACCTATTTTTATACCTTTCATGAAAATGAAATGGTATATTAATTTCGTCTCGAAACCGAAAATTGTAAGTCCTTAAAGGAAGATAGATAGACCCACCATAAAGTATATCGAAATAATCTGGTTGAAGAGCTGAGTTGATTTAGCCATGTCCGTCTGTCCGTCTGTCTGTTTGTATGCAAACTAGTCCCTCAATTTTTGAGATATCTTGATAAAATTTTGTGAGCGGGTGTATTTGGGTATCCGATTAGACATTTGTCGGAACCGACCGGATCGGACCACTATAGCATATATCCTCCATACAACCGATTTTTCAGAAAAAGAGGATTTTTGTAATATCTTACCCAATTTAACAGATTGAAGCTTCACACTTCACCATATACTTTCGTATATTCCACATATTGTTGCTTGAAAAAATTGATGAGATCGATCGTATATATAGTATATATCCCCCACAACCGATTGTTCAGATAAGGAACTTTTCGTAATTACTGCCCTATTTTAAGAGCTAGAGGCTTCAAATTTCAACGAATGCTTACGCATATAGCATATATTGTTGTCTGAAAAAATCATAAAGATCGGTGGTATATATAGTATATATATGGTGGTTTATATAGTATATATATAGTATATATATATATATTTTTTTTTTCGCAAATTT
This sequence comes from Eurosta solidaginis, assembly GCF_040869045.1. NCBI lineage: Eukaryota > Metazoa > Arthropoda > Insecta > Diptera > Tephritidae > Eurosta > Eurosta solidaginis. The sequence goes on from NC_090324.1 coordinate 113,659,949, forward strand.
TAGTCCCATTTTAACAGCTAGAAGCTTCAAATTTCACCGAATACTTACGTATATAGCATATATCGTTGTCTGAAAAAATCATAGAGATCGGTTGTATATATAGTATATATCTCATACAACCGATTGTTAAGATATGAAACTTTTCGCAATTTCTACCCCATTTTAACAGCTATAAGCTTCAAATTTCACCGATTGCTTACGAATATAGCATATATTGTTGTCTGAAAAAATCATAGAGATCGGTTGTATATATAGTATATATCTCATACAACCGATTGTTCAGATAAGAAACTTTTCGCAATTTCTACCCCATTTTAACAGCTGTAAGCTTCAAATTTCACCGAATGCTTACGTATATAGGATGTATTGTTGTCTGAAAAAATCATAGAGATCGGTTGTATATATAGTATATTCTCATACAACCGATTGTTCAGATAAGAAACTTTTCGCAATTTCTACCCCATTTTAACAGCTATAAGCTTCAAATTTCACCAATTGCTTACGTATATAGCATATATTGTTGTCTGAAAAAATCATAGAGATCGGTTGTATATATAGTATATATCTCATACAACCGATTGTTCAGATAAGAAACTTTTCGCAATTTCTATCCCAATTTAACAGCTATAAGCTTCAAATTTCACCGATTGCTTACGTATATAGTATGTATTGTTGTGTCAAAAATCATAGAGATCGGTTGTATATATAGTATATATCTCATACAACCGATTGTTCAGATAAGAAACTTTTCGCAATTTCTACCCCATTTTAACAGCTGTAAGCTTCAAATTTCACCGAATGCTTACGTATATAGGATGTATTGTTGTCTGAAAAAATCATAGAGATCGGTTGTATATATAGTATATATCTCATACAACCGATTGTTCAGATAAGAAACTTTTCGCAATTTCTACCCCATTTTAACAGCTATAAGCTTCAAATTTCACCAATTGCTTACGTATATAGCATATATTGATGTCTGAAAAAATCATTGAGATCGGTGGTATACATAGTATATATCTCATACAACCGATTGTTCAGATAAGAAACTTTGCGCAATTTCTGCCCCGTTTTAACAGCTAGAAGCTTCAAATTTCACAAAATGCTTACGTATATAGCATATATTGTTGTCTGAAAAAATCGTAGAGATCGGTTATATATATATTATATACTTCATATAAACTGTCATTTTTGCCCCTTTTTTACGGCTAGAAGCACCAAAATTCATCAAATTTCATCAAATAGTTACGTTTACGTCATATATTTTTAAAATACGTGATTCGTAGTCATAGTTTTTACATGCAGACCACAAAAAACGTGAAGCTTTGCATCCTCACACAGATTACCTACCTATTTTTTATTTTATATTTATCTTAAAAATCGTTTAGATATGTTCAAATTTCACCAAATGCTTACGTGTATAGCATATATTGTTGTCTGAGAAAATCATAGATACCGGTGGTATATATAGTATATATCCCATACAACCGATTGTTCAGATAAGAAACTTTGCGCAATTTCTTCCCCATTTTAACAGCTAGAAGCTTCAAATTTCACCAAATGCTTACGTATATAGCATATATTGTTGTCTGAAAAAATCATAGAGATCGGTGGTATATATATTATATACCCGATATAAACTCTAATTTTTGCCCCCTTTTTACGGCTAGAAGTTTCAAAATTCATCAAATTTCATCAAATAGTTACGTTTACGTCATATATTGTTGAAATACATGATTCGTAGTCATAGTTTTTACACGCAGACCACAAAAAACCTGAAATTTTGCATCCTCACACAAAGTACCTACCTGTTTTTTATTTTATATTTATCTTAAAAATCGTTAAGGTATGTAGATCTGTTCACTATATATTTCTTATCTTATACATCCGATTATTCGGAGATTACGAACGGGATAAGATTATTGTTCAGCCCCATTCATGAAAGGTATGAAGTCTTCGGCACAGCCGAAGACTGTCCCGTTCTTACTTGTTTTTTTTTTTAATTTATCTTAAAAATCTTTAGATATGTTCAAATTTCACCAAATGCTTACGTATATATAATATATTGTTGTCTGAAAAAATCATAGAGATCGGTGGTATATATATTATATACCCCATATAAACTGCCATTTTTGCCCCTTTTTTACGGCTAGAAGCTTCAAATTTCAACAAATTTCATCGAATAGTTACGTTTACGTCATATATTGATGACATACGTGATTCGTAGTCATAGTTTTTACACGCAGACCACAAAAAACCTGAAACTTTGCATCCTCACACAAAGTACCTACTTATTATACTCAGTTGAGCAAAGCTCTCAGAGTATATTAACTTTGATTGGCCATGTCCGTCCGTCCGTCTGCCCGTTAACACGATAACTTGAGTACCTTTTAAGGTATCTTGATGAAATTTGGTACGTAGGTTCCTGAGCACTCATCTCAGATCGCTATTTAAAATGAACGATATCGCATCGTGGTTATAGCCACGCCCACTTTTTCAATATCGAAAATTTCGAAAAACCGAAGAAGTGCGATAATTCATTACCAAACTCGAATAAAGCGGTGAAACTTGGTAGGTGAGTTGAACTTATGACGCAGAATAGAAAATTAGTAAAAGTTTGGACAATGGGCGTGGCACCGCCCACTTGTAAATGAACGTAATTTAAAAGTTTTGCAAGCTGTAATTTCGCAGTCGTTGGAGATATCATGATGAAGTTCGGCAGGAACGTTACTCCTATTACTATATGTATGCCTAACAAAAATTAGCAAAATCAGAGAACGACCACGCCCACTTTAAAAAAAAATTTTTTTTAAGTCAAATTTTAACAAAAAATTTAATATCTTTACAGTATATAAGTAAATTATGTCAAGGTTTAACTCCAGTATTGATATAGTGCAACAAAATACAAAAATAAAAGAAAATTTCAAAATGGGCGTGGCTCCGCCCTTTTTCATTTAATTTGTCTAGGATAATTTTAATGCCATAAGTCGAACAAAAATTTAGCAATCCTTGTGAAAATTGGTAGTGGCTTAGATTCTAGGACGATTGCTTATTTCTGTGAAAAAGAGCGAAATCGGTTGAAGCCACGCCCAGTTTTTATATACACAGTCAACCGTCTGTCCTTCCGCTCGGCCATTAACACGATAACTTGAGCAAAAATCGATGTATCTTTACTAAACTCAGTTCGCGTACTTATCCGAACTCACTTTGTATTGGTATAAAAAATGGCCGAAATCCGACTATGACCACGCCCACTTTTTCGATATCGAAAATTACGAAACATGAAAAAAATGCCATAATTCTATACCAAATACGAAAAAAGGGATGAAACATGGTAATTGGATTGGTTTATTGACGTAAAATATAAATTTAGAAAAAACTTTGTAAAATGGGTGGGACACCTATCATATTAAGTAGAAAGAAAATGAAAGAGTTCTGCAGGGCGAAATAAAAAACCCTTGAAATCTTGGCAGGAATACTGTTCGTGGTATTACATATTTAATAAATAAATTAGCGGTATCCGACAGATGATGTTCTGGGTCACCCTAGTCCACATTTTGGTCGATATTTGGAAAACGCCTTCACATATACAACTACCACCACTCCCTTTTAAAACCCTCATTAATACCTTTAATTTGATACCCATATCGCACAAACACATTCTAGAGTCACCCCTGGTCCACCCTTATGGCGATATCTTGAAAAGGCGTCCACCTATTGAACATTGAACTAAGCCCCACGCCCTTTTAAAATACTCATTAACACCTTTTATTTGATACCCATATCGTACAAACGTATTCTAGAGTCACCCCTGGTTCACCTTTATGGCGGCATCTAGAAAAGGCGAACACCTATAGAACTAAGGCCCACTCCCTTTTAAAATACTCATTAACAATTTTCGTCTGATACCCATATTGTACAAACACATTCTAGAGTCACCCCTGGTCCACCTTTATGGCGATATCTGGAAAAGTCGTCCACCTATAGAACTAAGCCCCACGCCCTTTTAAAATACTCATTAACACCTTTCGTTTGATACCCATGTTGTACAAACTCATTCTAGAGTCACCCCTGGTCCATCTTTATGGCGATATCTCGAAAAGGCGTCCACCTATAGAACTAAGGCCCACTCCCTTTTAAAATACTCATTAACCCCTTTCATTTGATACCCATATCGTACAAACAAATTCTAGGGTCACCCCTGGTCCACATTTATGGCAATATCTGGAAAAGTTGTCCACCTATAGAACTAAGCCCACGCCTTTTTAAAATACTCATTAAAACCTTTCATTTGATACCCTATCGTACAAACAAATTCTAGAGTCAGCCCTGGTCCACCTTTATGGCGATATCCCCAAATGGCGTCCACCTATAGAACTATGGCCCACTCCCTCATAAAATACTCTTTAATACCTTTCATTTGATACACATGTCATACAAACACATTCCAGGGTTACCCTCGGTTCGTTTTCCTACATGCTTATTTTCCCTTATGTTGTCACCATAGCTCTCAACTGAGTATGTAATGTTCGGTTACACCCGAACTTAGCCTTACTTACTTGTTTTTTATTTTATATTTATCTTAAAAATCTTTTAAATATGTACATCTGTTCACTATATATTTCTTATCTTATACATCCGATTATTTGAAGATTAGGAACGGGATAAGATTATTGTTCAGCCCCATTCATGTAAGGTATGAAGTCTTCGGCACAGCCGAAGACAGTCCCGTCCTTACTTGTTTTTCTTCGAGTTATGGCTCCCGAAACATAGAAAATTGCTTAGCCATAAAAGGGGCGGTGCCACGCCCATTTTTTAAAATTTGAAGTTTTTCCTATTTTTTGTTATAAATCGAGACAGAATTCGAGCAAAAATTCTCTAAATGCATGGAGACTTACCAAGCTTGTAAATCCGAAATTTTAGAAACCTTACAGCTTTTCAACACTGCTAGCACCAATCAACAACAAATAACTGCCCACCCAATAAATGGTTTTTATTTGAAAGTATCACCATGTGACACCGAAGTCTTTCATGGTGGACACGAAGACTGGCCATCCTTTAGAGATATCAGGGATGCACCTTAACGTTAAGCTAATCGTTTATCAAAAAATTTCCACCGTTTCCGTTGAAACACTTCGAAATATTATCGATAAAGAAATTACCAAGATAAATTGTATCTCGTTTTTAACCGAAACGAAAAGCTTTCGTTAACGTTAAAAACGCTAACAAAAACGTGATACTTTATGTTTGAATTGTGCTGGCAATGCTATAGCCATGGTGAAGCCGTAAGGTGGTAACAACGAGCGCACATACACACACAAACTCCATGTAATTTGTTTGTGTAATTCGTTGGCGGTAATGTCAAAAATACTCTGAGAAATGTTCGTATTGTCAAAATTCATGAGAAAAGTTGCAATCACCTTGGCTAATACTTTCACCTTTAATGACTCCGCCATCAATCAGCTTTGCCAGCATAGTTTGAAATTAATAGTCAACATAAACGATTTGATTTCGTTTTGATATGGCAGAAAACGAAACGAAATCATTTCGTTAATTTGACGTTCTTAACGTTAATAAACGAAACGAAATGACTTTGTTTCGTTTATTAACGTTAATTATCGTAACGAAATGATATCGGTTCGTTGGTTAAGCATGCCTGAGAGATATGTTCACGGCAATCTATAAATCCACCCCAAACTATCACCAGCTCAAAAATTATACCACCTGCGCTTGAAAACAAAAGGGCAAGCGGGACTTTTTTCAAACAATACCCACTGAGCGACGATAATTTCGAGCTTGCCTGGGAAGTCGACAATCAACTGAAGACGCGGTTCAATCTGCCCACAATATTCGCAGAAAACGGAGATTAAATACAAAAGATGCAGACAACAATCAACAATTGCATGTCTACCCTTAACACCCAAGGAATGCCGACAACGGACTGGAACCCAATTCTCGTTTACCTATCCTCATCAAAGCTGTCAAGTGAAAACCTTTCACTATGGGAACACTCCCTCAGCTCCCGTAGAGAACTCCCAATTTGGGATGATATTAATTTATTTTTGAGCGGCAGATTGTGAACACCTGCTCTAACTGTTCGAGTTCTTCGGAATATCAGCCGCAGAGCTGCGCATGCTAGCTTTTAACCTGGTGCTACGCTCGTCGGATTGGGGTGGTTCTTGCTCGCTACTAGCATATACCTAGCATTACAATAAAAAAAAATCATGCACTTGAAACCACTAAAACCGGACGACAGCAAAATAATCCTACCTCAACTACACACCCAAGATTACCCAAATTAATTAAACGGACGGAGTATCAAAGAATGGCGAAACCACTACAACTTACCCGAGAATCCATACATCCGCTTCTCTACTCTTCTCTGCCCAACCCACAAGAGATACTTACGTTATCACCGAGCCCAACCTATGTACCACAGACCTAAGGCTCCATCATCTCACAGCATCAAAACAATTATCAATTCATTTCTTAAACGTGTAGGTATACAAAAATTCATTTATTTGATAATTTTAATTCTTGGCACATCCTACTGCCTCACAATTATATTTTTTTCTTAATCTTTGCTCAAAAAAATGCTGACGCATAGATCCTAAAATTTTAAACACCCTAATGCTCATTTGCCTTTGTAAACAAACGAAATTTCGTACATCTATATTACCGTGTGTTAACTGGTATGCTTGAGATGATTAAACGTACATATACACTGCTACGAATATTAGCAACATTAAGGGGTACTGCCATCTCTAGGCCGATGCTAACCAGTGACGTGAATTCACATCAATAATTCAATCATTATGTATCTACATAAACGAATCAATAATTGCGTCTACACATATGTACTATGCACGTATACGAGCAGCGGAGAAGCAATGCACAAACACATGCATATATCTTATCTGAGTTGTCACAAGAGAGGTCAATAATTTGTTCAAGTATTACTCAAATGAGAAATTATACATCTGTAGTTGTAGCTGAGAAATTTATAGCTAGCTAAGTAAAATTTCGATTAAGACGCTATCTAGCGAGCAATAGCAGTATTATTTTGAAAGTCAGTTTCATTTAAGCTATCAGTTTGGTTATTAAGCCAGCTAGTTTGAAAGTATAAGTGTTATTTTGAAGTACTTTAATAAAGGTCATTTTTCCATTATCCAATATTGGAGTTATTTATTCAAAAGTTTAGTGATTCGAACTTAGCAGAAGGGCAAATAAGGGGATATGCAAGTAAATTCGTTACAATTGGTGTCAGAAGAGGAATTGTTGAATAAATTCCAGAGGACAACAAGGACATGGCAAAGTTCAGTGAATTGAAGATCCAGCAACTGAAGAAGGAGTTGGAGAGCCGTGCATTGAATACAAGCGGCGTTAAACTCGAACTTCAGGCACGGCTACGAGAGGCAATGGAAGCAGAAGGAATTGATGTGGACGAGTATGTCTTTTATCCTGATGGGGACGAGACAACAACAAACATTGAAGAGAAAAACGAAACATCGCAGACAGTTACGAGCACAGACTTGAACATGATTTTGGCTGCAATATCTGCTCAAACATCGACAATGTCAACACAGATGGATTCCCTAGAGACACGAATAACAGATTACATCCATGATGGCATCTCAACTGGAATCGCAGGAGACACGCATAACATCGAAGATTGAAGCACAAGAAACACGTATTGCAGAAATGTCGTCAGAAATAACATTGAAGATTGAAGCACAAGAAACGCGTATTTCAGAAATGTCGTCACAAATGTCATCTCAACTGGCAGAACAGAAGACAAGTATAGCATCCCAACTGGAATCGCAAGAAACACGTAAAACATCCAAGATAGAAGAAAAAGAGGAGCGCTTATCATTGCAGGTGGCACAAATTTCTTCGCAGTTAGATGCACAGGAAACAAGGGTAACATCAAAGCTGGAAGCGCAGGATGCAAAAATCGCTCAATTTCAGGCAGAAGTCGATGATTTGAAGGGTCGTATGGAGCAGTTACAACTAATCGCCCAGCTGTTTCAGCGAGTAATCCAAAGGTAAAAACGCCACCCTTTGACGGTTCTGTTCCTTTCCTGGTCTTTAAGCTACATTTTGAGAATACCGCGGCAGTGAACAACTGGAATGCGGAAGATAAAGTTGCTGCACTCTTCGTAGCATTGAAAGGACTAGCTGCCGAGATCTTACAGACTATTCCAGAGTACGAACGGAACAGTTATCACGCATGGCTGCTGTAGAACGACGTTATGGAAGCGAGCATAGAAAACAGATATTCCAAATTGAGTTACAAAACCGCTACAAAAAAGCAAATGAGACATTGCAGGAGTTTTCTTCAGATATTGAAAAATTGGCTCATCTTGCAAATGCGGACGCACCCGTGGAATACACTGAAAGGGTAAAAATCCAGAGCTTCATAAATGGCATACGAGATGTGGAAGCGAAGCGGGCTACATATGCGAATCCAAAACTAACATTTGCTGAAACGGTATCCCACGTACTGACTCAGGAAACAGCGTCACTTTTGAGTAAGCCCGCATACAATGCTCATCGCGTGGAAGTGGAAAGTCCAGAGTGGGTAGACACAATTTTGGAAGCATTAAAAGGGACGCGGCAGAAAAACGAGGGTGCCGTCAAATGGTTTTAATGTGGGAAGCCAGGGCACATTGCACGTTATTGCAGTACCAATCCTAACAGTTCCAACAATGTGGGTGGTCCTAAACGCAGAGCAGAAGGAGATGAGCAAATATCCAAGACCACTCAATCGTTAAACTAAAGCGAGTCAGCCGCAAGGGCGACAGCCGGCTCCCTCAATTGAATGCCCCATAATCTCTATCTCGCAAATTGGAAAAAGGTCAAGCAATCTTACTGTCGGAGGACATGTGGATGGAAAGGAACGGTTACTGACTGTAGATACGGGTGCATCCCATTCCATCATTCGATCAGATTTAGTAAAAAAGAAGATAAGACCATTGCTTGGGGCAAGATTACGTACAGCGACGGGAGAGGACACCCAGGTAATTGGAGAAATATAATGTGAAGTAGCAATTGCAAACGTCACGGTATTACATAATTTTATAGTGGCAGGTGTTGTTGATGAAATCGTAATTGGAGTGGACTTCTTAATAAACCAAGGCATCAAAATCGATATGCAAAGCAAGACGATGCGATATAAGAATATGGATGTGCCACTTAATTTCGGCTACGAGAGAGACTACAGCAGTAAACGAGTGCTGGTGGAAGAGAGTCAGCAAATACCACCAAAATCAGAAGCAGTCATCTGGGCAAAGGTTGATGGAGATTGTGGGACAAACAAATTGTGGGTTGTCGAAGCAGCAAATAAATCAGCACTGAACATACTTGTAGGAAAAACCCTGGCTATGACAAAACAAGATGGACGTATTCCGGTAAGAGTACTCAATGAGTTCAAGTCACCATTCAATTTGACCAAAGGAGCTATTTTGGGAAGATGCCAAGAGGCCGAAATAGTTATTAACTGTGAACAGCTCCAGGAAAACGTTTCATCTAGTAATACTGATCTTTCAAATGAGATCACGGCATGGACGCAGGGGCTAGAGGAGGCTTATCAGAGTAAGGCAAAACAACTGCTCCTAAAGTACGCGAACATATTTGACCAGGATGTTTCCAAACCAGGCCGTACCAATGTTGTGAAACATTAAATTGACACTGGATATGCGAGGCCGATCCGTCAAGCTCCACGTAGTGTTCCACTGGCGAAGCGGGAAGTTGTGAGTCAAATCGTACAAGAAATGAGCGACAGCGGCGTCATCGAACCATCAGCTAGTCCATGGAGCTCACAGGTAGTACTTGTAAAGAAGAAGGATGGAAAAATGAGGTTTTGCGTGGACTACCGGAAGTTGAATGACGTTACGAAAAAGGATAGCTACCCATTGCCAAGAATTGACGACACTCTGGACTCGCTATCTGGTACGAAATGGTTTTCCACACTGGACTTGAAAAGCGGCTACTGGCAAGTTGACGTGAAGGAGGAAGATAAAGAGAAAACAGTCTTCAGTGTCGGTGATGGTCTTTGGCAATTTACAGTAATGCCTTTTGGACTTTGTAATGCACCAGCTACTTTTGAGAGACTCATGGACCAGGTACTGAAAGGACGACATTGGAAAACATGCTTGGTGTACCTGGACGACATCATCGTATTGGACAAGGATTTTGATGAATATCTTAAGAACTTGGAGGAAGTTTTCCAGAGAATAGCTGGCGCTGGTCTGAAGTTAAGTCCCAAAAAGTGTGCGCTGTTTAAAAAGGAAGTAAATTATTTGGGTCACAAGGCAACGACAGAGGGCATCTGCACTGCAAACAAAAAGATAGAGGCTGTAAAGGATTGGCCAAGACCACAGAGCCTACATGAATTGAGGTGTTTCCTTGGGCTCTGCACATATTACCGCCGATTTGTACCAAATTTTTCCAGCGTAGCCCATAGCCTCCATGAGCTTACAAGAAACAAGTAAGGAAGGCTAAGTTCGGTTGTAACCGAACATTACATACTCAGTTGAGAGCTGTGGAGACAAAGTAAGGGAAAATCACCATGTTGCAAAAAGAACCTAGGGTAACCCCGGAATGTGTTTGTATGACATGTGTATCAAATGGAAGGTATTAAAGAGTATTTTAAGAGGAAGTGAACCATAGTTCTATAGATGGACGCCATTTAGGGATATCGCCATAAAGGTGGACCAGGCCTGACTCTAGAATTTGTTTGTACGATATGGGTATCAAATGAAATGTGTTAATGATAATTTTAAAAGGGAGTGGGCCTAAGTTCTATAGGTGGGCGCTTTTCGAGATATCGCCATAAAGGTGGACCAGGGGTGACTCTAGAATTTACTTTGTACGATATGGGTATTAATGAGTATTTTAAAAGGGCGTGGGCCTAAGTTCTATAGATGGACGCCGTTTCGAGATATCGCCATAAAGATGGATCAGGGGTGACTCTAGAATTTGTTTGTACGATATGAGTATCAAATGAAAGGTGTTAATGAGTATTTTAAGAGGGCGTGGGCCTTAGTTCTATATGTGGACGCCTTTTCGAGATATCGCCATAAAGGTGGACCAGGGGTGACTCTAGAATTTGTTTGTACTATATGGGTATCAAATGAAAGGTGTTAATGAGTATTTTGAAAGGGAGTGGGCCTTAGTTCTATAGGTGGACGCCTTTTCGGAATATCGCCATAAAGGTGGACCAGGGGTGACTCTAGAATTTGTTTGTACGATATGGGTATCAAATGAAAGGTGTTAATGAGTATTTTAAAAGGGCGTGCGCCTTAGTTCTATAGGTGGACGCCTTTTCGAAATATCGCCATAAAGGTGGACCAGGGGTGACTCTAGAATTTGTTTGTACGATATTGGTATCAAATGAAAGGTGTTAATGAGTATTTTAAAAAGGAGGACCAGGGGTGACTCTAGAATTTGTTTGTATAATATGGGTATCAAATGAAAGGTGTTAATGAGTATTTTAAAAGGGCGTGGGCCTTAGTTCTATAGGTGGACGCCTTTTCGAGATATCGCCATAAAGGTGGACCAGGGGTGACTCTAGAATTTGTTTGTACGATATGGGTATCAAATGAAAGGTGTTAATGAGTATTTTAAAAGGGCGTGCGCCTTAGTTCTATAGGTGGACGCCTTTTCGAAATATCGCCATAAAGGTGGACCAGGGGTGACTCTAGAATTTGTTTGTACGATATTGGTATCAAATGAAAGGTGTTAATGAGTATTTTAAAAAGGAGGACCAGGGGTGACTCTAGAATTTGTTTGTACTATATGGGTATCAAATGAAAGGTGTTAATGAGTATTTTAAAAGGGCGTGGGCCTTAGTTCTATAGGTGGATGACTCTTCGAGATATCGTCATAAACGTGGACCAGGGGTGACTCTAGAATTTGTTTGTACGATATGGGTATCAAATGAGGGGTGTTAATGAGTATTTTAAAAGGGCGTGGGCCTTAGTTCTTAAGGTGGACGCCTTTTCGAAATATCGCCATAAAGGTGGACCAGGGGCGACTCTAGAATTTGTTTGTACGATATGGGTATCAAATGAAAGGTGTTAATGAGTATTTTAAAAAGGAGTGGGCCTTAGTTCTATATGTGGACGCCTTTTCGAGATATCGCCATAAACGTGGACCAGGGGTGACTCTAGAATGTGTTTGTGCGATATGGGTATCAAATTAAAGGTATTAATGAGGGTTTTAAAAGGGAGTGGCCCTTAGTTGTATATGTGAGGGCGTTTTCGAGATATCGACCAAAATGTGGACCAGGGTGATCCAGAACATCATCTGTCGGGTACCGCTAATTTATTTATATATGTAATACCACGAACAGTATTCCTTCCAAGATTCCAAGGGCTTTTGATTTCGCCCTGCAAAACTTTTTCATTTTCTTCTACTTAATATGGATGGCGACCACCGTGGTGTGATGGTAGCGTGCTCCGCCATTACACTGTATGCCCTGGGTTCAACTCCCGGGCAAAGCAACATCAAAAAATTTTAGAAATAAGGTTTTTCATTTAGAAGAAAATTTTTCTAAGCGGGATCGCCCCTCGGCAGTGACTGGCAAGCGCTCCGAGTGTATTTCTGCCATGAAGAGCTCTCAGTGAAAACTCATCTGCCTTGCAGATGCCGTTCGGAGTCGGCATAAAACATGTAGGTCCCGTCCGGCCAATTTGTAGGGAAAATCAAGAGGAGCACGACGCAAATTGGAAGAGAAGCTCGGCCTTAGATCTCTTCGGAGGTTATCGCGCCTTACATTTATTTTTTTTTTTAATATGGTAGGTGTCACACCCATTTTACCAAGTTTTTTTCTAAAGTTATATTTTGCGTCAATAGACCAATACAATTACCATGTTTCATCCCTTTTTTCGTATTTGGTATATAATTATGGCATTTTTTTCATTTTTCGTAATTTTCGGTATCGAAAAACTGGGCGTGGTCATAGTCGGATTTCGGGCATTTTTTACACCAATACAAAGTGAGTTCAGATAAGTACGTCAACTGAGTTTAGTAAAGATATATCGATTTTTGCTCAAGTTATCGTGTTAACGGCCGAGCGGTAGGACAGACGGTCGACTGTGCATAAAAACTGGGCGTGGCTTCAACCGATTTCGCCCTTTTTCACAGAAAACAGTTATCGTCCTAGAATCTAAGCCTCTACCAAATTTCACAAGGATTGGTAAATTTTTGTTCGACTTATGGCATTAAAAGTATCCTAGACAAATTTAATGAAAAATGGGGGAGCCACGCCCATTTTGAAATTTTCTTTTATTTTTGTATTTTGTTGCACCATATCATTACCGGAGTTGAATGTTGACATAATTTACTTATATACTGTAAAGATATTAACTTTTCTTTTAAAATTTGAATTTAAAAAAAAAAAATTTTTTTAAAGTGGGCGTGGTCGTTCTCCGCTTTTGCTAGTTTTTATTAAACAGGCACATAGTAATAAGTGTAACGTTCCTGCCAAATTTCATCATGATATCTTCAACGACTGCCAAATTACAGCTTGCAAAACTTCTAAATTACCTTCTTTTAAAAGTGGGCGGTGCCACGCCCATTGTCCAAAATTTTACTAGTTTTCTATTCTGCGTCATAAGTTCAACTCACCTATCCAGTTTCATCGCTTTATCCGTATTTGGTAAGGAATTATCGCACTTTTTCGATTTTTCGAAATTTTCGATATCGAAAAAGTGGGCGTGGTTATTGTCCGATATCGTTCATTTTAAATAGCGATCTGTGATGAGTGCCCAGGAACCTACATACCAAATTTCATCAAGATACCTCAAAATTTACTCAAGTTATCGTGTTAACGGGCAGACGGGCGGACGGGCGGACATGGCTCAATCGAATTTTTTTTCGATACTGATGATTTTGATATATGGAAGTCTATATCTATCTCGATTCCTTTATACCTGTACAACCAACCGTTATCCAATCAAAATTAATATACTCTGTGAGCTCTGCTCAACTGAGTATAAAAATAACGCTTTTGATTGGAAAAAGGAGCAAGAGGTGGCTTTCCAAACATTGAAGGAGCGTTTGTGCACTGCCCCAATGTTGGCATATCCGATTCCAGGAGCAACATTTATTCTAGATACAGATACGAGTGGATATGCTATAGGAGACGTTTTCTTACAACTGGTTGATGGACATGAGAAGGTAGTTGCATATTACAGCCGTTCGATTGGAAAACCAGAGAGGAACTACTGCGTTACGCGGAGAGAGCTGTTGGCATTGGTAAAGTGCATTAAACATTTTCACAAATACCTCTACGGCCAGCGATTCCGTGTCAGGACAGATCACGCAGCGTTAAAATGGCTTCTGCAGTTCCGTAATCCGGAAGGACAATTGGCACGGTGGATTGAGCGACTACAAAGCTATGACTTTTCCATTGAGCATCGGAAAAGTAGTACCCATGCAAATGCCGATGCAATGTCACGAATACCATGTAGTTTGGAATGCAAGCACTTTTCAAGGGCCGAGGCTAAATAAGACATTATAGATGTCCGGCTAATGACTATAACGTGTACGGATGAATGGGACAAGGAACAACTAAGAAAGTGTCAGCTAGAAGATACAGATCTGCCACATGTTATGCAAGGGCTCGAACGAAACGAAAGACCAAGCAGAGAATAGATGTTAGCAGAGAGTCCCATTGCGAAGTCATATTGGGCACAGTGGAACAGTTTAGAATTGATATCCGGTTGCCTTAATCGAGTATGGGAGAGTGAGGATGGTCAAGCAAGAAGAAACTGATAGTTGTTCCCAGAAAGAGGATTCCTGACGTGCTCAGCGAGTTGCATAATGCTCCAAGTGGAGGTCATCTTGGAATCACAAAGACGCTCGAGAAAATTAAGCAGAGATTCTATTGGGTTGGTTGCCGTCAGTCGGTCACCGAGTGGATTGCCAACTGCGAGGTATGCAACAGAACGAAAGGGCCCAAAACACGAAGTCATGGCCAAATGAAGCAGTATATTTCAGGTGTACCATTTGAAAGGATCGCAGGTCCATTTCCTACTAGCAACCGCGGAAACAAATATTTACTGTTGGTTATGGATTATTTCAGTAAATGGCCAGAGGTATACCCAATCCCAAACCAAGAAGCAGAAACAGTAGCAGAAGTGGTTACAAACGAATGGGTTGCAAGGCATTGTGTACCAATGGAGTTACATTCTGACCAAGGCAGGAATTTTGAATCAGCTGTGTTCCAAGAAATGTGCAAAAAGTTGGGCATTCGGAAAACACGGACAACTGCATTGCATCCTCAGTCCGATGGTATGGTGGAACGTTTCAATAGAACGTTGGAGGAGCATTTAAGGAAAGTAGTAGACAAGTACCATAAGGACTGGGATACACACATATCATTATTCTTGATGGTCTTCCGATCGGCAGTACATGAGACAACGGGCCAAACTCCCGCAAAGGTAATTTTTGGCAATCACCTTCGACTGCCAGCTGATTTGAAGTATGGGATAGACGCTGATGCGGAGAGGAATCTCAAGAAATCCACTCGTGTCTTGGAAGAAGAGATGAGAGATACACGATCTGGTAAGGCAACGAGCAAAAATGATGAGTGACAAGATGAAAGCAAGGTACGATAAAGCAATTAATTCGAAAGGGTTTCAGGAAGGAGATTTGGTGCTGCTATACAACCCACAACGGAAAAAACGTTTGTCCCCGAAATTGCAGTGTAACTGGGAAGGCTCATACAAAGTTGTAAAACGGATAAACGATGTAGTGTACCGCATACAAACCATTGGCAAACCCCGAACCAAAATGAAAGTGGTCCTTTGGAGAGGCTAGCAACGTTTAGATCGAGAGATTTGTCTGATCGGGACGATCAGACTTAGGTGGAGGGCAGTGTTACGAATATTAGCAACACTAAGTGGTACTGCCATCTCTAGGCCGATGCTAAGCAATGACGTGAATTCACATCAATAAATCAATCATTATGTATCTACATAAACGAATCAATAATTGCGTCTACACATACGTACCATGCACGTATACGAGCAGCGGAGAAGCAATGCACAAACATATGCATATATCTTATCTGAGTTCTCACAAGAGAGGGCAATAATTTGTGCAAGTATTACTCAAATGAGAAATTATACATCTGTAGTTGTAGCTGAGAAATTTATAACTAACTAAGTAAAATTCTGGAAGCGCGTAGAAGATGCAACGAGGAAATCACAGAGTATAAAAGCATCAGCGCTATGGGCAGTTTCGATTAAGACGCTATCTAGCGAGAAATAGCAGTATTATTTTGAAAGTCACTTTCATTTAAGCTATCACTTTGGTTATTAAGCCAGCTAGTTTCAAAGTATAAGTGTTATTGTGAAGTACTTTAATTAAGGCCATTTTTCCATTATCCAATATTGGAGTTATTTATTCAACAGTTTAGTGATTCGAACTTAGCAGAAAGGCAAATAAGAGGATTTGCAAATAAATTCGTTACAATACGTATATTCAAGGAAATAAGAGAAAATATCAAGTAAAATAAGAGTCACTTACATAGTTCTCCGCTCGTGATCAGCAGGCGCCTAATGAACTGCGTCGGGGTGGTGAGTTGCTGCACATTTATATATACATATATTCATCTGCCTGACTCTCAAACAAAAAATCTAGTTCAAGGTTATTCCTTGTCCTATATATTTTATACGCTATACCGCTACGATTTTACGCATCGCGGGAACGGATTTAAATGAATTAGGAAAAACGCAAATGGTTACATTTCGATATGTAATACATTTTCTATACTCTAAAAAGGCTATATACTATACTCTTTAAGGCTTATATTATTAAGAATATAAATTTTGTTTATGTTTTCCTTTTCTTTGCTTGGGTACTTTAAAGTTACTAACAACAAGTAAAGGTGTCTAAACTCGGGTGTAACCGAACACTAGATATATATTCAGCGTGGGCTTCAATTGTACATTTAATTTCAGATAAATTACTTTTCTACATAACATGTGGCACCGCCCGTTTAAAAAAAATGTCTCCCCATTTCCTCTTACAATAAAACTTGAAATATCATTGATTCAAAACTATTTTTTGCTAAGTTATAGCTTATTATTCTAGTCTACGACCCTTTTAAACTTATTCTATATCTAAGTTGCCGTGGTCTTTAACCGATCCCGTCCATTTTTACTAGAAATACTTTCTGCTATAAAGAAAATATGTGTACACAATTTCATTACGATATGTTAACTAGATTTACCCGGCGTACGTTGTAACGCCCGAGATCGAATAAATGTTGCGTTATTTTTTCTGTTTTGTTTGTTGATAATTAAATTTATTGTTCTGTAAATTGAATTGAATTTTGTACGCATAATTCGTGAAATTTTCTGTTAAAACATTTTATTCTTGTATCTTATTGTAATGCATGTGCGTACACAATAGTTTTGGTTTATTCGTTCGGTGCAAAGATAAATACATTTTTTGGTGTTCCAACTCTAGAGCAAGCAACATATAGCTGGCCATGGGAAAAGCACGGACTCTCTAAATTTAAGCCTGCAACAGTAAACGATTGTCCTTGTGCTTTGTTGATTGTAATTGCAAAAGCAAGGCGTACAGGAAACTGTAAGCGCTTAAAATTGAATGGCAAATCTGTAGGGATCACTGGGATCCGTGGTATGAGCACATCTTCACCTTTGCTTTTACTGCTGATGATTGTTGCTTCGATTACATTCGGCATTAATTTGTAAACGCAAATTCTGGTTCCATTGCACAATTTTGGTGAGTTTAAATTCCGAAGAAGCATGATTGGTGAGCCAATTTTCAAAGTTGATATATGCGCAGTAGGGCGGGACGATTTAAAAATCGCTCATTGCTCTATGAAAATCGTATTCTAGGGATTAAAATAAGAAACTTTGCCGAAGGAACCATACCTCTAAAACGAATTCTGATGTCCCCCCTTTGGGACGAACTTTTGGGTAGGGGCAATTTCAATTCTACCTGCTGTGTCTTGTGGTGGCTTAAAAAAAACAACACAAGCTATTTTACGAACTGGAATTGTGTCACAGTGATACCTTAATTTTTTAAAACGGTTGAATAAAAAACCCACGCAACTATGTTTACGACATGCAAATGCATAACAGTGATGCCTTGGTTTTAAAAGGGGGTTGTAAAAACGCTAATTTCTAATAATTTTTTTTAATTTCTTTTCTATTACTAAGTTAAATTCATTTTTTCATTTACATATGTTCTGACTAAATAAATTTCTAAAGAGAAAAATAAACTCCAAAAAGAAAAAACATAGGCATTTCAAAGTAGGATTTTTCAAAATTTACCCCTACGATCCAAAGGGGGGACATCAAAGTTCGTTTTAGAGGTATGGTTTCTTCGGCAAAGTTTCTTATTTTGATCCCTAGAATATGATTTTCACAGAGCAATGGGCGATTTTTTGCCTCCCCACAAATCGACCCGGCCTAATATGTATGTACGTTTGAGTTTTTTTTTTTCAGCTACTCAACTGCAGCGGCGCCGGAGAATAAGAGAAATTGGTGAGTGTTTTGAGAGAAACATTAAAATTTATCAAAATACACCTGTTTAGTTGTATGCGCATATATTAGCACAGACTCCTGTTCTTGCAAAAATAGAACAGGAATTAACAAATACTTACTTACTTACTTAATTGGCGCTTAACCGTCTAAACGGTTATGGCCGTCCAACAAGGCGCGCCAGTCGCTCCGCCAACCGGCGCCAATTGGTCACACCAAGGGAGTTTAAATCGTTTTCCACCTGATCCTTCCAACGGAGTGGGGGCCGCCCTCTACCTCTGCTTCCATAGGCGGGTTCCGATAGCCGGAGCATCATCTTTCATTCGCATAACATGGCCTAGCCAGCGCAGCCGCTGCGTTTTAATTCGCTGGACTATGTTGATGTCTGCGTATAGCTCGTACAGCTCATCATTAAATCTTCTTCGGTACTCGCCATCGCCAACGCGTAGAGGTCCATAAATCTTTCGAAAAACTTTTCTCTCGAACACTCCCAAAGCCGCTTCATCTGCTGTTGTCATGGTCCATGCTTCTGCCCCATATAGCAGGACGGGTAGGAAAAGTGACTTGTAGAGTATGATTTTCGTTCGCCGAGAGAGGACTTTACTTTTCAATTGCCTACCTAGTCCAAAGTAGCATTTATTGGCAAGATTGATTCTTCGCTGGATTTTAGTGCTGATGTTGTTGCTAGTGTTGATGCTGGTTCCCAAATAAAAGAAGTCTTTTACTATTTCGAAATTATGGCTGCCAACAGTAGCGTGGTTGCCAAGGGGCATATGCGCTGACTCTTTGCTCGTTGGCAGCAGGTACTTCGTTTTGTCCTCATTCACCATCAAACCCATCTTTACCGCTTCTTTTTCCAGTTTGGAGTAAGCAGAACTAACAGCGCGCGTGTTTAGGCCGATTATATCAATGTCATCAGCATATGCCAGTAATTGCAGGCTTTTATAGTATATTTTTCCAGTGCGGTTAATTTCTGCAGCTAGTATAATTTTCTCCAGCATCAAATTAAAGAAATCGCACGATAGGGGGTCACCCTGTCTGAAACCTTGTTTAGTTTCGAACGGCTCGGAGAGGTCCTTCCCAATTCTGACTGAGGTGATGGTGTTGCTGAACGTCATTTTGCACAGCCGTATAAGTTTTGCGGGGAAACCAAATTCTGACATAGCGGCATATAGGCAGCTCCTTTTCGTGCTGTTGAAGGCGGCTTTAAAGTCGACGAAGAGATGATGTGTGTCGATTCTCTTTTCACAGGTGTTTTCCAAGATTTGGCGCATTGTGAAAATCTGGTCGATGGTAGATTTACCAGGTCTGAAGCCGCACTGATAAGATCCAATCAGCCGGTTCACGGTGAGCTTCAACCTTTCGCACAATACACTTGAAAGGACCTTATATGCGATATTAAGAAGGCTGATTCCACGATAGTAGGTGCATTTTGCAGTATCCCCCTTCTTGTGGACTGGGCAAAGAACACTTAGATTCCAACCGTCGGGCATGCTTTCATCCGCCCATATTTTGCTAAGAAGCTGCTGCATGCGCCTTACCAACTCCTCGCCGCCGAACTTGAATAGCTCCGCAGGCAATCCATCAGCGCCCACGGCCTTGTTGTTTTTCAATCTAGTTATTGCTATTCTAACTTCGTCATAATCGGGCGGGGGGACATATATTCCATCATCATCGATTGCGGAATCGGGTTCTTCATCTCTGCGCGGTGAATTGCTGCCTCCATTTAGGAGAGCAGAGAAGTATTCCCTCCATAATCTAAGCACTCTCTGGACATCAGTTACAAGGTCGCCGTTTTCATTCCTACAGGAGTTTGTCCAGGTCTTAAAACCTTCCGTCTGTCGCCGTATTTTTTGGTAGAATTTTCGGGCGTTATTCCTGGTGGCTAGCAGCTCAAGCTCCTCGCACTCACGCCTTTCTGCTTCTGCTTTTTTCTTCCTGAAGAGGCGTCTCGCTTCCCTTTTCAACTCACGATAGCGTTCACACACTCCTCTTGTCGCGCTCGCTTTTAACGTAGCCCTGTAGGCAGCGTCTTTCATTCGGTTGCAGCGCGGCATTCTTCATCATACCAGTTGTTTTTTCGTGGCCGCCGGTAACCAATTTTTCCTCAGCGGCAGTACGAAGTGCTTTGGAGATATGCTCCCACTGCTCCTGTATTCCTTCAGGATGAGTTGTGCCCTCAGAGAGCAGGTGTGAGAGTCGAGTTGCGAAATCATTGGCAGTCTGTTGGGATTGAAGCTTTTCGACGTCTAGCTTTCCTTGTGTTTTTTGTTCCTTGTTTTTAGCCGCGTTGAGGCGGGTGCGTATTTTGGCTACAATGAGATAATGGTCCGAATCGATGTTAGGTCCTCGGATCGTGCGCACATCTAAAACACTGGAGGCATGCCGTCCGTCTATCACAACGTCATCGATCTGATTGCGAGTATTTCGATCAGGAGACAGCCATGTAGCTTGATGTATCTTTTTATGCATGAAACTAGTGCTGGATATGACCATGTTTCGAGAACCGGCAAAGTCAATCAGCCTTAGTCCGTTAGGAGAAGTTTCATTGTGTAGGCTGAGCTTTCCGAATGTAGGGCCAAAAACACCTTCTTTGCCCACCCTAGCGTTAAAGTCGCCAAGCACGACTTTTATATCATGACGGGGGCAGCGCTCGTATGTGCGTTTTAATTGTTCATAAAAAGTCTTTCACCTCATCGTCTTTCTCCTCTGTCGACGCATGGGCGCAGATGAATGATATATTAAAATAATTTTGCTTTTATTCGGATAGCGGCGAGACGTTCGTCCACAGGTGTGAACGCCAGAGCTTGGCTACAAAGTCTCTCTCCCACCACGAATCCGACACCGAAACTGCTCTTATTCGTATGGCCACTCCAATATATGTCACAATTTTTGATATTTTTTCTTCCTTGCTTCGTCCAACGCATTTCTTGGATGGCGGTAATGTCAGATTTTGCTTTGACGAGGACATCAACCAGCCGGGCATCTGCACCAATCCCATTCAGGGAGCGGACTTTCCAGGTACATGCCCTCAATTCATTGTCCTTCAAACGTTTGCCATGGTCGTCATCAATAGAGAGTGTATTTATACGAGTCTTGTTGTTATATTTAATTGGAGTATGGTTTTACGTGGCGGGTCCCAAGCCCAGCGCACAACCCGCCCAGCGGGGGTGAAAATGTAACTTGGCAAGTTTATATAGCGAGCCGCTTGCTCCAAGACAGACGCCCATTTGCAGCCGCACCTAGAGGTGTACACACGCTGCCGATGAGATCTCCCCCGGCTAGCCCTTAAACCGATTATGTCAGAGTGGCCTAGCCAGGTTGTCGCCTTGTCACATTAGCTCACCGCTAAACGGATGTTTAGCGGCTACCCAGAGGATACTTGGCCGCAAGCGACCGGCAGTAGTGAGCTGCTTGAACCGCATGCAAAAGAATCGCTCTGGCCATTCCCAGGTGAATGGCGGTCAGAAGCTTTCCCCACTTTCGTGGACTTCTACACACGGCCCCACCCTCCTGGGTGTGACACCTACCATATTAAGTAGAAGAAAATGAAAAAGTTCTGGAGGTCGTTATCAAAAGCCCATGGAATCTTGGCAGGAATACTATTCGTGGTATGACCTATATAACTAAATTAGCGGTACCCAACAGATGATGTTCTGGGTCACCCTGGTCCACATTTTGGTCAATATCTCGAAAACGCCTTCACATATACAACTAAGGGCCAATCCCTTTTAAAACCCTCAATAATGCCTTTAGTTTGGTACCCATATCGTAAAAACACATTCTAGAGGCACCCCTGCTCTACCTTTATTGCGACATCTCGAAAAGGCGTCCACCTATAAAACTAAAGCTGGAGACATTGGTGCTTTATCGGTAGCCTAATAACAGCTGATTCGACCAATCTTATGAGAATCAATGCAATCGATTATTAGTGCCGCTAAGGTCGTAACCGTATCGTAGCCAACCAATTGGGTTTTGGTTTACCGTCGTAACGATAAACAGCTGATTACGTTAGGGATACGGATACAGCGATACGACATACGGCACCAATGACTCCAGCTTAAGGCCCACTACGTTTTAAATAATCATTAACACCTTTCATTTGATACCCATATCGTACAAACACATTCTAGAGTCACCCCTGGTCCACCTTTATGGCGATATCTCGAAGAGGCGTCCACCTATAAAACTAACGCCCACTCCCTTTGAAAATACTCATAAACACCTTTCATTTGATACCCATATAGTACAAACACATTTTAGAATCACCCCTGGTCAACCTTTATGGCGATATCTCGAAAAGGCATCCACCTATAGAACTAAGGCCCACTTCATTTTAAATAATCATTAACACCTTTCATTTGATACCCATATCGTACAAACGCACTCTAGAGTCACCCCTGGTACACCTTTATGGCAATATCCCGAAATGGCGTCCACCTATAGAACTATGGCCCACTCCCTTTTAAAATACTCTTTAATACCTTCCATTTGATACACATGTCACAAAAACACATTCCAGGTTTACCCTAAGTTCATTTTCCTACATATTGATTTTGCCTTATTTTGTCTCCAAAGCTCTCAGCTGAGTATGTAATGTTCGGTTACACCCGAACTTAGTCTTTCTTACTTGTTATATGAATAATTTGAAAGCAACATATTTCTTCAAATATATAAAACATGAAAATCTTGAAATATATTTCGAAAATGTATGTGTGTCCAAATATATATTTTATGGCAAATTAAAATATAAAAAGGATTACTATCTAGGCATTTTAAGTGATAGTTTTAAGTTATTCGAAATGGTTTTGATATTATATTTTAATGATAATCTATAAATCTTATAAAAAAAAGTCGCTAAATGACATGTGTGTACATAACTTCACACATAATGCTCCGATTTTAAAACGGTTTTTTGCATTTGAAAGCTTAGCTACGTGAGATGGTACAGTTAATATAATTTGAAGGTATATATTATAGGGGCGTGGCAAATTGCCAAAATGTAGTAAAAAATCATAAAATTTTTGTTTACACAGCTATAACTCATAAACGAACGTATGGATTTAAAAAATTCTACTTTTCAGTAAAACTTTGAAATATTTACCTTCGATCTGCAGCAAAAAAAATACTTGATTCCTTTCTTATATCAGCCAAATTGTTTAAACAAAAGTAACATTTTTATCAAAAAATGCGTATGTGTGTTTGTTCGCTGTGAACTGTCCGCGCTAATTGCTTTTGAGTGAGGCTTGATGCGACATATACATACGTACATATATAGCATTCGCTGCGTTATTTAACTTCGGGCGTAGGTTTATAGGTATGTATGGATGTACATCACTACATCGTATAAAACAAAGTCCATTTTTCTGTCCCTATGCCCCTTTGAATGCTTAAACCTTCAAAAATACGATTTTGATGCGCTTTTTTTAATAGATAAAGAGGGATTGAAGAGGAAGTAACGGATGAACATATTTGGCTGAAAATTGGTGGAGGGGTAGCTTAGAACCAGAAGACAGACATAAGCTAATTTTATCCCGTTCTGGATAGGGTCTTGAGATCAAAACGTGGACCTGAGTAATCCTGGGATATGTTTGTACAATATGGGTATCGAATGTAAGCTGTTTATGAGTACTTTGATACGGGGTATTTTTCGTACCCGCGTGTAACTAGGGTCTCGAGATATAAGCGAAAACGTGGACGCGGGTACCCCTAGAATGTGTTTATAGAATATGGATAACAAATGAAAGCTGTTGATGAGTGCTTTAGTACAGGGTATTATCCATACCTATTGGTGACTAGGGTCTTGAGATTGAGGCCAAAACGTGGACCCTGATACCTCTAACAAGTGTTTATACAAGAAGGATAGATAACAAATGAAAGCTGTTGATTAGTGCTTTAGAATAGCGTAATTTTCATATCTGTTTGTGACTAGGGTCTTGAGATATAGGCCAAAACGTGGATCAGGGTAACACTAGGATGTGTTTTTACATTATGGGTATCAAATTGAAGCTGTTGATGAGTGCTTTAGTACAGAGTAATTTTTATACCGCTGAGTGACTAGGGTCTCAAGATATGGGCTAAATCTGGACCCGGATACCCCTAGAATGTGTGTGTAATATGGATATCAAATGAAAGTTGTTGCCGAGAGCTTTAAAGTAATTTTCATTGTGATATTCGATTTAGTTGCATTAACCTGGCAAAACTGATAAATGTGCATGCGAAGCCGAAATAAAGACATGAATTAATAATACCCACATAACTATTTACATACGTCCTATTCGATTTGTCTGGTAATGAGGGATGAAGAAGAATGCGAAAAACTTTAGAGAAGAGAAAAGGCGGAAGGAGAAAGAAAGACTGAGAAAGAGATAGAGTGAGACGAAAATAGAGATAGATGAAGCGAAAAGACGGAGGGAGGAGCGAATAAAAGGATTAAGAAAAAGTGAGGAGGCGGAGGGGGGGGGGCAGAGTTAGACGGAAAATGTATGGATATAGACCAAATTTAGGACAAAACAACGTCTGACGGGTCTGCTAGTATGTACATGTTATCAAAAGCTATACAATTTAAACAACTTTTGTTCTTACGAAGTCGGTCCCGCTTTAAATGAAATAACATTAATAGGCATCAAATATTTCACTACACGTCCGATGCATTTGCATTCACTAATCGGCGGCAGAACTTTTATTAGATATAATAGCATTTAAGCTTATTTAATATTACTATATATGTACATTGTATAACCAAAGTTTAATAAAAACAGGTGCCTATAAAACCATAAAAGTAGTTTTTTTTTAATTCCAACAAAAGCAAGTTTAAATATTTTTAAATTTAAATATACTATTTAATATTAAAAAACAAACATGAAAGTTGTTTAATTCAATATTTCGTATTCAGATCGCTTTCAAAAACTATGCAGTAAAATTTAATATGAAGGTATTCAATTGAGCTTCAAATATTGCATATTCGATTCGAATAATTTCGTGTCCAATGTCATATCAAATATGTACATGTTTGATTTAAATAATTTGCTCTATACAGCAATTTCATTGACGTTTTTAGTCAAATCATATACGTTTGTATTTGATTTTACTATTTTTTTCATCAGTGTAGTGAACCCAATTATCTCGGCAGACCCCCTGCCATCCACTTTCGGCCAGAAAAATCTTGCTACCCTGCAAGAGGTGGTATCTGCCCAACGTTTGCTGAGCTAAAAACACGACAAGGGTAAGTACCTGTGATTAATGATAATGTATCTTTTATAGACGTCGTCGAAGTAGTTATTCACAGCGAACGGATATTTCAATCATTGTGTGTTGACAAGGTTAAATCACAGCCCCTTAACAGTGAAGCAGGTTTGTTTATTGTTATTCCTGCTGCTCACATCCCCTAACACTTGTATTAAAATTTTGGAATTGTATCATGTATCTGTTGAGCTCTAGCATTGGAAAATTATTTTTAAATGAAGTATCCTGGGCTATAATATTTTCAATGTCACCATTATTAAGAATTCGTTGAGTTTCAATTTCACGATATTCCAAGAACTTGATACTCAAAATTTTTTCCACTTTTCTACTATCATAAGTACAGCGAATTGGTAGATCAAAATTACCAAATTCCAATTTAAAATGTCGATAAAATGCTTATTTTGCCTCAATCATTCCTCCAATATCAGATTCCTTTTCAATGAGCTCTCTACGAAATGCCTCTATAGCTTCATCTATAGTAAAAGTTCTCAGAGGCTTCCCTTCCGTTGAAAAATCATCTTTGTACGATGGTGCGATTGTTGTGGATGGTGAAAATAATGGTATCGTTGACAACACTTCAATTTCTTCTTCGTCATTAGTTAAAAGAGGCTCACTTTGTTTTAGTAATAATAATGAAATATTGATTGATAAAATGTCATTACTATTGCGTAATGTTAAATTAAATTGAATACTTTTCGAGTTTTGGTTTATCGCAAGCGCATTACTATCTAGGTTATCCCAAAATGGTGCTCCGTAGGTAGTTTTGAAAACAAATAATAATAATAATAATGAGATAAAAAATTTAAACTTCATTGTGATATATCCCTTTGTTTACGTCAATATAAAATGAGGTTGATATTGGAAAACAATGTATTTATACACTTACTTTTCTTCTTTTTCTTCTTCTTCTTCTTATTCTCACCCTTTAAAAATAAAAAAACAATAGAGTTAAGATTTCTAATTCTATTTTATTTCATTGTAAATTTAAATGACTAACCGATATGTATTTGAACAAAATATATGCTGATTTTAAAGCACAACGAATTTGTCGTTGGTTGATTTTCACATTACAATCAGTATGGAAATGATATTGACAACGCACAACATCTGGGTGTAAACTATATAATCTAAAGAGATTCATTCCATCACATCCTGTACTCCCTGTTCAATGTTAAACACCAGCATTTGGAGGAACTCTGCTATCCATACACTTTTTTCTTGCCCCTTAGCATAAACTTTTATGTTCTTCAATGTTGACATCAAATAGTTTTTTACAGATTTAAAACTATCGCTTCCATATGACCATAATAAATTATGGTGGTGTAATATTAACCAATTAGCTTCTCGTTGATTATTATCCTTACTCAGATACGAAAATTCAAATTGAGCTTTTATGTGGAAACAATGGAATTCTTTATTGTTGAGGAGCACAGCTATTTCCTTTACAATAAATCTATTATCGTATGCTTTAAAGCCTTGAACATCTACTGTCGCAAACATTATGAAAATTAATAAAGAAATATCTTTGTAATGGTAGGCTTTTTATACGTTAAGCACAGACAGGTGAAGCATAGTTGGGTATAAAATAGAATTTTTATATTTCGCCCACACTTATTTACTTTAGAAATATGGACCCTTTAAAAATTTGGAGCCCCTCCCATTTAAAATCTGAGCTCGATATTCTGCTGCACTGATGAACTTCTAAGCTCTTTTTTTTCTTGCAGTCAGAATACAAAACAAACAATTTTTCTTATAGATCAGCTAGAACGTATGCGTCTAAATGCAAGTACACAAACTTACAAACTAATATGAAGATAAACAAAATGTTTAGTCTTCATATTTATTTGCGGTTTTGTGAAATTCTCAAATGCATATATATATACATATGCAATGTTGAACAGTTAAGGTTTCTTATAAGCATATTTTAATTTTTTCTCTTGCACAAACATTTCCCAAGCGTAGGTATTAATTCCATTATTTTTTACAAATATCTTATCATCTAAAAACTTAACGTTACTTCATTTATTTCTTGTGTATACAATTCCTGAGATTTTGATCTAAAAATATACATTGAGTCAAAGTACATTTTCTTTTCGAATAAACATCTTTTAAAATCATTTGCAGAAAGTTTGAGAGTAACACATTGTTTAACACCCTTAATTTTTTAATCTCTTTTTCTTCTTGATCGATGTGAATAGAATACATTTTTGCTCTCAAACCAATAAATTCCTTCATTATTAGTACAATATTGGGAAAATACTAGTATTGGGGGAAGAGATAGGAAAAATTAGGTACTAGGGTCTTAATAGTAAAACCAAATTTCCATAGTCTAAGCAAATTTTTTAATAATTTAATAGCAGTTCAATTGAAACAAATGTCAACTCTGTGAGACAAGTAGCCCTTATCTAAATGTATGTATATGAATGGGTGTGTCTGTGTCGGTATGTATTTGGGGTTTGTTGATATATATATATATATATATATAATTTATATGCTGTCATGTTTACGGCAACGCTCTGCTAAAGGTAAAATGCTCTAAGCTTTTTCTTATACACCACTAAGCTTTTTCTTATGCGCCACCTAGCGGAAGTTAGCCAGAGGTGAGATCAGCCAGAACACAAACCGAAAAAACGTATGCACTACCTAGCGGTATTGTTGAATGATCTTGAGCAGCCAGAGGTGAGATCAGCCAAAACACAAACGGAAGAACGGATGCGACAACTAGCGGTGTATAGATCGATCAGTGGTGAGATTAGCCTGAACACAAACCTATATGTGTGTGTGTGTGTATATACTTTTCCTTGCACCATTTCAGAGGTGAGAACCGCCAGAGGTGAGAACAGCCAGAGGTGAGAACACAAACCGGAAGGACGGATGCGACACCTAGCGATGTATAGATCGGTCTGTGGTGAGTTTAGCCAGGACACAAGCCATTTTCCTTGCACCATTTTTCACATACAAAATTGAGCTAGAACTGGTATTTCCATACTACTAACATACTACTAATATGTATGTAAATATATAAAAATCTATAAATCAAAGGCATGTGAATATGTAATTTAAATACGAACCTACCTCCCTTTTTGTGCAAGAAAGTTTAGGAAACATTTGTCTCAGACACACTTTTGAGGCATTATTGGTTGTAATGAATGACTTGATAAAATTTGCTACTAGCCTCAATTTTATATGTAGTGGCGGAATCAAGATTTTCTCATGACTTACTAGAGGACTGTTTATGACGTTTGCTTTCCCAACAGTATATACGTATCGAGGTGGCCAATCTTTATACTCAGTTGAGCAGAGCTCACAGAGTATATTAACTTTGATTGGATAACGGTTGGTTGTACAGGTATAAAGGAATCGAGATAGATATAGACTTCCATATATCAAAATCATCAGTATCGAAAAAAAATTCGATTGAGCCATGTCCGTCCGTCCGTCTGTCCGTTAACACGATAACTTGAGTAAATTTTGAGGTATCTCGATGAAATTTGGTATGTAGGTTCCTAGGCACTCATATCAGATCGCTATTTAAAATTAACGATATCGGACAATAACCACGCCCACTTTTTCGATATCGAAAATTTCGAAAAATCGAAAAAGTGCGATAATTCATTACCAAATATGGATTAAGCGATGAAACTTGATAGGTGAGTTGAACTTATGACGCAGAATGGAAAACTAGTAAAATTTTGGACAATGGGCGTGGCACCGCCCACTTTTAAAAGAAGGAATTTAGAAGTTTCGCAAACTGTAATTTGGCAGTCGTTGAAGATATCATGATGAAATTTGGCAGGAACGTTACTCTTATTACTATATGTCTGCTTACTAAAAATTAGCAAAATCGGAGAACGACCACGCCCACTTTTTAAATTTTTTTTTTTTTAATTCCAATTTTAAAAGAAAAGTTAATATCTTTACAGTATATAAGTAAATTATGTCAACATTCAACTCCAGTAATGATATGGTGCAACAAAATACAAAAATGAAAGAAAATTTCAAAATGGGCGTGGCTCCGCCCTTTTTCATTTAATTTGTCTAGGATACTTTTAATGCCATAAGTCGAACAAAAATTTACCAATCCTTGTGAAATTTGGTGGAGGCTTAGATTCTAGGACGATAATTGTTTTCTGTGAAAAAGGGCGAAATCGGCTGAAGCCACGCCCAGTTTGTATACACAGTCGACGGTCTGTCCTTCCGCTCGGCCGTTAACATGATAACTTGAGCAAAAATTGATATATCTTTACTAAACTCAGTTCACGCACTTATCTGTACTCACTTTGTATTGGTGTAAACAATGGCCGAAATCCGACTATGACCACGCCCACTTTTTCGATATCGAAAATTACGAAAAATGAAAAAAATGCCATAATTATATACCAAATACGAAAAAAGGGATGAAACATGGTAATTGTATTGGTCTATTGACTCAAAATATAACTTTAGAAAAAAACTTGGTAAAATGGGTGTGACACCTACCATATTAAGTAGAAGAAAATGAAAAAGTTGTGCAGGGCGAAATCAAAAGCCCTTGGGATTTTGGAAAGAATATTGTTCATGGTATTACATATTGTAACGTAGCAAATGCTACGCCACAATATCTATTTCCTATTTAGCGCCCACCCCTAACATCATATTTTCCATTTACTGCCCACCCCTAGTAGTGTATGTACCGACATACATATATACATACATACCAGCCCAACAACCATCGCGCAAGCACAAAGCAAGCCAGCGATGGTGAACGCACAATGCTTGGGAATTTTCATTCGTGGCGCGCTGTGCGCGACAATGCGAGCATAATTCCCAACGTGTTCATAGTTACCTATGAATAAAATGATTGGCCGGAATACACCAGGCACACTTCGCCGTAGGTAAGTGAAGTGCGTGTCGGCCGCCACTGGCGGTCGACAAGGGGTGCCCTTTGGGTTAGGAGGGTGCGTTACAAGGTCGGTTCCACCGATGGTACGCCCCCCCTGCTTATCGGACACCCCGCAGGTTTACCCACATTTCCGGTGAGTAAGACGGGATTTACACCCCTTATTACTCATCGGAAAGGTAAAGCACGAGCAGCCTTCTCGGGTAGGTAGGAAACCCGTCCCAACGCCAGTGGCGGGGCGGATTTCCCCACTACCCTGGCAGACTGCCCGAGCCAATATAAATACATTGTAGCCCCCTTTGGGTCGACGGGGGGTAAAGTTACAAGGTCGGTTCTGCCGATGGTACTTCCCCCAGGCTTATTGGGCAGCCTTACCCATATTCCAGGGACTCCCTTTGTATCGAGAGGGGGTAAAGTTACAAGGTCGGTTCTGCCGATGGTACTTCCCCCCCCGCGGCCTATTGGGCAACCCTAATATTTTGTTATCATCTCCTCTGAGTAAGACGGGACTCACCCCCCTATTACTCAGAGGAAGGGTAATGCACGGATACACGGCTCAGGTAAGAGGGGACACTTCCCAACGCCTGCGGCAGGAAAAACTCCCCTACTACCCTAGCCGAATACCCGAGCCAATATATTGTAGTTAGTTAGCCTCATACTAATAGACACTTCGCCGTAAGTACCATCATCATCGCGATCCCGATCCACGGACATCCCATCCCGAAGCCTAGCCACCCGTTGTCATAGCTATTTGGTGAGAGCCACCGTCATCCAGTACTCTCTCCCTGGGCGTGATCCTAACTACCGCCGTCACTACTACCGCCGTTAGCACCCCTTAGCGAGAGCCACCGTCGTCTCCACCATCTCGGCTACCGCTAGCTAGCACTCTATCTCTCTCCCTCTCTCTCTCTCTCTTCTGGATTCAAGGTTGTGGATATTTTAGCCCGAGAGCCGCGTGTGTGTGTGTGTTCGAAATCAAAACACTAATTTACTGTGTATTTATTTAGGTGGGGGAAGTGGGACCTCCATCCGACTCTGGATTGACTTGAGCATACCTCAGCCTTTGAACAAATCCACCTCATAAATGGCGCCCGAGCAGGGACCCGTCTCCTCAGGCGACTGTGCCAAAACCAACGAGGGCACCAACACTGTAGGAACGGGTTCACCGAACACACAACCAACAATTGACACAAAAATAAGCGAAACCACCACCACCACGCTCAACGTCGACTCTCTAGGCTGGATTTACCTGCTGAAGAAGGAGAGGCTAATCGAAGAATGCAAACGCTACCGAATCTACACCGAAGGACATACCGTCGCCGAATTACGCAGCACACTCAGCGCATACGTCCGAGACCAACGAAAGCGTAAGTCAACAGAAAATCTTTTGAGAGAGGTAGAGATGGAGATCGCCGCCGAAGAGGCCCGGCCAGTCACATCTACGCAAAACACCACGCCGGCCGTCACAATTAAAGCAATATCCCCCCAGCGTGAGCAGAGCGGCATAAGTAACACGGAGGTTATGAATACAATCCGCCGCTGGGATGTACATTACGCTGGAGGCGACACATTATACGACTTCCTGGAAAGGATTGAGGAACTGGCAGAATGCTATCTGATTAAGCCAGATCAACTCCTCCCAACCCTTTCAGAGATACTGCGTGGCAAAGCCCTTCAATGGTTCCGCCTGCGAAAACAACAACTACACACATGGGCTGACTTCCGCTCCGAAGCCGGAAAATTCTTTTTGCCGAAGCGACACATTAGCCAGCTAGAGGACGCTATCCGCCAAAGAAAACAGACGGGCAGAGAAAAGGCCAAGGACTATATCCTCGCCCTCTAGACGATGATTCGCCGCCACCCGACTTTGTGCAAAGAAGATCATCTTGAACGCATATACGACGGACTACGGGTGGAGTATCGACTTTTTGTGAAGCGGGGCGAGTTCCAAACGATAGAGCAGCTTATGGAGCTCACCGACGAGTACGAACTACTGCAGAGCGAAGAAGCCAAACAGAGCCGACTGTTAGCACATAGCTTAAGCACAGTAATAATCGAGGAGCTGGAGGAGCAGAATGATCAAATAACAAACTCCCTGTCCACACTCACTGACCGTTACGATGCAAGAAACACCTGCTGGCGATGCAGGAAACGCGGCCACCGCCGCTCCCATTGCAACAACAAAAGATGACTTTTTTGTTCTAGATGCGGCAGAGATGGAACGCTCTCCAGGGATTGTGCATGCTACGGAATGAACCGAAATAATCCGATAACACCCGCACTATTATCATCCGTAGCCAAAGGGAAGGGGAACGACGGACGTTTTTACATACAGGTGTCCATCGAAGGATTGATGTGCCGCGCCCTGATCGATACTGGGGCCACCGTGACATACATCAATGAAGCCGTGAGAAGGCATCTGGAACGACGAAAGATTCCACCGTTATCCAATCGTCGCAACGTGCAACTCGCCGACCAATCATGCATTGCGAGCACCCACTCCTACCCGGTCAAGGTCAAATACAATGATCAAACAGCCAGTACGTTGGTGTCTGTTATCCCAAATTTGGCCGAGAGTGTTATCCTGGGTATGGACTTTTTGGCAAAGCGCAACGTTACCGTCTCACTGGATGGAAAGCCCCTTACCACAGCCGGTGCAACCAAAGCAAACGCACCCGTAACCCTGCATTACATACGAGAAGCGGAACACCTCAACGAAGAGCGAAAGATAGAACACCTAGAGCTCATAGAAACACATCAAAAACCACCCACACACCTAAAAGGGCCAAACACTGCCGCAGAACACATACACAACACAACACTAAAACAAAGTTATTACCCGGCCATCCTCCTCAGCAACAATGGTGAGCAACTCGTCACGAACGCTCCGGCAACGATCCTGAAGGATCATAACATCACCCACCGATTTACCAAACCGGGTGCCCCCCACAAAAATCCTACCGAACGCGTTAATCGCGTTATCAAAACAAGGGTGGCACAACGTACGAAACAAGACCATCGGAACTGGCAACGGGAATTACCAGAAAAAGCGTTCGCCATAAATACGACCCAACACAAATCAACCGCCGAAATAAATTTTAACCGCAACTTCGTTCGGCCGAGAGGAGCACGAACGAAATATGCCATGCCCGAAGAACCGCCTCCATTCGACGCAGTACCGTGGCCCGCAAATAAGCCACGAATACTGGACGCTAAGATATTCTGGAACCCGCCATTAATAGCCGGCCATCTAAACGCCATCGTATGCGACAAACCAACCGCTGGTGACACTA
The DNA here is from genome assembly GCF_040869045.1 of Eurosta solidaginis. Lineage (NCBI taxonomy): Eukaryota > Metazoa > Arthropoda > Insecta > Diptera > Tephritidae > Eurosta > Eurosta solidaginis. Next base: position 113,693,893 of record NC_090324.1, read on the forward strand.
TACCGTATGCACCAAACCTAGAGCCACACGATACTATTAATGGAAATCACGCCCAGACTTCTTTGCCCGGACTATGGCTAAATCGCAAAAAGGGTGTAACACGGCGCGTAGGGTGGACGAAGATCACGCCATAATCAAGCTGAAAGAACACTACAAGATGGTACGATTCGCTGGCTGAGGAGAAGCAAGATCCGACCTAGTTTGATAAGTTTTCTATACATGAAATGTAAATACCTTAATCTTGAAATGTAAATTTAAAATGAATTTCTACTTGCAATGTAAATTTAAACACAAATGAAATGTACACATTATTGTTGAAAAAAGAAGAAGAAAAAAAAAATCAATCAATCATAATAATAAAAACATCAACGAACACATATACACACATGTCGGCCGAGCCATCGGATTCAACCGATGATAAAACATACCTGGGCTCTGCCCATGGTAGTTCAGGCCTCCGCGCAAAAACCCTAGAATACCACAACCTTTCGTCCGCCGAAGTAGGAGGGGGACTGTAACGTAGCAAATGCTACGCCACAATATCTATTTCCTATTTAGCGCCCACCCCTAACATCATATTTTCCATTTACTGCCCACCCCTAGTAGTGTATGTACCGACATACATATATACATACATACCGGCCCAACAACCATCGCGCAAGCACAAAGCAAGCCAGCGATGGTGAACGCACAATGCTTGGGAATTTTCATTCGTGGCGCGCTGTGCGCGACAATGCGAGCATAATTCCCAACGTGTTCATAGTTACCTATGAATAAAATGATTGGCCGGAATACACCAGGCACACTTCGCCGTAGGTAAGTGAAGTGCGTGTCGGCCGCCACTGGCGGTCGACAAGGGGTGCCCTTTGGGTTAGGAGGGTGCGTTACAAGGTCGGTTCCACCGATGGTACGCCCCCCCTGCTTATCGGACAATCCGCAGGTTTACCCACATTTCCGGTGAGTAAGACGGGATTTACACCCCTTATTACTCATCGGAAAGGTAATGCACGAGCAGCCTTCTCGGGTAGGTAGGAAACCCGTCCCAACGCCAGTGGCGGGGCGGATTTCCCCACTACCCTGGCAGACTGCCCGAGCCAATATAAATACATTGTAGCCCCCTTTGGGTCGACGGGGGGTAAAGTTACAAGGTCGGTTCTGCCGATGGTACTTCCCCCAGGCTTATTGGGCAGCCTTACCCATATTCCAGGGACTCCCTTTGTGTCGAGAGGGGGTAAAGTTACAAGGTCGGTTCTGCCGATGGTACTTCCCCCCCGCGGCCTATTGGGCAACCTTAATATTTTGTTATCATCTCCTCTGAGTAAGACGGGACTCACCCCCCTATTACTCAGAGGAAGGGTAGTGCACGGATACAGGGCTCAGGTAAGAGGGGAACACTTCCCAACGCCTGCGGCAGGAAAAACTCCCCTACTACCCTAGCCGAATACCCGAGCCAATATATTGTAGTTAGTTAGCCTCATACTAATATACACTTCGCCGTAGGTACCATCATCATCGCGATCCCGATCCACGGACATCCCATCCCGAAGCCTAGCCACCCGTTGTCATAGCTATTTGGTGAGAGCCACCGTCATCCAGTACTCTCTCCCTGGGCGTGATCCTAACTACCGCCGTCACTACTTCCGCCGTTAGCACCCCTTAGCGAAAGCCACCGTCGTCTCCACCATCTCGGCTACCGCTAGCTAGCACTCTATCTCTCTCTCTGCGGAGAGCCGTCGTCCTTGGATTATAATATAAGCGATACTACTTAGTGAACATCTCTCTCTCCCTCTCTCTCTCTCTCTTCTGGATTCAAGGTTGTGGATATTTTAGCCCGAGAGCCGCGTGTGTGTGTGTGTTCGAAATCAAAACACTAATTTACTGTGTATTTATTTAGGTGGGGGAAGTGGGACCTCCATCCGACTCTGGATTGACTTGAGCATACCTCAGCCTTTGACCAAACCCACCTCATATTACTCAGAGGAAAGGTAATGCACGGATACACGGCTCAGGTAAGAGGGGAACACTTCCCAACGCCTGCGGCAGGAAAAACTCCCCTACTACCCTAGCCGAATACCCGAGCCAATATATTGTAGTTAGTTAGCCTCATACTAATATACACTTCGCCGTAGGTACCATCATCATCGCGATCCCGATCCACGGACATCCCATCCCGAAGCCTAGCCACCCGTTGTCATAGCTATTTGGTGAGAGCCACCGTCATCCAGTACTCTCTCCCTGGGCGTAATCCTAACTACCGCCGTCACTACTACCGCCGTTAGCACCCCTTAGCGAAAGCCACCGTCGTCTCCACCAACTCGGCTACCGCTAGCTAGCACTCTATCTCTCTCTCTGCGGAGAGCCGTCGTCCTTGGATTATAATATAAGCGATACTACTTAGTGAACATCTCTCTCTCTCTCTCTCTTCTGGATTCAAGGTTGTGGATATTTTAGCCTAAGAGCCGCGTGTGTGTGTGTGTTCGAAATCAAAACACTAATTTACTGTGTATTTATTTAGGTGGGGGAAGTGGGACCTCCATCCGACTCTGGATTGACTTGAGCATACCTCAGCCTTTGACGAAACCCACCTCATAATATATAAATAAATTAGCGGTACCCGACAGATGATGTTCTGGAACCATGGTCCACATTTTGGTCGATATCTCGAAAACGCCTTCACATATACAACTAAGGGCCACTCCCTTTTAAAACCCTCATTAATACCTTTAATTTGATACCGATATAGTACAAACAAATTCTAGAGTCACCCCTGGTCCACGTTTATGGCGATATCTCGAAAAGGCGTCCACATATAGAACTAAGGCCCAATCCTTTTGAAAATACTCATTAACACCTTTCATTTGATACCCATATCGTACAAACAAATTCTAGAGTCGCCCCTGGTCCATGTTTATGGCGATATTTCCAAAAGGCGTCCACCTATAGAATTAAGGCCCACTCCCTTTTAAAATACTCATTAACACCTTTCATTTGATACCCATATAGTACAAACAAATTCTAGAGTCACCCCTGGTCCACGTTTATGGCGATATCTCGAAAAGGCGTCCACATATAGAACTAAGGCCCAATCCTTTTGAAAATACTCATTAACACCTTTCATTTGATACCCATATCGTACAAACAAATTCTAGAGTCGCCCCTGGTCCACCTTTATGGCGATATTTCGAAAAGGCGTCCACCTATAAAACTAAGGCCCACGACCTTTTAAAATACTCATTAACACCTTTCATTTGATTCCCATATCGTACAAACAAATTCTAGAGTCACCCCTGGTCCATGTTTATGGCGATATTTCCAAAAGGCGTCCACCTATAGAATTAAGGCCCACTCCCTTTTAAAATACTCATTAACACCTTTCATTTGATACCCATATAGTACAAACAAATTCTAGAGTCACCCCTGGTCCACGTTTATGGCGATATCTCGAAAAGGCGTCCACATATAGAACTAAGGCCCAATCCTTTTGAAAATACTCATTAACACCTTTCATTTGATACCCATATCGTACAAACAAATTCTAGAGTCACCCCTGGTCCACGTTTATGGCGATATCTCGAAAAGGCGTCCACATATAGAACTAAGGCCCACGACCTTTTAAAATTCTCATTAACACCTTTCATTTGATTCCCATATCGTACAAACAAATTCTAGAGTCACCCCTGGTCCATGTTTATGGCGATATTTCCAAAAGGCGTCCAGCTATAGAATTAAGGCCCACTCCCTTTTAAAATACTCATTAACACCTTTCATTTGATACCCATATAGTACAAACAAATTCTAGAGTCACCCCTGGTCCACGTTTATGGCGATATCTCGAAAAGGCGTCCACATATAGAACTAAGGCCCAATCCTTTTGAAAATACTCATTAACACCTTTCATTTGATACCCATATCGTACAAACAAATTCTAGAGTCGCCCCTGGTCCACCTTTATGGCGATATTTCGAAAAGGCGTCCACCTATAGAACTAAGGCCCACGACCTTTTAAAATACTCATTAACACCTTTCACTTGATACCGATATTGTACAAACGCATTCTAGAGTCACCCCTGGTCCACTTTTATAACGATATTCCGAAAAGGCGTCCACCTATAGAACTAAGGCCTCCCTTTTAAAATACTCATTAACACCTTTCATTTGATACCCATATAGTACAAACAAATTCTAGAGTCACCCCTGGTCCACGTTTATGGCGATATCTCGAAACGGCGTCCACACATAGAACTAAGGCCCACTTTTTTTTAAAATACTCATTAACACCTTTCATTTGATACCCATATCGTACAAACAAATTCTAGAGTCGCCCCTGGTCCACCTTTATGGCGATATTTCGAAAAGGCGTCCACCTATAGAACGCCCACGCCCTTTTAAAATACTCATTAACACCTTTCGATTGATACCCATATCGTACAAACAAATTCTAGAGTCACCCCTAGTCCACCTTTATGGCGATATTTCGAAAAGGCGTCCGCCTATAGAACTAAGGCCCACGCCCTTTTAAAATACTCATTAACACCTTTCATTTGATACCCATATCGTACAAACAAATTCTAGAGTCACCCCTGGTCCACCTTTATGGCGATATCTCGAAAAGGCGTCCACATATAGAACTAAGGCCCACGCCCTCTTAAAATACTCATTAACACCTTTCAGTTGATACTCATATCGTACAAACAAATTCTAGAGTCACCCCTGGTCCATCTTTATGGCGATATCTCGAAACGGCGTCCATCTATAGAACTTAGGCCAACGGCCTTTTAAAATACTCATTAATACCTTACATTTGTTACCTATATCGTACAAAATAAATTCTAGAGTCACCCCTGGTCCACCTTTATGGCGATATCTGGAAAAGGCGTCCACCTATAGAACTTAGGCCCACTCCCTTTTAAAATTATCATTAACACATTTCATTTGATACCCATATCGTACAAACAAATTCTAGAGTCAGGCCTGGTCCACCTTTATGGCGATATCCCTAAATGGCGTCCATCTATAGAACTATGGCCCACTTCCTCTTAAAATACTCTTTAATACCTTCCATTTGATACACATGTCATACAAACACATTCCAGGGTTACCCTAGGTTCTTTTTACAACATGGTGATTTTCCCTTACTTTGTCTCCACAGCTCTCACTGAGTATGTAATGTTCGGTTACACCCGAACTTAGCCTTCCTTACTTGTTTTTATTGTATTGGTCTCCGGTATAACGCGTATGCCACAAACAAATTGTATATTCTCGCACGGTGCGTGGTAGCACGGAGAACATATACATATATATGGATATGGAAAAAGAAATAAAAGGCAAATAGCTGTATTAGTATTATGAGAATGATGGCAATAATTAGTTTATTTTGTATTAATTTAGTACAATATTTTACCTTCGGTATATGATGTGGCGTGACAGCAGCAGCGACTTTCTTTCTCCGTGGTTGAAATGGAACAGAAAACAAGAAAATGATCTCCGTTGTGTCGGACCGGAGATCGTGCGGGGGTTTTCCAAGGGATATTTGTTATCCGATGGAAAACTCAGTTACCGGTGTTATGCTGCTTATATGTGTGAGTGACTATATGAGGGTGTATGCATGCGTGTTAGCAATACGTGACAGTGTATTTATGTAAATACGGTGTACATTGGGGTGGCCGTGTAAAATAGATATAAATATTTAGGTTCTGACCTAAACATGCCGGCCCCCTTGCGGTAAGCAACATCTGTGGGAGGAATTCCATGCTTCAGCTGTCACGCACAGTAGTACTTAAAAACTAGATTTAATTGTTTGTTTATTTTGAAAAAATATGTGTTGGCTGATCGCACCCGTACTTCATCGATAATAGAAGCCGCTGTAGGAAGAAAAGAAGCAACATATTAAAGCTGAAAACAAGAACGGGTTACAATTCAACGCACTTTATTAGCATAAACCTCGTTTGGATTTCGAGTTTTTCGTAGTCTGGACGAAGGGGACATGTCTCCGTTCCAGATTTCGAGATTGTAAGATTATTTTCCATCTGGACAAAGAGGCCAAGTCTCCGTTCCAGATTTTAACTTTATGAGATTTAAGGTTATATCCAGACGGAAAGGACGGGTCTCCGTGCCAGATTGGATTTATTTTGTTATTTTTGGTTTTAATTTTAATAGAATGTTTTATTTTAAAATGGATATTGGTTGGGTGGCGAATGCTTTAATAATTTTGAGTTATTTCGTAAAGTTATATTGACCCTCTAACATGCCTTTATGTTGCTGGCAAGTCCACTTTCTGTGCTAAGACGGAAAACTTGTACTTTGGACTACGACCGAAAAATTTGTTATTTCGAATATGATCGAAAGTTTTTAGCTTAATTTTTATTTTGTGACTACTTTTGTCACAAGATTCTTGCCACCCAAGAAAAGTTTCGCATTTCAGGCTGGTTTTTGTAGTATTTGACAAAAACTTTTGCTAAATAATTTTTAATTGTAAGTCATTCTTAACTTTTTGCGTTTTCCATATTTCATATGCCATTCGTGGTTATCTGTACAAAAAGATTCAGTAAAATATTCATAGCACATTTAATTTTGAATATTGATGAAAAAAAATGGATCCGGTGATGCGCTTCGGGAACACGCATACTGAAAATTGGTGTTCATTTATTTTGCTGATATGGCAACACCACACGGCGAAATTGAAGTGTTAAGTGAAAGAGAATGAAAGAATGACAAATGGAAGAAGAATGTCATTACATAATAAACATGATGATGGTAAGTAAACAAGTTGTAAAATTTTATAATTTGTGTTAAATTAATCATTTTAATAACTTCTCGTTTTCTTTTCTTTTCAGATTATGCAATGAAATGCTTGTAGTGCACACACAACTGCACACCGCACCAATGAACCACCCCAAAAACAATCCTTGAAGCTTTCAGGGAAGAAGCCAAAAACACCAGGAAACTATGCCAGGAAATATGTCCCGGAAACTTGTAAGACGTTTTAAGATGTCATGTCAGTTTTCTTTCTAGTTTTTGTGCTAGAAAAGCCCGAAATTATCGCAGAAGCGATCAGTTGTAAAGATTATTTTATTTGTGCAAAGTTAATTGCAATTTTGTTTTTGTAGTGCATTCCTTGTCTCAAAATACCCAACAAAAAATGTTGTGAGTTATTGTGAGAAATAGCACTTAAACTAAAAAAATGTTATTATTGGAAAAAAGAAATGCACAATTTACGAATATGGGTTTTGTTTATTCATATTGACGTAGTAAATGCACATCTGTTTTTTTGTTAGTGTATTGTAAAATCGGCAGCCACCGTGGTGTGATGGTAGCGTGCTCCGTGTTTGGCAAGCACTCCATGAAAAGCTCTCAGTGAAAACTCATCTGCCTAGCAGATGCCGTTCGGAGTCGGCATAAAACATGTAGGCCCCGTCCGGCCAATTTGTACAGAAAATCATTGGGGCACAACACAACTTGGAGGAGAAGCTCGGCCTTAGATCTCTTCGGAGGTTATTGCGCCTTACATCTATTTTTTTTATTTTTATTGTAAAATTAAACTACACTAATTTTTTAATGCAATGGTTAAGAACCATTGTACAAAACGCAATGCAAGGCATTATTTATACTCTTAATTGAGTAGTTTTAATGATATCGTTTGATGTCTACTAATTATACCCGCATGCGGATGGGTATAATAGGAATTTTTTTGCGGTTTAGGTTTCGTATGTAGTTAGTCCAATTACAACAACTTGACTTAACATGATAAATTAACGTGATAATGAATTATGCAGGTTGTGTTAACCAAAGCTTTGTCAAGTTATTGCAGTTGGACTGTTATTTGTCTGAAACAATATTAAACCTTTTATATTTAGGAACAGATGGCTGAGAAGGATTTTGAACCAAAGAAGAAAACCCAAATGACTAAATGAATGTATTTCCCTGCGGCTACCGAACGTTTGTGCGTGGTAATGTGCTACACATGCATAGTTTGGTAGTTAGTTTTGTATTTAATTTATGTATTTTATAGATATTTAGAAGTAACATTACCTATTTTGACGAAGTGGAATGTCTTAAGCTTAAGATTCGGCTTGACCTTCACTGGATATTTCTCCACTTGTGTCAATAGCTGGGGAAGAAGGACCAGTTTGGCCAAAGGCCTGGTGATTTGACCTTTTTCAGTCGCGATGTCGACTACTCTAACAAGGTTGTCTGATCCGGGGTGTAGTTTGACTACTCGTCCCAGCCTCCATTCATTTGGATGGAGATTGTCTTCCTTCAAGACGACGAGATCACCTAATTTAATGTTGGCTTTCGGGTGTTTCCATTTAACCCGCTTTTGCATTTCTAAGAGGTATTCTCTTTTCCATCTTTTGCAAAAGGTTTGATGCAGGGCTTTTAATTTATGCCACCTATTGACTATGGAGGCAAGATTCTCATTCGAATCTATTTCTGGAGGAGCGAGAAGATGTCCGCCAACCTGGAAATGACCAGGGGTTAAGGGTTCTAGGTTGGTCGATTCGTTCGACGCTGGACTTAATGGTCGCGAATTGAGGCAAGCCTCTATTCGACAAAGTAGGGTCGTGAATTCCTCAAAGGTATATTTATCCCTACCTGCCACATTTCGAAAGTGGCTTTTGAAACTTTTTACTCCTGCTTCCCACAGACCTCCAATATGAGGAGAGGCAGTAGGGATGAAATGCCATTGCAGAAGTTGATGGGCATATTTAGACAATGCGTTCTCACGCGAATCAGCTATAAATTTCCTAAACTCAGATCTAAGTGATCGTGAGCCTCCGACAAAGTTAGTCCCATTGTCGGAATATATACTTTTCGGACACCCTCGCCTGGCGATAAATCTGGAAAATGCCGCGAGAAAGGATTGGGTGCTAAGGTCGGTTGTGGCTTCCAAATGTATGGCTTTCGTAGTAAAGCAGACAAACAGACAGACATAACCTTTCGAAATTCGACACCCTCTACTTCTATAACTTTTTATGTCGAATGGTCCTGCAAAATCTACCCCTGAGTTAGTAAATGGTCGGGAAAATGTGGTACGTTCCTTGGGAAGGTTATCCGTAAGTTAGGTTTGTACAATTTTATAGATTGTACAGACCTTACAATTGTGAATGCAGGATTTTATCATATTTTTAACCCTAGGAATCCAGTATTGGGTCCTAATAAGCCTAAACATTAGATGATTTTCTCCATGTAAAGAGATTTCATGGATAAACTGAACTAAAAGGCGAGAAAATTTGCATGTTTAAGGTAGGATTATTGGATGGCGTTCATTGCATTGTAGGTTTAGAGCCGCGCGGATGTGACCATCAGTCCTTATAATGCCATACTTGTCTAAGAAATGGTCAAGAGGGAGCACTTCGCTTTTAGAATCGACCGGTTTACCTGATTTGAAATTTTTATATTCTGTAGTGTCAAATTGCAGTTGAGATAATCTCACTAAACGTTGTGTCGTGGTTTGTTTTTCATCTGATGAAACCAGACACGAGGATTTCTTAAAGGAATCTTTTGCCTTTGGATGAGTTCTTTCAAAGAATCTCCAGACATAAGATATCACCTTCAAAGCTCTAGGTAGATTCGAAAATATATCCAGAATTTCACAATTCATTTTGGTCGTGATTGTATGAGTTTGCACCCTTTTTTTCTCTATCACCGTGTTGTAATTTGTATCTTGTGTAGGCCGTTTTGAGATGTCTTCTTGTAACCAAGAAGGTCCCTGCCACCACAGCGAATTGTTGACCAGTTCGTGTGCTGGAAGTCCTCTGCTAGCCATGTCGGCTGGATTTGATCCCGAATCCACATGGCACCAGTTATCCTTTCCAACCTTTTCGACGATTTTCGTAATACGGTGCGCTACAAAAGTTGACCTCGAACAAGGGGGTTTTCGTATCCATGCCAGTGCAATCGTTGAATGGGTCCATAAGTAGGTTTTTGGATTCCCTGAGTTGAGATTTGTTAGAATTGTTGTCATCATTTCAGAGAGTAGTACGGCTCCGCATAATTCCAGGCGGGGAAGTGAGATGGTTTTTACCGGAGCTACTTTTGTTTTTGCCAACAGCAAACTGATGAGAACTTGGTCGTTGCTTTCCACTCGTAGGTATAGTGCCGCGGCATACGCTTTCTCTGATGCGTCACAAAACCGTGAATTTCCACTTTGTTGTGCGGGGAGAATCCATCGCTGTATCCGAATTTTATTAATTTCATGATACTTTTCCATAAAGGTGTTCCAACGTTCCCTAGTAGTTGGTGATACATCTTCATCCCATTTTGTACCTTCAAGCCAAATGTTTTGCATGATTATTTTGTCTACAACTGTTATTGGTGCAAGCTAACCTAATGGGTCGAACAGTTTAGCGATTGCCGATAGGATCGCTCTTTTTGTTAAATTGTCGCCATTTTCCATTGGTTTTACGAAAAAGTAAAACTCATCATTGTGTGCATTCCATCTTATTCCTAGTGCCTTCACTGAACTTGCATCTTCGAATTCCAGGAAATCTTATATTGTTTAGGAATATCTTTTAGAATTTGCTCGCAATTGGCTGTCCACTTCCGTAGTGGAAAGCCGGCTGATTGCAAGGCTTGAGATATTTGATCTCTCGCAGTAATTGCTGATTGGATGCAGTGTCCATCAGCAAGAATATCATCCACATACATGTATTCTCTTAGTATTGTGGATGCAATTGGAAAGGTGTCTTCGACATCCTCTGCCAATTGCAAAAGTGTCCGTATTGCGAGATAGGGAGCGCAGCTTACCCCAGTCTTCAGTTCATAAAGACCTATGGGGTTTTCAGGGCTAGTACGGAATACTATGCGCTGATATTTTGTTTGGTTCGGATGTACCATAATTTTTCGGTATATTTTCTCGATATCGCTGTTGAATACATATTTGTAAAGTCTCCAGCGAAGTATGAGAATAGTTAGGTGAGCTTGTAGCGTAGGACCTGTATATAAAACGTCGTTCAGACTTACTCCGTTTGCGGTCGGACTAGATGCGTTAAAAACAACGCGAACTTTCGTGGAGGTACTTACTTCTTTGAGGACGGCGTGATGAGGTAGGAAATAATTGTCAGATGAGTCTGTTGGCACGATGATGTTGATCTTTGACATATGTCCTAATTCCTCGTATTCGGTCACAACTCGATTGTACTCCATGTGTAAAGTAGGATTTTTCGCGAGGCGTGTCTCGTTCTGGAAGAACTGAGAGCATGCTCTTTTAAGAGAAGGCCCTAGGGTATATTGGAAGGAAATTCTCGTTTAAAAGGTAATGAGACTGTGTATTTCCCGGTATAATCCCTAGTGGTGGTACTTCTGTATAATTCCTAGCAGTATTGTTCGTCCGCATTAAAGCGTTTGTTTTTAGGGATTTCTTCGAGTTCCCAAAAGGTGGATAATTGCTTATCCAATGATACGTCACTGTAGTATGAGACTATTCGGTTTGTTTGCTCCTGAGCATCCGCACGGCCTGTAAGAGTCCAGCCAGTTTCCAGTTCCAGTTTCTTGTGCTAAGAATGTACCAAGCACATTCTTCTGCAATCCGTTCAGAATTATTTGAGGGTAAATGTCCCCTCAGAGAACTAGATCAACTTGCTCATTTACAAAGAATATTTTATCTCCCAACTCGAGATCTGGGAATGATTGCTTTTTCATCGCACTGATCTGGTACGTTGGAAGATTCCCTGTTAGTTGAGGCAGGACAAAGAGAAAATGGGTCAATTAGGTACCGCAACTCTATTGAACAGGATTATTTGATCTGTGCAGAGAATGAGTTGGTAATACCGGAAATTTGAGCGCGAATTTTCTTGGATGGCAGGTTAATTCGACGTTTAAGACGTTTGGTAATCAACGAGCACTCAGAACCAGAGTCAGTTAGGGCTCTAGCTGAAAAATTGGTATTATTGTAATTAATGTTGACACGAGTAGTGACTAGCAGTACACCTGTGGTTGTATGCGCATGACAAGATTGCACATTCGAGACTTGCTTCTCATGCGACTTTGAATTTTGTCTCTCCCTCGCTGTTTTGATGTTGATGGGGCATCATCATCCGAATGCTTTGCATGCGCTGCTGTCTTTTGTTGAGTTTGTTGTATATGTAGGAGCGTGTTGTGCCGAGAATGACAAGTGCTGCAGTTGTATGAGCTTGTACATTTCGACACAGTATGTCCGGACGATAAACAATTCAGGCAGCTATTATTGCTCTTAAAAAAATCGACTCTACGAGCAGGTGAAAGTTTAAGGAATTTCCTGCAGTGGCGTAGTTTATGCTCATTTGTGTGACACATTTAACAATTAAATTTCTTGACGCTTGTTTGGAAGCTGCCAACCTTTGTTTGTTGGGGTTCAGGAGTTGGTTTTGTAATATGAAGCTTAAAACTTTTTGAAGTCTTATTACTTCTATCGCCAGATATGTTTTCCAACGCAAGAAATCGGTCAGAAAGAAATTTATTCATGTCCCCCCATTTAGCTTTCTCTGTCTTGTTCCCCAAAGATTGTTCCCAAAGCGAGAGGCTGTTTTCGGGCAATTTTTCAGCACACAGGTATACAAAGAGCGCGTCCCACAGATCTATTTTATGACCTTTTAATGATGTCATACAATTATTCAATTTTAATTGTAAATCCTTTATTGATTTACCACAATCAGACTCTATGGGCTTTATGCCGAAGACTGTGTCGAGTTAAGCCTTCACTAAACTACGCTTATTTTCATACCTTTCAGTTAAACTCTTCCAGGCAGTATCAAAACCTTCATTAGTGACAGGTGCATTGCTTACAATATCGTTGGCCTCCCCTTGAGTTTTTTGATTAAGATGGAATAATTTCTCAATTGGGGCAAGGTCCTTGTTCGATATGTAAATGGACTTGAAAATATCTCGGAATGTTGGCCACGACAAATAGTCACCCTTAAACACAGCTGCATCGCACGGAGGAAGACGCATATTGTGTGTTCGGGTGGTTGGAGCTTCAGTCTCCTTGGTGCCCTTGGATAACTTGTCAGACAACTTACCCATTGCAGTCAAGCATCGTACATACGATTGGTATGGCAATTTGTATTTCTTTTTAATCGAAGAAAGTTCTTTTGCTTGCAGCCCCTGAGTTGAGGAGGTAGCTTCTTCATATGCAGCTCTTAGCTTTTCCCACATAACTTTAAATTCACCCTGCTGAATATTGAGGGAGATTATGGAGTGGTCAGCTGTGGGTTGATCATTGAAATCCGTTTCGAATTCGAAGATCGCTTCTGCCTTTTGTATGAAGGATTTCACTTTTAGTTGCGAATACAGAAATTAAGGCAATTTTATGTTTACTTTTAATTTGCAAAAAAAAAAAAAAAAATAGCAACCACCTATATGACCCAATAACGCAAATTAATTAACACCGTAATAAATGAGAAAAATTTTTCTAATATGAACTTTTATTTGTTTCAGTGTAAATTAAATATGTACGCAGGTTCGCCACCCAAATTTGACAGGAATAAATGAATTTGTTTGTATTTATATATATTTCAAAAAAATAACTAGACTTCGTAGCGATTGTGACAAATATATCGCTATTCTAGTGATTTTATGGGCAAAATTCAAGAAAATATGCGATAGCGAATAAGCGAAAGTGTAAAAAAGATATAAGAAAAAATTCAATAGTTACAAGTAGCAGTGAATTTTTTGTTGGGTACCGGCGCACATAAAACAGTGTGTTTTGGTTGTTGTTGAAAATTAACAAAACTGAATTACCCAAATGGAAGTATGGTTATGTGAAACAGAAAATAGTGCAGTATAAATTTAAGAGAAAATTTGCTTGAAAAAAAACTGCACTATGTTACCTTAAGCTGTGTCAGCTATACCTTACCGAGGGTGGGGGGATATAGCTGATAGACAAAAGGCCGTATGAAGTATCGAATGGAAAGTGTGGTTATGTGAACCAGAAAATAGTGCAGTATTAAAAGAAAATTTACTTGGAAAAAACTGCACTATGTTACCTTAAGCTGTGTGTGTGACAGACAAGGGGCCGTATGAACACAATTCACTTTAAAAAAATATTTGTCACTGTGCGTTAGAATATGTAACTACGTAACTTGTTTTGTTGTTGCGTTGTTGTTTGCCACTTTCTTTGTTGTGGTGGTGGTTTTTGTTGAATTTTATCTCGAAGGTCTTGTTGTGTTGTGCCAAAAAATCTCGAAGGTCATGTGTGGAAGTGTTATTGTTCAAAATAAATGATGATCTTGATTTGCCTTTTTTTCTGATGTGGACTGTATCTGTTCTGGTCGCTTTTAAAATTTCTCTCGGTGAGACAGGGCCAATGTATATTCTCGCACGCTGCGTGGTAGCACGGAGAATATATATATATATATATATATGGATATGGAAAAAGAAATAAAAGGCAAATAGTTGTATTAGTGTAATGAGAATGATGGCAATAATTAATTTATTTTGTATTAATTTAGTACAATATTTTACCTTTGGTATATGATGTGGCGTGACAACAGCAGCGACTTTCTTTCTCCGTGGTTGAAATGGAACAGAAAACTAGAAAATGATCTCCGTTGTGTCGGACCGGAGATCGTGCGGGAGTTTTCCAAGGGATATTTGTTATCCGATGGAAAACTCAGTTACCCGTGTTATGCTGCTTATATGTGTGAGTGACTATATGAGGGTGTATGCATGCGTGTTACCAATAAATGGCAGTGTATTTATGTATATACATACATATGTGCAACTAAATGAATTATGCATTGGGGTGGCCGTGTAAAATAGATATAAATATTTAGGTTCTGAGCGAAACACAAATAAAGCACATATTCCTTGGCCATCCAGACGGTGGAAGTCCCATGATGGTGGCTACTACTTTCATGTCTGCACATACTCTCCACTGGAATTGCTCGTACTGTATATAATTGAGAAGGACTTTCAAGTTGTTGTGTATTTCAAGCCTGTCTGTATTGTACGCTAGTGGGACTGGTGGAATACTTTTGTCTTTTTATAACAAGGCTGCTTTAAATTGGCTTTGTTAGAATCTACGAAGAAGCGCCAATCGGGTGGATTATGATTTATACTCGTCTCTTTCATCAATTCGGCGACATCATGGCAATAGGTAAACGAGTTAGCATCATTTACAGTAAAATATTGTTTAATAGATGCTTGCCTGTCACGATAGCCCGACGTTCTTACATCTGATGCCAAGTAGTTTCCATACATTAAAAATTGTGCCAATTCTTCGGATTGTCTTTTTGATAGGTCGAATTTCTCCCCAGTTCATCTAACTCCCGTTGTGTAATGAGCCTCACTAATCCAGTTGATTCATATGGAACAAATGTCTCATCATTTTCGTATGGAATATTCACAGAAGCTCTTTCCACCGTTGCTTGACAAGGGCTTCTTTTGGGAGGTGCGGAAATTTTATGGCTATGTGGTCTTGGCAGTCGAACATACAAATTTTCAATGCACTCTCTTTTGCGACGTTTTATCCAGTTATCACCAATATGTTATGTAAATCTAAAAAAATAGTTATATCATGGCCATATACAATACTGTATTTAAGTAATAAAATTACCTGGTTTATACTAAATTGCAGGAACTCTAAAGAGCAATTGATTAATTTCTTGGGTAGACCATTTTTGTAAATGTTATAGCAGGTTCGGCATATTTTGTTGGGAGCCCATGACTTGCCTTTTATAATCGGCTGATCAAAACCCTGCGTATATAGTGATTCCACTACTGCACACTGGTCGGTCTTATATGGAGTTCGTGGCCAAAAATACTTCCAGTAGAGATATCAACGTGAAACATTATTAACGGCTTTACAAATACGTGAGAATTATTTTTTCATAAAATTGGTGTGGGTGATACCTTCATACCGACCCACAACCACCCACTTTCATCGAATGTATACAAAAAGTAAGTAGTTGTGGGGAGAAAAGTGGTAAGATGTGTGTAACGCAAATACAATGTTTAATAGGATTAAATAAAGAAATAAAGTAAATACCTTTGACTTCAATATTAATTTTTTCTTATTTAAATACAATGATATTTTATGTATTTTTAAATAGCTGATATTTGCACTTTATTTTTAACTAGCTCACACTGCAAAAACCAACTAATACCATAACCTCAATTTTGAAGCTATTCTTAAAGAGAACTGTTCGAATACAACAAAAACAAATATAAAAGGCTGTTCTAATAAGAGATACTAACGACACATTTGGTGACAAACTTTTCACTTTGATTTTTTTTTATTTTTGGCCTATGGAACCGACCACCGTGTACTGGAGTATTATTTACCGAACTTGTTTTAATACTAAATTTAGCGCACGAAAAACAAAAGTTCGATTGCAGAATTGCTTCACATTCTTTTTCAGACATCTTTTTATTTTAGAGCTGGTATTATACACTTTTATCAAATATTTGATGCTATTGCATGAATACTAAATCTCAGCTCTCATAAGTATAAAAACGCAGTGCTTTGATTTGAAAATAGCACATTTAATGCAAGTTTATGATTAATTTAATATTCAATAGTTTATGATTAATTTAATATTCAATAGTTTTACAAGCTGGAAATTGTGTTGATTAAAATAAATTTTTGGTAAAAAAAGGAATTTTTTCGCTTAAACAGGGGTTTTGCCAAATTTTTCTTCATAGAGTTTAAAGATATGCATATAAAAATAAAGGCAATTTAACCACCTTCACAGCAATGTTAAGATTTTTTATATGGGTTGCGAAAATTCAGAAATATGAGGTTTTTCATATTTTCGAAGTTCTGACTTTTCACCTCGTACAACAGCTGTTATACAAAATTTTTCAAAAAAAAAAAAAAAGGCGGACCGCGACCACATATTTTTACTTTTTTAATTTGCTGAAAGCGTTAACAAAAAAATAAAATTTCGAAAGCCGATATATATTTTTGGAGGTTAGCTTCGAAAAACGGATATAGTACTTTATCTACTTAAGCCTCAATCTCTACAAAAAAGTGCGTTTGGTCCAATACCCAGCCGGCTGTTGCAGAGTGTTATAATAAGGTACACATACAAAATGACTTAAAAGTCTCGCATCTTAAAGATTTAAGATTTTCTCTGGCTTCAGTTGGTGTAGTTACATTTGTATTCACAATTCTTTCAGTGCTTCCGAAGAGTACGAGAGCAGATATTGTCAACGCGTACATAAAGAAATCAAATAAATGTGGGCGAATGTATAAACGTTAAAAATTTCTGCCAATATGCAAGTGAATTTTTGTGGAGCTGGCCCTTTTAATCAGTTTGCAGATTTCATACTGAAAATAGGCAAGGGCTGGCTGCAAGTCCATAACCTACGATGGTTATTCAACAATGCAGGAAATCGTGAGACCCTGAGTCAGAACAATTGATGAACTTGGTAACTTACAATTAAAGCACTTCAAGTGATTATATGAGCGAGCTATCTTCACTTCAGCGAACTCTGCTGCAGAGGAAATTAATAAATCTGTTTGTGAAAGAAACTAAATTTATAATTCATTTTATGAAGTGACAGATAAAGAGGACGTTGTTGACTATCCAACGGAGTTACTTAACTCTCTCAACCCCTTTGGGCTACCACCATATTAACTACGTCTTAAAATTGGTATGCGAATAATGCTTCTTCTAAATCTCAAACCACCCAATTTATGTAATGGTATACGGCTAAAATCACGCAATTGATGTCTAATATCATACAAGCAATCATTTTGTGGAGCTCTGCACTCATGTATGGCACACTGAAATGTAGTACTATGTAACTAAATATTTCTACGGACTCAATTTTGATGACAAAACATGCGTGAACGATAGAAATGTATGTATGTATTTTAAAACTGTTTTACTAATATTAAAGGTAGTTTTATCCCTGGGATATTAGTCATTTAAATATAGGTTTATATGAACTAAATTTCCGCTATCTACGTTAGAGCGGGTCAAATTGTTTGCCCATCAGGAGTATAACAAAAACGTAATCTACAGATGATTCTAAGAAAAATTGCTGAAGACACCGTATCTCTAAGTCCGATTTCGAGGTCCCCACTTTTGTAAAATAGATATTTTGCATTTGAATGTAAGGTTTGACCAAAAAATCTTCATATTTTCCGATAGAATTATAGGAAAAATATCATAAGCTAATTTGGTACCAATGATTCGGCTACGAAGTGTTGAGGTTGGCAATATGGAGCCGATAGTTGGGCCATTGATTATGCAATTAGATCCGTGTTTGACACCGTGGGGTTGGGTCTTCCAATGACAGGTACTGACATTAGGCATATTGAATAATTGTATTTCTTTAATAGAGGCCTTATTATTCTTGGTAATTTGGGTTTTTCATATGGAGAGAAACGTAAGAAAGGATTTCGGTTTGCCTAAGCCTAACGCAGTAGATCAGACGTAGACACCGTTTCTAACATGTGCGAAATAACGCACAATATCCATTAGCTGTACCAATTTTTATCAGAAAATGGGTCAAAGTTAAATAGAGAGCAACGAGTATACTATAGGGTCTGCTCCAGTGTGTAAGAAAATGATGGCAATATTTTTTTTTATAGATGCGCCTGGGGGCTAACATTAAACCTTTGTGACTTCACTTATTTTGGCTAAAGTTCGTGTTGAATGTAAACTTGTTATTGCAGCTGCTTATTCAGGCATTGCTGCTACTCTTCTATAGGGAGGAAGAACTGCTCATTTCACCTTTACAGGCCACCTAATAAAAAGGTACTGCGGCATTTTTCTTTCAAAAATCTCTCATACACATGCAATTTATATAAGAGCAACCGAAATTGAAGCAACTACGTAAAAAGCTAATTCGGGAAAAAAGTTCTTTATGTGCGTGTGTTGGAAACCCGCAGTGCATTTTTATAAGTTTTGCATGTTAGTTTGCCACTTAATTTTTCACCAGAACAAAATGTGCATGCTCGATCAAAAAAAAACGTACCACGGCTGATGTTCTTCAGAAAGCATCGCTTACACTATGCGACAAAACCAACTTTTTTTCTGGGTATTAGACCAAACCAACTTTTTTGAGGAGATTGATGCTTAAGTAAAAAGTACTATCTCCGTTTTCATAAGTTAGCCTCCAAAATATAGATATCGGCTTTCGAATTTCGATTGTCATCACGCTGATTTCTAAGAACCTTAGTAATAACAACCTTTAACGCACCCCAACCAATCGCAGCATTGGTATCTAAAGTTTTAGAGAAATCTTCGCTTTTTATCATATTTCAAATGTCCGGGCCGTTAAAAATACCTAAACATGTATTAAAATATATAAAAATCTATAAATCAAAGGCATGTGAATATGTAATTTAAATACGAACCTGCCTCCCTTTTGGCGCAAGAAAGTTTGGGAAACATTTGTCTCAGACACGGTTTTGAGGCATCATTGGTTGTAATGAATGACTTGATAAAATTTGCTACTAGTCTCAATTTTATTTGTAGTGGCGGAATCAAGATTTTTACATGACTTACTAGAGGACTGTTTATGACGTTTGCTTTCCCAACAGTATATACTAACGAGGTGGCCAATCGTTCTTACATCTGATGCCAAGTAGTTTCCATACATTAAAAATTGTGCCAATTCTTCGGATTGTCTTTGTGATAGGGCGAGTTTTCTCACCAGTTCATCTAACTCCCGTTGTGTAATGAGCCTCACTAATCCAGTTGATTCATATGGAACAAATGTCTCATCACCTTCGTATGGAATATTCACAGAAGCTCTTTCCACCGTTGCTTGACAAGGGCGCTTTTGGGAGGTGCGGGAATTTTATGGCTATGTGGTCTTGGCAGTCGCACATACAAATTTTCAATGCACTCTCTTTTGCGACGTTTTATCCAGTTATCACCAATATGGTAATTTAAACATACATGACAAGTGCCTCTGGTATGTACATCTAAAAATATAGTTATATCATGGTCATATACAATACTGTATCTAAGTACTTAATTACCTGGTTTATACCAAATTGCAGGAACTCTAAAGAGCAATTGATTAATTTCTTTGGTAGACCATTTTTGTAAATGGTTATAGCAGATTCGGCATATCTTGTTGGGAGCCAACGACTTGCCTTTTAGAATCGGCTGATCAAAATACTGCGTATAGAGTGATTCTACTACTACACACTGGTCGGTCTTATATGGAGTTCGTGGCCAAAAATACTTCCAGTAGAGATATCAACGTGAAACTTTGGTTACGGCTTTAAAAATACGTGAGAATTATTTTTTCATAAAATTGGTGCGGGTGATACCTTCATACCGACCCATAACCACCCACTTTCACCGAATTGATACAAAAAGTAAGTAGTTGTGGGGGGAAAAGTGGTAAGATGTGTGTAACGCAAGTACAATGTTTAATAGGATTAAATAAAGAAATTAAAGTTATTGAAAGATCTTGCATACATAACAATAACAAAACAACAAACACACACAAAAGTCTACATTTGCATGTCGACTGTATAAAATAATATCGTATGTGACATGTGAGCACATATAACATAATGTAATAATTTATCAGGGTGACGCTATCAGAAAACTGTCGCAAGACATAGTTAGTGGCAGAAAGTGGCAGCTTATATCAACAATTTTGAATCGCAAAACTTTGGCTAATAACAAGATATAAGTCGCAACGTGAGGGTCGGTGATGAACCCAAAATAAAGTAAATACCTTTGACTTCAATATTAATTTTTTCTTATTTCAATACAATGATATTTTATGTATTTTTAAATAGCTTATATTTGCACTTTATTTTTAACTAGCTCACACTGCAAAAACCAACTAATACCATAACCTCAATTTTGAAGCTATTCTTAAAGAGTACTGTTCGAATACAAGAAAAGCAAATATAAAAGGCTGTTCTAATAAGAGATACTAACGACACATTTGGTGACAAACTTTTCACTTTGATTTTTTTATTTTTGGCCTATGGAACCGACCACCGTGTACTGGAGTATTATTTACCGAACTTGTTTTAATACTAAATTTAGCGCACGAAAAACAAAAGTTCGATTGCAGAATTGCTTCACATTCTTTTTCAGACATTTTTTTATTTTAGAGCTGGTATTATACACTTTTATCAAATATTTGATGCTATTGAATGAATACTAAACCTCAGCTGTCGTAAGTATAAAAGCGCAGTGCTTTGATTTGAAAATAGCACATTTAATGCAAGTTTATGATTAATTTAATATTCAATAGTTTATGATTAATTTAATTTCAATAGTTTTACCAGCTGGAAATTGTGTTGATTAAAATAAATTTTTGGTAAAAAAAGGAATTTTTTCCCTTAAACAGGGGTTTTGCCAAATATTTCTTCATAAAATTTAAAGATATGAATATAAAAATAAAGGCAATTTAACCACCTTCACAGCAATATTAAGATTTTTTATATGGGTTGCGAAAATTCAGAAATATGAGGTTTTTCATATTTTCGAAGTTCTGACTTTTCACCTCGTACAACAGCTTCTATACAAAATTTTTCAAAAAAAGGATTCAGCCATCAAATAAAAGCAAAAGGCGGACCGCGACCACATTTTTTTACTTTTTTAATTTGCTGAACGCGTTAACAAATAAACAAAATTTCGAAAGCCGATATCTATTATTGGAGGCTAACTTCGAAAAACGGATATAGTAATTTATCTACTTAAGCCTCAATATCTACAAAAAAGTGGGTTTGGTCCAATATCCAGCCGGCTGTTGCAGAGTGTTATAATAAGGTACACATACAAAATGACTTAAAAGTCTCGCATCTTAAAGATTTAAGATTTTCTCTGGCTTCAGTTGGTGGAGTTACATTCTTTTAGTGCTTCCGAAGAGTATAAAAGCAGATATTGTCAACGCGTGCATAAAGAAATCAAATATATGTGGTCGAATGTATAAACGTTAAAAATGTCTGCCAATCTGTGAGTGAATTTTTGTGGAGCTGGCCCTTTTAATCAGTTTGCAGATTTCATACTGAAAACAGGCAAGGGCTGGCTGCAAGCCCATAACCTACGATGGTTATTCAACAATGCAGGAAATCGTGAGACCCTGAGTCAGAACAATTGATGAACTTGGTAACTTACAATGCAAGCAACTGATTATATGAGCGAGCTATCTTAACTTCAGCGAACTCTGCTGCATAGGAAATTAATAAAGCTGTTTGTGAAAGAAACTAAATTTATAATTCATTTTATGAAGTGGCAGATAAAGGGCACGTTGTTGACAATCCAACGGAGTTACTTAACTCTCTCAACCCCTTTGGGCTACCCCCATATTAACTACGTCTTAAAATTGGTATGCGAATAATGCTTCTTCTAAATCTCAGTCCACCCAATTTATGTAATGGTATACGGCTAAGATCGGCGGCCACCGTGGTGTGATAGTAGCGTGCTCCGCCTATCACACCGTATGCCCTGGGTTCAACTCCCGGGCAAAGCAACATCAAAAAAAAAAATTTTAGAAATAAGATTTTTCAATTAGAAGAAAATTTTTCTAAGCGGGGTCGCCCCTTTTTTTTTATACGGCTAAGATCACGCAATTGATGTTTAATATCATACAAGCAATCATTTTGTGGGCTCTGCACTCATGTATGGCACACTGAAATGTAGTACTATGTAACTAAATATTTCTACGGACTCAATTTTGATGACAAAACATGCGTGAACGATAGAAATGTATGCATATTATGTTGTAACGAATTTACTTGCAAATCCCCTCATTTTCCCTTTTGCTAGGTTCGTATCGCTAAACTGTTGAATAAATAACTCCAATATTGAATAATGGAAAAATGACCTTTATTAAAATACTTCACAATAACACTCAAACTGTGCAACGAATAGCTTACTTATTAACCAAACTGATTGATAGCTCAAATGAAACTCTACTATTCAAAATAATACTGCTCTTGCTCGCTAGATAGCGCCTTAGTCGGAACTGCTTGACAATTCAAATCAAACTGAACTCCAGCGCCTCTACAATTGTCGCCTTTTATACTCTTTGATTTCAACCTTCGCATCTTCTAGGCGCTTCCAGAATCTACTAGTCCAGCAGCTCTCAAACTTCTCAGCTGTAACTACAATTGCACAATTTAATAGTTTTTCTCATTGCATACTTATAGGAGTATCTCAGATATATGCATTTGTTTGTGCATTGACTCTCCGTTGCTCGTATACGTACATGGCACATATGTGTAGACGCAATTATTGTTTCGTTTATGTAGATACATAATGATTGAATTATTGATGTGAATTCGCGTCACTGCTTAGCATCGGCTTAGAGATAACAGCACCCCTTAATTTTGCTAATATTCGTAACACTGCCCTCCACCTAAGTCTGATCGTCCCGATCAAACAAATCTCTCGATCTAAACGCTGCTAGCATCGCCAAATGTACCACTCTTCTATTTGTGATTTCCCAATTGCTTGTATGCGGTAGACGATATCACTGATCGTCTTCACAACTCTGTACGGGCTTTCCCAACTGCACCGATATTTGGATGGAACACCTTTCCGCTGGTAAGGGTTGTATAGCAGTACCAAATCTCCCTCCCGGAAACCTTCCAAATTATTTCCCTTGTCGTACCTGTGTTTCATCTTACTACTCATTATCCTAGATCGTTCCCTCGCACTCTGTTGCTTGGCCAATGAAGAACTACTTCGCAGAGCTTGATCTTGACGGATTGACTTTGCATCATCAGTATCGTCTTGACGTTTCACAACAGTAGTACGCGCTGGCTTGAAACCACCCTTGCATTCTTTCTGGAAAATTCTTTCAGTCGTTTTAGTGCGTCCATTAGGGTTTGTCAATGCCAGTGTTTTTCTCGCAGGTACTTTTGACTTCGCTTTATTTGGCACATTCGATCCATCAACCTTTGCTCGATCTACTTTCCTTGACTTTCGTGGTCTCTGTCGAATCTCCTCCACCAGCACGCGCTTACTGCTGAACCCTTTTTCCAAATTGAAGTTAAGTGGCACATCTTGGTTCTCATAATGCATCACCCTTCTCTGCATATCGATCTTGATGTCAAGGTCAACCAAGAAATCCACTCCCAATATAACTTCATCAACAATCTCCGCCACAACGAATTTGTGTAAAACCATGACCTTCCCAATTAAGACTTCACAGATCACTTCTCCCCGGACTTGGTTATACTCACCAGTGACCGTACGCAACCTCGCTCCAGGTAACGGTTTTACTCTCCTGTTGACCAAGTCAGATCGGATCAAGGAATGAGATGCGTCCGTATCTACAGTCAGTACATGCTCCTTGCCAACCACATTCCCTCTGACGGTAAGACTGCTTGATTTCCTTCCAATTTGCGACACAGATATCACAGGACATTCAATAGCCGGGGCAAGTTTTCGTACTTTACATCCGACCCGCTCTTGCTCATTTCCTCCAGCTTTGCGTTTACGGCCACCCACATTGTTGCAACTATTAGGACCAAGATCGCAATGACGTGCAATGTGACCTGGGTTGCCGCACTTGAAACATTTAATAACTCCGGCATTCTTCTGTTGAGATCCCTTCAGTGCTTCCAAAATTGTGTCTACCCACTCTGGCCTTTCTACTTCCACACGGCGTGCTTTGTATGCTGGTTTACTCAATAGTGAGGCCGTTTGCATGTGATACCGTTTCAGCAAATGTCAGCTTTGGGTTTGCGTATGTCGCTCGCTTCGTTTCCACGTCCCGTATGTCATTTATAAAACTCTGGATTTTTACCCTCTCGGTGTATTCCACGGGTGCGTCCGCATTTGCGAGATGAGCCAACCTTTCAATATCTGAATCAAACTCCTGCAATGTCTCATTTGCTTTTTGGTAGCGGTTTTGCAACTCAATTTGGAATATCTGTTTTCTATGCTCGCTTCCATATCGTCGTTCTACAGCAGCCATCAATGCTTCATAACTGTTCCGTTCGTACTCTGGAATCGTCTGTAAGATTTCGGCAGCTGGTCCTTTCAATGCTACGAAGAGTGCAGCAACTTTATCTTCAGCATTCCAGTTGTTCACTGTTGCGGTCTTCTCAAATTGTAGCTTAAAGACCTGGAAAGGAACAGAACCGTCAAAGGATGGCGTTTTTACCTTTGGATTACCCGCTGAAACTGCTGGACGATTTAGTTGTAACTGCTCAATACGTCCTCTCAAAGCATCCACCTCGGCCTCGATTTTATCCTGTCGACCACTGAAGCCTTCATAAAACTGGGTTAGTTTTTCTTCCACATGCGCTTCCAGTTTAGATGATATACGGACTTCCTGCTCTTCTAGTTTTGTGGAGATCTGAGATGATATCTGTGCTGAAATTTGTGCTGAGATTTCCGAAATACGCGTTTCTTGTGCTTCAATCTTTGATGTTATACGTGTCTCTTGGGATTCCAGTTGAGATGCCAGTTGAGATGTTATTTCTGTCTTTTGCGATTCCAGTTGAGATGCCAATTGCGACGACATTGATGCTACTCTCGACGTTTGTGCAGATATTGTAGCCAATATCATGTTCAAGTCTGTGCTGGTAACCGTCTGCGATGTTTCGTTTTTCTCTTCAATTTTTGTTGTCACCTCGCCATCAAGATGAAAGACATACTCTTTCACATCAATTCCTTCTGCTTCCATTGCCTCTCGTAGCCGGGCCTGAAGTTCAAGTTAAACGCCGCTTGTATTCAATCCACGGCTCTCCACCTCCTTCTTTAGCTGCTGGATCTTCAATTCACTGAACTTTGCCATGCCCTTGTTGTCCTCTGGAATTTATTCAACAATTGCTCTTCTGACACCAACTGTAACGAATTTACTTGCAAATCCTCTTATTTGCCCTTTTGCTAGGTTCGTATCGCTAAACTGTTGAATAAATAACTCCAATATTGAATAATGGAAAAATGGCCTTTATTAAAATACTTCACAATAACACTCAAACTCTGCAACGAATAGCTTAATTATAACTTACTTATACAAATAATACTGCTCTTGCTCGCTAGATAGCGTCTTAGTCGAAACTGCTTGACAACTCAAATCAAACTGAACTCCAGCGCCTCTACAATTGTCGCCTTTTATACTCTTTGATTTCAACCTTCGCATCTTTTAGGCGCTTCCAGAATCTACTAGTCCAGCAGCTCTCAAACTTCTCAGCTGTAACCTACAATTGCACAATTTTATAGTTTTTCTCATTGCATACTTATAGGAGTATCTCAGATATATGCATGTGTTTGTGCATTGACTCTCCGATGCTCGTATACGTACATGGTACATATGTAGACGCAATTATTGTTTCGTTTATGTAGATACATAATGATTGAATTATTGATGTGAATTCGCTTCACTGCTTAGCATCGGCTTAGAGATAGCAGCACCCCTTAGTTTTGCTAATATTCGTAAAAATATGAACGAAATTAACTCTATATACGTTAGAGCGGGTCAAATTTTTTGCCCATCAGGAGTATAGCAGAAACGTAATCTACAGATGATTCTAAGAAAAATTGCTGAAGACACCATATCTCTAAGTCCGATTTCGGGGTCCCCAATTTTGTAAAATAGATATTTTGCATTTGAATGTAGGGTTTGACCAAAAAATCTTCATAGCTTCCGATAGAATTATAGGAAAAATATCATATTGGGCTTACTTTAAAGATATTTTACCTGAATTTCAGAATCTGTATTAATATCTATAGTGTTTTTGCATTTTAGTAGAGATATCAGGCTTAAATTATGAGGAATTTGCCTAAAATTAACTTTTAATTAATATATTATCATTTTTAACAAATTTCTTAAGGAAAATTATTTTTCTTTACAGCTAAAATAAGTTCAGAATATTTCCAACAACTTTCATTCAGACAGTTTTTCTTTTTTCGAATTCGTTTTAGTAGAAAACAATTTTCAAAAAAAACTTTATTTTCAAGAAATAAGCAAACATTTTTTTCTACTAAAACGAATTCGAATAAAAAGATGATAAAAAAATTTTAAGAACTACCTTTATATAAATGGACCAAAAAATAGAAGGCAATTTTTCCTTTAATACAGACATAGTCTTGTTGAATTTTGACTAAAAAACTTTAACAATAGCTCTTGTAAAAGAATTTTGGGATTTAAAACTAAAAAACAAAAAAAATCAATAAAAGAGAGAAGCAGCAATTAACTAGCACGGCCACGGCGGCGCCAAGGCTGTATGGACTGCCAAAAATTCACAAAACACAGATTCCTTTGCGTCCGATTGCCTCATCGTTCATGATTCCCTGTTACAATCTGTCGACATACATAGGAGAAATACTTATAACAATCATATCTGAAGAACATAATGTGAAAAATGCGTTTAATTTAAAAGACAGATTTGCCAATATTAATTTTGTGACGAAGATGTGTTAGTTTCGTTTGATGTCGTATCCTTATTTACAAATATACCGACAATGTTAGCTACAAAAATTATAATGAGAAAATGGGACCAAATACAAAACACAACAAAAATGACAAAAGCAAAAGTTTCATCAAATTTTAGATTTTTGTCTGAGAGAAAAGAATTACTTCATGTGCAATAATAAACTATACAGTCAGACTCATGGTATGCCAATGGGCAACCCGCTTTCACCAACAATCGCTGATATTGTTATGGACGACCTTTTTGACAACACCATTTCGAAGCTCAATAACAACACAATATCGACTTGACATTTATTATTAAATATGTAGACGATGTTTTCGCAATACCAAAACGCAGTGACGTGAATATAATTCTAGGGACGCTAAACAAATACCACCAAAAAATCCAGTTCACCATGGAAATGGAGGAAAACGCGAACATTCCTTTCCTTGGTATTCGTATACACAGAGGAAACAATAATATTAAATTAGATTGGTACTCAAAACCAACGTCCTCTGGCCGCCTAATTAAGTTTTTCTCCTCCCAACCAACCAAATACAAAATCAACACAGCGAAGAATCTGATAAATAAAATACTAACCATAAGCCATCAAGATTTCCATGACGCCAACAAAGAGAAGATACATTTCGTTTTAAGAAATAATAATTACCACAACCACCTAATACGCGAATTGATCAACCAGGCGATCATGAAAACCAGTAACCACCTCAAAAAATTACCAGACGCAGCAACAACATACACTAAGAAATACCACAGTGTGACATACATTCCTAAGCTAAGTCCTATAGTCGATCACTACATATGTTGCGGAAGTTACGTTGGCAACCCATCGCATATTGCTATTTCGTAATTTTCTACCTCCCACCTTCGCTAATTGCAAACGTCAAATCAATTGCAAATTTCATGCTCACAAATTTCTGATTGTCCAAGAATACACAGGCGCCGTGGTAAAACAAAATGTAAGAAACATAATTTGTACAAATAAGTCACATATTGTTATATTTATTAACTGAAATGAATAAAGATTTTAGCTTACTGAATTCATGATACGGAGACTCGAATATTGTTTTCTTCACGGGCCGCCAGCTGTTGAGACAACATTCTAAAATATTTTTGGTTTAGGAGAACATTCGACCGCGGAACTTATCATCGAATTTAAAATGGCCAATTCCGAGCACGGTGACAAAACTGAAGAAGGTAATGGAGTACTACCTGCGACCACTACTGGTGAGGCTGACATAGCTGGCAATAGCACGATAATAGGTATCGGATCACCGGCCACTGCTGCAAATGCGCCACATTGTCACGCATCAACGCCCGTCGCTCACTCTTCAATGTTTACAGTGCCAGCGATTAACAACGCATCCATGATAACATCCGTCTATGGAACACAACCGCATTTTGTACCACCTATTCCAAGTGCATCATTTTTTCAAGCACCATTTATGAACGCATGTACCAGCACATACTTGCCGGCCAACGTAAGTAGCGTTATACCTAACCTCACTTCTAGTGCAATGCATATTAGCACGTTGCCTTACTCAATGTTCGGCAATTCATTTCAACCATTTTACGCGCGAGCAATTACACATAACACAATAGAGCCACAACAAAATACTTCGGCCTTTGTTCAGCCCAACATGTCTGCCTTTATGCATCCTAATACGATGCACACTCAAATGAACGACAATCCTTACAATTTTTTTAGTCACCATAATTCACGCGACATTAGCTTAACACCAATGCACATCTCCAACCGCCAAGTGATGACGAAAGATTTGCCAAATTTTTCCGGCAAACCCGAGGACTGGCTTCTATTCATCACAAATTACGAGCAATCCACTGAGCGATGCGGGTTCACCGATCAAGAAAATTTGATCAGATTGCAAAAGTGTTTAAAAGGGCCAGCCCTCGAGGCTGTGCGTGGTAAGTTAATGATGCCATCGACGGTGGGGCTGGCGATAAATACACTACGAATGCTTTATGGTAGGCCAGATATTATTCACCAAACTATGCAAGCCAAATTGCGAAGAGAGCCAGCCGTAAAAGGGGAAAAGCTGGAAACGCTAGTAGCCTTTTCCCTTGCAGTACAAAACTATCGCGCTACTATTCAGGCGCTCGGACTGGCCGATTACTTGAATGACCCTGTATTGCTTAACGATTTAGTAGATAAATTACCAAGCGACCAGAAATTAAATTGGGGTAGTTATAGTTTATCACTCAGTAGGGTTGACATCGCCTTTTTTGACGAATGGCTTTTTAGAATAGCTATGTGTGCGAGTGAAGTAACGACACGTCAGACGTCTGAAGTTACACCTGATAACAATGCAATCAAAAAAGGGTGGCCGCAATTCTTCGAAGGCCAGAATTTTAGTTCACAACGTAGTCGATAAAAGGGAAGAGGTAAAGAACAAGGTTGCTGTATGCCCTAAGTGTAGCGCCAATCATAAGCTGTCGGATTGTACCGAATTCACCGCACTCTCACTCAACGATCGCTGGCAGTTCATACGAGAAAACAAGCTTTGTTTGCGATGCTTCAATGCGCATTACGTTCGTCGATGTTCGTTGAGGAAAAAGTGTGGGGTCGATGGCTGCCTGATGGCACACAATTTTCTCTTGCACACACCCAATCTTTTAAAGAACAGTGCTAACCAAGAGCAAGTCGCGTTATACCATGAACGTTCGACAAAGGAACGAACAAACACTCTATTTAGATATGTAGCCGTCACAGTTCATAGCGCATCGAAATCTATAAATACATATGCACTTATCGACGAAGGTGCCTCCTGCACCTTAATCGAAAGCGACCTTGCAAATGAACTTAACTTGGACGGGCCGTCTGAAGAGTTATGTTTGCGTTGGACTAGCGAAATTACACAAAGGAAGTTTGTAAGTTTCGAAATTAGACCGATACAACCGGGAGCTATAAGGTACACCTTACAAGGTGTGAGAACTGTCGAGTATTTAGGCCTTCCTGTTCAAACTTTAGATAGGGCTACAATAGAGAAACTCGACCACCTCAAAGGCCTCCCCTAATGCCCTGTAATTCCGTCAGGGCTCGGATTCTTATTGGAGTAGATAACGCTAAAATCGGAGTGCCGCTTGAAATAAAGGAGCACTGCGAGTACAATCTAATTTCTGCTAGGTGCCGATTGGGATGGACGGTTTTCGGACGCAACAAATCCGGCCATGCTGCAATGCCGCGATTGCTTCATATTTGCGGCTGTGACCCTACCAGTAATGAGCGCATGGATGAAGAGATGAAAGCATACTTTGCCATCGATTCTACTGGTGTCTACGCCCCATCTAAGCCATTCCGCTCCAAGGAAGATGAACGATCCTTACACCTCATGGAAAAACTCACCAAGTTTCTGCCGTACGAGAAGATATGGGAAACAGGATTGCTTTGGAAACAAGATGCCGTGGACTTGCCGGATTCGCTTCCAATGGCACATCGCCGTCTACTATGTTTGGAAGCCAAGATGAAACGCGACCCTGAACTCTATAAGTTTATAGTCGACAAAATAATTGACTACAAGGAGAAAGGCTACGTACGCAAACTGGAAAAACATGAAATATGGACAAGTGGTAAGTCATGGTATCTTTCCATATTTACGGTATTTAACGCCAACAAGAACAAAACTAGGTTGGTATGGGACGCCGCAACTAAGGTCGGAGATACATCGCTAAACAGCATGTTGCTAAAAGGGCCACACCAGTTGAAATCAATGATAGGAATCCTGCTTCGATTCCGGGAGGGATCCGTGGCGATATGCGGAGACATACGTGAAATGTTCCATCAGGTAAGGGTGGTCAAAGATGACCAGGCAGCGCAGAAGTTCCTATGGCGAGACGGCGACCCGAATCGACAACCAGAGGTATACGCTATGTGCGTTATGACATTTGGGGCTTCGTGCTCCCCTTCATTGGCAAACTACGTGAAAAACCGCAATGCTGACCGCTTCAACGAGACCCATGCCGAAGCTGCAAAGGCAATTATCAAAAACACGTTCGTCGACGACTGGCTCCAAAGCGCAGATAGTGAGGAGGAGATAACGCGTACAGCCATTGAGGTTCGCTGGATTCATAGCGAAGGCGGATTTGAAATGAGAAATTGGGTATCAAACTCGAAGAGTACGTTGACTGCTCTTTGTGATGATAGCGCCCAGCAAGCCAGGTGTTTTAAGGAGCCCGTAGCTGCCGTCGAAAAGGTTTTAGGAATGTGGTGGCTGCCAGAGTCTGATGAGCTTACGTTTGTGGAACAGTTTCCACCAGATAAATTCGATGAATCAACGTGTCCGTCAAAGCGACAGGTTCTACGCACGATCATGAAAATATTCGACCCTTTGGGACTCCTCGGGTACGTAGTCATACAAGCAAAAATAATTCTCCAAGATATTTGGCGCTCTGGTGTCGACTGGGAAGAGCCTATTGGAGAAAGTGAATGCAGAAGATGGTGGAAATGGATGAAACGAATTTCCTCGATAAACAACGTTCGGATTCCACGTTGCTACACATTCGCCAGCCCTAGTCCATCCAATCAGCTGCACGTCTTCGTGGACGCAAGTATGAACGAGCTGAGTTGTTCACTGTTAGCTTCAAAGACACGAGTAGCGCCATTAAAGCCTCTGTCAATACCGAGGCTAGAGCTATTAGCAGCAGTTTTGGGTCTAAGGCTAGCAAATTTTATATGTGACCAACTTTCCGTACACGTAAGCCGTAGATTCTTTTGGACAGACTCAAAAAATGTTATATGTTGGGTACGATCAGATGCAAGGAAATTCCATCAATTCGTCGCGTTACGCGTTGGAGAAATTCTGGAGAGTTCCAGTACCAGAGAATGGGGGTGCCTCCCATCATCCGAAAATATCGCCGATGAGGGTACGAAATGGAACGAAGAACGCGAGTTTGATGATAATACGCGTTGGTTTAGAGGACCGAGTTTTTTAAGTAAATCCGAATCTGAGTGGCCCGTGACAGACTTAGCAGGAAATACAACAGAGGAAATCACAGTGACCCATCATATAAGCGTGGACATGCTCGGGCCACCTGTTATTTCGGCAATATCAGCTGATAGCAATATATTCAGCACCTGGGAGAAACTCCGCCTTACGCAGATGTTCGTCCTGCGCTTCCTGCGAAGGGTTTTGAAAAATAAAACACATCTCTTACAATCGCTATTCGAAAGGCGTGACAACGAAGCGGCGGAGCTT
Source organism: Eurosta solidaginis (assembly GCF_040869045.1). NCBI lineage: Eukaryota > Metazoa > Arthropoda > Insecta > Diptera > Tephritidae > Eurosta > Eurosta solidaginis. The sequence continues at coordinate 113,726,410 of NC_090324.1, forward strand.
ATCCTAATAGCCACGTGCCAGAAGGAAGCATTTACCGAGGAGATAGGAAACCTGAAAACTAGACAAAGTATTCAGCAGCGGTCTGCCACCTATAAGTGGTCGCCATACCTGGACGAGACCGGGGTCCTTCGCGTAAAAGGACGAATCGATCGCGTAGATGGCGTAGATATCAACTTAAAACGTCCAATAATTTTACCAAGAAACCACAGAGTAACGCATTTAATAACTAATTTTAACCATAGAAAATTTCACCATCACCATAATGAAATTATCGTAAATGAGATGCGTCAACGTTTCTGCGTGTCCGCTCTACGCACAATTGTCAGAGACTGTTCCAGGCGATGCCAGATATGTCGTATTCGCAAGGCAAATCCACAACCACCCCAAATGGGAAATCTACCCATGGAGCGCCTATCACCATTTACGAGGCCATTTACCTTCACAGGGGTGGACTACTTTGGCCTCATCGATGTAGCCGTTGGACAACGTCGGGAGAAACGTCGGGCGCTCTGTTTACCTGCTTGACGACTCGAGCAATTCATATTGAAATAGCCTCATCGCTGTCTACGGAGACATTTCTACTTGTACTAAAGCAATTTGCCAGCCGCAGAGGAGTACCGCAACGCATTGTGTCGGATAATGGCACTAATTTTCGTGGCGCAAGTCGCGCCCTTATCAGCGAAATAGAAAAGCTATCGGCCGGGGAGTTAGAGAAGCAGAAGCCCGAAATAGAATGGTCCTTCATCCCGCCATCGGCTCCACACATGGGCGGTGCATGGGAGCGAATGATCCGGTCAACGAAATCAATTCTAATGGACATAACAAATGGTCCTGTACTTCGCGAGGAGGTCATTAGAGCTACTATAGCTGACATAGAAAACATCCCCAACTCCAGACCTCTAACATACGTACCGATTAATACGGTAGATGATGATGCACTTACACCCAACCACTTCCTGTTAGGAAGTTCAAGCGGCATTCGAGAATCAGGCTGTGATGACGTTAGCGGATCAGCTCTTCGGCGATGCTTCCGAATCTCAAATCAGTTAGCGAACCAGTTCTGGAGGCGTTGGATACGCGAATATCTTCCATGCCTTACCAGACGCTCGAAATTGTTCCAACCACCGGTATATCCGATTGAAATAAACGACGTAGTAGTAATCGTCGACGGCAATGCTAAGAGGAACTCGTGGCCGAAAGGAGTAGTTGTAGATCTTCATCGCGGAAACGACGGACAAGCACGCAGTGCCGTGGTAAGAACAGCAAACGGCATATGCACCCGACCGGTAGTCAAGTTGGCGAAGCTGGACCTAACGATACAGAACTAAGTAGGAAAATTCCATATGAGACCGTACGCAATTTACGAGGGGGGATATGTTGCGGAAGTTACGTTGGCAACCCATCGAATATTGCTATTTCGTAATTTTCTACCTCCCACCTTCGCTAATTGCAAACGTCAAATCAATTGCAAATTTCATGCTCACAAATTTCTGATTGTCCAAGAATACACAGACGCCGTGGTAAAACAAAATGTAAGAAACATAATTTGTACAAATAAGTCACATATTGTTATATTTATTAACTGAAATGAATAAAGATTTTAGCTTACTGAATTCATGATACGGAGACTCGAATATTTTTTTCTTCACGGGCCGCCAGCTGTTGAGACAACAACATAATTAAACAAAAAAATAGCACTCTAGCTTACAAGTCCAACAATACATTGTCCAAATTATATACAAAAACAAAGACTCCAATAGACAAGCAACAACAAAACAACCTGATATACCAAATAGAATGTAAAGGAAAGGAGAACGAGAACTGGGATAAAACATATATTGGGACGACAAAGCGGGCGCTAGGTGTTCGCATTACCGAACACGCAACTGATATTAAAAAAAAAACACAGCACGGCACTCTCACAGCACATACTCAACTGTGGCCATACAGCAGATTTTACGAACACTAGAATTATTGATAAGGAGAGATACACACTTGAAAGCTTACACATTTTAAACAACTGACAAAAGACGATGAACAGAAAGGAGGACAGCGAGGATATCGCCGATGCATATATGCTATGCCTGATTAAATAAATTAGTAATGACAAGACTACCACGCAAGTTGGTATCGGTTTTTTACCTTTATATGTATGTTCATATTGTCTTATATTGTTGTAAGTGTAATTTAATGTTTTCATGTTAACTTCTATGTGTTGCGACATTTCATTTCTTTATTTATTTGAAAATAAAAATAGTGTAGCCCCTGAAGGGGCTGAATTATTCAGCGAAATGTGGGGCGAAAGGTAAAATAAACCTTTATTTGTACCAGGAAATATTAGATCGGACTAGCCTACTCAAAAAATACACGTACATAATCGAACTGATCGCAAAAATATAACTAAACTATTTTACATTTTGTTTGAAACAATATTACTTTCTTAATCTACACCGCTAAGGCCTTGGTCACTGTCAATTTCGATCTCGTCCTCGTCCAAGCTTTCCTCAGCAATCTTTAGCCACCAACATATATCAACTATCATGGAGTTTAGCTTTTTTCCTTTGTATCGAGACTCCATTGATATAGCTGTTTGGTGGAAGCCTTCTCCCTGTTCATAGGATTCGACAGAAAGTTGTCTCTCTAACCAGTCGGGATGAACGTGCATCATATGCACTTTTAAAGACATATGAACGTGTGCTTTTGAAAACATTTCCACTAGGTTGTTGACATACTCTCGAAAATTGTCATCACGCTGATTTCTAAGAACCTTAGTAATAACAACATTTAACGCACCCCAACCAATCGCAGCATTGGTATCTAAAGTTTTAGTGAAATCTTCGCTTTTTATCATTTTTCGAATGTCCGGACCGTTAAAAATACCTAAACATGTATTAAAATATATAAAAATCAATAAATCAAAGGCATGTGAATATATAATTTAAATACGAACCTGCCTCCCTTTTGGCGCAAGAAAGTTTAGGAAACATTTGTCTCAGACACGCTTTTGAGGCATCATTGGTTATAATGAATGACTTGATAAAATTTGCTACTAGTTTCAATTTTATATTACTTACTAGAGGACTGTTTATGACGTTTGCTTTCCCAACAGTATATACGTATCGAGGTGGCAATCTTTTTTATTGTATTGGTCTACGGTATAACGCGTATCCCACAAACAAATAAAGCACATATTCCTTGGCCATCCAGACGGTGGCAGTCCCATGATAGTGGCTACTACTTTCATGTCTGCACATACTCTCCACTGGAATTGCTCGTACTGTATATAATTGAGAAGGACTTTCAAGTTGTTGTATGTTTCAAGCCTGTCTGTATTGTACGCTAGTGGGACTGGTGGAGGAATACTTTTGTCTTTGTGTAACAAGGATGCTTTAAATTGGCTTTGTTAGAATCTACGAAGAGGCGCTAATCGGGTGGATTATGATTTATACTCGTCTCTTTCATCAATCCGGCGACATCATGGCAATAGGTAAACGAGTTAGCATCATTTACAGTAAAATATTGTTTAATAGATGCTTGCCTGTCACGATAGCCCGACGTTCTTACATCTGATGCCAAGTAGTTTCCATACATTAAAAATTGTGCCAATTCTTCGGATTGTCTTTTTTATTTTTTTTTTAGTTTTCTCACCAGTTCATCTAACTCCCGTTGTGTAATGAGCCTCACTAATCCAGTTGATTCATATGGAACAAATGTCTCATCACCTTCGTATGGAATATTCACAGAAGCTCTTTCCACCGTTGCTTGACAAGGGCTTCTTTTGGGAGGTGCGGGAATTTTATGGCTATGTGGTCTTGGCAGTCGCACATACAAATTTTCAATGCACTCTCTTTTGCGACGTTTTATCCAGTTATCACCAATATGGTAATTTAAACATACATGACAAGTGCCTCTGTTATGTACATCTAAAAATATAGTTATATCATGGTCATATACAATACTGTATCTAAGTACCTAATTACCTGGTTTATACCAAATTGCAAGAACTCTAAAGAGCAATTGATTAATTTCTTTGGTAGACCATTTTTGTAAATGGTTATAGCAGATTCGGCATATCTTGTTGGGAGCCCACGACTTGCCTTTTATAATCGGCTGATCAAAATACTGCGTATAGAGTGATTTCACTACTGCACACTGATCGGTCTTATATGGAGTTCGTGGCCAAAAATACTTCCAGTAGAGATATCAACGTGAAACTTTGGTTACGGCTTTACAAATACGTGAGAATTATTTTCTCATAAAATTGGTGTGGGTGATACCTTCATACCGACCCACAACCACCCACTTTCATCGAATGTATACAAAAAGTAAGTAGTTGTGGGGAGAAAAGTGGTAAGATGTGTGTAACGCAAATACAATGTTTAATAGGATTAAATAAAGAAATAAAGTAAATACCTTTGACTTCAATATTAATTTTTTCTTATTTCAATACAATGATATTTTATGTATTTTTAAATAGCTGATATTTGCACTTTATTTTTAACTAGCTCACACTGCAAAATCCAACCAATACCATAACCTCAATTTTGAAGCTATTCTTAAAGAGAACTGTTCGAATACAACAAAAACAAATATAAACGGCTGCTCTAATAAGAGATACTAACGACACATTTGGTGACAAACTTTTCACTTTGATTTTTTTATTTTTGGCCTACGGAACCGACCACCGCATACTGGAGTATTATTTACCAAACTTGTTTTAATACTAAATTTAGCGCACACAAAACAAAAGTTCGATTGCAGAATTGCTTCACATTCTTTTTCAGACATTTTTTTATTTTAGAGCTGGTATTATACACTTTTATCAAATATTTGATGCTATTGAATGAATACTAAATCTCAGCTCTCATAAGTATAAAAACGCAGTGTTTTGATTTGAAAATAGCACATTTAATGCAAGTTTATGATTAATTTAATATTCAATAGTTTATGATTAATTTAATTTCAATAGTTTTACCAGCTGGAAATTGTGTTGATTAAAATAAATTTTTGGTAAAAAAAGGAATTTTTTCCCTTAAACAGGGGTTTTGCCAAATATTTCTTCATAAAAGTTAAAGATATGAATATAAAAATATAGGCAATTTAACCACCTTCACAGCAAAATTAAGATTTTTTATATGGGTTGCGAAAATTCAAAAATATGAGGTTTTTCATATTTTCGAAGTTCTGACTTTTCACCTCGTACAACAGCTGTTATACAAAATTTTTCAAAAAAAGGTTTCAGACATTCAAATAAAAGAAAAAGGCGGACCGCGACCACATTTTTTTACTTTTCTAATTTTCTGAACGCGTTAACAAAAAAATAAAATTCCGAAATACGATATCTATATTTGGAGGCTAACTTCAAAAAAAGGATATACTACTTTATCTACTTAATCCTCAATCTCTACAAAAAAGTGGGTTTGGTCCAATATCCAGCCGGCTGTTGCAGAGTGTTATAATAAGGTACACGTATACAATGACTTAAAAGTCTCGCATCATTTAAGATTTTCTCTGGCTTCAGTGGCTGGAGTTACATTTGTATTCACAATTTTTTCAGTGCTTCCGAAGAGTACAAGAGCAGATATTGTCAACGCGTGCATGAAGAAATCAGATATATGTTGCCGAATGTATAAACGTTAAAAATGTCTGCCAATATGCAAGTGAATTTTTGTGGAGCTGGCTCTTTTAATCATTTTGCAGATTTCATACTGAAAATAGGCAAGGGCTGGCTGCAAGTCCATAACCTGCGATGGCTATTCAACAATGCAGGAAATCGTGAGGCCCTGAGTCAGAGCAATTGATGAACTTGGTAACTTACAATGCAAGCACTTCAAGTGATTATATGAGCGAGCTATCTTAACTTCAGCGAACTTTGCTGCAGAGGAAATTGTGAAAGAAACAAAATTTATAATTCATTTAATGAATTAACAGATAAAAAGGACGTTGTTGACTATCCAACGGAGTTACTTAACTCTCTCAACCACTTTGGGCTACCACCATAATAATGCTTCTTCTAAATCTCAATCCACCCAATTTATGTAATGGTATACGGCTAAAATCACGCAATTGATGTCTAATATCATACAAGCATTCATTTTGTGGGGCTCTGCACTCATGTATGGCACATTGAAATGTGTAACTAAATGTTTCTACGGACTCAATTTTGATGACAAAACATGCGTGAACGATAGAAATGTATGTATTTTAAAACTCTTTTACTAATATTAAAGGTAGTTTTATCCCTGGGATATTAGTCATTTAAATATAGGTTTATAGGAACGAAATTAACTCTATATACGTTAGAGCGTGTCAAATTTTTTGCCCATCAGGAGTATAGCAAAAACGTAATCTACAGATGATTCTAAGAAAAATTGCTGAAGACACCATACATTTAAGTCCGATTTCGAGGTCCCCACTTTTGCAAAATAGATATTTTGCATTTGAATGTAGGGTTTGACCAAAAAATCTTCATAGCTTCCGATAGAACTATAGGAAAAATATCATAATGAGCTTACTTTAAAGCTATTTTACCTACATTTCAGAATCTGTGTTAATACCTATAGTGTTTTTGCATTTTAGTAGAGATATCAGACTTAAACTATGACAAATTAGCTTAAAATTAACTTTTAATTAATATATTATAATTTTTAACAAATTTCTTAAGGAAGATTTTTTTCTTTACAGCTAAAATAAGTTCAGAACATTTCCAACAACTTTCATTCAGACAGTTTTTATACTCAGTTGAGCAGAGCTCACAGAGTATATTAAGTTTGATTGGATAACGGTTGGTTGTACATATATAAAGGAATCGAGATAGATATAGACTTCCATATATCAAAATAATCAGGATCGAAAAAAAATTTGATTGAGCCATGTCTGTCCGTCCGTCCGTCCGTCCTTTAACACGATAACTTGAGTAAATTTTGAGGTATCTTGATGAAATTTGGTGTGTAGGTTCCTGAGCACTCATCTCAGATCGCTATTTAAAATGAACGATATCGGACTATAACCACGCCCACTTTTTCGATATAAAAAATTTCGAAAAACAGAAAAAGTGCGATAATTCATTACAAAAGACCGATAAAGCAACGAAACTTGGTAGATGAGTTGAACTTATGACGGAAAATAGAAAATTAGTAAAATTTTGGACAATGGGCGTGGCACCGCCCACTTTTAAAAGAAGGTAATTTAAAAATTTTGCAAGCTGTAATTTGGCAGTCGTTGAAGATATCATGATGAAATTTGGCAGGAACGTTACTCTTATTACTATATGTACGCTTAATAAAAATTAGCAAAATCGGAGAAGGACCACGCCCACTTAAAAAAAAAATTTTTTTAAAGTAAAATTTTAACAAAAAATTTAATATCTTTACAGTATATAAGTAAATTATGTCAAGATTCAACTCCAGTAATGATATGGTGCAACAAAATACAAAAATAAAAGAAAATTTAAAAATGGGCGTGGCTCCGCCCTTTTTCATTTAATTTGTCTAGGATACTTTTAACGCCATAAGTCGAACAAAAATTAACCAATCCTTTTGAAATTTGGTAGGGGCATAGTTTTTATGACGTTAACTGTTTTCTGTGAAACAGGGCGAAATCGGTTGATGTCACGCCCAGTTCTTATACACAGTCTTCCGTCTGTCCTTCCGCATGGCCGTTAACACGATAACTTGAGCAAAAATCGATATATCTTTACTAAACTCAGTTCACGTATTTATTTGAACTTACTTTATCTTGGTATGAAAAATGAACGAAATCCGACTATGACCACGCCCACTTTTCGATATCGAAAATTACGAAAAATGAAAAAAATGCCATAATTCTATACCAAATACGAAAAAAGGGATGAAATATGGTAAGATAATTGGATTGTTTTATTGACGCGAAATATAACTTTAGAAAAAACTTTATAAAATGGTTGTGACACCTACCATATTAAGTAGAAGAAAATGAAAAAGTTCTGCAGGGCGAAATAAAAAACCCTTAAAATCTTGGCAGGTATTACATATATAAATAAATTAGCGGTATCCAACAGATGATGTTCTGGGTCACCCTGGTCCACATTTTGGTCGATATCTGGAAAACGCCTTCACACATACAACTACCACCACTCCCTTTTAAAACTCTCATTAATACCTTTAATTTGATACCCATATCGTACAAACTCATTCTAGAGTCACCCCTGGTCCACCTTTATGGCGATATTTCGAAAAGGCGAACACCTATAGAACGAAGGCCCACTCCCTTTTAAAAATACTCATTAACACCTTTCATTTGATACCCATATCGTACAAACAAGGTCTAGAGTCACCCCTGGTCCAGAAAGGCCCACTCCCTCTTAAAATACACATTAACTCCTTTCGTTTGATACCTATATTGCACAAACGAATTCTAGAGTCACCCCTGGCCCATCTTTATGGCGATATCTTGAAACGGCGTCCACCTATGGAACTAAGGATTACTCCCTTTTAAAATACTCATTAACACCTTTCATTTGATACCCATATCGTACAAACGCATTCTAGAGTCACACCTGGTCCATCTTTATGGCGATATCTCGAAAAGGCGTCCACCTATAGAACTAAGGCCCACTCCCTATTAAAATACTCATTAACTCCTTTCGTTTGATACCCATATTGCACAAACGAATTCTAGAGTCACCCCTGGACCACCTTTATGGCGATATCTCGAAAAGGGGTCCACCTATAGAACTAAGCCCCACGCCCTTTTAAAATAATCATTAGCACCTTTCATTTGATACCCATATCATACAAACAAATTCTAAAGTCACCCCTGGTCCACCTTTATGGCGATATCTCGAAAATGCGAACAGCTATAAAACGAAGGCCCACTCCCTTTTAAAAATACTCATTAACACCTTTCATTTGATACCCATATCGTACAAACAAAGTCTAGAGTCACCCCTGGTCCACCTTTATTGCTATACCTCGAAAATGCGTCCACCTACAGAACTAAGGCCCACTCCCTCTTAAAATACTCATTAACTCCTTTCGTTTGATACCCATATTGCACAAACGAATTCTAGAGTCACCCCTGGCCCACCTTTATGGCGATATCTCGAAACGGCGTCCACCTATAGAACTAAGGCCCACTCCCTTTTAAAATACTCATTAACACCTTTCGTTTAATGCCCATATTGTGCAAACAAATTCTAGGGTCACCCCTGGTCCACCTTTATGGCGATATCTCGAAACGGCGTCCACCTATGGAACTAAGGATTACTCCCTTTTAAAATGCTCATTAACACCTTTCATTTGTTACCCATATCGTACAAATATATTCTAGAGTCACCCCTGGTCCACCTTTATGGCGATATCCCGAAAAGGCGCCCATCTATAGAACTATGGCCCACTTCCTCTTAAAATACTCCTTAATGCATTTCATTTGATACACATGTCATACAAACACATTCCAGGGTTTCCCTCGGTTCATTTTCCTACATGGTTATTTTCTCTTATGTTGTCACCATAGCTCTCAACTGAGTATGTAATGTTCGGTTACACCCGAACTTAACCTTCCTTACTTGTTCTTTTTATACTCAGTTGAGCGGAGCTCACAGAGTATAATAACTTTGATTGGATAACGGTTGGTTGTACAGGTGTAAAGGAATCGAGATGGATATAGACTTCCATATATCAAAATCATCAGTATCGAAAAAAAATTCGATTGAGCCATGTCCGTCCCTCCGTTAACACGATAACTTGAGTAAGTTTTGAAGTATCATGATGAAATTTGGTATGTATGTTCCTGGGCACTCATCTCAGATCGCTATTTAAAATGAACGATATCGGACTATAACCACGCCCACTTTTTCGATATCGAAAATTTCGAAAAATCGAAAAAGTGCGATAATTCATTACCAAATACGGATAAAGCGATGAAACTCGGTAGATAGGTTGAACTTATTACACAGAATAGAAAACTTGTAAAATTTTGGACAATGGGTGTGGCACCGCCCACTTTTAAAAGAAGGTAATTTAGAAGTTTTGCAAGCTGTAATTTGGCAGTGGTTGAAGATATTATGATGAAATTTTGCAGCAACGTTACTCTTATTACTATATTTGTGCTTAACAAAAATTAACAAAATCGGAGAACGACCACGCCCAATTAAAAAAAAATTTTTTTAAAGCCAAATTTTAAAAGAAAGTTAATATCTTTACAGTATATAAGTAAATTATGTCAACATTCAACTCCAGTAATGATATGGTTCAACAAAATACAAAAACAAAAGAAATTTTCAAAATGGGCTTCATTTAATTTGTCTAGGATACTTTTAATGCCATGTGACGGACAAAACATTACCAATCCTTGTGAAATTTGGTAGAGTCTTAGATTCTAGGACGATAACTCTTTTCTGCGAAATCGGTTGAAGCCACGCCCAGTTTTTATACACAGTCGACCGTCTGTCCTTCCGCTCGGCCGTTAACACGATAACTTGAGCAAAAATCGATATATCTTTACTAAGCTCAGTTCACGTACTTATCTGAACTCACTTTATATTGGTGTAAAAAATGGCCGAAATCCGACTATTACCACGCCCACTTTTTCGATGTCGAAAATTACTAAAAATGAAAAAAATGCCATAATAATATACCAAATACGAAAAAAGGGATGAAACATGGTAATTGGATTGGTCTATTGACGCAAAATATAACTTAAAAAAAAAACTTTGCAAAATGTGTGTGACACCTACCATATTAAATAGAAGAAATTGAAAAAGTTTTGCAGGGCGAAATCAAAACCACTTGGAATCTTGGAAGGATAACTGTTCGGGGTATTACATATATAAATAAATTAGCGGTACCCGAAAGATGATGTTCTGGGTCACCCTGGTCCACATTTTGGTCGATATCTCGAAAACGCCTTCAACTACCACAACTACCACCACTCCCTTTTAAAACCCTCATTAATACCTTTAATTTGATACCTATATCGTAGAAACACATTACAGAGTCACCCCTGGTCCACTTTTATGGCGATATCTCGAGAAGGCGTCCACCTATAGAACTAAGGTCCACTCCCTTTTAAAATACTTATTAACACCTTTAATTTGATACCCATATCATACAAACAAATTCTAGAGTCACCCCTGGTCCACTTTTAAGGCGATATCTCGAGAAGGCGTCCACCTATAGAACTAAGGCCCACTCCCTTTTAAAATACTCATTATCGCCTTTCGTTTGATACCCATATCATACAAACAAATTCTAGAGTCACCCCTGGTCCACCTTTATGGCGATATCTCGAAAAGGCGTCCACCAATAGAACTAAGGCCCACTCCCTTTTAAAATACTCATTATCGCCTTTCGTTTGATACCCATATCGTACAAACAAATTCTAGAGTCACCCCTGGTCCACTTTTATGGCGATATCCTGAAAAGGCGTCCACCTATAGAACTAAGGCCCACTCCCTTTTAAAAAACTTATTAACACCTTTCATTTGATACCCATATCATACAAACAAATTCTAGAGTCAACCCTGGTCCACCTTTATTTATTTATATTTATTTATTTGTTTGTTAAAGTCAATACAGACACAAAGCGGTCGACTGCTGACCCACTCAGCATTTATGTGAATAAATTTTGAATTTCCCTACATATCAATACAGTTTGATTACTCTTTCTGACTAATTAATGAGTCATCGTACAATTGAACAAAAGAAATAATCAAATATGAACACTTTTGTTGATCAACAATTGAAAATAATTTTTCGATCACTTTTTGGAAACATTTTTGAAGCCCTTTGATGATTAAATTTTAATATTTCATAAAAATCAACAAAAAGAATATTCAAATATGCTTACCTTTCGATGAACGAAAACTGAATATAATTTTTCAATCGCGTTTTGGAATCATATTTGAAACAAATGTATTTGCTTTAGGTGATCAAACATTTATAGTCATTTTTAATTCAGCTTTTTGAATCTTTTATGAATATATTTGTTGTCTGAATAATGAATTTTATACTTGTTTATATTTTACTTTTTAATAAAAGTCTTGTTTTTTTTTACATACACATATTTTTTCAATCATGAAGCTATGGAAAAATATATAAAAGTCTTATTATTTTTATAAAAGATATTCTTCAAAATGTAAATAATGTAAATGCGACCAAAGATTTCCCCAACCATTTCTCCACCTTCGGCTTCCCAGAAAATACATAGTGGTTGGACAATACAAAGTTTGTGAGCTATCTGAACCCCAGGTAAGTGAAACTATCTTGACATAACTGGATACGGCTTCAACATCCGGTGTCGTATACGTATTCTAAGATGTAGATGATAATAGCTGATGTTGGATGTTGTAGTCGCAGGTGTATATCAGTTAAGTTTGTTTGCGAGTTAGTGGTTCGTGAAGCTCACTTCCGCATACTTTATTCCCCTGATGAAATAAGATTATTATGTAGTATCTTATTTTGAATGAGATATGAAGAATAAATGCATGATAATCGCATTTAAAAATGATTAAAAAATCTCAACATGAACATATTTTCACGAATATGATCAGAAAATGACTGCCAAAAGCAGTCAAAAGTCAAATATTACACTAAAACAATTAAAGCTCAATTTTACAATGATATCAAATATGAATAAAAAGCGTTTCGAAATAGGAATTATAAATGATGATACAAGAATAGTCACATTTAAGGTACATTTTTCTCCCGACGATACCTTAATTTTCGAACAGAAAATGCTTTTAAATTTGAACGTTTTTAATCACCTTGTGGTATGATATTTAAATATTTTTTGATCAAAATTTTCAAAAAATGCTGGCTGGGGAATATAAGATACAATAAATAAAATTGACATCTTATTTAAAAATCTTTAAAAATATCATGCCAGACGTGAGAGTATTTCCTTACGGATAGCAGCAATCGAATACTCAAAACTAATGCAGTTGTACAGTTCGTTATAGCGCGAGCACCAATTGCGAAGAGGGCTATATTTGGCAAAATTACGCCGTAGAATGGGTAAATGAAAGAGTACATAGTGTCTTGTAGTTCTCGCAGGAACGGAAAAATTCAGTCTGCTTACAAGGTCAGTGGAGTTTATCTCACCGATAATCAGTTTATGAAGGAACATTACCCCGAGTAATGTTCTTCTATTCTCTAAAGTTGGCAAACTAATGAGAAGAAGTCTATTTCTATTTCTATAAGGTGGAAGATGTTCATTTGATTCCCAGTTAAGACCGCGTAAAGCGAAGATTATAAACTGACCAAATACAGGAACAATACTCAAGTATTGGGCGAACCAAAGATGTGTAAAGGGTCTTGGTTTAATAAGGATCATCAAATTCTTTAGCCCATCTTTTAATAAATCCGAGTACACCCGATGCCTTGTTTACAATAGATGAAATATGCATGCTAAAGCTCAATTTCGCATCAAAAAGAACACCTAGGTCACATACTTCAGATATACGCTCCAAGGGAGCACCATCTAGCATATAGGATTTTAAAACTGGGTTAACTCTGTGAAATGTCATTAGTTTACATTTGCAGCAGTTCAAAACTAGTAGATTTACTGTACACCATAATTGAAATGAGTCCAAATCGCCCTGAGGTAAATCCAAACGGGAAGAGTCAGAAGGCAAGTATGAATAGCATAGTTTAACATCATCTGCATACATTAGAACACGGGAATACGAGATAACCATTGGTGAGTCATTTATAAAGAGTAAAAAGTAATGGACCCAGATGGCTACCCTGAGGCACACCAGAAGTTACATCTATCGACTCTGAGAGACTGTTTTTGAACATAACTCGCTGAGTTCTATTTAAGAGATAGCTGCGAAGCCAAAGTAATAAATTCTTCGAAAAACCCAGTAAGTCAAGTTTATGAGTTAAAAGCTCATGATTAACAGAATCAAATGCTTTGCTGAAGTCGGTATAAATAACATCGGTTTGCTTATTGGATAAAAATCCATCCATGACTAGAGAGGTGAACTCAAACAAGTTGGTTGTGGTTGATCTTCTACACACAAAACCATGTTGGCTGGGTGATAATAAAGAAGTACATGCATATTGAATTTGGCAGGTGATGATCTTTTCAAACATTTTAGGAATAGCCGAAAGTTTAGCTATGCCCCTGTAGTTCTCGATATTGGACCTACTACCTTTCTTATGTAAGGGAATAATAAATGATTGCTTCCAAATTGAAGGGAATACAGAAGATTCAAGAGATAGTGTATGAAAAAACCTCTTGGGGCTTCGATAGCTCAAGTGAGTTCCCAAGGGGTTTTTGCGCTCGTTGAAAAAAGAGAAAAAAGGAAAAGAACACACAGCAGATTAATTTCACGAATTTAACAATTTAATTACTTTCAGTTCAAAGCTAACTCACAATATATATATACAAAAGCTAATTCACAGTTTGATTAATTATACATAGGTTAAGTTATACAAGCGAAAAGAAAAATCTTACCTATAACAGGGCTGATGGCTGCAGCGATCACGGAGCTTTCCAAAAAAGAAGTGAAAGAGTTTCTTTCTTGTAAAACGCGTTCACCCTTCAATTCCGTCGAAAAGCGGTTTTGAGGGGTAAGTTAAATTTGGAAAGTTAAATTGGAAAGTCGCGCACCAACACGTACACATACGCCTGCACGGACATATATATAGCCGTTGGTGTTAGTGCGCGAAAGTAGATAGAAGCAAACACAGATAGTTTACATTAGGCTGGGTCACTATTGGCCGTGCTCATTCTTGGGTTTAGCTTGATGGCCTAAACATGCCGGCCCCCTTGCTCGAAGCAACATCGGTAGATCTCTGCGGCCATCTTCCCTGATCAACTTAATACTAACTAATATATAAATGAACGAAATTCATGGATGTCCCAATAAGGGCAGCGGCATGGCGGTCTTTTGCTTGACACAGAAATTAGTATTTCGGTTCCATCCGTAAATCGTGGAGCTGTAGTAAAGAAAAAGTAAACGTTAGGAAGTACGTGGTTGAGTTCAATTTTTTGCACCTCTTTTCACACGAATGGCACGTGAAGCTAGTTCGAGGGTTGAGGAAGATTTAGGAGCGGCATGCCCCAGACAAGAGCCAGCCAAATATACTGCTCTGCGCTAAAAAAGGGCCAAACGTAGATGGCAATGTGCCCGGCAGTATCAGCTCCGGATATATATCGGCTCCCAACATGAGTCGAACCGGACTTGACACAAAAAATGTTGGATCGGCGAGCTGCATATGGGTATAGGGTGTCGCGACCGAAGGGTCGACGTTCGCGCTTGGACTCACACGGGCGTAGTTGGGAACGATCGTAGCGTGAATCGTGAGCCTACGGCTCTGCCCATGTTTACCCCTTATTCGCAAGAGGCACCCTCGTTGTGATCCGTAGTTTTCTTCGTCGAGGTGTAACTGTCGAGCCAGGTCGCGTGAAATTATAGAAGTTGTGGCGCACGCGTCGATGAGTGCGCGTATCAGGTGCAACCGCCCTCGCGCCTCGATTTTGATCACGACAGTTGGCGATATCGATGTAAAGGGCCGAAGTGCTACGATCTCCCGCGTAATTTGCCCCGTTCTGAAGGCAGCTGGCAGTCGTCGAGAATGTCGTTCAAGCTGGCCCTGCGAACCTACTCTCTCTAACTCGTATCCTTGACGGGGGCGGAAAGTCCGGGATTCCGCTCCTCGTGTGCGTTGACGCCGGTTCGGGCTGCGGAAAGTCCGTGATTCCGCTATTCCCTTGTGACGATCTGAGCCCCGCTTCCTCGCTCTTTGGTGACGTTGGTGTGTTGTTGATGGGCGGAAAGTCCGTGATTCCGCTCCATCGGCGTTCGTGTGCGAGTGGGGGCCGGAACTTCCTTGGTTCCACCTTTTTACTGGTGGCCGGGCGGAAAGGCCGTGATTCACCTCCGGCTTCGTCCAATTCTCCTTCTTCTAGCTCGCGTGGCCCGCTGTCAGTTCCTATTTCTGATGCTTGAAGAGACAGAATGTGTTCGTCCTCGCTATCCATCTGAACGCTCCATGGCCTGATATCAACTTCCTGGGGCTCCGGATTCTCGAAGCTCTGGTGCAACGTAGTGTGGTGGTCCCCTTGGCACTGGTGACAACGTCCTTTGCTCGTGCAGTCGGCGGTGCGGTGTGCCACTGAAAGGCAGTTGCCGCAGTACCGTCCTAATGCGGCTTCCCTTTGCCTTTCCTCGGCCGATTTGGCTCGGTAGACCGGGCATAACCGGTTCGGATGTCGTTTGTCGCACAGGTGGCATGGTTTCGGGTACCGCTGTGCCATGCGTTCCGCCTTCCTGCGTAGAGTCGTGTACCGGGTCATACTGGACCTGAAAAGGGGTAACTGTCATTGGTCAGGGTTTAGAATTTGAGGGGATTTCATCATGCTTGAGGGGAGTTGGGTGTTGAGAAGATATTCACAAGAGGTTGGCAACAAGCTACAATTACTTAGGCAGTTAGCTGCACAAGAGCCTTGATTTTGTGTTTTTTTTTTTTTTTTTTTAAACACAAATCCGATATACAACGTGGTTTTTATGTAAATTATCTTAATGTCCACGCAATTTGTTTAAAAAGGCAATTACTTCTCTATGACGATGCGCTTCGTGTGCGATCTGACAGATTTGGCTTTAAGTGTGGCCACGCGGTAAGCTTTTGGCCAGTTGTCAGTATTTTGCCGACAGATGGCGCATGGGGGTAACTTTCGTGGAACGTATTTGGTTGTGTGGTTAGTTAATCATTTTAAAGCAGCAATCAAGGATGCCGAACGTGCCAAAGAAAACAGGGGTAAGTTTTATTTATTCCTTAATCTGAGATAAACATTGATTGGTTGAGGCGTTCCGCCCATATACGCCCCTACATCTGACTATACATTTCCGCTCCTAACTTTATATTTGTATAGTGTAATCAAAAAAAACTATTGTAAAGTGTGATAAATACATTGTACATTAACCCCACTATAAGAAATCAGGTGTATTTGATCTGGGTGGTAGTAGGATATTTTGGAGTAGATCATTTCTTTCAGGTTATAAATTTCCCTTTTTTCGCCTCAAAAGGGGTTAAGTCATCATCCCCCCGAGTGGGAGCATTTTAATAACCTTTGTTAAAATCCGTAAAACACGGCCCAAAAGGGAAGAAGGAAAGGGGGAAAAATGTGATTGTGTTTTTCCCGATTTTGCGCCGCCTTAGCCTCTGGCAACACCATATGGATTTTGTAGTGTACATTGTGTTATTGTAAGTGGATTGTATTACCCTTCAATGAATTTCCTGTCATTGAGAAAGAAAAAACGAGGTGCACAGCAATACCAAATACATACGCTTTAAATTTATAAAATGAATTTAGAATTATTGGAATCCTTGGGTCAGAACTATCCGGAGGAGTTTGATGGCTCTTTAGAATGCATATAGCTAGCTGTAACTTGTGCATTCAATGAATACGGCACACTATTGGCAGTCGGTTTCAATGATGGACGCATAGTAGTTTGGGACTTTTTAACGCGAGGCATAGTGAAAATAATTTCAGCTCATGTGCATCCTGTGTGCATATTGAGTTGGACACGCAATGGACATAAACTCCCATCCGCTTCAACAGATAATAATTTTCGTATTTGGGATGTGCTTACGGGAGACTGTGAACACAAATATCGCTTTCCATCACCAGTCCAATGCGTTATGCTGGAGTATTAGTGAAAATTGGTGATGTGCATAGATGCTTGCCACTGGACTCGGATGGTGATCTTAATATTGTAGCGTCCTTTGATCGTCGTGGTATACATATATACTGGCAATGCGAAAGGAAAAATTTTGGTTTTAAATGCTGAAACGTTGGAAATTGTGGCGAGCTTTCGTATTATTGTGGGATCTTCTAGCGCAACGGCAGTTAAAAGTATAGAGTTTGCTCGAAGGGGCGATGCATTTTTAATAAACACATAAGATCGTGTTGTACGCGTGTATGATTCAAAAGGAACTTTCATAACAGCTGATTTTTCAATTTCGCGTGCTTTTTTTTAATGTGTGTTTCTATTTAACATTACATTTTTTTTAACTGGACGTAAATATACAAAGCAATAACCGCATGCAAGAATTGTATATTTAGAAATGGTTTGGTAAATATTGTGTAAGCCTGTATGGTGCAATACATCAAGTTTGTTTTCAAAATATTTCATTTGACGACTGGCATTTAGGGGAAATGTGGTATAGCTGAAATGACGTCGAGCAATACATTAACGGAAAGGGGTAAATTCATGAAAAATTCGAAAAAAATCCATTAAATTTGTTGCTGCCTTGTTATGCAAGCGGCCCGGTGCCTCCAAAATTATACATAGCTCACCGGCGAGGGCGAGAAAGTGCATGGAGTAGTATTAAATTGAAATATACCAAGAAAAAAGGAATAAAACCCATTTGAATCCTTACATGCTGGCAGCAAACGTGAACAAAATGTCAGGTTGACGAAAAAAAAACATAAAAATGTTTAGGCGTATTTTATTAAACATTAAGCTAAGGTCAAATGTGCCTCTACGCTCTTGGTCATACCAATTTGAATCGATAGTAGCGCAACGTTCACGTAGAATACAACAATTATTCACCTTTTATCACCGTGTTTACGGTTCAAATGGGTTGCAACGAATACTACGCTCATATCATAAACAATTTGAACCACCAATAAGAGGTATTATGTTAAGTGCAGTAGGAACGAACTCTCATCTCATTTATTGGGAAATGCAATGGCCAAGGCTTTTCTATAATCGTGATTATGTTTATTGTCGTCGTTATGTGACTGATTAGAAACGTAATGTAATGATGGTTTGTAGTCGTGGAACCAAACATCCTAAATATCCAATGTACTCGAATAAAGTGAGAGTTAACGATTATTGGAGTTTGATGGTAATTAAACCTTATGAGACATTTAGGGAACCGGGGGTACACTATATACTAACATATTACGATGATCTAGGTTTGCCAATACCTCAAAATATTAAATCATGGGTAACACAAAAAACAAATGCCTGAATTTTTACAAAAAATGTATCTAGCAACAAAACAGTACTCATTTAAAAGAGCACTTGAAATGCAACATATTTTCACTTTATCCAATTTTCAACTTCAAAATCATGATTATATGGCTAATGAGTCTCGAACGAGTTGGCTCAAAAGATTGCTACGTACACGTGAGCCAGGAAGCAGTAAATAAGCCAAACATCAATACAGTGATTTATCAATAGCACTAGTTTGAAACTGGACTATGTACAAAGGGGTGGGGGAGGGGCTGCGTAGAAAATAATAACCGAAAAAATTGTTAATCATCTAATTATAGTTGCATAATGTATATTAAAGTGTTCTCATTCATTTCATGAATCAAATTTGACAACCGCGTAAAGGTGCAATTTATGAAATTTGCAATGATATTTTTTCGAACTAAGACGTGAGAATATGCTACAGCATTTTAAATGGAAAGTTGTTCAAAAAAATTTATTTAATCAGTGCATTTCAATTGTAATAATATGTAAAAATTAACTTTTTAGTTTTTTGATTTTGATCATGATTCGTACAAACTTTCATTTGTAATGAAAATTCTAATAATTGCCAATGTAATCGAAGTTGTTACTTGTTTTATTTGGAAATATCTACAGCAAAAAATAAATAAACAGACATGGGAAAAACTAAAAAGAAATTCAGCTTCACTGATGCCGATTCCAAAACAATAAAACCCAAAAGGTCCACACTAAAACCAGATAAACTAAGTAGCTCTAATAGCGAAGATAAAACCACGACATCACATGAACCGCTAACCGAACACAGTGCATCAAATTTGCTAAATCGAAAAATGTCTAAATCAACCGCAGAACCAGAATGGGTCACAGATGATGTAGATGATGATGAAGTTGATGATTGCTTCAATGATGAGCTGCATGAGGATGGTGTCAGCACCACAACTTGTTCAAGCTCATCGCCACATCACAGTCCAAAACATAGTAAACGTCGACTGCTAAAGCGAAAAAGTAAGGCGCCTGTTAAACGTTCGCCTACATTAACGTTGCGCGATTTTGTACCGAGAGATGGTGATGAATTAGTCACTGAGGCGCTACTGGTGTATAGTACTGCTACGGTAGTTTGGCAAGATGGTAGTATTGGGTGGCAATAATAACTTAGCCTCCTCAACGCCAACGCGACAGCAGCTAAGCTCAGCTGTACGTCAATTAACAGAAAACTCGAATCGCCTTTACCAAGAAATTGGCAACAAAGAGAATAAAATTGGCAGCCTCATTTGAAATTTTTGAGGATACAACAAACAATATTCCAGCTGTTCCTGTAACCACCTCTGTAGGTAAAACAAAGTTAATTTGTCAGAATAGCGCTGGTGTTCTGCCCACTGCTTCAGATCTTAAGTTCAAAACACCGGCGTAGTATTCTGAAGTTGTGTTAATAATTAAATATATAACGACATTTACCTTAAATTTTACATGTTTTTCAGGTCTTAAGCGTGAAACGCTTCACAGCCTCAACAACAACGACAATTGCATGCAGGATCACAATCAATCGGAGGAGGACCAAGACAAGTTTACCAAAACCAAGTAAGTAACGACAACAATGGTAGTTTAAGTCACTTATGTAGGAGTGAGAAAAATAAATGTATATTTAACATTGCGACCTCAATTTATATACCCTTGTTAGAACCCTTGACTATATCTTTGATAACCATGTGGGAGTATAAAGAAATAAATTTGTCTACGTTAATTTTTGCTATTTTTTATTGTTATTGACGATGTTTTTATGATGTGTAACACCTTATCCTCAGTATCATAAGTTTTGGATAGCGGTATATTAAGCTTGTATACGCACTGAACACCATTTAACCAAGCGTTGACCTTTGATACACCGCTTTCAAAAGCATAAATATCACAAACACAAAAAGATTCAACTCGCCGATTATAATTGTGGGATATTTAGTGGGATATTTAGAAAGACACAGAAAACATGTGTAGATTGGAAAGAGTTTCCGTCATGTCTTCTCATGGTAGTGTCATATATAGGAGGTTAGTAATAAAATGTTCGATAAAAGGTAACACATAACGCGAAATGTGGTGATCAATTAAAGTTTCGGTATGTCTTATTAAAAATTTTGTAAGAAAAATTTACATTTTTTTTTTTGTACAGAGTTGTATGCACCACAACAGGTAGGTATATCTTTGACAAGGAAAGGGGGGGGGGGGGGGGGGGTATTTGATCGTAGGTTGTATGTTGCGGGCCTGGGTCGTGGGTTCGGTTACGGCTCTCTAGATCCCTGATCCTCTTCGCTGGATGGGAGTAGCACTAGTTTAGTGAGGGGTCTTGTGACCTTCCCCTTTGCCGTCATGAGATCCACTACTCTTACTCGTCCATCCGATCCCGGATGGAGGTTGATAACCTTACCGGGCCTCCACTCATTAGGTTGCAGGTTGTCTTCTTTTATAACAACTAGATCGTCGAGCTTCATGTTGCTTTAGGTTGGCGCCATTTATTCCTTTTTTGAAGTTCGACGAGGCATTCCGTCTTCCATCGTCGACAAAAGGTGTGGTGTAGGGCCTTTAGTCGCTGCCATCGGTTAATAATTGATGCGGGGTTTTCGTCGTCGTCTGGCTCCGGGGGTGCTAAGAGGTGTCCCCCTATTAAAAAGTGCCCCGGGGTTAGTGGTTCTAGGTCGGATGGTTGATTTGAAGAGGGCGTTAAGGGGCGGGAGTTGAGGCATGACTCTATCCTGCAAAGCAGGGTAGAGAATTCCTCAAAGGTATATTTAAGGTTGGATGCTACCCTTTTGAAGTGAAATTTATAACTTTTCACTCCCGCTTCCCACAATCCCCCCATGTGAGGAGCCGACGCAGGAATAAAATGCCAGTTCAGATTTTGGTATGTATTGGTTGTTACTACCTCGGCGCGCGAGTCAGCCATGAAGGTTTTGAACTCCGCCCTGAGGGCTCTGGATGCCCCGACAAAATTGGTTCTGTTGTCGGAATACACATTCTTCGGGCAGCCTCGTCGCGCGACGAATCTGGCAAAAGCCGCCAAGAATGACCGGGTGCTCAGATCGGTAGTCGCTTCCAAGTGGATGGCCTTAGTGGAGAAACACACAAAGAGGCAGACATATCCCTTGGACACGCGACAGCCTCGCCCTTGATAATTCTTTATCTCAAAGGGGCCGGCAAAATCTACCCCGGTATAGGTGGTTCGTTCGGTCGGTAGAATGCCCATCAATTGTGTTTGCGCCTGTTTCCTATGCACTGCGCATACCTTGCACTTGTGAATTTCTGATCGTATCATATTTTTCACGCGAGGTATCCAGTACTGTGTGCGGATCAGGCGCAGCATAAGCTGATTTCCCCCATGTAACGAGATTTTATGGACAAATCGTGTGATGAGACGAGACAGTCCACTGTGATAAGGCAGAATTATGGGGTGGCGTTCGTTATACGAGAGGTCCTTGGACGCTTCGAGCCGCCCCCCGACTCTGATTGTCTCGTCCTCATCGAGAAATGGGTGCAAGGGTTGTAAATCGCTCTTTGGCTTGATTGAGCCTTTTTCTTTGAGTGTTCTGTACTCCTCCGCATAATGGCTTCGTTGAGCTTTGACGATCAGTCGACACATCGTTGCTTTAATCTCGATGGGTGAAATCGTCAGTGATGTTTCATTGAAGAAGGTTTTCAGATGAGTCCTTTTGTAGAACCGTAGAACATAGGACACAACTCTTAAAGCCCGGGAAAGGTCGGAAAACCTGTCTACAATATCTTCGTCTTTTCGGTTAAGCGAGGTTGTGTGGACTTGTAACCTTTTTTCTTCCATGGTTGTGGTGTAGCTTATTTCCTGGTTTGGCCATTCTTTGCCATCTTGCTGCAGCCAAGATGGGCCTTCCCACCACAAGGAATTGTTCACTAGTTCTTGCGCTAAAAGCCCTCTACTGGCTAAGTCTGCAGGGTTGGACGCTGAGTCCACATGACGCCAGTCCGTGTTCCCAACTTGGTCTATTATCTTTGTCACACGGTGGGCCACGAATGTTGACCATGAACACGGAGGTTTCCGTAACCAAGCTAAGACAATAGTTGAGTCAGTCCATAATAAGGTTTTATGTTTGCCTAAATTAAGGTTCTTGTTGATAGACTCTAGGGTTTCTGAAAGGAGAACTGCTCCACAAAGTTCTAGCCTTGGTAAGGAGATAGTTTTTACTGGCGCGACTCTTGATTTGGCTAACAACAGGCTTACAAATATTTGCTCATTAATATTGACGCGCAGGTAGACGGTGGCTGCGTATGCTTTTTCTGACGCGTCACAGAATCCGTGGATCTCCACTGTGGCTGTTGGTGAAAAGTGTACCCAGAGTGGGATCTTAATTTTTTCTATGTGCTGGTAACTTTCAATGAAACTTTGCCACCGATCCAGCGAGACTGGCGACACGGTTTCATCCCATCCTGTTCCCTCTAACCAGATGCCTTGCATCAACATTTTGGCGGTAACCACGAATGGTGCCAGCCACCCTAATGGGTCAAATAATTTTGCTATCGCCGACAGAATTTTCCGTTTTGTAAAGCTAGACTGTTCCTCTATGGTTTTCGTTTTGAAGTAAAAGGTATCTGAGTGGGCGTTCCACCTGATGCCAAGTGCTTTAACCATACTGGTATCCTCGAAGTCCAGGAAATCTTCGTTTAGGAGGTCAGCCTTTGGTAGGCCTTTAAGTAGTTTGTTCGAATTGGCGGTCCATTTCCTCAGCGAGAATCCTGCTGTCCCCAGGGCTGTAGTTATTTGATCCCTTGCTTTAATGGCGTCGGTAATAGTGTGGCCTCCTGCTAGCACGTCGTCAACGTACATTGCATTTCGTAGTATATCTGATGCTATAGGGTAGCTGTGTTCCACGTCGTCCGCTAACTGGAGCAGTGTTCGTATTGCCAGGTACGGTGCACAGTTAACTCCGAAGGTGACCGTTTTCAACTCATATAGTTGTATTGGCTGCGTACTTTCTGTTTGAAATACAATCCGTTGATACTTAGTGTGATCATCGTGTAACAGAATCTGTCTGTACATTTTTTCTATGTCGCTATTGAAGACATATTTGAAGAAACGCCACCTTAATATGAGAATGGTTAAATCATTCTGTAGAACTGGCCCCGGATGGAGGATGTCGTTGAGGCTGACTCCGTTTGCAGTTGATGATGACGCATTGAACACCACTCTCACTTTGGTTGTTGTGCTTTCTTCCTTTTTGACGGCATGATGTGGTAAAAAATAGGTATCACAGTCTTCAGCGGGGATGTGTGTTGGTACCCGGGACATATGCCCCAAGGTTTCATACTCTGCTAAGACCCTGTTGTATTCTGACTGTAATGGTGGGTCTTTAGCTAAACGCGTTTCCATTCGGAAAAATTGTGAACACGCAATTTTTAATGAGGGACCTAATTGTTTATATTTTGGAAATTCCTTTTTAAAAGGCAAGGATACAATATATTTACCCTTATCATTTCGAATCGTTGTGTTCTTATACAATTCTTCACAATACTTGTCATCATGGTTGTACGTTTTGTCCTTGGGGACTTCCTCTGTTTCCCAAAATGATCGTAGCTCTCTGTCTAATTGCACTTCACTGACAAAGGACACATATTTCTCGCTGGGTGAGATTGTTTCGGTTTGGCCGGTCAATATCCAGCCGAATACCGTCTCTTGGACTAGCAGTGTTCCTAACACGTCTTTTTTATTCCCCCTAATATCACCTGTGCGTAAATGTCGCCTCCTAATATCAGGTCGACTTGCTCATTGACAAAAAACGTTTGTCAGCTAATACTAGGTTAGGGAAGGCCTGCATGGCCATAGCATCCACCTTGCATGTTGGTAGATTGCCAGTTAGTTGCGGTAGCACAAGCGCGGTGGTGGCAATGTTTATTGTCGGATCAATTGGAGACCGCAGTTGTATATGACACGCCTCCTTTACTTGTTCTGACACTTGATTGGTGATGCCTGAAACATGCGCAGACATCCGCTGAGATGGCAAATTTATGCGGCGTTTAAGTCTTTCAGTTATGAAAGTACATTCTGACCCCGAATCTATAAGTGCCCGCGCGGAGAAGTTGGTGTTGTTGTAGAATATATTGATGCGGGCCGTACCTAGTAAAACCCCTTTACTTGTGGTTGTAAAGCAGGCCTTGAAGTGGTTATTTCCATTGCTTTGGTTATTTCCAGTGCTTTGATTATTGGAATAGGTGCGCCTTTGTTGCGCTTGGGCTGATGGGCCAGGATGGGTATTATTGTTGTTTGCGTTTTGGTTGGTGTCCGTTGCCTGAATATGTAGGAGCGTATTGTGTCTTTGCTTGCAGGTGGCGCAATTGTAGGAGCTTGAACACCTAGACACAGTATGTCCTGAGGATAGGCAGTTAATACACCCTTTCTTGTTTTTAATGAAGGTGATTCTATCGGAAACCGCCAATGTGCGGAACCGTTGGCAATGTTGTAGTTTTTGCTCAGTGGATTTACACATCTTGCACGCTCCTTTGGTTACACTCGTCTTAAAAGCACCTAGCTTTCTGTGAGAGTTTTCAGTGGATTGTCTACTATTATGGGTTTTCGGGTTTTTGGTTTCCAGGCTATCCTCAGTTATGCCAGAGACTGTCTCAAGTGTCTGGAAACGGTTCTGTAAGAATTTATCCATGTCTTCCACTTGGATATTTCAGTTTTATTTTGAACCGTTTGCTCCCATAAGCTAGTGTGCTTTTTGGTAATTTCGTTGAGCACAAATAAGTTATAATCGCATCCCAATTTGACACATCGATTTGATGTGTCTTTAAGGATGCGATACAGTTGTTGATGTCTCGCTGCAACTTTTTAATTGAAGTGTCGCAATCCTTTTCGACCGCCTCTAAGCTGAACAGTGTCTTCAGTTGAGTATTCACTAGTATGCGGTTGTTTTCGTATCTGTCTACCAGATTTTGCCACGCTATACCTAAACCTTCGTTTGTGAGTGGGCACTTTTGCACTATCTCTTTAGCCTCACCCTTGGTCTTTTGTATCAAGTGGTACAATCTCTCTACCGGGGTGAGTCGCTTATTTAAAATATATATGGCCGTAAAGAGGTCTCTGAATGTAGGCCAGGATAAGTAGTCTCCCTTGAACACATCAGTGTCACACGGGGGTAGACGCATAGTTGTATCCCTTTCGTGCTGTTCTTCGGGCTTAGGGTCGGGTTTGTTGAATGTGGCCTGTCGCGTTGATATGTTTGACATGCAACGCAAGTAGACTGCATAAGCACTTTTGTGTTTTATCTTAACAGCTGATATGTTTTTTCCCTCTAGAGTGTCCCCAGCTAATATTTCGTAATGGGCTGTTTTTGTTTTTTTCCACTTTGCCTTTAACTCTTCTTGCTGGATAGCCAGAGTATACTTGGTATGCTCGGAGTCGGGTGTGGTGTTGAAGTCAGCTTCAAACTCTATGACTTCATCAGCCATCCTGATGTAATTTTCCATCGCTTTTGACATGGTATCAGTACTGAGATTAAGGGCAAAATGGATCTAACTTGTTAATAGGGTAGCTCACGAAGGCACGTTCAACTTAAGATAGGATGATGTAGCTAGTGGGTATATGCCCAATATAATGGATTGCCGCCAAGGGGTAAACACGCAAATTATTATCTGTGTCTAAAAATTTTTTTTTTTTTTTGCTAATTGTGCTTTATGCGAACGCTCTTGTCACCCAACTCACCGTAGTGTTAGTGTTGTGTGTATAAGAAGATAAGGTTAAGTGACTTTGATTTAATGGCAGTAACGCTGATTTATGTAAGAACTTAAAGAACTGGTTAAATTTATTACACTTATGTAAGTGTTTAAAGGTTCTAAAATATTGGAAGTGACTTGCGATAAAGTGCGTTAAAGTGTTGTTGCAAAGAAAATTGCCACACTACAGTGAAAGTGGGGTTATGTTGAATTTGTGCAGCTGGTTGCGATATTCCTCGAAAATATGCGTTACAGCAAACAAAATACTAAATCAAAAGACTTTATGTAAATTTGTGTGACTTAATTGCCACACATACGTATAATTGTTTGGCTTTTATTAATAAAATCGCGATATTGGTACGCCGGGAAGTTAGTATATGTAAATTCCCTACTTGTGCAAAAAACAAAAAAAATTGAACTCAGACCACGTACCTTTGTGCCTTTGTTTGACCGCTCGTTTTGTTTGCTGGTGTAATGCTTGTCGCCTTTGAAACGCTTAGGTGGTGCTAACTGCTAACTTTTGAAACGCTTTTGTGTGGTTA
This sequence comes from Eurosta solidaginis, assembly GCF_040869045.1. Taxonomy (NCBI): domain Eukaryota; kingdom Metazoa; phylum Arthropoda; class Insecta; order Diptera; family Tephritidae; genus Eurosta; species Eurosta solidaginis. The sequence goes on from NC_090324.1 coordinate 113,753,632, forward strand.
TATTGATGGTTGCTTTTGAAACGCTTTGGTGGTGCTAACTGCTAACTTTTGAAACGCTTTTGTGTGGTGCTGCTAACTGCTAGCTTTTGAAACGCTTTTGTGTGGTTATATTGATGGTTGCTTTTGAAACGCTTTTATGTGCTGTGGTTATCCAGTGGGTCGCTAGTAATTTAATGGTTTCTATAATTATTCCGGCGTAGTAGGACCATGAAAAAACCTCCTGGGGCTTCGATAGCTCAAGTGAGTTCCCAAGGGGTTTTTGCGCTCGTTGAAAAAAGAGAAAAAGGGAAAAGAACACACAGCAGATTAAATTCACGAATTTAACAATTTAATTATTTTCAGTTCAAAGCTAACTCACAATATATATATACAAAAGCTAATTCACAGTTTGATTAATTATACATAGGTTAAGTTATACAAGCGAAAAGAAAAATCTTACCTATAACAGGGCTGATGGCTGCAGTGATCACGGAGCTTTCCAAAAAAGAAGTGAAAGAGTTTCTTTCTTGTAAAACGCGTTCACCCTTCAATTCCGTCGAAAAGCGGTTTTGAGGGGTAATTGAACGAAAGTAAATTAAATTTGGAAAGTTAAATTGGAAAGTCGCGCACCAACACGTACACATACGCCTGCACGGACATATATATAGCCGTTGGTGTTAGTGCGCGAAAGTAGATAGAAGCAAACACAGATAGTTTACATTAGGCTGGGTAACTATTGGCCGTGCCCATTCTTGGGTTTAGCTTGATGGCCAAAACAGTTTAAATAATTTAAGGATCGGCTTAGAAAAGTTGACAGCGCAAAACTTTAGAATACAACTAGGAACACCATCTGGACCCGGAGAGGTAATTGGTTTCAACTCCAGAAGACTCTTCAGAACAGTATCTATATCTACGACAGGAACCAGAATACAATTAGAACTTTCTAAGGTGTAAGGATAGAGATCCGATTGAAAAAGTTGAGATGAATAGGTCGACTTAAAGTATTCAGCAAATAAGTTGGCAACATCATCATCCGAGCTTGCGTTCTTACATCCATAGGCCAAATCAGATGGAAATCCTGAGGTTTTTCTCTTAGAATTGACAAAACTAAAGAATTGTTTCGGGTTGTTAAAAAATTGAAGCTTACACCGATTTAAGTAATGTTTATAGCACTGCTGATTAAGACGATGAAAGTTTGATCTAGCAACTAAATATTTAGAAAAATCGGAGCATGATCCTGATATTATAAATCGTGTGTATAGCCTAGATTTAATATTATATAGTCTTACAAGATGTCTTGAGAACCACGGGGGTTTGCCCGTTCCAGCATTGCCATGACGAAGAGGCACACAGCATGCAAAGAAACCATCGAGAGAACTGTAAAAAATAGAAGTTGCTGACTCAACATTTTTACAAGCATATAGATCCGACCAGTTATGGGTGGAAAAAAGATAATTCAGCTTATTAAAATCTGCCTTACAAAAACATCTTGATCGAAAGCTAGATTTTACTCTTGCTGCATCAAACAACACAGGCTGAGCATAATCAAGCATTACCTCAAGTGTAGGAATAAGTGGATCCTCTGGAAGTGATAATGGGGGAATTCGCTTGAGAGCAATACCCACAGGGTCATCCGCAAATACCAAATCCAGCATTTTATCTTTGCAATTTAATATATTGTTTAATTGTAGTAAATGTATATCAAGCATACTCTTACAAAAATCATGCTGAGTGGTGGACGTCAAAAAGTTAAATTCACTGTTGCCAATCAAACTTACTGTAGGCAAATTGAAGTCACCAAGCACCACCAGGCCGTCCCTATCTCGCAACTGAGAGTAAACACTACGTACAGATAAGCTATGTTGAGTACAAACATGCATATCCGAACGTGGCGGAATATAGCAGCAGCAAATAAATAGACTAGCACTACGTAATGAGATCTTTACTGCTATAAACTCAATATCAGAGTCATAGTCCAACGATAGTAATTCTGACGGTAGGCTAGAGTCTATGGCTATAAGGACACCACCCGCTCTAGATACACGATCGCGCCTATACACGACATAATTACACGAGAAGATCTCTGAGTTATAATTATCTTCCTTAAGCCAGGTCTCAGCAAAGGCTATCACTTGCGCTGTGAACGAAAAACTGTTTAGAAATAACGAACTCAATTTGGATCGTAAGCCACGAACATTCTGATAATGAATAGATATATAAGACAAACCGATATTTACGTCTGTAGTATTTTTGCCGAGTCCGGTAAGTTTTTTGAAACTCTTACATTTGCCTTTTTTTTGAACAAATGTATCACCGAATGTTTCGGCCAAAAAGACTGTTCAAGAATTTTGTCAAAATATGCATCAGGCACTGATATTTTAAAAGACGAGATGTCCCTTTCATACTTAAAATTAAATTTGTAAACACTTAATTTAATAGGTTTAGAATCAAGCTTGGATACAATATAGTTAATTATGTCATCTTCCGTCAACGATGCGTGAAGCCGTGATACAAATATCGACCTACGAGGCGACACAGCAGTAACCTCTCTGTGGGCCTCAGGTTGCACTCCAGTATTAACATCATTAATAATATTAAAAGCGTTAACAGCAGACCCAATATTAGCGGAATGAGGCTTATCATTGCTATTTACAGCATAAGATGTACTTGAGGTGTCGACGGCATCATTATTAGTATGTGGGACGACAGTATGTACATTATCCGCGGCGGTGAAATTGTTTGAAATAGCGGCGCCAGAATTTTCAACAGTAGACAGCCTGGCGTCACTGCAGACAGCGGACGGTGACAAAACAATTGACGAAAACGAAGGTGGGATAGGCACAGAGAGGGGTGTAGGTGTGAGCATAGCCGATGCATTATCAGCTATATGTAGTTGTGAACCTTCTAGAGGAGTGTTTAGAGGGGGACCCGTACACTGCGAATGCGAGCCAGAAGGCAGCGGCGAGAAAGTGCATAGATCCATTGCATATGTAAGCATAGCATCGTTGTTGTGTTTTGGGGGCAAAGTACACGAACTCACTGCAGCTTTGAGCGCACCGATTTCGGCAGCCAACGCACCAATGCTATCACGATTGTTCTTATTGTTTTTGTTCTTATTCTTATTTTTAGAACTGCGCTTATTTGAGCTTGCTTTTTCCTTCGCTTTGTCTTTGTTGCTGCTTTTTTCTTCCTCCATGTTAACAGCTTGGTTACAACAAATTAAGTTTTTTATGCCATCTATTTGGGTAGACAAATCCCTGAATTTTACTTCAAGGGCAGTCATTATGGCTTCTAGCCCCAGTTTTTGAGAGGCTAGGACGGAGTCACATGCCTTCGAAATTATAATAGGCGCATTTACACACTCCGCACGTATATGATAATTTGATTTTATTTATTTATTTATAACGATATTCAGAAAAGGCGTCCACCAATAGAACTAAGGCCCACTCCCTCTTAAAATACTCGTTAACATTTTTCATTTGATACACATATCGTACAAACCAATTCTAGAGTCACCCCTGGTCCACCTTTATGGCGATATCTCGAAAAGGCGTCCACCTATAGGACTAAGGCCCACGTCTTTTTAAAATACTCATTAACACCTTTCATTTGATACCCATATCGTACAAAAAAATTCTAAAGTCACCCCTGGTCCACCTTTATGGCGATATCTCGAAAAGGCGTCCACCTATAGAACTAAGGCCCACTCCCTTTTAAAATACTTATTAACACCTTTCATTTTATACCCATATCATACAAACAATTTGTAGAGTCAACCCTGGTCCACTTTTATAACGATATTCCGAAAAGGCCCACTCCCTCTTAAAATACTCGTTAACATTTTTCATTTGATACCCATATCGTGCAAACAAATTCTAGAGTCACCCCTGGTCCACCTTTATGGCGATATCTCGAAAAGGCGTCCACCTATAGGACTAAGGCCCACGCCCTTTTAAAATACTCATTAACACCCTTCATTTGTTACCCATATCGTACAAAAAAATTCTAGAGTAACCCCTGGTCCACCTTTATGGCGATATCTCGAAAAGGCGTTTACCTATAGAACTAAGACCCACTCCCTTTTATAATACTCATTAACACCTTTCATTTGATACCCATATCGTACAAACAAATTCTAGAGTCACCCCTGGTCCACCTTTATGGCGATATCTCGAAAAGGCGTCCACCCATAGAACTAAGGCCCACTCCCTTTTAAAATACTCACTAACACCTTTCGTTTGATACCCATATTGTACAAACGCATTCTGGAGTCACCACTGCTCCACGTTTATGGCGATATCTCGAAAAGGCGTCCACCAATAGAACTAAGGCCCATTCCCTTTTAAAATACTTGTTAACATCTTTCGTTTGATACCCATATTGTACAAAAAAATTCTAGAGTCACCCCTGGTCCACGCTTATGGCGATATCTCGAAAAGGCGTCCACTTATAGATTTAAGGCCCACTCACTTTTAAAATACCCATTAGCACCTTTCATTTGATACATATCGTACAAACAAATTCTAGAGTCACCCTGGTCCACCTTTATGGCGATATCTCGAAAAGGCGTCCACCTATATAACTTAGGCCCACTCCCTTTTAAAATACTCATTTACACTTTCATTTGATACCCATATCGAACAAACAAATTCGAGAGTCAGCCCTGGTCCACCGTTATGGCGATATCCCTAAATGGCGTCCATCTATAGAACTATGGCCCACTCCCTCTTAAAATACTCTTTTATACCTTCCATTTGATACACATGTCATAAAAACACATTCCAGGGTTACCCTAGGTTCATTTCACTACGAGGTGATTTTCCCTTATTTTGTCTCCATAGCTCTCAACTGATTATGTAATGTTCGGTTACACCCGAACTTAGCCTTCCTTACTTCTTTTAATTCGTTTTAGTAGAAAACAATTTTCAAAAAAAAAAACTTTATTTTCAAGAAATAAGCACACATTTTTTTCTACTAAAACGAATTCCAAATAATAAGGTGAAACAAAAATTTGAAGGAATCCCAAATACTTTTACAAGAGCTATTGTTAAAGTTTTTTAGTCAAAATTCAACAAGACTATGTCTGTATTAAAGGAAAAATTGCCTTCTATTTTTTGGTCCATTTATATGAAGGTAGTCCTTAAAATTTTTTAACATATTTTTATTTTCAATTTTTTAGTACTGCCTACAAAAAGGCAATTGCAAATTTTATTAGTAATTTAAGTAATTCCTAAGTGAAAATTCTTCTCTTTATTTATTTGTTCAAAATAGCAAGATTTAAGAGAATTGCGTTTACCGCGACTTAGTTTTAAGACAACAACACTGTTCTAGTTAGAATTGCAACTCAACACAACAAATGCAGTGGGATGACCAATATATATGTACATATGTACATTTGTATTTTAATGCAAATGATTATGCCTTTTTGTTCGTCATTCTATGTATTGTTGTTTTTGCAGATATTTGTTTATACTTACGGTGTTTTAAATTGTTTATATTTTCATATTTATGCTTAGGGTGAATAATTGTTTACATGTTAACTAATTTTTGCTTTTTCCACAGTTCCTGAAAATGATCTCAGAATGAGATCGAAATATCGACCAAATAAAATTAGAAATACAAACATTTAAACTGTGTTTAAATTTTTTAAACTGCCTCGAGCTCATCAAAATTTAATAAATTATTTTTCCTATAATTCTATAAGAAGCTATGAAGATTTGTTGGCCAAACCATACATTCAAATGCAAAGTACCTATTTTGCAAAAGTGGGGACCTCGAAATCGGACTTCGAGCTATGGTGTCTTCAGCAATTTTTCTGTAGATTAGGTTTTTGCTATACTCCTGATGGGAAACAATCCATTCATACAATTTGACCCGCTCTAATATACGAATAAGTCGAAGTTCAGCTCGCTTCATTTTATTTTCTTTTAATTTGATAATAATAATAAGAACAATGCACAGCTAATTTCTCTTACAAATTGGAGTCCCCACAAAACAATCATTAGCTACGGCGCGACCAACCAGCATTTGCTGGCCAGTTTATACAACTGAGACCTACTGCAAGTAAAGCAGACCAGTGTTTTGCTAAAATATAGAAAAAAGAGGTCTAGAAAGAGCTAAATTTCTTCAAGAAAATCCAAAACACGTTGCAAAAAGAGCTAAAATTATATGTATATTTTTCAATGCAAGTTTTCACATATGTTTCAAATCAAACTTAAACAAAATTATAACAAGGTACAATAAACTAAAAAACAAAAAAATAAGGTACAAGAGAGGTACACAAATAATACTATTTTTATAGTTCATTTTATATTTTTTAATAACAAAAATACGTTTTTTTTTTTTTAATTTTTGTTTTGCCATTTGGCGGTAAGGTATCGTTAAAAAGTAAGAAGTATTTTTCACACTACTACAATGACGGCACGGCTATGTGTTCGCCAAAAATACGACTTGCCAAAATGTTCGCCGATGAAAATTAATTTAAATTTTTTCCAATTTCTTTATTAAATTTTTAACGTCCTACGTGTGTACGAATCACCAATAAAATACAATTGTGCGACATTCAAGTTTATGTTGGGACGAGATGTATTTGAAGGGCCTTAGACTTAAAATCTATGATTTCGTCCTCTGAAGATGAATTATTATTTTTGCTACACTCATAAATATTTTTTTGAGTTCATTAATTTTAAGAGATTGATGTTTATTTCAAAGTCATGACAGCATTTATTCACTCATTTAAGACCACATCTTATTGTCAAAAGCGAATTCAACATAACTAAATTCATTTTGTTTCTGCGTTTGCTTTTAATTAAACTCATGTTTGAAAACGTTCTTGCGACTTCAGCATTACTTAGTAGCAGCGCAAAATTGACAAGCTTTTGAAATTATACTGTTTAACATGAAACCAAATACTTAATATTGAAGTCACATTTTTCCAATTTTGGTAATAGACATTTTTCCACTGCATTGGTAATCTCGTTATTTCATCAGTGCTATACTTTGAGGTTGTACAATTCTCAATATGTTTTCAACCGAAAAGGAATCTGGTTTGTCAAGAGCTTCTATATTGTGCGGCAAGCGTTGCCTTAATTCCTCTATTAATTTAATTATGAAGCTAGGGGCTAAACCGGAATTTTTGGAGCTAAACACAAAAAAAGGGCTAGATCTGGCTCCAAAATGACAACACTGGTGCAGACGGTGGCACGCACATGCACACGCAAAGCGGTAAAATAAAAAAAAAATTGAATTTCATAATGCAAAAACCGTCAACAAGAACGTGTGGCACGAAGCAAGTACGTGGGTTATCTGACACGCACACATATAAACTGATGTCCAGCAAATGCTGTTGTGTCCCACCGTAGCAATACAACAGCAAAAATGAATCGCCGCTTTTTAAAACGCACTACTGCCTTCAATGTGTGTCTCAATATTAGAATGGTGAAAACAAGAAAGCACTACACGTCGATTGAGATTGTAGCATTGGCAACGAATGCTGAAATCTGATTCACATGCGAAATATTCTGCGCTTTTCTCTGGTATGTGCATATGTAAATTACCCTGCAGTGAAACCAACTAGTTGTATACTAGAAGAATACAAGTTTTTCAAAAATCGCAACTAGTTAGGGTTGTGTCTTTTTTCCATATTAGCAACTGGTATTCTTAACACGGCGATGTCCTACGAAATATCAATTTCCAGTCTCTGCATTAGCATCATACCTGTTGACAAATTAGTCATTATATGCACCAGAATCGTACCCAATGTCATACTACACAGTATATGCATCAGGGTCATACCAATCAATACACCAGTCAGCCTCTCGCCAGAATTGTACCAGATGGCATTCTAGTTATTATACACATAAATATAATACCAATTGACATACTAGTTAGTTTAGGCAAGACTATATTGATAACAGCGTTCTCTGGGCGCGACTTCGCGATGCTACTTCCCTACTTAGTGTGGATTAAGATTAGGACCTCCTTGTGTTAATCTGGATGAACCGTTTGAGGTGGAAAGTGCCGTATCTCATCGTAGTGCCTGCGAAGATGGTTCCTTATTCCTCTTGGAGTAGTGTACGGTGCTGACTGTGTCAAAAGCTTTTGACATGTCAAGTGCCACGAGCACCGTCCCATGATGAAGTTTTGGTTGGATCAGTTCTCAATATATCTAGGTGTTAATGGCGTTTAACGAAGTGGTAGTGATATTACGGAAGCCATGCTTATTTCTGGCTAACAGATTTTGTCTTTAAATGAATGACATTTGTCTTTAATGAATGACATTGGTAGATACGACTCACCATCGTTAGCTGAGTTTTCGCGCTTTGGTATTTAGGTTAGTCTTACCATTCTTTATTATTCTGAAATGACAAAGGCTTAAATGACAGGTAGAAAACATGCGTTATGTAGCTGATGCCCTTATGCCCAAGTCAGTTTAGCATCGGCATTGCTATTCCATCTGGGCCTATCGATTTAAAAGGCTTGGACTTTTTAATGGATTTTTTGATGTGCAGAAATAACGGTGAGGTGTTATGTGCCCAGCCTTGTTAACTAAAGTATTTATTGCAAATTGTAAAAAAACATTAGCGCATTTCACCGAAATCGATAGACAAAATCCTAAAGAAATGCTAACTTGTATGAATAACACATCCATACATGGCAACGAAGAGATAACTCACACACAGATGTAGTCATCACCCGAAGTTGTTCTTACACATGTGCATGCATATTTGCAGCTTAATTACCAAGCAGGAGATACAGCAGGAGCGAAACTTATAGACTTTAGTAGAAATATGCGAATGAAGCAACGGAAAGTATAAAAACAGCGCTAGCTGCGTAGTTAAAATCAGTTTTGATTTAAGCACGCTATTTGTTGTGAAGTACAAGTGTTATTGTGAAGTACTTTCAAAGTAGTCTAAAAAAGACCATTTTGCGTTATTGAATATTGGAGTTATTTATTCAACAGTTAAGCGATTCGAACGTTAGCAGAAGGTTTGGAATAAGCGGAATTTCCCTAAATTCGTTACAAAATATATCAAAAAATTATGTACAATGATTTACTTATGCGACTTTCTACATTGGTATAAAATAAAAAAATAGATGGGTACTTTGTGTGAGGGTACAAAGTTTCACGTTTCTTTTGGTCTGTATGATATAGCTATGATCAGGCTGGGTAGTAATGATTACTTTAGGTAATCAATTACCGTCAATTCCCCATTACATATACTTGAGGAAAGTAATCAATTCCTTGTAGAAGTGATTATATTTCAATTCCACAAAAAAATGTGCCAAAAGTAATTTCGTTTTTTTGAGGCTCAAGTACAAAATATTTTTTGTTTGTAATTGAAAAAAAAAAATACTTTGCTCAAATGTAATTTCAATCCCAGTACTTTCGACAGGAATTGTAATTGAACATTTTCTAATTGAATTACGAGGAATGCCAAAAGTAATTAATAATTTCCCATTACTTAAAGGAATTGCAAAAGTAATTGAAAAATTCTTTGTGCAAAAAATATTTTTGTGATTCAATCACTGTCTTCTATGACTGGAAATTCATTTCTCCTCGCCATATATGAGGACGGGTATGGTAAGATTATGTCTTTGTAGTTTAGCTTTGCTGTTGAGCGGCCGGCCAATTGCATTGTACGTGGCTATCAACGTTTCTCTATATTTTCCTCAAGTGCTGCTGACAAGCGACTTGAATATTTGTTTGCGGCTTTGTACGTTAGATACAATTTCGATGGCATACGCCTTGAAGGTGAGAGTGTCACCGAATGTTGCCCCTAAGATCTTTGGATGACGGACAGTCGCTAGCGCAACACCACCGACGTGAACTTCCAATGTGGATTTGGTCGGCTTGGTTCAGATAATTTGCCATGAGGCGTTTTGAGTGCCGCGGTTGGCTGTGCGAAAAGCTCTTGACAGCGCTGTTAGTGTATGCAATTTGCGGAAGCCATACACGGCGGGATAGAAGAAGCGGCTTAACTACGGTAGGATGGCGGATGGCCAATGGTCGTCGTAGCAGCGGCGGGACGGATGCAGCGGCTTAACGGAGGTAGGATGGCGGACGGCCAACGGTCGTCGTAGCAGCGGCGTGACGGATGCAGCGACATAACGGCGGTAGGATGGCAAAGGGCCAACGGTCGTCGTAGCAGCGGCGTGACGGATGCAGCGGTTTAAAGGCGGTAGGATGGCAAGCGGCCAGTGGTTGGTGTAGCAGCGGTGGCACCATCACGGCGGGATCGGCACAGCGATAGTATTGCAGACGGCCAACGGTTGGCGCAGCACCGGCGGGATGGAAGTAGCGGCGGCACCAGAGGGGCGACGATGCGACGGCAGCGGCGGTGGGTTACGTAACGCGTACCAGGGCCGGGGTGAGGGGGGAAACAGGCTGGTGGCTTGGTTTACCTGGACAACGGCTGCGTGTTCTAGGCGTGGTAGGATGGGCGTACAAGCGGGCTTATATTGGTCGGTCGGCTTCGGCAGGATCGGGCTGATCGATCGTCTTCGGCAGGCTCGATAGTCGGCGGGGTCGGTCACCTGCGTGAGAAACTGCGAGGACTCAGGTTAGTGCTGGTTTCATCGCTGGACACCCCCGCCACCCTACTTGCACACTAGTAAAAGGTGCGTAAGGGGGCGGGGTTGTACCAGCCGAGACACCGTGGGTCGACCCGTGGGCGGAGGGGAAGTGCACCGTAACGGCACATCGGAAGCCCCTTGTGCGCACGCATCGGCTCACGGCCGAAACCAGAGATGAGGAGAAGGGTTCGAATGGTTATGAAGGCGTCGGGCCGCTCAAAACCCAGGAGAGCGCGGGGGGCAAATTAGCACAAGGCATCCTCCCCGTCGTCCTTACCCAAGTGAAGGGTGACCCGCGCCATGACGGCGCCCCTGCCACTCAGCCAGCCTAAGCTAGGACTGAGGGGGAGGGTCTGTATGGTCATGAAGGCGTCGGGCCGCAGAACACCTAGGAGGGCGCGGGGGCAAAATAGCACAAGGCATCCTCCCCGTCGTCCTTACCTAAGTGAAGGGTGACCCGCGCCATGACAGCGCCCCTTCCACTCAGCTAGCTAGCAGGAGGGAAAAGAAAAAAGAAGCGGTTAAATGGCCATGAAGGCGTCGGGCCGCTCAACACCTAGGAGGGCGCGGGGGGCAAAGTAGCACAAGGCAGCCTCCCCGTCTTCCTTACCTAAGTGAAGGGTGACCCGCGACATGACGGCGCCCCTTCCACTCAGCTTGCTAGCAGGAGGGAAAAGTATGTCTTTAAAAAGATATACACCCCCACTGGCTCACCTGCTAGGACTGAATGGCAAAAATGCAAATTCGCTGTTTATACGGGTGGTGCCGCAAACTGGTTGAGAAACTAATTCACCACTATTGTGATTTTCTTGTGTGGTGTGTTTCGTGTGTTTCGTCCCCCTCCCACTTCGGTTGACGGAAAGCTGCGGTGGGGAAAGATGGATCTCCAGGCATGGCCTAGGTATTATGCCGGTGTGCGTGTGGGCGAAGCACTTTATTTAAAAAAAACTCTTTTTTCTCAATAATCTACAGAGTCATTGCCCTTAAGTTGTAACAGAGTTAATGCGTACATATCATATTATTTTAATTCATAAATTTTGTTTTTTTTGTCGGGGTAGGGATAGCACTTAAATTGTGTCCGTTTTAGTGTTTCTCCTGTGTCCCTTTTGTGTTGTTTTTTTTTTCATACAATGTGAGAAAACTATTTATACTTAATTTTTTTCTTAAAATTAAAAGAGTGTTTATATATAAAAAAATAGAAAATTTTTATTGGTCCCACCTTCCTTCTTCAGTGCCTTATTCAATTGGTATGACTCTTTTCGTTCCCATGAGTGACACCTTTGCGTGTTTATCGTTTATCATTTCGACCCTCACCCGCTGTGCTTTCAACCGGAATGTCCAGGTTTTCTTGGATTGGTTGGCCGGGCGCTTGAGTCTTACATTCCTGAAGAAGTTCTCTGCGTCAGGTGGTACCCTCTTATCTGTATCTTCTTTGTTGTTCGTGTCGTTGTCCCGTCGCTTTAACGTAGGTAGGTTGAACTGGCCGGTCCATGAGGACCTCACATAGACTGATTGAGTCCGTAGTGTTACCAGAAGTTTGTTTTAACGACCAAACTGAAAAACCCTATCAAAAACCAGGACCTATGTTATAAAATAACTCCGTCCTCTTGGCAAATACTAGAAGCTTCCTAGGACTTACGCCACTTGCTGCTTCAAGATCTGACAGCTGTATCACTCCTAATAGCTGAAGTCTTAGCCTGGCAAGTGCAGGGCACGAGCACAGAACGTGCTCGATCGTTTCCTCCTCCAACCCGCACTTCCTACATCTGCTATCACTGACTAAGCCTAGTTTAAAGGCATGTGACGCCAGAAGGCAGTGTCCAGTCAGAATACCCGTCATGAGTCTACAGTCTTCTCTTTTTAATGATAGGAGCAACTGTGTTGTAAGACCTACACATAATCTTCGACACTTTACAGCCCCGCGCTTGAACCCACGCCTTTCCCGCTTGGTCGATCATGCGCACCTCTCGCCTTCGCTTAATCTCGCCCAATCTAATTGGGACATCTACGGAGCAAGCTTCAATGGATGCGCCCTTTTTTAGCTAGTTCATCCGCTTTTTCATTCCCATCTATTCCCATATGCCCTGGGACCCAATATAGATGTATGCTTCTCCCTGTCCCGATTATCTCCAGAGACTTCTTACACTCTAACACGCATTCAGATGCTGTGCTATGCGAGATTATTGCCTTAATTGCTGCTTGACTGTCAATATAAAAGTTAACACGGTTGCAGCTTAAGCTATTCTCTTCCAGGGTTTCTACTCCTTTGGTTACGGCTAATATTTCCGCTTGGAAAACGCTACAGTAATCCGGCAGCCTGTAGGATCTGCTTATTTCCGGATCAGCGCAGTATACCGCAGACCCTACTCCTTCCACTACTTTGGAACCATCGGTGTACACATGTATCGCCTCGTCCGCCATTTGCGCACCCTTGCGCCAACCGTCCACCTCTATTGTGGCCTTAAGATCTCCCTCGAAGCGCAGATAGGGAATCATGTAGTCTGATGACGCTATACTACTATGGCCATATGGTCGGTGCTCAAGCTGCCCCGAAGCACCGAGCCTGGTTGCGGTCGTTAAGGCTTTGTTCTTTGCTACCAGGTCTACAGGTGGGATGTGCAAAATGGCATACAGTGCAGCCGTCGGTGTCTTCAGCAATTTTTCTGTAGATTACGTTTTTGCTATACTCCTGATGGGAAACAATCCATCCATACAATTTGACCCGCTCTAATATACGAATAAGTCGAAGTTCAGCTCGCTTCATTTTATTTTCTTTTAATTTTATAATAATAATAAGAATAATGCACAGCTAATTTCTCTTACAAATTGGAGTCCCCACAAAGCGACCAACCAGCATTTGCTGGCCAGTTTATACAACTGAGATACTACTGCAAGTAAAACAGACCCGTGTTTTGCTAAAATATAGAAAAAAGAGGCCTAGAAAGAGCTAAATTTCTTCAAGAAAATCCAAAACACGTTGCGAAAAGAGCTAAAATTATATGTATATTTTTCAATGCAAGTTTTCACATATGTTTCAAATCAAACTTAAACAAAATTATAACAAGGTACAATAAACTAAAAAACAAAAAAATAAGGTACAAGAGAGGTACACAAATAATACTCTTTTTATACTCAGTTGAGCAGAGCTCACAGAGTATATTAAGTTTGATTGGATAACGGTTGGTTGTACATATATAAAGGAATCGAGATAGATATAGACTTCCATATATCAAAATAATCAGGATCGAAAAAAAATTTGATTGAGCCATGTCCGTCCGTCCGTCCGTCCGTCCGTCCGTCCGTTAACACGATAACTTGAGTAAATTTTGAGGTATCTTGATGAAATTTGGTATGTAGGTTCCTGAGCACTCATCTCAGATCGCTATTTGAAATGAACGATATCGGACTATAACCACGCCCACTTTTTCGATATCGAAAATTTCGAAAAACCGAAAAAGTGCGATAACTCATTACAAAAGACAGATAAAGCGACGAAACTTGGTAGATGGGTTGACGTTATGACGCAGAATAAAAAATTAGTAAGATTTTGGACAATGGGCGTGGCACCGCCCACTTTTACAAGAAGGTAATTTAAAAGTTTTGCAAGCTGTAATTTGGCAGTCGTTGAAGATATCATGATGAAATTTGGCAGGAACGTTACTACTATTACTCTATATGTGCTAAATAAAAATTAGCAAAATTGGATGAAGAACACGCCCACTTTTTAAAAAAAAAAATTTTTAAATTCAAATTTTAACAAAAAATTTAATATCTTTACTGTATATAAGTAAATTAAGTCAAAATTAAACTCCAGTAATGATATGATGCAACAAAATACAAAAATAAAAGAAAATTTCAAAATGGGCGTGGCTCCGCCCATTTTCATTTAGTTTGTCTAGAATACTTTTATTGCCATAAGTCGAACAAAAATTTACCAATCCTTCTCAAATTTGGTAGGAGCATAAATTCTATGACGGTAACTGTTCTCTGTGAAAATGGGCGAAATCGGTGGAAGCCACGCCCAGTTTTTATACACAGTCCACCGTCTGTTCTTCCGCTCGGCCAATTACACAATAACTTGAGCAAAATCCGATATATCTTTACTAAACTTAGCCCACGTACTTACCTGAGCTCACTTTTTCTTGTTATAAAAAATAGGCGAAATCTGACCATAACCACGCCCACTTTATCGATATCGAAAATTACGAAAAATGAAAAAAATGCCATAATTCTATACCAAATACGAAAAAAGGGATGAAACATGGTAACTGGATTGGTTTATTGACGCAAAATATAACTTTGGAAAAAACTTTGTAAAATGGGTGTGACACCCACCATATTAAGTAGAAGAAAATGAAAAAGTTCTACAAGGCGAAATCAACAGCCCTTGGAATCTTTTCAGGAATACTGTTAGTGGTATTGCATATATAAATAAATTAGCAGTACCCGACAGATGATTTTCTGGATCACCTGGTCCACATTTTGGTCGATATCGCGAGAACGCCTTCACATATACATCTAAGGGCCACTCGCTTTTAAAACCCTCATTAATACCTTTAATTTGATATCCATATCGTACAAAAACATACCAGAGTCACCCCTGTCCCACCCTAATGGCGATATCTCGAAAAGGCGTCCACCTATAGACCTAATGCCCCCTCCCTCTTAAAATGCTCAGTAACACCTTTCGTTTGATACCCATATCGTACAAACACATTCTAGAGTCACCCTGGCCCCCCCTAATGGCGATATCACGAAAAGGCGTCCACCTATAGACCTAATGTCCACTCCCTCTTAAAATGCTCAGTAACACCTTTCGTTTGATACCCATATCGTACAAACATTCTAGAGTCACCCCTGGCCCACCTAATGGCGATATCTCGAAAAGGCGTCCACCTAGAGACCTAATGTCCACTCCCTCTTAAAATGCTCAGTAACACCTTTCGTTTGATACCCATATCGTACAAACATTCTAGAGTCACCCCTGTCCCACCCTAATGGCGATATCTCGAAAAGGCGTCCACCTATAGACCTAATGCCCACTCCCTCTTAAAATGCTCAGTAACACCTTTCGTTTGATACCCATATCGTACAAACATTCTAGAGTCACACCTGGCCCACCCTAATGGCGATATCTCGAAAAGGCGTCCACCTATAGAACTAAGGATTACTCCCTTTTAAAATACTCATTACCACCTTTCATTTGATACCCATATCGTAAAACACATTCTAGAGTCACCCTGGCCCACCCTAATGGCGATATCTCGAAAAGGCGTCCACCTCTAGACCTAATGCCCACTCCCTCTTAAAATGCTCAGTAACACCTTTCGTTTGATACCCATACCGTACAAACATTCTAGAGTCACCCTTGGTCCAGCTTTATGGCGATATCTCGAAAAGGCGTCCACCTATAAAACTAAGGATTACTCCCTTTTAAAATACTCATTACCACCTTTCATTTGATACCCATATCGTACAAACACATTCTAGAGTCACCCTGGCCCACCCTAATGGCAATATCTCGAAAAGGCGTCCACCTATAGACCTAATGCCCACTCCCTCTTAAAATGCTCAGTAACACCTTTCGTTTGATACCCATATCGTACAAATATTCTAGAGTCACCCCTTGGTCCACCTTTATGGCGATATCTCGAAAAGGCACCCACCTATAGAACTAAGGATTACTCCCTTTTAAAATACTCCTTACCACCTTTCATTTGATACCCATATCGTACAAACACATTCTAGAGTCACCCCTGGCCCACCCTAATGGCGATATCTCGAAAAAGCGTCCACCTATAGACCTAATGCCCACTCCCTCTTAAAATGCTCAGTAACACCTTTCGTTTGATACCCATACCGTACAAACATTCTAGAGTCACCCCTGGCCCACCCTAATGGCGATATCTCGAAAAGGCGTCCACCTATAGACCTAATGCCCACTCCCTCTTAAAATGCTCAGTAACACCTTTCATTTGATTCCCATATCTTACAAACACATTCTAGAGACACCCCTGGTCCACCTTTATGGCGATATCTCGAAACGGCGTCCACCTATGGAACTAAGGATCACTCCTTTTCAAAATACTCATTAACAGCTTTCATTTGATACCCATATCGTACAAACACATTATAGAATCACCCCTGGTCCACCTTAATGGGGACATCTCGAAAAGGCGTCCACCGATAGACCTAAGTCCCACTCCCTCTTAAAATGCTCAGTAACACCTTTCATTTGATACCCATATCGTACAAACAAATTCTAGAGTCAGTCCTGGTCTACCTTTATGGCGATATCCCTAAATGGCGTTCATCCATAGAACTATGGCCTACTCTCTCTTAAAATACTCTTTAATACCTTTCATTTGATACACATGTTATACAACCACATTCCAGGGTTACCCCAGATTGATTTTCCTTATTTTGTCTCCATAGCTCTCAACTGAGTATGTTATGTTCGGTTACACCCGAACTTAGCCTTCCTTACTTGTTATAGTTCGTTTTATATTTTTTAATAACAAAAATACGTATTTTTTTTTAATTTTTGTTTTGCCATTTGGCGGTAAGGTATCGTTAAAAAGTAAGAAGTATTTTTCACACTACTACAATGACGGCACGGCTATGTGTTCGCCAAAAATACGACTTGCCAAAATGTTCGCCGATGAAAATTAATTTAAATTTTTTCCAATTTCTTTATTAAATTTTTAACGTCCTACGTGTGTACGAATCACCAATAAAATACAATTGTGCGACATTCAAGTTTATGTTGGGACGAGATATATTTGAAGGGCCTTAGACTTAAAATCTATGATTTCGTCCTCTGAAGATGAATTATTATTTTTGCTACACTCATAAATATTTTTTTGAGTTCATTAATTTTAAGATAATGAATGATGATGTTATTTCAAAGTCATGACAGCATTTATTCACTCGTTTAAGGCCACATCTTATTGTCAAAAGCGAATTCAACATAACTAAATTCATTTTGTTTCTGCGTTTGCTTTTAATTAAACTCATGTTTGAAAACGTTCTTGCGACTTCAGCATTACTTAGTAGCAGCGCAAAATCGACAAGCTTTTGAAATTATACTATTTAACATGAAACCAAAAACTTAATATTGAAGTCACATTTTTTCCAATTTTGGTAATGGACATTTTTCCACTGCATTGGTAATCTCGTTATTTCATCAGTGCTATACTTTGAGGTTGTACAATTCTCAATGTGTTTTCAACCGAATAGGAATCTGTTTTGTCAAGAGCTTCTATATTGTGCGGCAAGCGTTGCCTTAATTCCTCTATTAATTTAATTATGAAGCTAGGGGCTAAACCGGAATTTTTGCAGCTAAACACAAAAAAAAGGGCTAGATCTGGCTCCAAAATGGCAACACTGGTGCAGACGGTGGCACGCACATGCACATGCAAAGCGGTAAAATCAAAAAAAATTTAATTTCATAATGCAAAAACTGTCAACAAGAACGTGTGGCACGAAGCAAGTACGTGGGTTATCTGACACGCACACATATAAACTGATGTCCAGCAAATGCTGTTGTGTCCCACTGTAGCAATACAACAGCAAAAATGAATCGCCGCTTTTTAAAACGCACTACTGCCTTCAATGTGTGTCTCAATATTAGAATGGTGAAAACAAGAAAGCACTACACGTCGATTGAGATTGTAGCATTGGCAACGAATGCTGAAATCTGATTCACATGCGAAATATTCTGCGCTTTTCTCTGGTATGTGCATATGTTTTTCAAAAATCTCAACTAGTTAGGGTTGTGTCTTTTTTCCATATTAGCAACTGGTATTCTTAACACGGCGATGTCCTACGAAATATCAATTTCCAGTCTCTGCATTAGCACCATACCTGTTGACAAACTAGTCTTAATATGCACCAGAATCGTACCCAATGTCATACTACACATTATATGCATCAGGGTCATACCAATCAATACACCAGTCAGCCTCTCGCCAGAATTGTACCAGATGGCATTCTAGTTATTATACACATCAATATAATACCAATTGACATACTAGTTAGTTTAGGCAAGACTATATTGATAACAGCGTTCTCTGGCCGCGACCTCGCGATGCTACTTCCCTACTTAGTGTGGATTAGGATTAGGACCTCCGTGTGTTAATCTGGATGAACCGGTTGAGGTGGAAAGTGCCGTATCTCATCGTAGTGCCTGCGAAGATGGTTCCTTATTCCTCTTGGAGTAGTGTACAGTGCTGACTGTGTCAAAAGCTTTTGACATGTCAAGTGCCACGAGCACCGTCCCATGATGAAGTTTTGTTTGGATCAGTTCTCAATATATCTAGGTGTTAATGGCGTTTAACGAGGTGGTAATGCTATTACGGAAGCCATGCTTATTTATGGCTAACAGAATATTTGTCTTTAAATGAATGACATTGGTAGATACGACTCACCATCGTTAGCTGAGTTTTCGGGCTTTGGTATTTTAGTTAGTCTTACCATTCTTTATTATTCTGAAATGACAAAGGCTTAAATGACAGGTAGAAAACATGCGTTAGGTAGCTGATGCCCTTATGCCCAAGTCAGTTTAGCATCGGTATTGCTATTCCATCTGGGCCTATCGATTTAAAAGGCTTGGACTTTTTAATGGATTTTTTGATGTGCAGAAATAACGGTGAGGTGTTATGTGCCCAGCCTTGTTAACTGAAATATGTATTGCAAATTGTAAAAAACATTAGCGCATTTCACCGAAATCGATAGACAAAATCCTAAAGAAATATTAACTTGTATGAATAACGCCACTAAGTTGTCGTCAATAAACTATTCAAAAACTGATTAGTATGAATAACATAGAAAAATTCTAGTCAATGAACTATTTAAACACCAACTAGTATGAATGGTCCTACAAAATTCTAGTCAATGACTAGAATGTTTGCTGACTACTTTTAATTTTGACTGCAGGGTACATTTTCTTCCACTCGGTAGTATAATGCATGCCTTCATATTGTGACGAATATTAGCATCACTAAACTGATACTAAATAAATAAAGGCACAACAACAATAAAGCAAGAAGCCACTCTTGTGGACATCAAATCAATCATCATGTACACACATCCATACAAGGCAACGAAGAGATAACTCACACACAGATGTAGTCATCAGCCGAAGTTGTTCTTACACATGCACATGCATATTTGCAGCTTAATTACCAAGCAGGAGATAAAGCAGAAGCGAAACTTATAGACTTTAGTAGAAATATGCGAATGAAGCAACGGAAAGTATAAAAACAGCGCTAGCTGAGTAGTCAAAATCAGTTTTGATTTAAGCACGCTATTGGTTGTGAAGTACAAGTGTTATTGTGAAGTACTTTCAAAGTAGTCTAAAAAAGACCATTTTGCGTTATTGAATATTGGAGTTATTTATTCAACAGTTAAGCGATTCGAACGTTAGCAGAAGGTTTGGAATAAGCGGAATTTCCCTAAATTCGTTACAAAATATATCAAAAAATTATATACAATGATTTACTTATGCGACTTTCTAGATTGGTATAAAATAAAAAAATAGATGGGTACTTTGTGTGAGGGTACAAAGTTTCACGTTTCTTGTGGTCTGTATGATATAGCTATGATCAGGCTGGGTAGTAATGATTACTTTAGGTAATCAATTACCGTCAATTCCCCATTAGATATACTTGAGGAAAGTAATCAATTCCTTGTGGAAGTGATTATATTTCAATTCCACAAAAAAATATGCCAAAAGTAATTTCGTTTTTTTGAGGCTCAAGTACAAAATATTTTTTGTTTGTAATTGAAAAAAAAAAAAAATACTTTGCTCAAATGTAATTTCAATCCCAGTACTTTCGAAAGGAATTGTAATTGAACATTTCCTAATTAAATTACGAGGAATGCCAAAAGTAATTAATAATTTCCCATTACTCAAAGGAATTCCAAAAGTAATTGAAAAATTCTTTGTGCAAAAAATATTTTTGTGATTCAATCACTGTCTTCTATGACTGGAAATTCATTTCTCCTCGCCATATATGAGGACGGGTATGGTAAGATTATGTCTTTGTAGTTTAGCTTTGCTGTTGAGCGGCCGGCCAATTGCATTGTACGTGGATATCAACGTTTCTCTATATTTTCCTCAAGTGCTGCTGACAAGCGACTTTAGAATTTGTTTGCGGCTTTGTACGTTAGATACAACTTCGATGGCATACGCCTTGAAGGTGAGAGTGTCACAGAATGTTGCCCCTAAGATTTTTGGATGACGAACAGTCGGTAGCGCAACACCATCGACGTGAACTTCCAATGTGGATTTGGTCGGTTTGGTTCAGATAATTTGCCATGAGGCGTTTTGAGTGCCGTGGTTGGCTATGCCAAAAGCTCTTTACAGCGCTGGTAGTGCTATGCAATTTGCGGAAACCATACACGGCGGATAGAAGAAGCGGCTTAACGGCGGTAGGATGGCGGACGGCCAATGGTCGTCGTAGCAGCGGCGGGACGGATGCAGCGGCTTAACGGAGGTAGGATGGCGGACGGCCAACGGTCGTCGTAGCAGCGGCGTGACGGATGCAGCAACATAACGGCGGTAGGATGGCAAACGGCCAACGGTCGTCGTAGCAGCGGCGTGACGGATGCAGCGGTTTAACGGCGGTAGGATGGCAAGCGGCCAGTGGTTGGTGTAGCAGCGGTGGCACCAGCACGGCGGGATCGGCACGGCGATAGTATTGCAGACGGCCAACGGTTGGCGCAGCACCGGCGGGATGGAAGTAGCGGCGGCACTAGAGGGGCGATGATGCGACGGCAGCGGCGTAGCGCGTACAAGGGCCGGGGTGATAGGGGAAACAGGCTGGTGGCTTGGTTTACCTGGACAGCGGCTGCGTGTTCTGGGCGTGGTAGGATGGGCGTACAAGCGGGCTTATATTGGTCGGTCGGCTTCGGTAGGATCGGGCTGATCGATCGTCTTCGGCAGGCTCGATAGTCGGCGGGGTCGGTTACCTGCGTGAGAAACTGCGAGGACTCGGGTTAGTGCTGGTTTCACCACTGGACGCCCCCGCCACCCTACTTGCACACAAGTAAAAGGTGCGTAAGGGGACGGGGTTGTACCAGCTGAGACACCGTGGGTCGACCCGTGGGCGGAGGGGAAGTGCACCGTAACGGCAAAGCGGTAGCCCCTTGTGCGCCCGCATCGGCTCACGGCCGGAAACCAGAGATGAGGAGAAGGGTTCGAATGGTCATGAAGGCGTCGGGCCGCTCAACACACAGGAGAGCGCGGGGGGCAAATTAGCACAAGGCATCCTCCCCGTCGTCCTTACCCAAGTGAAGGGTGACCCGCGCCATGACGGCGCCCCTGCCACTCAGCCAGCCTAAGCTAGGACTGAGGGGGAGGGTCTGTATGGTCATTAAGGCGTCGGGCCGCACAACATCTAGGAGGGCGCGGGGGCAAAATAGCACAAGGCATCCTCCCCGTCGTCCTTACCTAAGTGAAGGGTGACCCGCGCCATTACGGCGCCCCTGCCACTCAGCCAGCCTAAGCTAGGACTGAGGGGGAGGGTCTGTATGGTCATTAAGGCGTCGGGCCGCACAACATCTAGGAGGGCGCGGGGGCAAAATAGCACAAGGCCTCCTCCCCGTCGTCCTTACCCAAGTGAAGGGTGACCCACGCCATGACAACGCCCCTTCCACTCAGCTAGCTAGCAGGAGGGAAAAGAAGCGGTTAAATATCCATGACGGCGTAGGGCCGCTCAACACCTAGGAGGGCGCGGGGGGCAAAGTAGCACAAGGCAGCCTCCCCGTCGTCCTTACCTAAGTGAAAATTGACCCGCGCCATGACGGCGCCCCTTCCACTCAGCTTGCTAGCAGGAGGGAAAGTATGTCACCTGCTCACCTGCTAGGACTGAATTGCAAAAATGCAAATTCGCTGTTAATACGGGTGGTGCCGCAAACTGGTTGAGAAACTAATTCACCACTATTGTGATTTTCTTGTGTGGTGTGTTGACGAAACACACCATTGGTTTGCCATCAGTCGTTGGTAGCGTGTGGTTATTTACCATAGTGGTTGTTGGCTATGCTATAGAAAAATAAGTACAGGGAGGTTCAGGCTTAAGTGAAAAAGGAAGTACATTGGGGTTATGTTATTGTAACGCTACGTTACAGTCTCCTTCCCACTTCGGTTGACGCAAAAGCGGCGGTGGGGAAAGATGGATCTCCAGGAATGGCCTAGGTATTATGCCGATGTGCGTGTGGGCGAAGCACTTTATTTGAAAAAAATTCTTTTTTCTCAATAATCTACAGAGTCATTGCCCTTAAGTTGTAACAGAGTTAATGTGTACATATCATATTATTTTAATTCATACATTTTTTTTTTCTTTTGTCGGGGTAGGGATAGCACTTAAATTGTGTCCGTTTTAGTGTTTCTCCTGTGTCCCTTTTGTGTTGTTTTTTTTCATACAAAGTGAGAAAACTATTTACATTTAATTTTTTTCTTAAAAATAAAAGAGTGTGTATATATAAAAAAATAGAAAATTTTGATTGGTCCCACCTTCCTTCTTCAGTGCCTTATTCAATTGGTATGACTCTTTTCGTTCCCATGAGTGACACCTTTGCGTGTTTATCGTTTATCATTTCGACCCTCACCCGCTGTGCTTTCCACCGGAATGTCCAGGTTTTCTTGGATTGGTTGGCCGGGCGCTTGAGTCTTACATTCCTGAAGAAGTCCTCTGCTTCAGGCGGTACCCTCTTATCTGTATCTTCGTTGCTGTTCGTGTCGTTGTCCCGTCGCTTTAACGTAAGTTTTTTAAAAAATTCTTCTGGGTCCGGTAGTTCCTTTGTAGCCTTTTCTGCGGGCACCTGTTTTGCGTGCGGGTCGGTCTCTTCTCTGTCTGGTGCCAACTCCTGTTCCCTGATGGCCATTAGGTGGTCGTAGATTGGTGGGCCGTCAAAAATTTGGATCCTCTGAATCCTTGGTTTGTTTGCTGGCCATAATGTTGCCTCAAACGGTGGGCGCCACGGGCGTATCAGTTTCGGTGAGTCCGGTGGTGTGGGTTGCCGTAGTTTTCGACTCATTGTTGGACGGTTTGATTCCTGCAATTAGTAAATAAAACGGGGCTGTTTAGGATTCGTATGGCTTCAAGTCTTGCAAGTGCGCGTGCGCGTGCGCGTGTTGTCGCTTTGGTTGCTCCGTGTGGCCTAATTTCACCGTATTCGAGGAGACATATTCCATCACCAAGTATGGGCCGGAAAATTTTTGTGCTACCTTCTGGGCGAATTTGTCTGCCGCGGATGAGAGTGGGTGGTACCTTTGGTCACCTGCTCGCCTATGCGTGGTTTCCATTGCCGTCTGCGTAAGTCGTAGTGTTTTTCTGTTGGTTTGAAGCTTTGGCTAGGTTATCTCGTCCCATAACTTGGTGATGGATGGTGGTACGGTTGGTGGCTCTACTGGTACTGCTCCCTCCGTGCGCACTTGCTGTGGTGCTGTAAGATCTCTACCGAAATTGATTTCTGCTGCCGATGTTGTTGTAGATTCGTGACTAGCCGTGTTTATCGCGAATGCTATTTGCGGAATCTCCTGGTCCCAGGTGCGGTGGTCGTCCTTGCATCTCTGAGAAATCATGGTCTTCACGACTCGGTTGGTTCGTTTGGTGGGGTTTTCGTGGGGTGCGTAGGGTACCGTAAACTTGTGATCGATACGGTGGTCGTTCAAAAAGGTTGCTAATGCCTTCCCGACGAATTGTTTGCCATTGTCGGTGAGGAAGGTTTTCGGACAGCCAAATCGGTATATGACTCTTTCGTGGAGTGCTTTGATTACGCTTGCCGTTGTCGCCTGGCGCACTGGGATCAACTCCACCCACTTGGAGAATTTATCCACCATGACGAGGACACAAGTTTTTCCTTGCTTGAAACGGGGCGGTGGTGCCCCGAAGTCAGCGGTTACTATTTCCCACGGTCGTGACGATTGCATGGTTGCCATCAATCCTGCTGGGCGTCTTTGCGCGACTTTGTATTCCGCGCATCTGATACACTTCCGTACGTGTTTGAGTACATCGCGGAAGATCGCGGGCGAGTAACAGGTCTGTTGCGCTCTTCTGAGCATTTTCTTCACCCCGATATGTCCGGCGGCGGCGGCCTCGTGGACTTCCTGTAGTACGTCTTTTCGTCGGTCGGCTGGGACGCACAGCTTCCATTGCGGTGCCGGGATAGTTGATTTCTCGGGGAGATGTGGCGGAAGAGTCGGTTGTCGACGATCTGGTAATCTGTCTGCGGTTGTTCCTGCACCTATTTTGCTTTCCTCTTATGCCATTCGTTTGTTCCGTTGGTTATGGTATACAAAATGTCGTCTTCAGCTTGTTGTAGCGGGCAGCGGGAGAACGCGTCGGCTACCACATTCTGTGCTCCTTTCCTGTATTCTATCTCGAAGTTATATTGTTGTAGTTCCAGTGCCCATCTTGCCAGGCTTCCGGAGGGGTTTTGGAGCGAGTGCAGCCTATTTAGTAAGTGGTGGTCGGTGATGACGGTGAAGTGATACCCCTTCAGGTACGGTCCCATCTTTCGGATACCCCATAGCACGGCGAGGCATTTATGTTCGGTGGCCGAGTATCGCTTTTCTAGCTGGGTTAGGCTTCGGCTGGCATAAGCTACCACATTCTCGTGGTCGGAATGGCGTTGATAGAGCACGACGCCCAGGCCCTCTCCGCTCGCGTCGGTGTGAAAAATAACGGTTGAGAGAAGTCTGGACAACAAAGTATTGGCGCGTTGAAAAGCTTGTCTTTGAGTGCTTTGAAAGCGTGATCTTGTTGCGCCTCCCATTTCCAGACTTGTCCTTTTTTCAGCAGTTGGCTAAGCGGTACCGCAAGCGTAGATAAGTCTGCCACGAAGCGGCGGTACCAGGACGCGAGTCCAAGAAAACAGCGAAGCTCTTTGAGCGTTTTCGGTACGGGCATCTCCTGTACAGCGTATACTTTTGCTGGATCGGTGTGAATTCCTTTCGAACTGATGATGTATCCTAGGTAATGGAGTTGTTGCTGGACCAAGCCGCACTTTTCGAAGTTGACTTGCATCTTGTGACTTTGTAGGCGCTCGACACTTCCCCAAGATCGCCAAGTGTTCTTGGAAGGTATCTCCCAACACGATGATGTTGTCCAGGTAGGCGAAAACTTTTGGTTAGAGTTCGGGCCCAAGTATTGAATCCAGAGCACGTTGAAATGTAGCCGGAGCAGAGTGTAGGTCAAACGGCATATCTTTCCACTGGAACAATCCCCTGTCGGGAACTGTAAATGCAGTGTATGGTTGAGATGCTCTGGCGAGCGGGTTCTGCCAGTAGCCGTTCGTAAAGTCAATAGTAGAGATGAACTTCGCCTCATTCAGCTGGTCGAGAATGGTTCCAATTTGCGGCAAAGGGTAATCGTCTGGTTCGCTGGCGGCACTGAGGTGATGGTAATCTATGCACATCCTCCACGTGCCCTGTTTTTTACGGACTAGCACGATTGGCGAGCTGTACGCGCTTCGCAATGGGGTTGCGGGGGTAGTATCGTTGCTTCAGCGTCCGGTTGTGTTTGAGGCGAATCGTATGCTCAAACCCCTTTTGGTGGCGTTTCAGGAAGTTTCCCAGCTCCGTGTTTTGGTCGTCGCTCAAGTGCTCTCGGCTCGTTAATGTGCATAGCGTATACGTACAAGAGAGCACGGTCACGGTGGCCTCCAACGGCTGACCATCCAGCATGAGGATAATTTCGAATATCTTCTTGTGTTTTTGCGGTTAATTTGCCGGCGGGTGGTTCCCTTGGTTTCTCTGGTCGGACGTATGGTTCTTGGCGGCGTCCTTTAATAGCGTTGGGCGATGCCATGGATGTGTTCTTGGTAATTGGGCTAGTCAGAGGGCAGGGGCAGTTCCTGGAGAGGATGTTGTCTTGGCCACACTGGGAGCAGAACTTCCTCCAGAGGCCCTTGCATTGGAAGCGGTGGTGTCCGCGTTCTTTGCAGCGCAAACAGCATTCCTTTCTGTCGTACTCCATGTGCAGGTGGTATAGGCTGTGGACCACCATTTTCCCTGTTTTGCTTCCTCGCCTCTGAGCAGCTCATACCCCTCCGTTAGCTCCAGGAGCTCCCCGATCGTCCTAGACTCGCTGCGCTTGACGAAAAGACGGTATTCCACGCGTAGACCATCGTAGATCCGTTCGAGGTGATTCTCTTCGCACATCGTCGCGTGCTGGCGGATCAGCGTTTCCAGCGCGAGGATGTAGTCCTTGGCCTTCTCCCGACCTTGATGTTTGCGTTGTCGGATAGCCTCTTCCAAATGTCGTAGGTGTCGCTTAGGTAAAAAAAAAAATTTCACCTCCCTCCGCAGATCGCTCAAGCGGTGTATGTGTTGCTTACGGATGCGGTACTATTGGAGTGCTTTGCCACGTAGTAGTTCCGGCAAAGTTAGGAGGAGCCGGTCCTCTCCAGAAATTCGTGCAGCGATTCCTCTCCCGAAAAATGAAGATCCCAGTGGGGAACGGTATTCATTAGCTCAACGGTGCTCATTTCGTTTCGGGTGCGCGCGTTCGCTCTCATGCGCATGCGAGGGTGGATTTTGTACCTGGACGGCGGGCATTGGTTTTGTCGGTTGTGTTGGGGTGATGTTTAGTGTCGGTGTTGGTAGTTTAGCTGGTTTACCTTCGTCCTCTTCTACTTCCTTCTCCAACTCCTTCAGTAGGTCTTCGTCTGATTTCCTCGTGTGTTTTGCTTGCACGTACGTGCTCAGTGCGCGGCGCAGATCGGCTACGGTTTGGCCTTCCACAGGAATGCTATGCTTCTTACACTCCTCCATCAACCTCTCTCTTTTAAGTAAGTAGATCCAATTGAGTGAGTCGGTATTCAGCATCGTAACTTCGTGGACCGGTGTGTTTGTCGTTTCTGGTGGTGTGTTCGTCGAAACTGCCCCGGCAGTGTTGGTGGTTGTTGTATTTGGTTTTCCACGGTCATCTGCTATGTGTTATGTGTTACGAACACACGCACACACGGTTGGAGATATTGGACGGGAAGTAGCTTTCCGTCGCAAGATGGTGAGGGGAGCGGAACGGCGGCTAATGCTCGTTGGGTCAGAGGAGGTTAGGTAGGACGGTTTAGCGGTCGGGTAATGGACGGATTGGTACGGCGGTACGGAAGCAGCGGCGGGATAGAAGCAATGTCTTAACAGCGGTAGGATGGCGGATGGCCAACGGTCGTCTTAGCAGCGGCGGGACGGGTGCAGCGGCTTAACGGCGGTAGGATGGCAGACGGCCAACGGTCATCGTAGCAGCGGCGTGACGGTTGCAGCGGCTTAGCGGCGGTAGGATGGCAAGCGGCCAGTGGTTGGTGTAGCAGCGGCGGCACCACCACGGCGGGATCGGCACGGCGTAAGTATTGCAAACGGCCAACGGTGGGCGCAGCAACGGCGGGATGAAGACAGCGGCGGCACCAGAGGGAACAATGCGACGGCAGTGGCGGTGGACTACGGAGCGCGTACCAGGGCTGGGGTGAGAGGGGAACAGGCTGGCGGCGGGGTTTAACTGGACAGAAGTTGCGTGTTACGGGCGGGGTAGAATGGGCGTACCGGCAGGATTGTATTGGTCGGTCGGCTTCGGCAGGATCGGGCTGATCGATCGTCTTCGTCAGGCTCGATAGTCGGCGGTGTCGGTCACCTGCGGTAGAAACTGCGAGGACGCGGGTTAGTGCTGGTTTCACCGCTGGACATCCCCGCCACCCTTCCTGCAAACTAGCAGAAGGTGCGTTAGGGGGGCGGAGTTGTACCAGCCGAGACACCGTGGGTCGAACCGTGAGCGGAGGGGAAGTGCACTGTAACGGCACAGCGGTAGCCCCTTGTGCACACGCATCGGCTCACGGCCCCCCAGAAAGCGCGGGGGGCAAAGTAGCACAAGAGATCCTCCCCGTCGTTCTTACTCAAGTGAAGGGTGACCCGCGCCATGACGGCGCCCCTGCCACTCAGCCAGCCGAAGCTAGGACTGAGAGGGAGGGGTTGTATGGTCATTAAGGCGTCGGGCCGCACAACACCTAGGAGGCCGCAGGGGGCAAAATAGCACAAGGCATCCTCCCCGTCGTCCTTACCTAAGTGAAAGGTGACCCGCGCCATGACAGCGCCCTTTCCACTCAGCCAGCCGAAGCTAGAACTGAGGGGAAGGGGTTAAATGGCCATGAAGGCGTCGGGCCGCTCAACACCTAGGAGGGCGCGGGGGGCAAATTAGCACAAGGCATCCTCCCCGTCGTCCTTACCTAAGTGAATGGTGACCCGCGCCATGACGGCGCCCCTTCCTCTCAGCTAGCTAGCAGGAGGGAAAAATATGTCTTTAAAAAGACATCCACTCCCGCTGCCTCACCTGCGAGGACTGAATTGCAAAAATGCAAATTCGGTGTATATACGGGTGGTGCCGTAAACTGGTTGAGAAACTAATACACCACTATTGTGCTTTTCTTGTGTGGTGTGTTGATGACACAAACCATTGGTTTGCCATCAGTCGTTGGTAGCGTGTGGTTATTTACCATAGTGGTTGTTGGCTATACTATAGAAAAATAAGTACAGGGAGGTTCAGGCTTAAGTGAAAAAGGAAGTACAGGGGGTTATGCTACGTTACAAACTGATAGAGCAGGAAGGTTTCCAATGTCTTCCCCACGGGCGAACGGAGTGATACTGGTCTTTATGACTCACCTTCGTTACTTGTACTGGCAATCGTTTTGCTGCCCTTTCTTTTCCGACTGATGCATGTCTAGGAGGCGTGCTTTCCGCAAGGTCATTTAATCCACTTCGGCCCGTTTTATTCCCGCCCGAAGAATCCAAGAATTGCGGCCACATTTTCCAGCGGAGGCCGCAACTCTAGCGAGAGAACATGACCCTATAAAACGGCACGACCCCGGCGACCCCCAAATAAGGGATATAAACCAACGCATCAGATTGCTATTGGATGAACACAAGCGCGCGAAATGGGAGAAGCACTTAAAGATTTGTAACCTCTCTGCCGGTGTAGGTAAGCTATGGTCCACAGTAAAGTCCCTATCGAACCCGATTAAGCGCAATGACAAAATTTCCATCGCCTTTGGCGATAAGGTACTGTCTGATGGGGAAAAATGCGCGAACGCTTTTTACCGACAATATGTAATGAATTCTACGGTTGACAAAGACAGACGGCGGGCCATCAGACGCGCACTCATGCATAAATACAGTGCGTTCCTAATTATCATCACCGCCAAAGAGGCTGAAGATGGCAACGTTCAAGAAAAACCATTTATATCAGTAAGTCCAGACGGCATAGCCATGCCGATACTTAAAAACTAGGCAAAGAGGGATTTAATTATCTAACGCATGCCTTCAACCTGTCCCTGTCCACCTTCGTCATCCCCGAAAAATGGAAAATAGTCAGGTTGGTTCCGCTATTAACCCTCCGATAGATTGTGGCGTCTGGCCAGACGAGAAGGCTATATTTTCGTGAATAACTTTACTCCTACCCACCCGATCATGAAAAGTGTTAATGACTTTTTAAGTTTAGAGGCGGTCTTTATAATGATTGGGAAATCAATATTTTTTCTTTTTATACTCAGCTGAGCAGAGCTCACAGGGTATATTAACTTTTTACGCATAACGGTAATTTGTAACGGCATAAACTAATCGAGATAAATACAGACTTCTTTATAACAAAATGGTGTGGGCGAAAAAAGAATTTCATTTAGCCATTCCCCTCCGTCCGCCCGTTCGTCCTTAAACACGATAACTTGAGTAAATTTTGAGATATCTTGATGAAATTTGGTGTGTAGGTCCCTGGGTGCTCATCTCAGATCGCTATTTAAAATGAATGAAATAGGACTACAACCACGCCCACTTTTTCGATATCGAAAAATTCGAAAAACCGAAAAAGTGCGATAATTCATTACCAAAGACGGATAAAGCGATGAAACTTGGTAGTTGGGTTGACCTTTTGACGCAGAATAGAAAATTAGTAAAATTTTGGACAATGGGCGTGGCACCGCCCACTTTTAAAAGAAGGTAATTTAAAAGTTTTGCAAGCTACAATTTGGCAGTCGTTGAAGATATCAGGATGAAATTCGGCAGGCACGTTACTCTTATTACTATATGTGTGCTAAATAAAAATTAGCAAAAAAAAAATTTTTTAAGTCAAATTTTAACAAGAAATTTAATATCTTTACATTATATGAGTAAATTATGTCAACATTCAACTCCAGTAATGACATGGTACAACAAAATACAAAAATATAAGAAAAATGGGCATGGCTCCGCCCTTTTTCATTTAATTCGTCTAGAATACTTTTAATGACATAAGTCGAACAAAAATTTACCAATCCTTGTGAAATTTGGTAGGGGCATAGATTCTATGATGATAACAGTTTCCTGTGAAAATGGGCGAAAACGGTTGAAGCCACTCCCAGTTTTTATACACAGTCGACTGTCTGTCCTTCCGCTCGGCCGTTAACACAATAACTTGAGCAAAAATCGATATATCTTTACTAAACTTAGTTCACGTACTTAACTGAACTCACTTTATCTTGGTATAAAAAATGGCCGAAATCCGACTAGGACCACCGCCCACTTTTTCGATATTGAAAATTACGAAAAATTAAAAAAATGCCATAATTATATACCAAATACGAAAAAAGAGATGAAACATGGTAATTGGATTGGTTTGTTGACGCAAAATATAACTTTAGAAAAAACTTTGTAAAATGGGTGTGACACCTTCCATATTAAGTAGAGAAAATGAAAAAGTTCTACAGGACGAAATCAAAAGCCCTTGGAATCTTGGCAGGGATACTGTTCGTGGTATTACATATATAAATAAATTAGCGGTACCCGACAAATGATGTTCTGGGTCACCCTGGTCCACATTTTAACAGACACATTTTAAGGACCACCCCCTTTTAAAATACTCTTTAATATCTTCCATTTGAAACCCATGTCATACAAACACATTCTAAGGTTACCCTAGGCTCATTTCGAAAATGGTGATTTTCCCTTATTTTGTCTCCAAAGCTCTGTATGTAAAGCTGAGTATGTAATGTTCGGTTACACCCGAACTTAGCCTTTCTTACTTGTTATTTTATAATTTTTTCTGTACCAAAGTTGATTATGTCACATTTTAGCGTTGTCGTCTGGCTAGACGAACATATTTTTAAGCCTATAAGCCTAACAGTTCGTATTCATTTCAAAATTTATCAATAAAAAGTCGAACTTATTTCTGGGTAATCACAGTGTGCGACGAGATTTCTTCGAAGTTTAAATATTTGTGGATAAAGTTCAAAGTGTCAAATTTCGTCTGACCAGACGACAACGCTAAGATGTGTTGAATTTATTCACCGCTAATCGGCGGGTTAAAGCAAACATAGGAGATTCTTATCGTCCGATATCTCTCCTATCGCCAGAAGCCAAGACACTTGAAGCCATTCTGCTTCCCTAATTCACTGCAAATTTACGCCTTGCCAATCAGAACCATGGCTTTCAAAAGCTACATGGCCCAACTACCGCGCTAAATGCCATTAACACGATAATAAATTTCGGATTAAATCGAAAACCTCACCATAGGACAGTTCTCGTTGCGCTAGACCTGTCAAAATCTTTTGATACGGTGAACCACGGCACGCTACTGCAAGACCTGGAACGGTCCCCCTTCCTCCAAGTCTCAAAAGGTGAACCGCAAGTTATCGGTCTGGTCGGCAAGCATCGGAGAAGGAGTCACTATCGTTTCCTACGCCGATGACTGCACAATAATGGCCACAGTCCCAGGCCCAGAGATGGATGAGCTTTATAATTAAATGAATAGCTATCTCCCTGATCACTCCAGTTTCTTCGCCTCGCGAAACCTGACATTGTCATCGACCAAATCATATCTTGGGTGTAACGTTCGATCAGAATCTACATTTTGGAGAGCAATTCAGCAAATCCAGAGCCGTAATGAAATCCATAAATCTTTTCCAGGCAGCACTTTTGATAAAGACAAAGAAACGCTCATTACCATTTACAAAGCAATTGGCCGGCCGATTGCATGCTTCGCGTCCCCGATATGGTCGCCAAGCCTAAAGGTTACTCACAGGAATTAATACAGGCCTGCCAAAATACTGCCCTCAGAACCGCTACCGGCTGTCTTCTTATGTCCCCAGAACACCACCTACACAATGAGGCAAGAGTACTCCCAATTAGGGAGAGAATTGAAATGCTGAACAAATAGTTTCTGTGGAAAAATCAGAAACCTGGGCAACCCAACAGAAATTTGATTGATGAGGCTATACCTCCCAGGGGCTTAAGGGGTCATCTCTGTAAGCATTCTGAGGAAAATGGTCAACCCCTGTTGAAACTGGAAGTTTCTTTGGACTCCCGTTAGAGGTCATTGATCACAATTTGTGATCGGTCGCACCTATTGGATGGGGCGAAGCACTGCTACAACAACAACAACAACAACTGAGACTCAGAAGAACATTTGACCACTAAACTTTTCAAACAAGGAGGCGAAACGATGCATAATTTTTCGCAAAGTTTTAAATATAAAGAAGCTTTTGGCATTGAAAAATGTAGCTAGTTCACCTGGAGCCGCTACATCTTAATTACTCCTCACTTCAAACGTTTCTGAGGTTTTATTCGGACATCTCTTTGCCATTGTCTCTTCTAGTATTATTTATTACAATATGCTTCAGAGGAGGCAACTATGTATGCTATCAAGAATACAAAAAACATTTCTCCGGAACATTAATGGTGTTTACGTTATGCCAGCTGGATATATCAAAGAAAATTAAGAAGAATGCTGATTTCCTATAGCCACCATACTTTGATAGCGGAGGAAGGAAACTTTATTATGAGAATGATTTGATATTCATTGGTGTTTCCAAATGGTTTCAGTTTCCACCCACAAGAAAAATCTGATGAAATATTGAAAAGCGTGACCCGAAAAGTCACCCACATCAACCGGACTAAGTTGTTATACACAGACTAACTTGTAGTTTTTCAATTACTTTCGCAATTCCTTTGAGGAATGGAATGGGAAGTTTGAAATTACTTTTTCCATTCTTTACAATATAATTGAAAGAAATTTCTATTACATTTCCCATTCCTTTCGAAAGTGCTGGGACAGAAATTACAATGGCGCAAAGTATTTTTTTTTTTTTTTGTTCAATTACAAACAAAAAATTGTTTGTACTTGAGCCTCAAACAAACAAAATTAATTTGGTTTTTTTTTTTTTTTTGAGGTATTGAAATGTATTCAATTCCTTTGCTGTGGAGGAAAGGAATTGATTACTTTTTCCAATTACTGAGGAATGTAATGGGTAATGTAATAGAATTGAATTTACCCAGCTCTGGCTATGACCATGAATCACTTATCTAAATACTATATATATGACGTATACGTAAGTAATTGATTACTAGCAGAGTACCCGACGTCGTTCGAGTATAAATAAAAGCAGTGCTATATAGACAAATATATTAGACTAATCCCAACCTCCATTTATATGGGAGATGCCGCGCCCCTTTTTCGCTATCCTCAATTTTCCCGAGGGGGTAGGGATTAGTCTTATATACCTCCTCACCTAATTTCAGCCTATAAAATAAAAAAAAGCCTTAATACTTTCAGATATATTGACTAAAAAATTCCAGTTGTATGGGAGGTGCCACGCGCCTTTGTCGAAAACTTTTTTTATATAGCCTACCATAGATTGACGCACTCAGGGTATGTCATGACAAAATTTCGTTCGATTCCATTCTGCGGTTTAGGCTGCAAGTCCAAATTGCATACAGACATACTTTCACAAATATATAGTAGTTATGTGAAGCTCCTCACCGTTAAAATGGGGCATAAATTACGGTGTATATGGACAATCGCTTGTAGGCGACAGATGCTATATATTCTACCGATCTCTTCGATGTATTCAGACAACAATTATGCTATATACGTAAGAATTTGGGGAAATTTGAAGGTCGGCATAAAATCTCTTCGGAGGTTATTTGTATGTCTTATCTGAATAATCACTATTGGAGAGGGTGCGAATCAAATCAAAAAATGTATTTTCAGCGTATCCAATTGCTGGTAGGAATGCTAAAATCTATATTTATTTGATTTATTAACAGTTCAAGTATATGTATATATTTTACAAGATTCTTACACTTATATTTTTTCGTGCTAAGAAGCACCCTTCTCCAATCAAGTTAGAATCGAAAAAGAGCGAATTGTATTCATGAACGTAGGGAAAGCAATTGACAGCTCAGCTAGGTAAATGCAAAGTAGCGCAAAAGAGTTAAATGTATTGTAGAAATACAACGCCGATCAGTCTCGGTGTACGGCGTTAAACTGGAAGCGGCGTAAAAATCACATATGCTATATATACGACCGACCTCTATGATTATGATACCTAAGCATTTGGTGAAAGTTGAAGCTTCAATCTGATAAATTGAGGCAGATATAACAAAATTCTCTTTTCTGAAACGTCGGTTGCGTGGGGGATATATGCTATAAAGTTCCGATCCGGCCGGTTCCAAAAAATTCCTAATCGGACACCTATCTATACCCGCTCACCATATTTTATCAAGGAATCTCAAAAATTAAAGTACTTATTTGATTTCAAACAAAGCTAAACCAACTCTGATCGTTATCCTGATCAATTCTGTGTACGAATTGGTGGGTCTATCTCTTCTCCTTCAAGGACTTACAATTTTGAGATTCGTGCCCAACTTAATCTACCATTTCGTTTTCATGAAAGGCACCAAAAAAAAATTCAAACGATTGGTGCAATATACCGCCGAGGATATTTAGGGCGAGATCCTCTTCCAATTTGCGTCGTGCTCCTATTTAATTTTTCCCACAAAATTGGCTTGAATGGACCTAAATGTTTTATGCCGACTGCGAACGGCATCTGAAAGACAGATAAATTTTTACTGAGAAGCAGAAATACATTCCGACAGTTTGCCAAATCAATCCAATTGAAAATTTTATCAAAATTTTGATGTTACTTTGCCGGGAAATTGAAGCTCGTATTGTTTGAGCGACTGTCGTAGTCGCCAACAACCAACCCTTCTACTTAATAGAAATTAGTCTTCAGAACTTGAAAATTGAATTTTGAATTTATTTAAATATGTACCTTTTACGTATAAGTACGCATCCAGAATTATTTGCACGTACAAATACCTAATGTCTTATATTCGTACATATTCTATATTAAATGTAAGTATTTGAATTGGTTTTATGAGCTCTCTGGCAACCCCAACAATGGGTTGACAGATGTGACTATGTACATACATATATACATTTATTATTGTTTTTTTGACATTTTTTGATCTTATTATTCATTCGAAATTTTTAATCATCCCGTATGTCACGAATAAAATTGTAAACCCGCTTGAATTTTAGAAAAGCCTGTATTTTTCGCCAAGTGATTTTAATTAGGCATTCCCGGCAAGATCAACACTCTAAAACCAAAACTAAAAACCACTATCTAGTAAAATCCATCTGAAAAAGCAACGCAATCTAAACTCCGTGGACAAACCTCCACCAGTGACAAGTTCTCAGGAGAAATTGTCCAACCACCATAATCAACCATCACCACTACATCATCGCCATCACCGCAGCAGCCGTGTCCATCAACTACATCCCACTGCAGAAAAAGGAAGGTAAATTTTATCCTGCCAACCCCCTTAACAGTGGTCCTTCGAGCCGGATCAATCAATCAATGCAATTTTAATTTCGAGGATTAGAATTTCCCGCCGAATCTAAAAAATGTCCCGCCAAAACTCGCACATACCTGTAGAGAGTGGTAGGTGAGTTGAACTTATGGCGCAGAATAGAAAACTAGTAAAATTTTGGACAATGGGCGTGGCACCGCCCACTTTTAAAATAAGGTAATTTAGAAGTTTTGCAAGCTGTAATTTGGCAGTCGTTGAAGATATCATGATGAAATTTGGCAGGAACGTTACTCTTATTACTATATGTCTGCTTAATAAAAATTAGCAAAATCGGAGAAAGACCACGCCCAATTTTTAAAAAAAAATTTTTTAATTCAAATTTTAAAAGAAAAGTTAATATCTTTACAGTATATAAGTAAATTATGTCAACATTCAACCCCAGTAATGATATGTTGCAACAAAATACAAAAATAAAAGAAAATTTTAAAATGGGCGTGGCTCCGCCCTTTTTCATTTAATTTGTCAAGGATACTTTTAATGCCATAAGTCGAACAAAAATTTACCAATCCTTGTGAAATTTGGTAGAGTCTTAGATTCTAGGACGATAACTGTTTTCTGTGAAAAAGGGCGAAATCGGTTGAAGCCACGCCCAGTTTTTATACACAGTCGACCGTGTGTCCCTCCGCTCGGCCGTTAACACGATAACTTGAGCAAAAATCGATATATCTTTACTAAACTCAGTTCACGTACTTATCTGAACTCACTTTGTATTGGTGTAAAAAATGACCACGCCCACTTTTTCGATATTGAAAATTACGAAAAATGAAAAAAAATGCCATAATTATATACCAAATACGAAAAAAGGGATGAAACATGGTAATTGTATTGGTCTATTGACGCAAAATATAACTTTAGAAAAAAACCTGGTAAAATGGATGTGGCACCTACCATATTAAGTAGAAGAAAATGAAAAAGTTTTGCAGGGCTAAATCAAAAGCCCTTGGAATCTTCGAAGGAATACTGTTCGTGGTATTACATATATAAATAAAATTAAAGAAAAAAAAACTTTTTTAAAAATAAGCTTTTATTATTTTGGTTAAGAAAATTAACTAAAAAGTAAACAATAAATTGACTCTAAAGAAATATAAAACTTTATAAGTCCATTGTAAGCTTAAACGATAATTAGGCTTTTTCGTCTGCGACAAAAAAATTCTATATCTTACATAATTATATATTTTTAACATTAAAACTTTAAACCTAAATTATTAAATCTTACAGTTTATATCAAAGTCCAAATTGTTCTAATAAAAAACGTGTTAAATTTTGATGGTATAATTAAGAACATTTAGGATCTCATTTTCTTGCTATCGCAATGTAACACGCTTTTATTAGAACAATTAGGACTGTGATATAAACTGTAAGCTTTAATAATTTAGGTGTAAAGTTTTAATCTTAAAAATATATAATTATGTACGATATAGAATTTTTTTGTCGCAGACGAAAAAGCCTAATTATCGTTTAAGCTTACAATGGACTTATAAAGTTTTATATTTCTTTAGAGTCAATTTATTGTTTACTTTTTAGTTAATTTTCTTAACCAAAATAATAAAAGCTTATTTTTAAAAAAGTTTTTTTTTCTTTAATTTCATTTTTTACTTTTTAGTTCGTTTTATTAACAAGTAATAGAAGCTTGTTCTTAGAAAAGCCTTTTTCTTAAATTTAATTTAAATATGAATTTTTATTTTTTATTTTTAGTAGAGTAAAATATTGTTTAAATTAGTTACGTAAACTTTACTTAGTTATTTGTAACGTTTCTCATTCTATCCATTTCTTTTAACGCATCAACATTACAGGGTTTCTTCGAATTCAACTTTGAACAGTCAAGTTCTTCGATTCGAATACCTGCTAAAGACCTAACTCGGCTTTTGACAGAGAGCACATATAAAATTGTGTCAAACAGTGTTAACTAACTTAAAATCATATTTTATTGTGACTTGGCCTACGTGGCGTTCAGTTTACAACTACTCATTGCAGATCTCTGCTCTGTGTGTTAAATCTGTTTTAAAATAATAGCCGTATTTTTTTTTTACACGAAACGTCTATACGCTTATAATTTATATGGACTGCTAAGCGCCAAACTTTAAATACACATCTGAAGTTGCTGCGCATAAAATGTATGTACTAATAAATTCCAATACGCATTATACGCAGATTTAACTGAAATATGTGTTTTTGTTTCACCCCCTACACTAATTCTATGTATTCTATGTGTGTCCACAATTCATCGCAACTGATTTAGCTATATGTTATACACAGGCATACAACAGAGGGTCGTGTCTCTGCTTTTCGGTACACGCTGTAGCTGTAGCTAGTTGTTTAACCACTGCCGCTAGATGGGTCTCCTAAGCAATATGTAAGCGAGGATAGGCGCTTTTTTTCAGGCGCAAACGTAAACCTATACGCGTGTATAAAAAAACACGGCTAATATTCCAACTTTCGCTTAGTTAAAATTCCATCGCCAAAAATCTGTAAAACAAAATCAAGTGCGTAGTAAAGTATGCAACACTTACCGATAAGAGCCTAATACTAGGTTTAAACACACACCAAATTGGCAATTTATACTATTTGGGCAATTTATTACGCAATTTATGATATAATAAATTGTAATAATAAATTGCCAAGTTAAAAAAAATTGCGTAATAAATTGTTTCAAACTGCCAATACAACCTTGTAAAGTGTGTTTATTGAGTAGATTTCAACGTCAGTTGCGCATGGCTGAACTATATGGTTGGCTCATCTCATCAGCTGATTTTATGTCTTTCATTTCACTGGAGTAAGGATTGTCAAAAGAAGATGGCAAACTCAAAATGAAACCAAAACATTGAACACATTTTCTTACAACACACACAAATTTCAAAGTTTTTTTGTTTTCATTCCATTTCATTCGCCTAATACCAACACGCACATTTTGACAGTCTGAACAAAGGTATGTTCTTGCTGTAGAGATGAGCCAACCAGCTATCAAATTACTATTGTGTAAGCTAAATCGAGTTGTATGAACAGCATTCAATTCAAATCGAAATTTCCTCAATTTATTTTTATGTTTGAACATAGTATAACCGCGTTAGCGTTCGATGTATCACAGAATTTTCTCACTTTGAAAAT
This sequence comes from Eurosta solidaginis, assembly GCF_040869045.1. Classification (NCBI taxonomy): domain Eukaryota; kingdom Metazoa; phylum Arthropoda; class Insecta; order Diptera; family Tephritidae; genus Eurosta; species Eurosta solidaginis. Next base: position 113,792,966 of record NC_090324.1, read on the forward strand.
GACGGCTGTTGTTTGCAAGGTTGCATTCCTTTGAGTGTTCGTTTTCACCATCTGGATTAACAAAGTCATGAGCCTGGGCATTCGCGCAATTTTAGTGATGTAAATTGCATGGCGCCAGCGCCAATGCGGTGCCAGCTCATTGACGAAATGACTCCAAGCGTATTTTTGACGCTACTTAGTAGTGAGTGCGTAGTACATTTTACTTGCGCTATTGAGTGAAACGACTTTTGTGTGTCAGGCACGAGTTTGGTGTTATTGGCGCTACTGGCAATGATGACACTGAGCTGTTGACGGTAGCGCTGGTAGTTCAGATTTTGAATCAGAGAAAGCATTGATGACCCGTGTAAATTATTATGGCTTTGGCCGTGTAAATTATTATGGTGTATTTGTATATTTTAGATTTAATGCACAATTAATATGTGTGTGTTTGAGCGGCCAAATAATAACAGTAGTATTGCTAAAGTGCTGCTTAGTTGATGGAATGTCGCTAATTTCCTAGCGATGATCAGCAGATTGTCAATATTTCGTTCAACGGACGCGCGAAATTGCCACATCTGCTCAAATTTTCCAAGATTTTCCATTCTTGATTTAACTTAAGCTGTTATGCCAATATTTTTCAGCCAGCTTTTTTCAAATAGGTAATTTTTCCAAAAGCAAAATAAATTACCGAAAAGATTACAAAGTTAAACAGCCTTAAAAATTCAGCTATGTTGGTTATACACAGAAATACAACAGAGGGTTGTGTCTCCGCTTTTCGCAAGCATTGAGATTCACCACGCGTGACGCGCGTGATTCACCACGTCCAAATATCACAATCCACGGATAGGTACCGGCGGGTTTGTATGGGACTTAGGCTGTTATGCCAAAGTAAATACAAATCTTTACCGATAACTGTGTTATCGATTAATTTATCGAATCCTAACAAAGTAATATTGCATTGTCATCGGAGTTATACATGTGTGCAAAATTTCAGCTCAATCGGACACCGCGAAGTGTATCAAATTTAACTTGCAAAATTCCATTACAGACAACAAAAGTGAAACTAAATAAAAGCTTATAATAAATTAGCGGTACACGACAGATGGTGTTCTGAATCACCCTGGTCCACATTTTGGTCGATATCTCGAAAACATTTGATACCCATATTGAACAAACGCATTCTAGAGTCACCCCTGGTCCACGTTTATGGCGATATCCCAAAAAGGCGTCCACCCATAGAACTAAGGCCCACTCCCTTTTAAAACACTTATTAACACCTTTCGTTTGATTCCCATATCGTACAAAAAAATTCTAGAGTTACCCCTGGCCCACCTTTATGGCGATATCTCGAAAAGGCATCCACTTATAGAACTAAGGCCCACTCCCTTTTAAAATACTCATTAACACCTCTCATTTGATACCCATAACGTACAAACAAATTCTAGAGTCACCCCTGTTCCACCTTTATGGCGATATCTTGAAAAGGCGTCCACCTATAGAACTAAGGCCCACGCCCTTTTAAAATACTAATTAATACCTTTCATTTGATACCCATATCGTACAAAAAAATTCTAGAGTCACCCCTGGTCCACCTTTATGGCGATATCTCGAAAAAGCGTCCACCTATAGAACTAAGGCCCACTCCCTTTTAAAATTATCATTAACACATTTCATTTGATACCCATATCGTACAAACAAATTCTAGAGTCAGGCCTGGTCCACCTTTATGGCGATATCCCTAAATGGCGTCCATCTATAGAACTATGGCTCACTTCCATTTGATACACATGTCATACAAACACATTCCAGGGTTACCCTAGGTTCTTTTTACAACATGGTGATTTTCCTTACTTTGTCACCACAGCTCTCAACTGAGTATGTAATGTTCGGTTACACCCGAACTTAGCCTTCCTTACTTGTTTTTCTTAACTTTTAACTAATACTATGATTTTTTTAGCTCGGGCGCCAATTATATTGTTTGTTATTTTTAAACCAGACCCGGACACGATAAGATGCAGACTGAAGACTTACTTTGTAAAATTGTCGTATTAAATCAAATAATTCGCTACCGCGTTAACACAACAAAGACATGCAAGTATTGGTTATTGCTTGTGCTGATGTGTGCTAGACGCTAAGTCAGCACTTTAGCGCAAGCAACAGCTTTGTAGCGGATGCGCGTGCAGTGGCTTGTTGTGCTAATTCTTTGAATTAGCTCAACTTCGCTTGTGAAGCAAAATTTAGTTGCTTTTGCTTAATGAGAATTTTTATTTATTGATTGCAAAACAGGAAGTGCAAAATATTAATAAGGTTTATTATTACTTCAAAATTAATTGGAATTTCATTTACTGTGGGAACCACAAAAGAATTAAAAAGCTTTTTGTAAGGTAGGCAAAAATGTAGCCAAAAAGGTAAGTGAATTTTTTATGTGTTAACTTACACAGTGTATTTATCTCGTCAGTGAATTGGTTCGCCGTTTTACTACCTTGTTTTATGTTCAAAATTTTCGCTGTTATCAATTCATTCGACTCAGCTTTCACTGCATATTTCAGTTTATCAATAATTTTAGCTAGTGTATCCTCGTTGATGCGCCGCCAGCCAATTTAGTCTTGACTAGTTGCACAGCGACTGCTTCGTGTTCACCTTTGAAAGTATCCACCAAATTTATGGCATCGATAAATCTGTTAAAATTTTCTGGTTTTCCATCGAATTCGGGCAGAATCTTTGCTCCTAAACTTAAAACTGTGATAGCCATTATGTCGATTTTGTTCTTCCTTCGATAGTTTTCCGTTTCTTTCTTTTCTAATTCACCTTCGTCTGCCTCACTTACATCTGTGTCCTCGATGTTGGTGTCAACTTCACAGCGTAATGTAAGTGGAATTTTAATATTTATTTTATGCCGTTTGAGGGCTTTTAGTAATTGGTCCCTTAGTTTTAGGAATATCTGGTCTGCTGATTCTCTGTGTTGGGAGGAGTACCTATCGTAATGTAGTATGGCTCTAACCCTGTTAAATTTCTCTATTAAAATTTTTGTATGCTCTTCTATAGTTTCCACTTTAATAGCCCTTTTTGTGTCATACATTTGTATGACTGTCTAAACTCTTGGCTTAGAGGTTCCATTTCCTTCAAAATCTATTCCCATTTCATATTAACTATTGCATGTAACTTTTTATTTTACTATTGTTGCTACATTACAATGGAATTGCTATTTTAATTATATATTACCTACTTAAACAGCTCTCCAGGTTACCGGATTTGTTGTTGATGATTTGTTGTTGCTGTTCCACATTTGGTGTTGCCAGAAAAAGTTTGAATTCGGGCCATTAATTTAAGCAGCTCTCAAGGTTGTCGGATATGTAGTTGATGATTTATTTTTATTGTTCCATATTTGGTGTTGCCAGATAAAGTTTGGACCACATTTTGTTTGTATCAATTTGCCTTAACTCTAAGTGCACTTTTATTTTATGTTCTGTGTTATTAGTTTTGTAATTATATTTGTTGTGGTCCGTTCCGAATTTCCCGTTTTATTTTATTCACATAATATTTAATTAATATGTACACCATGGTTAATAGGGCCATTATTAATAGAAGTTCAGTGGCTCTGACTGGCCTTATATTATAGTTCGTTTTGTCTTGTTTTACGTGTAAATCGTCGTTGTATTTTCCGATATTTTTTTTCTCAATGTTACTTTCTGTATTGATGTCCTTTCCTATTTCGTAGCCGTTTATGGCTACCATAATAGTTGTAAGAACTGGTTTCCACCAAGTAATTTTTAAACTTTTTTTTGCACTTATTCACCTTTATATATAAAAGGATTTTTTTTCACTTCATTTGGCAACACAACGGACATTTCAGGACACACACAATGTTCGGAGTTTAATAATATCACATGCCACAGTCGCCATGTGGAGAGAAACACGTTGCTTTGGCTTGTAGCTAATCAAAAAAAAAAACTGACTTTATTTAATATTTTCTTCTAGAAAGAGAGGGCAGCAAAACGATTGCCAGTATAAGCAACGAAGGTTAGTCATAACGACCAAAAACCTCCGTTCGCCCGTGGCGAAAACATTGGAAACCTTCCTGCTCTATCAGTTTACTACGAATCTTCGCCTAGCCACTCATCAGTATGGTTTCCGCAAAATGCGTAGCATTACCAGCGCTGTCAAGAGCTTTTGACACAGCCAACTACGGCACTCAAAACGCCTCACGGCAAATTATCTGAACCTAGCCGACCAAATCCACATTAGATGTTCACGTCGACGGTGTTGCGCTACCGACTGTCAGTCATCCAAAGTTATTAGGGGTGACATTCGGTGACATTCTCACCTTCAAGGCGTATGCCATCGAAGTTGTATCTAAAGTACAAAGTCGCAGCAAAATCCTCAAGTCGTTTGTCAGTATCACTTGAGGAAAATATAAAGAAGCGTTGATAACCACGTACAATGCAATTGGCCGGCCGCAAATCTAAACTACAATGACATAATCTCACCATACCCGTCCTCATATAGGGCGAGGAGAAATGAATTTGCAGTCATAGAAGACAGTGCTTGAATCACAAAAATATTTTTTACACTAAGAATTTTTCAATTACTTTTGCAATTCCTTTGAGGAATGAGAAATTGTTTATTACTTTTGGCATTCCTTGTAATGTAATTGGAAAATTTTTAATTACATTTGCAATTCCTTTCGAAAGTACTGGGGTAGAAATTATATTTGAGCAAAGTATTTTTGTTTTCAATTACAAACAAAAAATTGTTTGTACTTGAGCCTCAAAAAAACGAAATTACTTTTGGTATTTTTTTTTTTGTGGAAATTAAATGTAAATTCAATGTTGGTCGCCTTGTCGTGGAGATGGGGCTTAAGTATCGTGTTGGAATCTCCTCTGCGGAGGGGTCCCAACAAGAGACGAACTAAGAGGAAAGCCCCATATGTCCTACAGCGTCGATGGCGTGTTGAGCAGAACGCATCACTTGTCGCTGCAGGAGATGTGAGGATTGCCGCACCATTAACACCCAAGCCAAGGTGTTGAGGTACCCGTGCCGATATCTGTGTGGTCTGCGGGTCTATATTGAAAGGCTGATCGCGAACGGTCCCCTCCGATGCCCGGGTCGGTTGTATAAGTGTATAAGTGCCTTAACCCCGGTATGCTGGCTCTGCCTAACCATTCCATGCAAACTCGTAGGAACCGTACGCCCAATATAAATACAAATAATAAAAAGGAGGGGGAGAAAGGGAGCGTTCTGGGAACGCTCTCTGAAGACGATCTTCTGGCGACGCCAACAAACTCCAGGGGGAGCTCAAACTGGCGGAGCTGGGTGAGGATGGTTCGTCAATCCTCGGAAGGCGAGCAGGTGAGTCTCAATCAAATACTCAGGGTGGCTCAAATTAACCTGCAGCATTCAAAAGTTGCCTCGGATAACCTGCTGGTCCTCCTCAGGGAGGATGGACATTGATGTCTGCCTAGTGCAGGAACCATGGGTCTGGCGGTCACAGGTTATGGGCCTAAAGACACGAAACTATAACCTCTTTTACACACATGGAGAAGGTAAACCGAGGGCTTGTATCTTCGTTAGGAATACTATTAATGCTTTTTTTTACCTAATTTTAGTAGTTACGACGTTGCTGTGGTCAAGGTCGAGTCAAGAAGAGGCCGAAGCATGACGTTCGCCTCGGCTTAAATGGCCCACGATGCACCCGTTCCTCCAGAGGAGATCGCGCAAATGATAGCACAAACAATCAAGAAGCAGACCATCGGGATGGGTTGCGACGCCAACGCACGGCACGCGGTTTGGCGGAGCAGCGAGATAAACGAACGGGGTGAGTCTCTGTTTGAATTTATATTAGCTAACAACTTTTACATATGTAACAAGGGCAGCTCTCCCACCTTTAGTTTTCCAAGTACGGCGAACTGTGGGAGGCAGTCCTTGATAAAACACTAACATCTGACTCCCGGGAGCTTACGGTACTGGGAGGTTGATCCTTTTCAACATAGACTGTGAAAAAGAAATAAGTCAGCCGCACAGAAACCCTAAACGGACATCCTGGAGCCTATTTGACAAGATAATCAGCGATAGACTCCATAGAAATACGACGCCTATACAATCTACAGACAGTCTTGACGACCGAGTTTGGTCTCTGGAGAAAAGTTTTCAGGTGGCCTTTAAAGTTGCCTGTCCAATTTCAAGGAGTAAAAATACCTTCCCACTGGGGTGGGACAAAAATCTTAGCGACCTGAGGTCAAAGGTGAGGAGGGTCTTCAACGACTGTCACTTCAGGAACGATTTCCAGGAGTAAAGGACGGCTCTGAGGGAGTATAATAAAGCCATATGGACAGCAAAATCAAGCTCCTGGTGAGAACACTGCGAGTCAATTGAGTCCACGAAGGACTCAGCCAGGCTGGGAAAGATTCTTGCCAAGAGTCATTCAAACAAGACATTTGTCAAGCGTGCCGATGGAACATGGGCAGAATCGGCGGCTGAGACCATAAACATTCTTGTAGATGCTAACTTCCCGGATGGATCGGGCGGGGAGTACGCGACACAAAGACGGCACATCAGGAAGTACCTGTTGGCGTCATAAACAACCTTTTAGCGGAGAAGAAAATTGCCTGAGCAATAGATAGCTTCTCTCCATATAAATCAACGGGCGTGGATGGTATTCTACCTATTATGCTGCAGAAGACTCAGAAATCTTTGGTTAAGAAACTAAAGGAGATCTTCGAGGCATGGATTCGTCTCAACCACATTCCGGTCTCGTGGACGAAAACACGGGAGTTTTTCATCCCTAAAGGCGGCAGAAGGGGGAATGAAATAGCCATAGACTTTCGGCCAATAAGCCTCACGTCCTTTGCTCTGAAAACGTTCGAAAGGCTAATAGATATACATATACGGGAGCTTCTAGGCGAGGCTCCATTTTCCACTACACAGCACGCAAACCTGAGAGAGAAATCCACAGAAACCGCGCTATATGAGGTAGTTCGAACGGTGGAAAAGTCCCTTCATCACAAGCAGTTCACTCTGGCTCCGTTTGTTGATGTTGAAGGCGCGTTTAACAATGTAAAAGCTGAAGCGATTGAGGCTGCCCTCGGTAGGGAAGGGGTTGAAGAACCACTACGGCTTTGGATTTCAACCATGCTTCACAACCGCGAAATAACAGCAGAGCTAGGCGGAGCGAGTGTTGGCAAGCAGGTATGCAGAGGCACACTACAGGGTGGGGTGCTTTCACCTCTGCTTTGGTTGATCACCATAAATGAAATCCTAGGAAAACTTAACGCAGGGGGGTTAAGATCGTGGCGTATGCCGACGACGTGGCGATATTGGTCTCTGGTCCTTTCCCCTCCGCAATGAGCGAAATCATGGAAGGGGCCTTGGCTAAACTCAGCAGGTGGGACCAGGGATGTGGCCTTAGGTTAAATCCCAACAAGACGGACCTGCTTCTCTTCACGGGGAAGTACAAGCAACCTGCCTTCAGACTACCATTCTTAAACGGCCAGCAATTAACCCTGTCATCGAGTACCAAGTATCTGGGACTAACAATTGACTGCTAGTTGAATTGGAAAGTATGGAAGGCCTGCATCGCCTTCTATGCCTGCAAGTCAATGTTTGGTAAGAAATCGGTACTCACGGTACTACTTTGGATGTACGAGGCGGTGGTGCGACCGGTGCTTACCTATGGTTCCATAGTCTGGTGGGAAACCCTAAGTAAGATCTACAATCTCACCAGCCTGCAAAAAGTCCAGCGCACTGCGTGTGTTGGTGCCATAGGGGCCGGACGCACTTGCCTCACAGCTGCTTTAGACCCCATTTTGCACCTGCTTCCGATCGACTTGCATATACTTTGTACATCGTCACAAACCGCACTGAGACTCAGGGAGTCTGGGTGTTGGGAGGATACTCAGCGAGGGCACAGAAGTATTCTAAATAAACTTCCGGATGATACATGTAGTACCGAGACAGATTACTACCCTCGCAAACTGAAGTTTGAGTACAGTTGTAATACCGCCATTCCAAGCAGGAACGAGTGGAAGAGAAACACGGGCATAAGGGACGACATCCAAATCTACACTGACGGCTCCAAGATGGAGTCGGGAGTGGGGGCCGGAGTCTTCTCTGAGTCCCTAGATTTGTCTGCATCATTCAGACTCCCATCGTACTGCAGCGTGTTTCAAGCAGATATCCTCGCGATTTGGCAAGCCTGCAAATCACTGGAGGGCTTGAATGTAGCTGGTAAAGTTTGCACCTTGTCGGATAGCCAACAAGCGATAAAAGCCCTTTCCTCGCCACACATTAACTCAAAGTTAGTGTGGGCTTGTAAGCGACTCATATCCCAGTCATCCACCAATCTAGAACTACGCGTTTTCTGGGTCCCGGGTCATAAGAGGATTGAGGGTAACGAGAAGGCTGACGAGCTAGCACGCAGGGGCTCATCGGAGATGAACGAGGAAATAACCAGTTTCGAAATAAGCATACCCTTAGCAGTAGCCAAGGGGAATATCCAAAGCTTCTACTTGAAGAAAGCACAAACAAAGTGGAATAACATCACCACCTGTGCAATATCAAAATCCATTTAACCAAACTATGATGAAAAGAGGACGAGAAGTCTTCTGAACAAATCAAGGGCTAACACACGCAAACTGATAGCAGTCTGCACCAGTCATTGGGCAGTACGTACGGACTGGGCAGTATGCGGAAAAGATGGGCATTCCGTATAACAAATACTGCAGAAGCTGCAAAGATCCAAATGCCAGGGAGACAGTAGAACACTTTATGTGCAAATGCCCGGCTCTAGCTAGAGCACGGCTCAGGTTCCTTGGAACCCCATTTCTAGTAGACGTCAGAGGGTTATCTGTGATAGCAATCCCGAATATTTTTAATTTTTCCAACAACTCTGGCTGGTTGTAATACATTGACCATAACATCCTGTAGGTTTTTAGACGAGTTACATGGCATCAAAACGCCTTTAAATAGCTACTTGGGCGACCAGGGTCGCAGCCATTTCACCTACCTACCTACCTAAATGTAATCAATTCCTTTGCTGCGGACGAAAGGAATTGATTACTTTCCTCAAGTACATGTAATGGGAAATTGACGGTAATTGATTACCTAAAGTAATCAATACTACCCAGCTCTGATCATAGCTATATCATGCAGGCTACAAGAAACGTGAAACTTTGTACCCTCACACAAAGTACCCATCTATTTTTTAATTTTAAACCAATCTAAAAACTCGCGTAAGTAAATCATTGTATATAATTTTTTGATATATATTGTAACGAATTTAGGGAAATTCCGCTTATTCCAAACCTTCTGCTAACGTTCGAATCGCTAAACTGTTGAATAAATAATTCCAGTATTCAATAATGCAAAATGGTCTTTATTAGACTACTTTGAAAGTACTTCACAATAACACTTGTACTTCATAACCAATAGCGTGCTTAAATCAAAACTGATTCTGACTACTCAGCTTGCGCTGCTTTTATACTTTCCGTTGCTTCATTCGCATATTTCTACTAAGGTCTAGACGTTTCACTTCTGCTGTATCTCCTGCTTGGTAATTGAGCTGCAAATATGCATGTGCGTGTGTAAGAACAACTTCGGCTGATGACTACATCTGTGTGTGAATTATCTCTTCGTTGCCTTTTATGGATGTATGTACATGATGATTGATTTGATGTACACACGAGTGGCTGCTTGCTTTATTGTTGTTGTGTCTTTATTAATTTATTACCAGTTTAGTGATGCTAATATTCGTCACAATATGAAGGCATGCATTATACTTCCGCACTTTTGCTCGCAAGCAAAATATTACCGTTACCGCTGAATAAATTTCATATATGAGATGTAGGAACACTCTCAATCCATTTCAGGCATAGCGGAAAAATATGCATCTAAGCTAAGTCAAGTTATACGAGTATTGCCTATATAGCAAAACCAAAGCAATCAATTGTTAGCGCTGGTATGCATGCGCAGGCACCGAGTGGAAGAAAATGTACCCTGCAGTCAAAAGTAAAAGTAGTCAGCAAACTTTCTAGTCATTGGCTAGAATTTTGTAGGGCTATTCATACTAGTTGGTGTTTAAATAGTTCATTGACTAGAATTTTTCTATGTTATTCTCATCAGCTGATTTTATGTCTTTCATTTCACTGGAGTAGGGATTGTCAAAAGAAGATGGCAAACTCAAAATGAAACCAAAACATTGAACACATTTTCTTACAACACACAAAAATTTCTAAGTTTTTTTGTTTTCATTCCATTTCATTCGCCTAATACCAACACGCACATTTTGACAGTCTGAACAAAGGTATGTTCTTGCTGTAGAGATGAGCCAACCAGCTATCAAATTACTATTGTGTAAGCTAAATCGAGTTGTATGAACAGCATTCAATTCAAATCGAAATTTCCTCAATTTATTTTTATGTTTGAACATAGTATAACCGCGTTAGCGTTCGATGTATCACAGAATTTTCTCACTTTGAAAATGACGGCTGTTGTTTGCAAGGTTGCATTCCTTTGAGTGTTCGTTTTCACCATCTGGATTAACAAAGTCATGAGCCTGGGCATTCGCGCAATTTTAGTGATGTAAATTGCATGGCGCCAGCGCCAATGCGGTGCCAGCTCATTGACGAAATGACTCCAAGCGAATTTTTGACGCTACTTAGTAGTGAGTGCGTAGTACATTTTACTTGCGCTGTTGAGTGAAACGACTTTTGTGTGTCAGGCACGAGTTTGGTGTTATTGGCGCTACTGGCAATGATGACACTGAGCTGTTGACGGTAGCGCTGGTAGGTCAGATTTTGAATCAGAGAAAGAATTGATGACCCGTGTAAATTATTATGGCTTTGGCCGTGTAAATTATTATGGTGTATTTGTATATTTTAGATTTAGTGCACAATTAATATGTGTGTGTTTGAGCGGCCAAATAATAACAGTAGTATTGCTAAAGTGCTGCTTAGTTGATGGAATGTCGCTAATTTCCTAGCGATGATCAGCAGATTGTCAATATTTCGTTCAACGGACGCGCGAAATTGCCACATCTGCTCAAATTTTCCAAGATTTTCCATTCTTGATTTAACTTAAGCTGTTATGCCAATATTTTTCAGCCAGCTTTTTTCAAATAGGTAATTTTTCCAAAAGCAAAATAAATTACCGAAAAGATTACAAAGTTAAACAGCCTTAAAAATTCAGCTATGTTGGTTATACACAGAAATACAACAGAGGGTTGTGTCTCCGCTTTTCGCAAGCATTGAGATTCACCACGCGTGACACGCGTGATTCACCACGTCCAAATATCACAATCCACGGATAGGTACCGGCGGGTTGGTATGGGACTTAGGCTGTTATGCCAAAGTAAATACAAATCTTTACCGATAACTGTGTTATCGATTAATTTATCGAATTCTAACAAAGTAATATTGCATTGTCATCGGAGTTATACATGTGTGCAAAATTTCAGCTCAATCGGACACCGCGAAGTGTATCAAATTTAACTTGCAAGATTCCATTACAGACAACAAAAGTGAAACTAAATAAAAGCTTATAATAAATTAGCGGTACACGACAGATGGTGTTCTGAATCACCCTGGTCCACATTTTGGTCGATATCTCGAAAACGCCCTCACATATACGACTAAGGGCCACTCCCTTTTAAAACCCTCATTACTACCTTTAATTTGATACCCATATCGTACAAACACATTCTAGAGTCACCCCTGGTCCACGTTTATGGCGATATCTCGAAAAGGCGTCCACCTATAGAACTAAGGCCCACGCCCTTTTAAAATACTCATTAACACCTTTCATTTGATACCCATATCGTACAACCAAATTCTAGAGTCACCCCGGGTCCACCTTTATGGCGATATCTTGAAAAGGCGTCCACCTATAGAACTAAGGCCCACGCCCTTTTAAAATACTCATTAACACCTTTTATTTGATACCCATATCGTACAAACAAATTCTAGAGTCACCCCTGGTCCACCTTTATGGCGATATCTCGAAAAGGCGTCCACCTATAGAACTAAGGCCCACGCTCTTTTAAAATACTCATTAACACCTTTCATTTGATACCCATATTGAACAAACGCATTCTAGAGTCAACCCTGGTCCACGTTTATGGCGATATCCCGAAAAGGCGTCCACCCATAGAACTAAGGCCCACTCCCTTTTAAAACACTTATTAACACCTTTCGTTTGATCCCCATATCGTACAAAAAAATTCTAGAGTTACCCCTGGCCCACCTTTATGGCGATATCTCGAAAAGGCATCCACTTATAGAACTAAGGCCCACTCCCTTTTAAAATACTCATTAACACCCCTCATTTGATACCCATATCGTACAAACAAATTCTAGAGTCACCCCTGTTCCACCTTTATGGCGATATCTTGAAAAGGCGTCCACCTATAGAACTAAGGCCCACGCCCTTTTAAAATACTAATTAATACCTTTCATTTGATACCCATATCGTACAAACAAATTCTAGAGTCACCCCTGGTCCACCTTTATGGCGATATCTCGAAAAGGTGTCCACCTATAGAACTAAGGCCCACGCTCTTTTAAAATACTGATTAACACCTTTCATTTGATACCCATATTGTACAAACACATTCTAGAGTCACCCCTGGTCCACGTTTATGGCGATATCTCGAAAAGGCGTCCATCTATAGAACTAAGGCCCACTCTCTTTTAAAATACTCATTAACATCTTTCATTTGATACCCATATTGTACAAACGTATTCTAGAGTCACCCCTGGTCCACGTTTATGGCGATATCTCGAAAAGGCGTCCATCTATAGAACTTGGGCCCACGCCCTTTTAAAATACTCATTAACACCTTTCATTTGATACCCATATCGTACAAACAAATTCTAGAGTCACCCCTGGTCCACCTTTATGGCGATATCTCGAAAAGGCGTCCACCTATAGAACTAAGGCCCACGCCCTTTTAAAATACTCATTAGTACCTTTCATTTGATACCCATATCGTACAAAATAAATTCTAGAGTCACCCCTGGTCCACCTTTATGGCGATATCTTGAAAAGGCGTCCACCTGTAGAACTAAGGCCCACGCCCTTTTAAAATACTCATTAACACCTTTCATTTGATATCCATATCGTGCAAACAAATTCTAGAGTCACCCCTGGTCCTCCTTTATGGCGATATCTTGAAAAGGCGTCCACCTATAGAACTAAGGCCCACGCCCTTTTAAAATACTCATTAACACCTTTCATTTGATACCCATATCGTACAAACAAATTCTAGAGTCACCCCTGGCCCACCTTTATGGCGATATCTCGAAAAGGCGTCTACCTATAGAACTAAGGCCCACGCTCTTTTAAAATACTCATTAACACCTTTCATTTGATACCCATATTGTACAAACGGATTCTAGGGTCACCCCTGGTCCACGTTTATGGCGATATCCCGAAAAGGCGTCCACCCATAGAACTAACGCCCACTCCCTTTTAAAACACTTATTAACACCTTTCGTTTGACACCCATATCATACAAACAAATTCTAGAGTCACCCCTGGCCCACCTTTATGGCGATATCTCGAAAAGGCATCCACCTATAGAACTAAGGCCCAATCCCTTTTAAAATACTCATTAACACCTTTCATTTGATACCCGTATCGTACAAACAAATTCTAGAGTCACCCCTGGTCCACCTTTATGGCGATATCTTGAAAAGGCGTCCACCTATAGAACTAAGGCCCAGGCCCTTTTAAAATACTAATTAACACCTTTCATTTGATACCCATATCGTACAAACAAATTCTAGAGTCACCCCTGGTCCACCTTTATGGCGATATCTCGAAAAGACGTCCACCTATAGAACTAAGGCCCACGCTCTTTTAAAATACTCATTAACACCTTTCATTTGATACGCATATTGTGCAAACGCATTCTAGAGTCACCCCTGGTCCACGTTTATGGCGATATCCCGAAAAGGCGTCCACCCATAGAACTAAGGCCCACTCCCTTTTAAAACACTTATTAACACCTTTCGTTTGATACCCATATTGTACAAAAGCATTCTGGAGTCAACCCTGGTCCACTTTTATAACCATATTCCGAAAAGGCGTCCACCTATAGAACTAAGGCCCACTCCCTTTTAAAATACTCATTAACACCTTTCATTTGATACCCATATAGTACAAACAAATTATAGAGTCACCCCTGGTCCACCTTTATGGCGATATCTCGAAAAGGCGTCCACATATAGAACTAAGGCCCACGCCCTCTTAAAATACTCATTAACACCTTTCATTTGATACTCATATCGTACAGACAAATTCTAGAGTCACCCACGCCCTCTTAAAATACTCATTAACACCTTCAATTTGATACTCATATCGTACAAACAAATTCTAGAGTCACCCCTAGTCCATCTTTATGGCGATATCTCGAAAAGGCGTCCATCTATATAACTTAGGCCCACGCCCTTTTAAAATACTCATTAATACCTTTCATTTGATACCCATATCGTACAAAATAAATTCTAGAGTCACCCCTGGTCCACCTTTATGGCGATATCTCGAAAAGGCGTCCACCTATAGAACTTAGGCCCACTCCCTTTTAAAATTATCATTAACACATTTCATTTGATACCCATATCGTACAAACAAATTCTAGAGTCAGGCCTGGTCCACCTTTATGGCGATATCCCTAAATGGCGTCCATCTATAGAACTATGGCTCACTTCCATTTGATACACATGTCATACAAACACATTCCAGGGTTACCCTAGGTTCTTTTTACAACAGGGTGATTTTCCTTACTTTGTCTCCACAGCTCTCAACTGAGTATGTAATGTTCGGTTACACCCGAACTTAGCCTTCCTTACTTGTTTTTCTTAACTTTTAACTAATACTATGATTTTTTTAGCTCGGGCGCCAATTATATTGTTTGTTATTTTTAAACCAGACCCGGACACGATAAGATGCAGACTGAAGACTTACTTTGTAAAATTGTCGTATTAAATCAAATAATTCGCTACCGCGTTAACACAACAAAGACATGCAAGTATTGGTTATTGCTTGTGCTGATGTGTGCTAGACGCTAAGTCAGCACTTTAGCGCAAGCAACAGCTTTGTAGCGGATGCGCGTGCAGTGGCTTGTTGTGCTAATTCTTTGAATTAGCTCAACTTCGCTTGTGAAGCAAAATTTAGTTGCTTTTGCTTAATGAGAATTTTTATTTATTGATTGCAAAACAGGAAGTGCAAAATATTAATAAGGTTTATTATTACTTCAAAATTAATTGGAATTTCATTTACTGTGGGAACCACAAAAGAATTAAAAAGCTTTTTGTAAGGTAGGCAAAAATGTAGCCAAAAAGGTAAGTGAATTTTTTATGTGTTAACTTACACAGTGTATTTATCTCGTCAGTGAATTGGTTCGCCGTTTTACTACCTTGTTTTATGTTCAAAATTTTCGCTGTTATCAATTCATTCGACTCAGCTTTCACTGCATATTTCAGTTTATCAATAATTTTAGCTAGTGTATCCTCGTTGATGCGCCGCCAGCCAATTTAGTCTTGACTAGTTGCACAGCGACTGCTTCGTGTTCACCTTTGAAAGTATCCACCAAATTTATGGCATCGATAAATCTGTTAAAATTTTCTGGTTTTCCATCGAATTCGTGCAGAATCTTTGCTCCTAAACTTAAAACTGTGATAGCCATTATGTCGATTTTGTTCTTCCTTCGATAGTTTTCCGTTTCTTTCTTTTCTAATTCACCTTCGTCTGCCTCACTTACATCTGTGTCCTCGATGTTGGTGTCAACTTCACAGCGTAATGTAAGTGGAATTTTAATATTTATTTTATGCCGTTTGAGGGCTTTTAGTAATTGGTCCCTTAGTTTTAGGAATATCTGGTCTGCTGATTCTCTGTGTTGGGAGGAGTACCTATCGTAATGTAGTATGGCTCTAACCCTGTTAAATTTCTCTATTAAAATTTTTGTATGCTCTTCTATAGTTTCCACTTTAATAGCCCTTTTTGTGTCATACATTTGTATGACTGTCTAAACTCTTGGCTTAGAGGTTCCATTTCCTTCAAAATCTATTCCCATTTCATATTAACTATTGCATGTAACTTTTTATTTTACTATTGTTGCTACATTACAATGGAATTGCTATTTTAATTATATATTACCTACTTAAACAGCTCTCCAGGTTACCGGATTTGTTGTTGATGATTTGTTGTTGCTGTTCCACATTTGGTGTTGCCAGAAAAAGTTTGAATTCGGGCCATTAATTTAAGCAGCTCTCAAGGTTGTCGGATATGTAGTTGATGATTTATTTTTATTGTTCCATATTTGGTGTTGCCAGATAAAGTTTGGACCACATTTTGTTTGTATCAATTTGCCTTAACTCTAAGTGCACTTTTATTTTATGTTCTGTGTTATTAGTTTTGTAATTATATTTGTTGTGGTCCGTTCCGAATTTCCCGTTTTATTTTATTCACATAATATTTAATTAATATGTACACCATGGCTAATAGGGCCATTATTAATAGAAGTTCAGTGGCTCTGACTGGCCTTATATTATAGTTCGTTTTGTCTTGTTTTACGTGTAAATCGTCGTTGTATTTTCCGATATTTTTTTTCTCAATGTTACTTTCTGTATTGATGTCCTTTCCTATTTCGTAGCCGTTTATGGCTACCATAATAGTTGTAAGAACTGGTTTCCACCAAGTAATTTTTAAACTTTTTTTTGCACTTATTCACCTTTATATATAAAAGGATTTTTTTTCACTTCATTTGGCAACACAACGGACATTTCAGGACACACACAATGTTCGGAGTTTAATAATATCACATGCCACAGTCGCCATGTGGAGAGAAACACGTTGCTTTGACTTGTAGCAAATCAAAAAAAAAAACTGACTTTATTTAATATTTTCTTCTAGAAAGAGAGGGCAGCAAAACGATTGCCAGTATAAGCAACGAAGGTTAGTCATAACGACCAAAAACCTCCGTTCGCCCGTGGCGAAAACATTGGAAACCTTCCTGCTCTATCAGTTTACTACGAATCTTCGCCTAGCCACTCATCAGTATGGTTTCCGCAAAATGCGTAGCATTACCAGCGCTGTCAAGAGCTTTTGACACAGCCAACTACGGCACTCAAAACGCCTCACGGCAAATTATCTGAACCTAGCCGACCAAATCCACATTAGATGTTCACGTCGATGGTGTTGCGCTACCGACTGTCAGTCATCCAAAATTATTAGGGGTGACATTCGGTGACATTCTCACCTTCAAGGCGTATGCCATCGAAGTTGTATCTAAAGTACAAAGTCGCAGCAAAATCCTCAAGTCGTTTGTCAGTATCACTTGAGGAAAATATAAAGAAGCGTTGATAACCACGTACAATGCAATTGGCCGGCCGCAAATCTAAACTACAATGACATAATCTCACCATACCCGTCCTCATATAGGGCGAGGAGAAATGAATTTGCAGTCATAGAAGACAGTGCTTGAATCACAAAAATATTTTTTACACTAAGAATTTTTCAATTACTTTTGCAATTCCTTTGAGGAATGAGAAATTATTTATTACTTTTGGCATTCCTTGTAATGTAATTGGAAAATTTTTAATTACATTTGCAATTCCTTTCGAAAGTACTGGGGTAGAAATTATATTTGAGCAAAGTATTTTTGTTTTCAATTACAAACAAAAAATTGTTTGTACTTGAGCCTCAAAAAAACGAAATTACTTTTGGTATTTTTTTTTTGTGGAAATTAAATGTAAATTCAATGTTGGTCGCCTTGTCGTGGAGAAGGGGCTTAAGTATCGTGTTGGAATCTCCTCTGCGGAGGGGTCCCAACAAGAGACGAACTAAGAGGAAAGCCCCATATGTCCTACAGCGTCGATGGCGTGTTGAGCAGAACGCATCACTTGTCGCTGCAGGAGATGTGAGGATTGCCGCACCATTAACACACAAGCCAAGGTGTTGAGGTACCCGTGCCGATATCTGTGTGGTCTGCGGGTCTATATTGAAAGGCTGATCGCGAACGGTCCCCTCCGATGCCCGGGTCGGTTGTATAAGTGTATAAGTGCCTTAACCCCGGTATGCTGGCTCTGCCTAACCATTCCATGCAAACTCGTAGGAACCGTACGCCCAATATAAATACAAATAATAAAAAGGAGGGGGAGAAAGGGAGCGTTCTGGGAACGCTCTCTGAAGACGATCTTCTGGCGACGCCAACAAACTCCAGGGGGAGCTCAACCTGGCGGAGCTGGGTGAGGATGGTTCGTCAATCCTCGGAAGACGAGCAGGTGAGTCTCAACCCAATACTCAGGGTGGCTCAAATTAACCTGCAGCATTCAAAAGTTGCCTCGGATAACCTGCAGGTCCTCCTCAGGGAGGATGGACATTGATGTCTGCCTAGTGCAGGAACCATGGGTCTGGCGGTCACAGGTTATGGGCCTAAAGACACGAAACTATAACCTCTTTTACACACATGGAGAAGGTAAACCGAGGGCTTGTATCTTCGTTAGGAATACTATTAATGCTTTTTTTTACCTAATTTTAGTAGTTACGACGTTGCTGTGGTCAAGGTCGAGTCAAGAAGAGGCCGAAGCATGACGTTCGCCTCGGCTTAAATGGCCCACGATGCACCCGCTCCTCCAGAGGAGATCGCGCAAATGATAGCACAAAAAATCAAGAAGCAGACCATCGGGATGGGTTGCGACGCCAACGCACGGTACGCGGTTTGGTGGAGCAGCGAGATAAACGAACGGGGTGAGTCTCTGTTTGAATTTATATTAGCTAACAACTTTTACATATGTAACAAGGGCAGCTCTCCCACCTTTAGTTTTCCAAGTACGGCGAACTGTGGGAGGCAGTCCTTGATAAAACACTAACATCTGACTCCCGGGAGCTTACGGTACTGGGAGGTTGATCCTTTTCAACATAGACTGTGAAAAAGAAATAAGTCAGCCGCACAGAAACCCTAAACGGACATCCTGGAGCCTATTTGACAAGATAATCAGCGATAGACTCCATAGAAATACGACGCCTATACAATCTACAGACAGTCTTGACGACCGAGTTTGGTCTCTGGAGAAAAGTTTTCAGGTGGCCTTTAAAGTTGCCTGTCCAATTTCAAGGAGTAAAAATACCTTCCCACTGGGGTGGGACAAAAATCTTAGCGACCTGAGGTCAAAGCTGAGGAGGGTCTTCAACGACTGTCACTTCAGGAACGATTTCCAGGAGTAAAGGACGGCTCTGAGGGAGTATAATAAAGCCATATGGACAGCAAAATCAAGCTCCTGGTGAGAACACTGCGAGTCAATTGAGTCCACGAAGGACTCAGCCAGGCTGGGAAAGATTCTTGCCAAGAGTCATTCAAACAAGACATTTGTCAAGCGTGCCGATGGAACATGGGCAGAATCGGCGGCTGAGACCATAAACATTCTTGTAGATGCTAACTTCCCGGATGGATCGGGCGAGGAGTACGCGATACAAAGACGGCACATCAGGAAGTACCTGTTGGCGTCATAAACAACCTTTTAGCGGAGAAGAAAATTGCCTGAGCAATAGATAGCTTCTCTCCATATAAATCAACGGGCGTGGATGGTATTCTACCTATTATGCTGCAGAAGACTCAGAAATCTTTGGTTAAGAAACTAAAGGAGATCTTCGAGGCATGGATTCGTCTCAACCACATTCCGGTCTCGTGGACGAAAATAAGGGAGTTTTTCATCCCTAAAGGCGGCAGAAGGGGGAATGAAATAGTCATAGACTTTCGGCCAATAAGCCTCACGTCCTTTGTTCTGAAAACGTTCGAAAGGCTAATAGATATACATATACGGGAGCTTCTAGGCGAGGCTCCATTTTCCACGACACAGCACGCAAACCTGAGAGAGAAATCCACAGAAACCGCGCTATATGAGGTAGTTCGAACGGTGGAAAAGTCCCTTCATCACAAGCAGTTCACTCTGGCTGCGTTTGTTGATGTTGAAGGCGCGTTTAACAATGTAAAAGCTGAAGCGATTGAGGCTGCCCTCGGTAGGGAAGGGGTTGAAGAACCACTACGGCTTTGGATTTCAACCATGCTTCACAACCGCGAAATAACAGCAGAGCTAGGCGGAGCTAGTGTTGGCAAGCAGGTATGCAGAGGCACACTACAGGGTGGGGTGCTTTCACCTCTGCTTTGGTTGATCGCCATAAATGAAATCCTAGGAAAATTTAACGCAGGGGGGTTAAGATCGTGGCGTATGCCGACGACGTGGCGATATTGGTCTCTGGTCCTTTCCCCTCCGCAATGAGCGAAATCATGGAAGGGGCCTTGGCTAAACTCAGCAGGTGGGACCAGGATGTGGCCTTAGGTTAAATCCCATCAAGACGGACCTGCTTCCCTTCACGAGGAAGTAAAAGCAACCTGCCTTCAGACTACCATTCTTAAACGGCCAGCAATTAACCCTGTCATCGAGTACCAAGTATCTGGGACTAACAATTGACTGCCAGTTGAATTGGAAAGTATGGAAGGCCTGCATCGCCTTCTATGCCTGCAAATCAATGTTTGGTAAGAAAGCGGTACTCAAGCCAAGCATGGTACTTTGGATGTACGAGGCGGTGGTGCGACCGGTGCTTACCTATGGTTCCATAGTCTGGTGGGAAACCCTAAGTAAGATCTACAATCTCACCAGCCTGCAAAAAGTCCAGCGCACTGCGTGTGTTGGTGCCATAGGGGCCGGACGCACTTGCCTCACAGCTGCTTTAGACCCCATTTTGCACCTGCTTCCGATCGACTTGCATATACTTTGTACATCGTCACAAACCGCACTGAGACTCAGGGAGTCTGGGTGTTGGGAGGATACTCAGCGAGGGCACAGAAGTATTCTAAATAAACTTCCGGATGATACATGTAGTACCGAGACAGATTACTACCCTCGCAAACTGAAGTTTGAGTACAGTTGTAATACCGCCATTCCAAGCAGGAACGAGTGGAAGAGAAACACGGGCATAAGGGACGACATCCAAATCTACACTGACGGCTCCAAGATGGAGTCGGGAGTGGGGGCCGGAGTCTTCTCTGAGTCCCTAGATTTGTCTGCATCATTCAGACTCCCATCGTACTGCAGCGTGTTTCAAGCAGAAATCCTCGCGATTTGGCAAGCCTGCAAATCACTGGAGGGCTTGAATGTAGCTGGTAAAGTTTGCACCTTGTCGGATAGCCAACAAGCGATAAAAGCCCTTTCCTCGCCACACATTAACTCAAAGTTAGTGTGGGCTTGTAAGCGACTCATATCCCAGTCATCCACCAATCTAGAACTACGCGTTTTCTGGGTCCCGGGTCATAAGAGGATTGAGGGTAACGAGAAGGCTGATGAGCTAGCACGCAGGGTCTCATCGGAGATGAACGAGGAAATAACCAGTTTCGAAATAAGCATACCCTTAGCAGTAGCCAAGGGGAATATCCAAAGCTTCTACTTGAAGAAAGCACAAACAAAGTGGAATAACATCACCACCTGTGCAATATCAAAATCCATTTAACCAAACTATGATGAAAAGAGGACGAGAAGTCTTCTGAACAAATCAAGGGCTAACACACGCAAACTGATAGCAGTCTGCACCAGTCATTGGGCAGTACGTACGGACTGGGCAGTATGCGGAAAAGATGGGCATTCCGTATAACGAATACTGCAGAAGCTGCAAAGATCCAAATGCCAGGGAGACAGTAGAACACTTTATGTGCAAATGCCCGGCTCTAGCTAGAGCACGGCTCAGGTTCCTTGGAACCCCATTTCTAGAAGACTTCAGAGGGTTATCTGTGATAGCAATCCCGAATATTTTTAATTTTTCCAACAACTCTGGCTGGTTGTAATACATTGACCATAACATCCTGTAGGTTTTTAGACGAGTTACATGGCATCAAAACGCCTTTAAATAGCTACTTGGGCGACCAGGGTCGCAGCCATTTCACCTACCTACCTACCTAAATGTAATCAATTCCTTTGCTGCGGACGAAAGGAATTGATTACTTTCCTCAAGTACATGTAATGGGAAATTGACGGTAATTGATTACCTAAAGTAATCAATACTACCCAGCTCTGATCATAGCTATATCATGCAGGCTACAAGAAACGTGAAACTTTGTACCCTCACACAAAGTACCCATCAATTTTTTAATTTTAAACCAATCTAAAAACTCGCGTAAGTAAATCATTGTATATAATTTTTTGATATATATTGTAACGAATTTAGAGAAATTCCGCTTATTCCAAACCTTCTGCTAACGTTCGAATCGCTAAACTGTTGAATAAATAATTCCAGTATTCAATAATGCAAAATGGTCTTTATTAGACTACTTTGAAAGTACTTCACAATAACACTTGTACTTCATAACCAATAGCGTGCTTAAATCAAAACTGATTCTGACTACTCAGCTTGCGCTGCTTTTATACTTTCCGTTGCTTCATTCGCATATTTCTACTAAGGTCTAGACGTTTCACTTCTGCTGTATCTCCTGCTTGGTAATTGAGCTGCAAATATGCATGTGCGTGTG
This sequence comes from Eurosta solidaginis, assembly GCF_040869045.1. NCBI lineage: Eukaryota > Metazoa > Arthropoda > Insecta > Diptera > Tephritidae > Eurosta > Eurosta solidaginis. The sequence continues at coordinate 113,815,455 of NC_090324.1, forward strand.
TAAGAACAACTTCGGCTGATGACTACATCTGTGTGTGAATTATCTCTTCGTTGCCTTTTATGGATGTATGTACATGATGATTGATTTGATGTACACACGAGTGGCTGCTTGCTTTATTGTTGTTGTGTCTTTATTAATTTATTACCAGTTTAGTGATGCTAATATTCGTCACAATATGAAGGCATGCATTATACTTCCGCACTTTTGCTCGCAAGCAAAATATTACCGTTACCGCTGAATAAATTTCATATATGAGATGTAGGAATACTCTCAATCCATTTCAGGCATAGCGGAAAAATATGCATCTAAGCTAAGTCAAGTTATACGAGTATTGCCTATATAGCAAAACCAAAACAATCAATTGTTAGCGCTGGTATGCATGCGCAGGCACCGAGTGGAAGAAAATGTACCCTGCAGTCAAAAGTAAAAGTAGTCAGCAATCTTTCTAGTCATTGGCTAGAATTTTGTAGGGCTATTCATACTAGTTGGTGTTTAAATAGTTCATTGACTAGAATTTATCTATGTTATTCATACTAGTCAGTTTTTGAATATTTTATTGACGACAATTTTGTGGCGTTATTCATACTAGTTAGTATTTCTCTAAGATTTTGTCTATCGGATTCGGTGAAATGCGCTAATGTTTTTTCCGACAATTTGCAATACATACTTCAGTTAACATGGCTGGGCACATAACACCTCACCGTTACTTCTGTTCATCAAAGAAGCCATTAAAAGGTCCAAGCCTTTTAAATCGATAAGCCCAGATGGAAAGGCTATGCCGATGCTAAACTACCTTGGGCATAAGGTCATCAGCTACCTAACGCATGTTTTCTACCTGTCATTTAAGCATTTTTCATTTCAGAATAATAAAGAATGGTAAGAATAACCTAAATAACAAAGCCCGAAAACTCAGCTAACAATGGTGAGTCGTATATAAGGAAATACTTAGAGACCAATTTCCAAACGAGTAGCGGGGCATTCATATGGCTGAGTCGTTAAAGACATCTGCCTTTACACCAGTATGAAGTGCGAATGTCGGAGACTCGAGTTCAATACTCAGCTCCCGAGAAGCTAGCTGATGGAGAAGTGAAATTCAGAAAGATTTCCTAGTAACCATCGCCGTTTGTAAACTTTGCAATTTTTCTCTAATATTAATAACAAAAACAATTGTATAAAGCAATGTGAGCATGTCTCGCCAATTAAATACAGATGATAATATTGATATAAATGTAACAGCGGAATTAGTTCTAATTAAAGTAAAAATTGTAAAAATCCAAAAAATGTTGCGAAGCTTTCAAAGTGCGCCTAAATATCCACACATTTAAGATTAAATAACATAGAGAATTAGTATGTACCTAAATGGTGAAAAAAAGGAATAGCAACAAAAAAGACAATACTTAAGGATTAACTGCAAAGCGAGCAGCGGGGCTTTCAACACACATCACCTCTTCGTCGACTTTAAAGCCGCCTTCGACAGCACGAAAAGGAGCTGCCTATATGCCGCTATGTCTGAATTTGGTTTCCCCGCAAAACTTATACGGCTGTGCAAAATGACGTTGAGCAACACCATCAGCTCAGTCAGAATTGGGAAGGACCTCTCCGAGCCGTTCGAAACTAAACGAGGTTTCAGACAGGGTGACCCACTATCGTGCGATTTCTTTAATTTGATGCTGGAGAAAATTATACTAGCTGCAGAACTTAACCGCACTGGAAAAATATACTATAAAAGCCTGCAATTACTGGCATATGCTGATGGCATTGATATCATCGGCCTAAACACGCGCGCTGTTAGTTCTGCTTACTCCAAACTGGAAAAAGAAGCGGTAAAGATGGGTTTGATGGTGAATGAGGACAAAACGAAGTACCTGCTGCCATCGAGCAAAGAGTCAGCGCATATGCGCCTTGGCAACCACGCTACTGTTGGCAGCCATAATTTCGAAATAGTAAAAGACTTCTTTTATTTGGGAACCAGCATCAACACTAGCAACAACATCAGCACTGAAATCCAGCGAAGAATCAATCTTGCCAATAAATGCTACTTTGGACTAGGTAGGCAATTGAAAAGTAAAGTCCTCTCTCGGCGAACGAAAATCATACTCTACAAGTCACTTTTCCTACCCGTCCTGCTATATGGGGCAGAAGCATGGACCATGACAACAGCAGATGAAGCGGCTTTGGGAGTGTTCGAGAGATAAGTTTTTCGAAAGATTTATGGACCTCTACGCGTTGGCGATGGCGAGTACCGAAGAAGATTTAATGATGAGCTGTACGAGCTATACGCAGACATCAACATAGTCCAGCGAATTAAAACGCAGCGGCTGCGCTGGCTACGCCATGTTATGCGAATGAAAGATGATGCTCCGGCCAAGAAAGTGTTTCTATCGGAACCCGCCTATGGAAGCAGAGGTAGAGGGCGGCCCCCACTCCGTTGGAAGGACCAGGTGGAAAACGATTTAAACTCCCTTGGTGTGACTAATTGGCGCCGGTTGGCGGAGCGACTGGCGCGCCTTGTTGGACGGCCATAACCGTTTAGACGGTTAAGCGCCAATTAAGTAGGTAAGTAAGTATTTGCTAATTCCTGTTCTATTTTTGCAAGAACAGGAGTCTGTGCTAATATATGTGCATACAACTAAACAGGTGTATTTTGATAAATTTTAATGTTTCTCTCAAAACACTCACCAATTTCTCTTATTCTCCGGCGCCGCTGCAGTTGAGTAGCTGAAACAAAAGAACTCAAACATACATACATATTAGGCCGGGTCGATTTGTGGGGAGGCAAAAAATCGCCCATTGCTCTGTGAAAATCATATTCTAGGGATCAAAATAAGAAACTTTGCCGAAGAAACCATACCTCTAAAACGAACTCTGATGTCCCCCCTTTGGATCGTAGGGGTAAATTTTGAAAAATGCCACTTTGAAATGCCTATGTTTTTTCTTTTTGGAGTTTATTTTTCTCTTTAGAAATTTATTTAGTCAGAACATATGTAAATGAAAAAATGAATTTAACTTAGTAATAGAAAATAAATTTAAAAAAATTATTAGAAATTAGCGTTTTTACAACCCCCTTTTAAAACCAAGGCATCACTGTTATGCATTTGCATGTCGTAAACATAGTTGCGTGGGTTTTTTATTCAACCGTTTTAAAAAATGAAGGTATCACTGTGACACAATTCCAGTTCGTAAAATAGCTTGTGTTGTTTTTTTTAAGCCACCACAAGACACAGCAGGTAGAATTGAAATTGCCCCTACCCAAAAGTTCGTCCCAAAGGGGGGACATCAGAATTCGTTTTAGAGGTATGGTTCCTTCGGCAAAGTTTCTTATTTTAATCCCTAGAATACGATTTTCATAGAGCAATGAGCGATTTTTAAATCGTCCCGCCCTACTGCGCATATATCAACTTTGAAAATTGGCTCACCAATCATGCTTCTTCGGAATTTAAACTCACCAAAATTGTGCAATGGAACCAGAATTTGCGTTTACAAATTAATGCCGAATGTAATCGAAGCAACAATCATCAGCAGTAAAAGCAAAGGTGAAGATGTGCTCATACCACGGATCCCAGTGATCCCTACAGATTTGCCATTCAATTTTAAGCGCTTATACGCCTTGGTTTTGCAATTACAATCAAGAAAGCACAAGGGCAATCGCTTACTGTTGCAGGCTTAAATTTAGAGAGTCCGTGCTTTTCCCATGGCCAGCTATATGTTGCTTGCTCTAGAGTTGGAACACCAAAAAATTTATTTATCTTTGCACCGAACGAATAAACCAAAACTATCGTGTACGCACATGCATTACAATAAGATACAAGAATAAAATGTTTTAACAGAAAATTTCACGAATTATGCGTACAAAATTCAATTCAATTTACAGAACAATAAATTTAATTATCAACAAACAAAACAGAAAAAATAACGCAACATTTATTCGATCTCGGGCGTTACAACGTACGCCGGGTAAATCTAGTTAACATATCGTAATGAAATTGTGTACACATATTTTCTTTATAGCAGAAAGTATTTCTAGTAAAAATGGACGGGATCGGTTAAAGACCACGGCAACTTAGATATAGAATAAGTTTAAAAGGGTAGTAGACTAGAATAATAAGCTATAACTTAGCAAAAAATAGTTTTGAATCAATGATATTTCAAGTTTTATTGTAAGAGGAAATGGAGACACATTTTTTTTAAACGGGCGGTGCCACATGTTATGTAGAAAAGTAATTTATCTGAAATTAAATGTACAATTGTGAAGCCCACGCTGAATATATATCTAATGTTCGGTTACACCCGAGTTTAGACACCTTTACTTGTTGTTAGTAACTTTAAAGAACCCTAGCAAAGAAAAGCAAAACATAAACAAAATTTATATTCTTAATAATAGAAGCCTTAAAGAGTATAGTATATAGCCTTTTTAGAGTATAGAAAATGTATTACATATCGAAATGTAACCATTTGCGTTTTTCCTAATTCATTTAAATCCGTTCCCGCGATGCGTAAAATCGTAGCGGTATAGCGTATAAAATATATAGGACAAGGAATAACCTTGAACTAGATTTTTTGTTTGAGAGTCAGGCAGATGAATATATGTATATATAAATGTGCAGCAACTCACCACCCCGACGCAGTTCATTAGGCGCCTGCTGATCACGAGCGGATAACTATGTAAGTGACTCTTATTTTACTTGATATTTTCTCTTATTTTCTTAAATATACGTATTGTATCGAATTTATTTGCAAATCCTCTTATTTGCCCTTCTGCTAAGTTCGAATCACTAAACTGTTGAATAAATAACTCCAATATTGGATAATGGAAAAATGGCCTTAATTAAAGTACTTCACAATAACACTTATACTTTGAAACTAGCTGGCTTAATAACCAAAGTGATAGCTTATATGAAAGTGACTTTCAAAATAATACTGCTATTTCTCACTAGATAGCGTCTTAATCGAAACTGCCCATAGCGCTGATGCTTTTATACTCTGTGATTTCCTCGTTGCATCTTCTAGGCGCTTCCAGAATTTTACTTAGTTATTTATAAATTTCTCAGCTACAACTACAGATGTATAATTTCTCATTTGAGTAATACTTGCACAAATTATTGCCCTCTCTTGTGAGAACTCAGATAAGATATATGCATATGTTTGTGCATTGCTTCTCCGCTGCTCGTATACGTGCATGGTACGTATGTGTGGACGCAATTATTGATTCGTTTATGTAGATACATAATGATTGATTTATTGATGTGAATTCACGTCACTGCTTAGCATCGGCCTAGAGATGGCAGTACCCCTTAGTGTTGCTAATATTCGTAACACTGCCCTCCACCTAAGTCTGATCGTCCCGATCAGACAAATCTCTCGATCTAAACGTTGCTAGCCTCTCCAAAGGACCACTTTCATTTTGGTTCGGGGTTTGCCAATGGTTTGTATGCGGTACACTACATCGTTTATCCGTTTTACAACTTTGTATGGGCCTTCCCAGTTACACTGCAATTTCGGGGACAAACCTTTTTTCCGTTGTGGGTTGTATAGCAGCACCAAATCTCCTTCCTGAAACTCTTTCGAATTAATTGCTTTATCGTACCTTGCTTTCATCTTGTCACTGATCATCTTTGCTCGTTGCCTTACCAGATCGTGTATCTCTCAGCTCTTCTTCCAAGACACCAGTGGATTTCTTGAGATTCCTCTCCGCATCAGCGTCTATCCCATACTTCAAATCAGCTGGCAGTCGAAGGTCATTACCAAAAATTACCTTTGCGGGAGTTTGGCCCGTTGTCTCATGTACTGCTGATCGGAAGACCATCAAGAATAATGATATGTGTGTATCCCAGTCCTTATGGTACTTGTCTACTACTTTCCTTAAATGCTCCTCCAACGTTCTATTGAAACGTTCCACCATACCATCGGACTGAGGATGCAATGCAGTTGTCCGTGTTTTCCGAATGCCCAACTTTTTGCACATTTCTTGGAACACAGCTGATTCAAAATTCCTGCCTTGGTCAGAATGTAACTCCATTGGTACACAATGCCTTGCAACCCATTCGTTTGTAACCACTTCTGCTACTGTTTCTGCTTCTTGGTTTGGGATTGGGAATACCTCTGGCCATTTATTGAAATAATCCATAACCAACAGTACATATTTGTTTCCGCGGTTGCTAGTAGGAAATGGACCTGCGACATCCATGGCGATCCTTTCAAATGGTACACCTGAAATATACTGCTTCATCTGGCCATGGCTTCGTGTTTTGGGCCCTTTCGTTCTGTTGCATACCTCGCAGTTGGCAATCCACTCGGTGACCGACTGACGGCAACCAACCCAATAGAATCTCTGCTTAATTTTCTCTAGCGTCTTTGTGATTCCAAGATGACCTCCACTTGGACCATTATGCAACTCGCTGAGCACGTCAGGAATCCTCTTTCTGGGAACAACTATCAGTTTCTTCTTGCATTGACCATCCTCACTCTCCCGTACTCGATGAAGGCAACCGGATATCAATTCTAAACTGTTCCACTGTGCCCAATATGACTTCGCAATGGGACTCTCTGCTAACATCTATTCTCTGCTTGGTCTTTCGTTTCGTTCGAGCCCTTGCATAACATGTGGCAGATCTGTATCTTCTAGCTGACCCTTTCTTAGTTGTTCCTTGTCCCATTCATCCGTACACGTTATAGTCATTAGCCGGACATCTATAATGTCTTATTTAGCCTCGGCCCTTGAACAGTGCTTGCATTCCAAACTACATGGTATTCGTGACATTGCATCGGCATTTGCATGGTACTACTTTTCCGATGCTCAATGGACAAGTCATAGCTTTGTAGTCGCTCAATCCACCGTGCCAATCGTCCTTCTGGATTATGGAACTGCAGAAGCCATTTCAACGCTGCGTGATCTGTCCTGACGCGGAATCGCTGGCCGTAGAGGTATTTGTGAAAATATTTAATGCACTCTACCAATGCCAACAGCTCTCTCCGTGTAACGCAATAGTTCCTCTATGGTTTTCCAATCGAACGGCTAAAGTACGTAACTACCTTCTCCTGTCCATCGACCAGTTGTGATAAAACGCCTCCTATAGCATATCCACTCGCATCTGTATCTAGAATAAAGGTTGCTCCTGGAATCGGATATGCCAACATTGGGGCAGTGCCCAAACGCTCTTTCAATGTTTGGAAAGCCACTTCTTGCTCCTTCTTCCATTAAAAAGCTTTATTTTTTCTTGTAAGCTGGAAGAGTTTGGTACAAATCGCCAGTAATATGTGCACAGCCCAAGGAAACTTCTTAATTCATGCAAGTTCTGTGGTCTTGGCCAATCCTTTACTGCCTCTATCTTTTCATTCGCTGTACGGATACCTTCTGTCGTTACCTTGTGACCCAAATAATTTGCTTCCTTTTTAAACAGCGCACACTTTTCGGGACTTAGTTTTAAGATGTTCATCGAAGTTCTTGCCCAATACGATGATGTCGTCCAGGTATACCAAGCATGTTTTCCGATGCAGTCCTTTCAATACCTGATCCATGAGTCTCTCAAAAGTAGCTGGTGCATTACAAAGTCCAAAAGACATTATTGTAAATTGCCAAAGACCATCTCCGACGCTAAAGGCTATTTTTCCTTGTCTTCCTCCTTCACCTCCACTTGCCAGTCGCCACTTTTATAGTCCAGTGTGGAAAACCATATTGTACCAGAGAGTGAGTCCAGAGTGTCGTCAATTCTTGGCAATGGGTAGCTATCCTTTTTCGTGACGTCGTTCAACTTGCGGTAGTCCACGCAAAACCTCACTTTCCCATTCTTTTTCTTCACAAGTACCACAGCTGAGCTCCATGGACTAGCTGATGGTTCGATGACGCCGCTGTCGCTCATTTCTTGTATGATTTGACTCACAACTTCCCGCTTCGCCAGTGGAACACTACGTGGAGCTTGACGGATCGGCCTCGCATCTCCAGTGTCAATTTTATGTTTCACAACGTTGATGCGGCCTGGTTTGGAGCCATCTTGGTAAAATAAATCCCGTACTTTAGGAGCAGTTGCTTTGTCTTACTCTGATAGTCTTCCTCTAGTCCCTCTGTCCATGCCATGATGTCATCTGAAAGATCAATATTGCTAGTTGAAACCTCTTCCTGGAGGTGTTCACAATTGGTTATTACTTCAGCCTCTTAGCATCTTCCCAAAACAGCTCCTCTGATCAGTTTGAGTCGTGACTTGAACTCATTGAGTACTCTTACCGGGATACGTCCCTCCTGTTTTTTTGTAGCCAAGGATTTTCCTACAAGTATGTCCGGTGTTGATTTGTTTGCTGCCTCGATAACCCACAATTTGTTTGTCCCACAACCTCCATCAATCCCTGCCCAGATGGCTGCTTCGGATTTTGGTGGTATTTGCTGACTCTCTTCCACCAGCACTCGCTTACTGCTGTAGCCTCTCTCGTAGCCGAAATTAAGTGGTACATCCATGTTCTTATATCGCATCGTCTTGCATTGTATGTCGATCTTGATGGCCTGGTCGATGAAGAAGTCCACTCTAATTATGATTTCATCAACAATCTCTGCGACTATATATAGAATTGTGTACTACCGTGAAGTTCTCAATTGCGACTTCACATGCTACTTCTCCTAGAACCGCGGTGTCTTCTCCAGTGGCTGTAGGCAATCTTGCTCCATGCAATGGTCTTATCTTCTTGTTGACTGAATCCGCTCGAATGGTGGAATGAGATGCAGCCTTACCTAGAGTCAGTAAACGTGCCTTTCCATCTACATGTCCTCCGACAGTAAGATTGCTGGATCTTCTTCCACTCTGCGCGATAGAGATTATGGGGCATTCAATTGAGGGAGCCAGCTGTCGCCCCTTGCGGCTGAATGGCTTTAGTTTAACGATTGGGTGGATTTGGAGATTAGCTCATCTCCTTCAGCTCTGCGTTTACGGCCACCCACATTGCTGGAACTGTTAGGATTGGTACTGCAATAACGTTCAATGCGCCCTGGCTTTCCACATTTAAAGCGTTTTTCTGCTGTGTTCTTTTAATGCTTCCAAAATTGTGTCTACCCAGTCTGGCCTTTCCACTTCTACGCGATGAGCTTTGTATACGGGCTTACTCAAAAGTGACGCTGTTTCATGAGTCAGTGCATAGGATGCCGTTTCAGCAAATGTTTGCTTTGGGCTTGCGTATGTAGCTCGCTTTGTTTCGACGTCCCGTAAGCCATTTCTAAAATTCTGAATCTTTACCCTTTCAGTGTATTCCACAGGTGCGTCCGCATTTGCAAGATGAGAAAATCTTTCAATATCTGAAGCAAACTCCTGCAAAGTCTTGTTAGATTTTTGGTACCGGTTTTGCAATCTATTTGGTAGATTTGTTTCCTGTGTTCGCTTCCGTAACGTCGTTCTACAGCAGCCATCAATGCGTCCTAACTATTCCGTTCGTACTCTGGAATAGTCTGTAAGATTTCGGCAGCTGGTCCTTTCAATGCTACGAAGAGTGCAGCGACTTTATCTACAGCATTCCGGTTGTTCACTGTTGCGGTCTTCTTAAACTTTAGCTTAAAGACCTGAAAAGGAACAGAACCGTCAAAAGATGGAGTTTTTACCTTCGGATGGCTTGCTCAAACAGCTAGGCGATTTATGTAGTTACAACTCCTGTATACGACCTCTCAAAGCATCCACCTCCGCCTTGATTTTTTCTTCAAACTGCGTTATTTTCTCGTCCCTACGCGCTTCGAGTTTTGATGATATACGCGCCTCTTGCGCTTCGAGTTGTACTGTTATGCGTGTCTCTTGTTCTTTCAGTTTTGCTTCAATCTTTGATGTAATCTGTGTCGACATTTCTGAAATACGCGTTTCTTGTGCTTCAATCTTCGATGTTATGCGTATCACCTGCGATTCCAGTTGAGATGTATGTTTTCTGTTCTTCCAGTTGAGCTTCCATCTTGGATGTTATACGTGTCTCCTGTGATTCCATATATGTTTTCTGTTCTGCCAGTTGAGATGTTGTATCTGTCTTTTTCGATTCCAGTTGGGATGACACTGTTGATGTTTGAGCAGATATTGCAACCAAAATCGTGTTCAAGTCTGTGCTTGTAACTGTCTGCGATATTTCGTTTTTCTCTTCAATTTTTGTTGTTGTCTCGTCAACATCAAGAGGAAAGACATACTCTTCCACGTTAATTCCTTCTGCTTCCATTGCCTCTCATAGCCGTGCCTGAAGTTCGAGTTTAATGCCGCGTGTATTCAATCCACGTCTCTCCAACTCTTTCTTCAGCTGCTGGATCTTCAATTCACTGAACTTTTCCAGGTCCAAGTTGTATTCAAAATCTTCGGAATTTATTCAACAATTCCTCTTCTGACACCAATTGTAATTTACTGCAAATCCTCTTATTTGCAACCTTCTGCTAAGTTCGAATCACTAAACTGTTGAATAAATAACACCAATATTTAATAATGCAAAATGGCCTTTATTCAAGTACTTTCAAAATAACACTTCTATTTCCCGACAGATAGCGTGCTTAATCGAAACTGACTCTCGCACCTCTACTGTGGGTGCTTTTATACTCTGTGATTTTCTCGTTGCATCTTCTAGACGCTTCCATAGTTTACTTAGTTACTGCCATATAATTATAACTACAGATGCACGTGTATAGCTTCTCATATGCGCTTGTATTTGTGAGCGACACTTCCACAATTACAATTGCATAGTTTTGGGAGCATCTCAGATAAGATATCTGCTTGTGTTTGTGCGTTGCTTCTCCGCTGCGTGTACGTACATAAGTGTAGACATAATGATTGATTCGTTTATGTAGATACATAATGATTGATTTATGGATGTGCATACAAGTCCCTCTTAGCATCGGCTTGGAGATGACAGTACCCCTTAGTATTGCTAATATTCGTAACACTATTTAACGTGAACATAAACGTAACTCCCTCACACTTAGTTAAAAGCAAAAACTCTCTCTTCAAAAAAACAAAAAAGTTTTTCGCTCTAAGTTAAATTTTATTAATTCTCAAATCTAAGCGTCATAAAACTAAGCTCAAAAATGAGTGACGAGGAAACCGGACAAAGTAAAACGGTCAAAAAATTTAAGCTTTCGACCGCCCCAAAAAAATTCATATCCGAAACGGACAATTTCATGGAATATTGTGCTCGGTTTAAGTCAACGTATTGTTAAATAATATAAATCTGGCAACTCTAATTATCAGTTTCCTTTACATACTATTTCATTATGCCTCTTGTTCGTATTATACTTAATAAAGTTAGTCACCATCTTACTCTGAAACTGCGTGTACAAATCTCTATTCGAAAAACTTTGGTGTTTGGCGGCGAAATGCAAAATCATACTTAGTGCTGAAAAGTTGTTGGAAAATCACCGAAGCAGGTTTGTCTGAAAATGCATCGTAAAAAGATCGTGACACAAACGAACGGGCGCTGGCGGAGATTACGCTCATGGTGGAGCCGAGTAATTTCGCGCACATAGCAAATGCAAAGACGGCAAAAGAAGCATGGGATTCAATAATGGCAGCATATGAGGACAGTGGTTTAACTCGCAAAGTAGAGCTTTTGAAAAAGCTGGTGCAGTTAAAACTCGAACAGTTCCAGTCCATACAGGATTATGTGAATGAAGTGGTCATGACTTCAATAAAATTGCAAAGTGCAGGTTTAAATGTCGGTGATGAAGTGATTGCATCTTTATTGCTAGCTGGGTTGCCTAATGAGTATCAAGCTCTTGCTATGGCAGTGGAAAATTCCAAATCGAAGTTAACCGTCGACAGCGTAAAGAATTTGTTGTTGCAAGACGTCAAATTGGATTGTAGTAAGGAATCCACCAACAACGCTTTGTATTCGAAGAATTTCGAACCGAAAAAGAATGACAAAAATTCGAATCGTAAAAAGTTTCGTTGTTTTAATTGTGGTCAGGAAGGCCATATGCGTAAAGAGTGTCGTAAATCTATACAGTCGAAAAAAGCAAATGAGAACGAAAGTAAAACAAGACAGCTATGTTTTCAAATTCTCGCGAATTCGTGTTTACATTCTCAGAGTGGCGAGGGTGTATGGTACGTCGACTCAGGCGCAACGTCGCATATGACGAACGATCAACAGTTGCTTTCAAAAGTTCGAGCAGCAGAACACAACGAAGTTATTTTAGCTAACAGTGAGCGAGTTCCTATTAACAGCGTAGGAGATGTTAGCCTACTGTTAAATGTCAACAAACAGAAAATTCCAACTAATGTTCGAAATGTTGAATATGTTCCTAGTCTTTGTGCAAATCTTTTTTCAGTGCGACCAATGACTAAGCAAAACAAAGAGGTGGTGTTCGAAAAAAATGTATGTAAAATTTTCGATGTGAAAGGCAATTTAATAGCAAAGGCATTTGCGGTCAACGATTTATACAAGTTGGATTGCGTTAAAAATAGAGTTGGGAGAGCAATGACTACAGTTGATAACTTTGAGCTTTGGCATCGTAGGCTGGCACACATTTGCAAGGAAAATATGAAACGAGTGCAGAATTCAACGCTTGGCGTTAATTACAGCAGCACAAGTGACAAAGGGTGTATTATATGCTGTAAAGGTAAACAAACCAGAAATATAAACAAATCAGCTGGTACGCGTGCAGAAAATTTGTTAGACATCGTACATTCTGACGTGCTTGGTCCAATTAGCACAAAATCGTTCAGCGGTGCAAGATTTTTACTTGTATTTGTTGACGATTTTTCAAGAAAGGTATTTGCGATACCGATTGTACGAAAGTCAGATGTGTTTGCTAAATTTAAGGAATTTAAAAGCGAAGTAGAGACATAGTGTGGCCGTAAAATAAAAGTGCTGAGGACAGACCATGGCACTGAATATTGCAACGAACTATTTGAAAATTTTTTGCGTGATTGTGGCATTGTTCATCAAAAAACAGCTCCATACACGCCCGAACAGAACGGGGTGGCTGAGCGTATGAACCGAACGTTGATTGAACGTGTTAGATGTATGTTGTTAAATTCTGGCCTGAGAAATATATTCTGGGCAGAGGCTGCAAACACGGCAGCATATTTGGTAAACCGCATTCCATGTAGAGGTAATGATCGAAGTCCAGAAGAAATATGGTCAGGTGTTAAACCTAATTTAAAGCATTTACGAATATTTGGTTGTACAGCGATGGTTCACATACCGAAACAAAAACGTTTAAAACTTGATGCAAACTCAGATGAGTGCATACTTGTAGGATATTGTGCTGTGTCAAAAGCTTACCGGCTTTATCGTAAATCTGATTACAAGTTTATTGTGAGCCGTGATGTTACATTTATAGAAAATTCATGTGACGTAACGAAACATACAGAGCCAAATTTGATTATTGATATTATTGATACAAGGGAAGATTATAACATTAACAATTCAGAGGAGGATAATGTGAGCGAATTGTTAGATGTCAACAAATCTTCGGACAGTGACTACGATACTCCTGATGAAAGTGAAGCAGTTAATATGCATAGTGACGATTATGATAAATTGTATCCAGTTCGTCGGTCAGAGCGTATTGCAAACAAAACGAAAAGAAATTTATTGTTGACAGTGGCGTCTGATGCTGATGACCCTGTTAGTATTGAAGAGGCATTGCATAGTGCAGAATCAAGAGCCTGGAAGCGTGCCATGGAAGAGGAGATGGATTCTCTTAAGTCAAACAACACTTGGGTGCTTACGAAATTGCCTGCTGGTAAAAAGGCAATAAGTTCAAAATGGGTGTTCAAAGTGAAACGTGATGCAGCTGGTGAGCTTGTTCGTTATAAAGCAAGGCTCGTCGTGAAAGGTTGCTCGCAGAAACAAGGCGTCGATTATTCGGAAACATATTCACCGGTAGTTAGGTATAACTCATTGCGATTCTTGTTCGCCATGGCAGCGAAATATGACTTGGCGGTGCATCAATTAGATGCGGTAACAGCATTTTTAAATGGTGAGCTTCGTGAAGAAGTATACATGAAGCAACCGGAAGGCTATGATGATGGTTCAGGCAGAGTATGTCGTTTGGTAAAGTCACTATACGGCTTGAAACAAGCAGGCAAAGTTTGGAACGATAAATTGAATACAGTACTCATCGGTCTAGGACTAGTTCGGAGCGAAGTCGATCAATGTATCTACTATTGTGTAAAAGATCAAAGTATGGTTTACGTAGCGATTTATGTAGACGACGTGTTGGTGTTATCTAATGACAAAAAGGCTACACAGCATATTAAGAGCGAGTTGTCTTCCAGATTTAAAATGAAAGACATGGGTTCAGCGTCATCCGTATTGGGCATGCGAATTCAAAGAGATGAGGTAAAAAAACTAATAAAACTTGATCAATCTGAATATATTTGCAGTGTACTCAAACGTTTTGGAATGGATGACTGTAATGCCGTTGCTACCCCACTTGATTTGTCACAGAAGCTAACTATTGAAATGTGTCCACAAACTGAGAAGCAAAGAAAGAGATGGAAAATGTTCCATATATGGAGGCTATTGGTTGTCTGTTGTACGCAGCACAGAACACTCGACCCGATATCAGCTTCGCGGTCAATTTACTGAGTCGGTTTACACAAAATCCCGGCAAATCTCATTGGCTTGCAGTGAAGCGTGTGATGCGATATTTGAAGGGAACTATAAACAAAGGCATCGTGTACAAAAAATCTGCTGAAGGTCTAGTTGGATTTTGCGATGCTGACTGGGCAGGAGATCTTGATCAGCGTCGATCAACTTCTGGTTACCTATTCGTTATGCATGGTGGTTCTATATTTGGTCAACGCATAGACAGCGAACCGTTGCATTGTCATCAACAGGAGCAGAACTTATGTCAATAGTGGGTGCAATGCAAGAAACGATTTGGTTGAACCGATTGGAATCTGAGCTTATTCCTCGCGATGCAAAAACAACAACATTGTATTGTGATAACAAAAGCGCAATTCATATTATTCGTAACAACAATTTTTCTCCACGTACTAAACATGTCGACATAAAGGTGAAATTCATACAAGAGAGGCTGGAAGATAAGTCGCTAAAGCTAGAGTACATTTCTACAAGCGAGATGTTGGCAGATGGTTTAGCGAAAGCTATACCAGCTGTTAAGAATGAATTTATTCTCTTCCCAAGGCAGTCGGTTCTATGTACCGGAGCGACTCGGGATTTTTCCCGACCAAGGACTGTCATTTCAGTGTGACCCCATTTAATTTGTTTCGTCCCTCCCACAAATTGTCATCCTCCCAGCAGCTCCTTGCAGCAGGACTGCTACATATTCTCTTACTCCGGGAAGGTATCGAACCCAATCCGGGTCCGTCTCCTGACCCCGGTCCTGAGAAATGGTTTTGCTGCATTTGCCAGCAAAATAATCTTTTTAGGACGGTCATACTCTGTTCAGTGTGTCTCGTGCAAGGGATGGTTGCATCGGACAGGTTGTTCTGGGCTTGATCCCAAAACCCGACGTCCACGTAACTTTTATAAATCTTTTGTGGCTCCTTGCTGCTCACGCCCAAGGGCGTCCCGTAGTCTACGCCTAAGCGTATCCCCACTACCTTCCAGCAGCTTCGCTGCTCAGCAAGCCACAACAAGTACCCGCTGCTGCTCGCGCCCCACGGCGCCAACAACTCAAACAGCTGATACCACTCATAACTACTACCTTCGTAGTAGAGCTGGTAGCAATGCTGAGCATCAGCCCCTGCCCCCGTCTTCTTCTCCCCCCCCCCCCCCCCCCCTCTTTTCTGGCAGCAATCGTGCAGGTCAGGGAAACAGACTCTTAGTCCCTGCCTCCGTTTGCACCGTCTGCCAGCACAGAATATATAGGTTTGCGACATCCTCTCAATGCAGCTCCTGCCTTGGGTGGTGCCACTTTCCTAGATGTTCTGGTCTCCGTGACGGCAACCCCTCGACGGGTTTCATCGCGCAATGTTGCCAGGTCGCAAACCCAAATCATCCGGGTACCCCAATGCTTGCCCAAGGGCGCCCAGTCCTAAGGCCACAACAGCAATTGCGTCCTGGCCTTCCACAACCTAGGCGTAGTCACCCGTCACTTACCCCTAGAGTGGCGGCGTCACCCCTCATGCACTTAAAAATTCTGCAGTTCAACTGTAATGGACTAACTGGGAAGATACGGAAATAGTCGATTTCATGAAGCGGCACAACATCCGCATTGCTGCGATTCAAGAGACTAAACTCACAGCAAGATCTGCATTGCAGACCTGCTCTGGTTATAATGTCCACGGGAAAGACCGCGAGAGCGGAAATGGAGGCGGCCTCGCGTTTATTATACACCACTCTGTGCAATATTATATATTTGATCCTGGCATCGACCGCAGGGACAATGTCTTAGAACGTCAAGGCCTATCTGTCCGGTCAGGCGATGCAAATCTAGAAATCATCAACATCTACATCCCTCCTGTCACCTGTTGCCCCAGTGGATACCGCCCTAATATCGAGGCCTTACTCACTGGCAACAATCGCATTATCTTAGGCGATTTCAATGCCCATCACGACCTATGGCATTCAAACTTGCGGGCGGACAGTAGGGGTGAGATGTTGGCGGATCAAATAGACGAAACGACGTTCTGCACAATAAACGGAGACGCCCCCACACGTATGGTAGGAAGCTGTCATAGCTCGCCAGATATCTCAATCGTGAGCGCATAACTCGTAAACTGCGTCAACTGGCAGTCGATGGAAACATTGGCATCCGACCACCTGCCCATACTTATTTCGTTCGAGCGTACAGCCGACTTCATCGTCACCGAAAAACGCACTTTCATAAACTTCAAAAAAGGAAAGTGGGAGGAATATAAATCTGCAACAGACAGCAGCTTTGCTGCCCTCCCTATCCCGACTGATGCCCGCCAAGGGGAGCGTGCTTTCCGTAAGGTCATTGAATCCGCCTCGGCACATTTCATTCCCGCCGGGAGAATTCCCGAAATCCCGCCCCACTTCCCGGCGGAGGCCGCGAGCTTAGCGAGGGAACGCGACCTTATAAGACAGCTTGATCCAGGCGACCCCCAAATAAGGGACATAAATCAACGCATCAGATTGCTTGTGGACGAACACAAGCGGGCGAAATGAGAAGAGCACCTAAGAGGTTCTAACCTCTCTGCCGGTGTAGGTAAACTTTGGTCCACCGTAAAGTCCCTATCGAATCCGACTCAGCACAAAGACAAAGTTTCCATCGCCTTTGGCGATAAAGTGCTGTCGGATGCGAAAAAATGCGCGAGCGCTTTCTGCCGACAATATATAATGCATCCTACGGTCGACAAAGATAGACGGAGAGCCAATAGACACGCACATAAACACAAACTCAGCGCGTCACCAATTACCATCACCGCTAGAGAGGTTGAGGACGCCATTGGTCGTGCTAAACCATCCAAAGCAGTGGGCCCAGACGGCATAGCCATGCCGATGCTTAAAAACCTAGGGAAAGAGGGTTTCAAATATTTAGCGCATGTCTTCAACCTGTCTCTTTCCACCTTTGTCATACCCGAGAAATGGAAAATGGCCAAGGTGGTCCCGCTACTAAAGCCTGGGAAACCAGCTAACGTAGGTGAGTCATATCGTCCGATATCTCTCCTATCGCCAGTGGCAAAGACGCTTGAAGCCATTTTGCTCCCTTATTTCCAAGCACATTTGCAGCTAGCCCCTCATCAGCATGGCTTCAGAAAACTCCATAGCACTACCTCCGCGCTAAATGTCATTAGCACCCAGATAAATTGCGGTTTGAATCAATATCCCCACCATAGAACAGTACTCGTAGCGTTAGACCTATCAAAAGCTTTTGATACGGTCAACCATGGCTCGTTACTGCAAGACCTGGAAGGGTCTACCCTTCCCCCATGTCTTAAAAGGTGGACCGCAAATTATCTGGGTGGTCGGCAGGCATCGGTGCAATTCAGAAACGAAACATCAAAACAAAGGAGAATTAAACAAGGGGTGCCACAGGGTGGTGTCCTATCCCCGCTTTTGTTTAATTTCTACATATCTAAGCTACCTTCACCACCGGAAGGAGTCACAGTTTCCTACGCCGATGACTGCACAATAATGGCCACAGGCCCAGGCCAAGAGATCGATGAGCTATGCAATAAAATAAACGGCTATCTCCCTGATCTCTCCAGTTTTTTCGCCTCGCGAAACCTGGCATTGTCACGGACTAAATCTTCCGCGACCTTATTTACAACATGGACGCCCCAAATGTCGACCATATTGAACATCCACGTCGATGGCACTACGCTACCGACTGTCCTACACCCCAAAATCTTGGGTGTGACGTTTGATCAGGATCTACATTTTGGTGCGCACGCAACCGAAATTATTCCAAGAATTCAGAGCCGTAATAAAATCCTCAAATCCCTTGCTGGCAGTACCTGGGGAAAAGATAAAGAAACGCTCTTGACCACATACAAAGCAATTAGCCAGCCGATTACATGCTACGCGTCACCCATATGGTCGCCAAGCCTAAAAACCACCCACTGGAAGAAACTACAGGCCTGCCAAAATACTGCTCTCAGAATTGCCACGGGCTGTCTTCTTATGTCCCCAGAACACCATCTGCATAATGAGGCGAGAATACTCCCCATCAGGGAGAGAAATGAGATGCTGACCAAACAGTTTCTGTTGAATACCCAGAAACCTGGGCATCCCAACAGACATCTGATTGACGAACCAGCACCGCCTAGGGGCCTAAGGAGTCATCTCCGTAAGCATTTTGAGGAAATACGGCACCTGAGAACCCAGCCGTATGAAGCGAAAAAACACAAGCAGGTCCTTGGTGAACTCCATAGACAGGCGTCGGACCTTTATGTCGGGAATTGCCCGGTGAATCCAGTACTTGAAGAAAAATATCCAGAACTCGCAGAAGAGGAACGCATACTCCCCAGGGAAACGCGTGTCACTCTTGCTCAACTTCGTTCTGGATACTGTAACAGGTTAAACTCTTACCTATCCAGAATCAACCCCGACATACAAAATGTATGCCCCGCTTGCAATGTGTCCCCACATGACACCAACCATCTCTTTAATTGTAATGTGGAACCAACGCCTCTAACACCCCTTTCCTTATGGTCCACCCCTGTTGAAACGGCAAGTTTCGTTGGACTCCCGTTAGAGGATATTGATGAAAATTTGTGATCGGTCGCGGCTATTAGGTGGGGCGAGCATTGCTACAACAACAATGAATTTATTAACGTCGGAATAGGTTTCCAGTAAACTTAAATATGTATTACTTAACATAGTTTTTGCAATGTAAGCATTTTGGATTTGAATTAATGGTCCTAAATTTTTTACTTATATATATTTACAATGTTGCCAGATGTTCTATTAAAGGGAAGTATTGTTAAATAATATAAATCTGGTAACTCTAATTATCAGTTTTCTTTTCATACTATTTCATTATACCTCTTGTTCGTATTATACTGAATAAAGTTAGTCGCCATCTTACTCTGAAACTGCGTGTACAAATCTCTATTACAACACATCGCCCCTCGAAGATAATACTGAATCCTCTCTTAACATAAACAAATCGAATATAGAAAAATTTTGGGTTCGAGTCCAACACGTCTTCGATAAAATTGTCCAAACCCCAGATCAGGACCTGCCCGAAGATTTTCCAAAATCTGCTAATAGCAAATACAGGTCCTGTCTCATAGCGTATGAAAACACAAAAGCCCAGATCGAAGATCAGCTTCAGTTTCTTAAACAAGCAAATGCACCCTCGCCCTCTACCGTCCACACCAGGTCCATCCAACAACTCCGGCATTTCGCTAAAAATCCCTCCCTGCGATACCGAAATATTTTATGGTTGTTATGAAAAATGGTCCTTATTTCGTCACATGTTCACAGCTGTTTACATTAACCATCCCAAACTCTCCCAAGCACAAAAATTGTATCACCTCAGATACAAAACCCAGTAAAGGCAGCTCAAATAGTCAATCAATTCCCCTTAACTGACGCCAACTTCGCCTTAGCGTGGGAAGCCCTAAAATTCCGATACGAGAACAGACGGGTTCTCGTAGAAAACCAAATATGGGCCCTGATGAACTTAAAAACTATCACTACGGAAAACAGCAATCCTCCGTCAATAATTGTCTTCAGATTCTCGCTACGCAACAGGTGTCCACGGAGAATTGGGATCCAATATTAATATACTTCGTTACCTCTAAACTCCCGGAAAATACAGCCACGTTGTGGGAGCAATCTCTAACCTCAAGAAGAGAACTTCCCAACTGGACTAGTTTCTCACAACTCGACACGAAGTGGTAGAAGGTGTTGATCAATGGCACCCAAGTAAAAGCAAATTCTCTCCCCCTCAAATTGGGCCATCATTTAAACCCCCAACAGGCACACTCGTTTCCAAGTAAATCAACCTCCCACACCCAATCTCACACGACAGAGCATCGAACAATGTACAAATGCTCAATGTGCAAAAACTCCTCTCATCCCTTTAGAAATTGTTTCAGATTTAAGAAATTGTCTACCTTTGACCGCAGGAAGTTTGTCAAAGAAAACAATATGTGTTTCAATTGTCTCTCCCAGTCACACATGTTGGAAGATTGCCCTAGCACTCAAATCTGCAATCAATGTCGAGATCGGCACAACTCAGTGTTTCATGAAGACACTTCACCCTCGCCGAAGAGACAACCCTCCCGAGCGCAAAGGACAATCTCCCAAACCACTACGACAAACCCCATTAACTCATCCGATAAAACCCCGGATCAAGCCGATCTTATGGATGAAGGACCTTCCTGCTCTCAGAAAAGCCAGGTACAATCGTTCTGTGCAGAAACCGATTGTAAAGTAATTTTGCCCACGGCTATCGTCCCGGTAGAACACAGAGGGGAGATTTTCAAACTTAGAGCTATCGTAGATCAGGGATCTAAAAGAACCTTCATATTCACAAGAGCCCAATACAGGATCAGACTCCCTTATAAACCCTCCAAGTTTGAAATCTCTGGTATGGGAGGGAAAGTAGTTCAAACCTCAAATAAACTGTGTTCCCTGACCCTAGTTTCCGCGATATGCAAACAAAAATCAATGCGGAAGCGATAGTATTACCTCGGCTGACGAAAATGCTCCCCAACTTCCAACTGACCAACGAACCCCAAGCGGAATGGGCGCACCTTAATCTCGCGGATTCAAATTTTCACTCTCCATTTCAAATAGACCTTGTTCTAGGTAGTGACATAATACCCCAAATAATTAAGGAAGGCGTTGAAAAGGTCTCACCCCACTTTTAGCCCAAAACACGATATTTGGATGGATCATCAGCGGCAAGGCGACCGTGGAAGTAGCCTCCTACTCCATCCAAGTATCAGAGGCAACAAATAACGAGCTAAGCTCCCTACTAAGGAAGTTTTGGGAATTGGAAGAAATACCCAGCTTCAATGACAAAACTCCTGAAGATGAGTTTTGTGAAAATTATTACACAGGCACAACTACCCGCGCGGATAATGGACGTTGTGTGGTCAGGTTCCCCTTTAATCCTAGCTTCCCTGACGCGATCCCCTTATCCAACTCAGGCCCCTCTGCCCTCAGCCAAATTTTAGGGATGGAAAAAACTCTCCGCAGAAGAGGAAATCTCAAGGAACTCTATGATAATGTATTAGAAGAATACATCACCCTCAATCATATGGAAGAAATGGGCTCACATGAAAAGTTCCATGAAGGCAAATGCGCCTCGTTTTATCTCCCTCATCATGCGGTTATAAAGCCCGAGAAAAAAACCACAAAAGAAAGGGTCGTATTTAACGCCTCGAAAAAATTGGCATCGGGATATTCTCTTAATGATGTTCTCTATAACGGATCTACCCTCCAACCGGATCCGATGCTCCTTATTCTCAAATGGAGGACATACCAGTTGGTTTTTAACGGAGACTGAATACTTGAGCTGGCGGATTTCAGACTAGTTTCTCTCGAGAGGGGGTTAGGAATGAAAAGGCAGTGATTAATATTAAAATTGACAATGGTGTTTTATTTCAAGGGAATGTGCATTATAAAAATAGAAAGTAGAGTTTAAGGGAGCAAGCATGCAATTGCTACAATGTTACCTTTAATATATTCAGGGACTCTGCTTTCTTGCGGTGATGTTTTACTGGTGGTTAAAAACTTGCGGCTTCAAGACGTTCGAGCGTGCGTAAACTGTGGCTGCTTCAATCCAAGTGACCAAGTTCCATTCCACGCGTTCCGTTTACCCCCCAAAACTAACAGGCCTTTGGCGGGGTAACTTAACGAAACGTCAATTTTGCTTTTAGTATATGTGCTAACGGCCGTAATAAATAAGCGGTTCTGTATTAAATTTCATTAGGGTGGCCGGCCCTTGATATTCCTTTGGGGTTAGCCTGCTGGCCTATACATACCGGCCCCTTGCAGTACGCAACCTCGCCTTGCCCTGCTGCTAGAATAGACAATATCGAGAGGGAGAAAGATGAGAAATTTGTGGATGGACAGACTGTACGCATGAGTTCAAAGTATAACATATTCTTTATTACAAAATTCATAATTTAAAGGCAAATTCAAAATTCAATTTTTTTTTTTGGATATTAATCTGCGACCCTTTAGGCTCTGGATACTCCAGAGAGCACGAAGCCGAATATCGTGCTTTCCGCCAAGAGCGGGCCGAATGACGCTGGCAGAACTTGATTTAGCATAATGTCGGCATATACGTCTGCCCCGAGAACTAGGCGTACTGGCGACGCGACGTAG
Source organism: Eurosta solidaginis (assembly GCF_040869045.1). Taxonomy (NCBI): domain Eukaryota; kingdom Metazoa; phylum Arthropoda; class Insecta; order Diptera; family Tephritidae; genus Eurosta; species Eurosta solidaginis. Next base: position 113,838,120 of record NC_090324.1, read on the forward strand.
AATTTTGGATCGGCGAGACAGATGTGTGTATACATAGCCGCGATGGCTGGATCTAGGCTGTGACTAGGCGCCACTCGATGGAAATGTGGTGTGACGACGGCATGGGTCGCAATGCGTTTGTTGTCGCCGTGCTTCCCCCGCAGACACACCACACAGCCTGTCTGGCTACCCACTCGAATTTCGTCCAGCCGCAGATCCCGGACCAAGTCGGCCGATATGACGGTTGACGGCGAACAAACATCGATTAGCGCTCGAACCAGGTGAAGTCGTCCTCCAGCTTCAATTTTCACTATAGCAGTCGGCGGAATCGATATCATGGGCCGCAGTACCTGTCCAGCGACGGGGTCCAGCCCTGTACGTCCACTGCGGAACGTTAGCGGCGTCCTTAGCTGGCGAGTGGCAATGACTCCTCGAGAATCGGCGACGGTCGACGTAGAGCGAGGCAGGCTAGTCGTGATGGCTTCGTGACGGCGATTTGTGTTGTTGTTGGCCAGCTGGGGGCGTTGTCGTTGTCGGCGACGATGGTGAGGGGTTCTGTTCGACTGTTGGCGCTCATGCTGTAGCAGGGGTCGGAAGAGCTGTGGTTCCGATCCCCCTGATAGTCGGAAGGGCAGTGGTTCCGATATATCGAAGAGTCGGAAGGGCAGTGATGCCGATCTCTCTTGGACCATGCTGAACGGTTGAGAATAGGTGTCCCTCTCCGTGGTTTCTCTTTCCTTTTCCTCCGCCCCAATATCGGAGGCGTAAAGTGATAACGCCCCTTCGTGGTTCTCGCGTTCTTGCTCCTCTACCTGTACGCTCCACGGCTTGTACGGCTCACGCGAGGCTTTGGTTTGCTCATCCACGTGAAGGGTGGTGTGGTGTTTCTCGCCACATCGCCGACATCTCTCGTTGCTTGTGCAACCAGCCGTACGATGCGCCATGGAGAGGCAATTGCCGCAATAATTGCCCAGAAGAGCTTCACGCATCCGTTCCTCAGGCGTCTTTGGACGGTAGACTGGGCATAGACGGATCGGATGCCTAGCCGAACACAAATGGCATGGGACCTTGAAGTAGCTGGCCTTCTTTTCATATGCCTTGCGCAATTGGCCGTAGCGGGTCATGATGCCTGCAATTAGACTCATTAAGTCATATTATATATGTGTCTGTATTGATTATTTTTCAAAAAAAAAAATATCTGGTTGTGGCTGAGTGACGAGATTACCTCAAAATTGTGACTTATAAAATTTTTCGGAACCAGGTATACCAATTAAGAACTTACTTACTTACTTACTTAATTGGCGCTTAACCGTCTAAACGGTTATGGCCGTCCAACAAGGCGCGCCAGTCGCTCCTTCGCTCCGCCAACCGGCGCCAATTGGTCACACCAAGGGAGTTTAAATCGTTTTCCACCGGGTCCTTCCAACGGAGTGGGGGCCGCCCTCTACCTCTGCTTCCATAGGCGGGTTCCGATAGAAATTTAGAACTTGGTATACAAAATTTAGAAACAGGTATATAAATTTAGGTATACAAAATTAGGTATACAAAATTTAGAAATAAAGTACAAGATTTTGGGTTATCTTTGTGTCTCCTAATTTTTTTTAAATTGCAGTAACTTGCTATAAATTGTGGTGATGTTTACTATAAACCACCCTGGGCTCCCACCAACAAGGTGCAAAACTTTGCTGGATTATTGTGTGGACATTCCCTACAAAAAATTTGGTCACAAAACTTACCCACGCCCATGCAAATGTGACTATGAATATAACCTATGACTGTAAAATGACCAGTCAAATGACGTGGATTGACGCGAGCGTTTTTGCAGGGTTCTTACACTGGTGGCTAGATCGGTTATTGCCCCTTCCCTTGTATGTGACAATACTACTCTTTCTCCTCATACGTTCGTAAAAGATAATTGGTATTTCATTGAATAGCAACGTCTTATTTGCTATTCACGACCTACCAGAGTATTTGGTACATTTGGCTTTTTGGCCTAAAATGGTGCAGGGTGAGTCAAGTGCTCATTAATTGCGGCCATTGTTGCTTGTTCAGTTTGTAAGGTAAGGCATTTCCTGAATGGAGAAATGTCATTGTGAAAAAATCCACGCGGTTGTACGGTGGCATAACAGGGGTAAGGTTAGTAAATTGATTGTAATTTCTTATTACCATCACTTTGTTTAATATCTTATTTTTATATTTTCAGGACAATGTTTCTGCAAGTACCTTGATGAAAAAATTTATTTAAAATAAGCCCACGAGCTATTACAAAAAGAAAAACAAGATAAAACCTTAAGTACCAAGTACCACCGAAGTCGATATGAGTGACTGTCGTCATCCTGGGGGAGGTGGCGGATACAGTGGCATCGAAATACGTAACATGCATCCACGAATATTGCAAAATTTCATTGAGGTTAGCTCATGTGTAAAATATTTGTTTTGCTATCTGGTGGTCTATTACTTGGTATAGGCCTCTATGCCCTCATGGCCAAATGAGAAGCAACAGAACGGGTGCGTTTGTAAGCATTTCACGACGTTATACTCAATATATCATTGGTAGTAATGCTTATGGGAGTTTTAATATCTGTAATTAGCTTTTCTAGATGTTTGGTGTATTCCGTGAAAATACTTTTTGTTGAAAGTGTAGACTGTGTGCTTATTGATGTTCCTTCTGCCTGAACTAGCTGTAGCCATAATAGGATTTATATCTCCACATACTATGAATTCTTAGAAGACTAACTTACTGACAAAATTATCCATTCGTTTCGTGATGACCCAGATATGCAAACTCATCGATTTTGCACAACTTGAATTTAAATGTTGTAGACTCAGCAATTATGGTTATCAAGATTGGAGTAAGAATGAATGTTTTGATCTTCATCACCATCCGTGGAGCGTTATGGTGTCCCTTACCGTTGCTGTATTAGTGCTACTGACATTAGGCCTGGCTTAGTCAATATAATGTGCGGCTATGACGTTCAGGAGCATTCAGCAGCTGCTGCAATAAACGCAGCGTTTGCATAGAGGTAGTACTAGTTTGGATGACGTGGAAGAATATTTAGAGCGTAGACATGCTGAGAATTCATCTGCTGCAAGTTGTGTGACGACCGCTAAAAAAAAACAACACGCATCTTAAATATGCCAGATTAATTATTGCTATCTGTTTCGCAATCTAACGCGGATGTACATCGATGCGTCGACCGAGTTTTGAATGCACTCATCACAGCTGTGGGTCCGGAGATGCAACGCAACAACGGTGCTGTTGGGTCAATGCGTTTAGAAGGTTTGCGTACACTGCAAGAAATAATCGATCGGTTTGCAAACGTACCAGAGCCGGAGTTTCCAGGACATTTACTACTCGAACAATTTCAACCGCAGGTTGGTGCCGCTTTACGTCCAGCTTTCTCACCGGACACCCCTTCACCTGTAACAGCGGCCGCTTGTGAAGTATGTTCCGCCTGGATTGGCTCTGGTGTAGCACGCGGTTTGAACGGCCTACGACGCGTACATTAGCTACTCGTATCATCACTTGACAAATGACATACAAAAACGAATAGTACACAATTATACCATGAATGTAAACCACATTATTTATCATCATGGCCACTAATATTATATGCGCATATGTAAACACTAGTTCAACTGGTGCGGAAGGTGGCAGTGCTAGTGCTTATGAAGCTAACAACAACATTTCACATGGTTCACTATCAGCTGATCGTTTTCATATGATATTCGATATTTTTATGCAAGCGTTGTGTAGCACGCGTACTTCGGAAAACACAAAAACTGTCAATGTCGCTCTTTACAATTTTCGATTCCGATTGGGTGCGCAAGCAATTGATTAAAAACAAAACAGTAACTATTGGATTATGTAATGTTTTACATCGACAAATATAAACGCGTGATGAACTGCTGGTACGGCTACTTTGTATGGAAATATTGAAGCAACCAATTTACGCCGCCAAACAGGATTTACAATTAAGACATGAACAATATCGCATTGAACATAAAAACTCGGACAACACCAATAATGCGCATTTACAACAGGAAATCGAAAATTTGTGTGAAGGTGGTGAGAGTGGCGAGATTGTGCCCGGTATGTCACATGTCTATGCCGTTTTATAATATACCAATACCATTTAAACAAGAATTAGCTGCCAAAAATAGCACATCACAATCATTCTTTTCTATATTGGCTGAAGATAATGGCATGTTAGTTGCTAGCGGTTTACAATGTGTCGAAGATCTTACAACGTTGTGTTAACCAAAATGTGCACTCACTATTTTACCAACAATAGTTTTTTATGACTACATCAATAATGCGTTAAATTGCTAATAAATCATCCATTGATACGACAATACTTACAAATACGGGCTCAGCACAAGCAGCATTGCATACGCTCAAGTCCGCATGCACCGATGTTGGGCCAAACATGTTGAAGTTTCCGCCGAATAGTTGGAAATATTGCACAGTGCATGGGCTACCATAATCGATATGACAAAAACTGCAGGTGATGACGAGGAGCGTTAAGTGGACGAGGTTACAATGTTATTAGCATTGCTATAAATGATTGGGTGCTGAGGTCGGAGGTGGGTTCCAGGTGAATCGCTTTCGTTGCAAAGCAAACGAACAAGCACACATACCCCCTCTAAACTCTACAACCTCGCGCTCGAAAGTTCTTTATATCGAAGGGTCCCGCAAAATCAACTTCTGTGTTTGTGAATGCCCGTGAGTACGTAGTTCACTCCTTGGGTAAAATTCCCATTAGCTGGGTTTGAACACGTTTTCGGTAAATCGTGCATTCCTTGCAATTGTGGATTGTCGATTTTATCATGTTCTTGACCCGTGGTATCCAATACTGCGTACGGATGAGGCGTAGCATAAGTTGGTTTTCCCCATGGAGTGAGATCCTATGGGTAAACTTTACAAAAAGACGTGATAACTGGCAATTATACGGCAAAATGACTGGGTGTCGCTCATTGTACGGAATATCTTCGGAAGCTCCAAGGCGTCCGCCTGCCCTCATGACCCGCTTTTCATCTAAGAATGGGTTCAGTGGTAGTACCTCGCTCTTTGCTCCTATAAGTTCTTTAGATTTCAATGCTGAATACTCCTCCCCATAATGCCTCTTTTAATAGATAATAGTCAGACGTTGAGTCGTTGCTTTTATTTCGCTCGACGAAATTGAGCAAGACTTCGATTGAAATGAGGCTCTTGTTTTTGGGTTAGTTCTTTGAAAGAATCTCCAGACGTAGGATAGTACTTTCAAAGCTCTCGAGAGGTCAGAAAATCTTGTAAGGATATCAGAGTCTGTATCTACTATTGAAGAGTGTACCTGGACCCGCTTTTCTTCTGACGCGGTGGTATATTCTGCTTCTTGGGTAGGCCAATTTGAGCTATCTTCATGAAGCCAAGAAGGGCCCTCCCACCACAGGGCTTTCTTGATAACATCTTCAGCGGGTATACCTCTACTTGCGAGATCTGCCGGGTTTGATGCCGAGTCGACATGAAGCCAGTTTTCTTTCCCTACTTTGTCGATTATTTTTGTCACCCTATGGGCAACGAAAGTGGACCACGAGCATGGGGGCTTGCGAATTCATGCAAGGACGATTGTCGAATCCGCCCATAGATAGGTTATAGGGTTGTTAAAATTAAGATTTTTCGCGACTGACTGTACCTACTATTTCTGCTAGCAGAACTGCACAACATATTTCAAGGCGGGGTAGAGATATAGTCTTCACCGGGGCAACACGGGTTTTTGCAAAGAGCAGATTTACGAACACGTGATTACGAACTTGTACCCTCAGGTATATTGCGCCTGCGTATGCTTTCTCGGAAGCGTCGTAAAAGCCATGTAGTCGGCTGCTCGCTACCGGGGAAACTGTACCCAACGGGGTATACGAATGCTTTCAATATGTCTGTAGCTTTCTAAAAAATCATGCCATCTATCTAATAACGCGGGAGATACGGCTTCGTCCCAGCCCGTGCCGTCCAGCCAAATACCTTGCATAATGATTTTCGAGGTAATAATAAATGGCCCTAGCCAACCTAATGGATCAAATAATTTTGCTATAGCAGACAATATTGTTCTCTTTGTGAACACGACTTGGTTATCTATGGGCTCCGTAGAAAAATAGAAATAGTCAGAGTGGGCATTCCACCTGATCCCTAAGGCTTTAACCATGCTAGCATCCTCAAAGTTTAAAAAGTTTTCATTTAATAAGTGCGATCTTGGAATACCTTCCAGTAGTTGATCGCAATTTGAAGTCCACTTCCTGAGGGAGAAGCCGGCTGATTGTAATTCCGCTTGGATTTCCTTCCGTGCCTTGGTGGCGATGGCAATGGTATGTCCGCCCGCTAAAACGTCGTCGACATACATAAGCTGTCGTTGGATGTCCGATGCGATGGGATAGGTTTCCTCTACGTCCTCTGCTAATTGAAGAAGGGTCCTTATGGCCAGGTAGGGCGCGCAGTTTACTCCGAAGGTCACCGTCTTCAATTCGTATATGCTGATGGGTTCGCTGGTGGATAACCTGAAGACGATGCGTTGATACCTGGTGTCCCTGGGCTCTAGCAATATCTGCCGGTACATCTTTTCGATGTCACTGTTGAATACGTATCGGAACAATCTCCAACGGAGTATGAGAATTGTTAGATCACTCTGAAGGACTGGGCCTGAATGAAGGACATCATTTAAACTGACTCCATTAGCAGTGGGACAGGAGGCGTTAAAAACAACTCTCACTTTAGTGGTGGTGCTTTCTTCCTTAATTACTGCGTGATGGGGTAAAAAATAGGTGTCGCATGTATCTGCCGGAACATGCTCTTCTACCCGTGCCATATGAGCTAACGTTTCGTATTCGGATACGACTCGGTTATATTCCGTCTGCAATTCGGGATTTTTCGCTAACCGGGTTTCGTTTCTGAAAAATTGTGAGCACGCGCTCTTAAGCGACGGTCCTAATGAGATACCCTTTTTAAAATCCTGCTTAAAAGGCAAATACACGATATATTTGCCATCTTTATTTCTTTTGGTGGTTTTTTGATACAAATCCTCGCAGTAATTTTCGTCTTTGGTATAAATATGGTTTTTGGGAATGTCTTCCAGCTCCCAAAAGGACGCTATTTGTTTATCCAGTGATACCTCATTAAAAAATGACACACACCTGCCAGCTGGGCTGGCCGTTTCCGTTTGGCCAGTTAATATCCAGCCAAATACTGTTTCCTGCGCAAGGCGGGTGCCTAAAACATTTTTCCGTATACCGCCTAGCATTATCTGCGCGTAAATATCCCCACCCAGAATAAGATCTACTTGTTCATTCACAAAGAACCTCCGATCTGCTAGCACCAAGTCCGGGAAAACTTGGTGTGTCATGGGGTCAATTTGACAGGTTGGCAGATTGCCAGTGAGCTGGGCTAAAACCAATGCTGTGGTGTGTATGCGTACATTCGGGTTTATTGATGACTGCAACTGAATGAAGCATGCCTCTTTCACTTGGGCTGACACGGTGTTGTTTATCCCTTACACTTGTGCATTTAGCTTCCGACTGGGTAGATTTATTCTTCTTTTAAGTCGCTCCAAAATGAAAGAGCACTCTGATCCGGAGTCTATTAGGGCGCGGCCCGAAAAGTTTTCGTTGTTATAAAAGATATTGACTTGCGCAGTACCTAATAGAACCCCCTTGCTTGTATTCGCGAAACAGGAATTGAAGTTGGTTGGTTGATTATTTGCCGTGGCAAACTGACGTTGGGCATGAGCCTGTGCCGAAGTAGATGGTCTTTGATCTAACTGTGCTTGTTGGGTTGTGGTTGGTCTTGCACCCGTGCCCGCATTTTGTTGAATATGCAGGAGTGTATGATGCCTTAGATGGCAAATTTTACAATTAAAGGAGCACGTACATTTGGATACTGTGTGTTTCGCTGAGAGGCAATTCAGACACCCCCTACTGTCTTTTATAAACGCCACTCTGTCTACGACAGAGAGCCATTGGAAGCTTTGGCATTGTGACAGCTTGTGGTTATTTTTCTTACAGCACCTGCAAGTATTTCTAGCTACATTTGCTTGGTAGGTGCCTACTTTCTTTTGAGACGAATCATTATTATGTTTGGGTGGTGGTTGTTTGGGAGCTTTGATATTTTTGCTACCTGTTAATCCTCAGACTGTTTCCAAGGTCTGGAACCTATTCGATAAAAATTTATCCATATCTTCCCATTTTGATATTTCAGTTTTATTCTCTATGGTCTGTTCCCATAACGCTAGCGTGCTTTCGGGTAGTTTGGTGGAGCATAGATATGTGAATATCGCATCCCAATTGCCTATCTCAATTTGATGAGCTTTTAGAGCTGAGATGCAGTTATTTATTTCCCGCTGAAGTGTTTTAATAGCGGTGCCACACTCACTTTCTACGCTTTCAAGATTGAATAATATTTTTAATTGAGTATTGACGAGAATTCGTTTATTCTCATATCTTTCCCCTAAATTCTTCCACGCTGTGTCAAACCCATCGTTTGTAAGGGGGCATTTTTTAACTATATCCGTTGCCTCACCCTGCGTTTTTTGGTTGAGGTGAAATAATTTCTCAACTGGGGTGAGGCGCTTATTCCGTATGTATATTGCCGTGAACATGGCACGGAACGTTGGCCAGGAGAGGTAGTCACCTTTAAATACATCCGTATCGTACGGAGGTAATCGCATGCTGTGTTCTGGATCAGGAGTATTTTCTCCCTCCTTATCGCGTTTATTTACTTTTGCTATTAATTCAGCCATGGTTGAACTGCCGCGTACATATACGGAATACGTTGCCTGGTATTTCGGTTTGGCCTGCGCTAACACCTTTTTCTCTGCCGGTTCAGAGTACAAGAGGTCCTCATAAGCTAGCTTTGCCTTTCTCCAATTATTCTTAACCCTTCTTGGTGAATGGCTAGAGTATATTTTGTGTGTTCAGCTTGAGGTCTGTCGTTGCATTCAGCCTCAAACTGTGCCACCTCATCAGCTGCTTTAATGCATTTCTCCATATCGTTTGATATTTAACAGAGAAGAACTATTATGCAGGGCCTAATTAGAAATTTAGAGTTTGATGCTCAGAAGCAAAGGGAAGGGTTTCAATAACCTAACACCACCAAAAAAAATTGTTTAACGAAAAGGAAAAATTTTGGAATCACCTCTTTATGATCTTTTTAAATTTATTATAACCAAATATATATATATATATGTATGTGCAAGAAAGTTTTATTTTCAGCTCTTCGCCACTGAATACCAGAATTTATGAAAAATAATTATATACGTGTGTGATATAAGTAATAAATCAGATATAAAGATATCGTGAATAGTGAATAAAAAATCTAATATAAAAAGTGTTAATCTCAAAGACGCGACCCAAAGTGTTTTGCTTTTAAGAAAACGCAGCTTTTACTTAAATCGACAAAACAGTGAGCCTGTATATGTGACCGGTGTGCAATATAAAAATGAATATTGCTGGTGCTAAGTGTCCAAAGAAAATTGCTTGCCACAATTAACGCGTGTAGCTAGAGCCAATAAATGGTCTATTGCAATATGAGCGTTTGTGTTTGCACGTTTAAATTTTTAAACGAGCAGAAACACTGTGTTAGAGAGTTTTTCAATATTCTAAGAACGACCAAAATGGTGTCATAGAAGTTGGACAAGCACCTTTTGTCACGAATAAGCTCAAAATTTGTTTAATGATTTATAAACGCGATGGTTGCAAGAACCGAAAGTGCAGTGCAGTGGAACGTTTTAAAGAAAGTTACTAAGATTTTATGCCACTGACTGCTAGCCTTAGGCTGTGCCCAATACCTCTTACCACGGGTGGGGGAGAGTATCGGATAGACAAAAGGCTTTGTAACAGCACTGTTTATTCAGTAATTTTTAATCACCGCATGTGATTTATATGACACAACTTTTATATTGTCACTTTTTTAGCAATTTTTTATCACCGCATGTGATTTATATAAAAAAAACTTAACCACTTTTTCCTTTATGTCACTTTTAATTTAAGCACATACCTTTTAACCAAACGCCTTTATTAGTGATTTGATGAAATTCTTCAGTGATGAACTGTGAACTCTGACGCTGTACAAATTCCGCTGTTGCCCGGAATGGCTGTGTACTCAACGATTAAAAACGTGATGAATATTGTGGTTTTGGTTAGTGGACTGTATTTCCTCTAGGCTTGCTTCCCTTACTGGCGCTGAAGGACCATGAAAACTTGAGCTGGCGGATTCCAGACTAGTTTCTCTCGAGAGGGAGTTAGGAATGAAAAGGCAGTGATTAATATTAAAATTAACAATGGTGTTTTATTTCAAGGGAATGTGCAATATAAAAATAGAAAGTAGAGTTTAAAGGAGCAAGCATGCAATTGCTACAATGCTACCTTTAATATATTCAGGGACTCTGCTTTCTTGCGGGGATGTTTTACTGGTGGTTAAAAACTTGCGGCTTCAAGACGTTCGAGCGTGCGTAAACTGTGGCGGCTTCAATCCAAGTGACCGAGTTCCATTCCACGCGTTCCGTTTACCCCCCAAAACTAGCAGGCCTTTGGCGGGGTAACTTAACGAAACGTCAATTTTGCTTTTAGTATATGTGCTAACGGCCGTAATAAATAAGCGGTTCTGTATTAAATTGCATTAGGGTGGCCGGCCCTTGATTTTCCTTTGGGGTTAGCCTCTTGGCCTAAACAGAGACTTAGAAAAAATGTATCGTTAAATCATAATGCACCAAGACGACAGAGATTATCAGGGGATCGTCTTTCGCTCATCTCCGAGCAACCCCACAAAAGACTATCGTTTGAAAACAGTCACATTTGGTGTGAATTGTGCCCCCTACCCTGCCGTACGTACTCTTCACCAACTGGCCAAAAATGTAGAAGAAACTTTCCCCAAAGCCGTCCCTGTCTTGACCAAAGAAACGTATGTAGATGATATTATCTCTGGTAGCCATGATATTCTCTCGGCTGAACAGTCTCTCTCTCAAGTCATCCAAGCGCTCGGTTCAGCAGGATTCCCATTACGGAAAATAACGGCCAACCACCCTAGTATTCTGAAGGCTATCGACAAAGAGGACCTACTCGACACAAATATCTTAGAGTTCGAGAAAACGAGTAACGACAAAACTCTCGGCATTCAATGAAACGCCCTCACCGACACCTTCTCTTATACAGTAGAGTCTATACCCCTGTCGTCTGCTAGGACAAAGCATCAGATTCTCTCCTCTGTCGCTAAACTTTTTGACCCTGCAGGGCTGATAATGATTCAGGCAAAGATTCTTTTCCAAGAATTGTTGACAGACGGAACCGAATGGGACGAGGAAGTTAAACCCCTCCGTCTCATAAAGTGGTCTCAATTCACGAAAAATTTGTACGGTATCTCGAAAATTAAGATCGCCCGATGGGTCAACTATAAGCCCGACCAGCAAGTAGATCTGCATGGATTCTGTGACGCATCGGAAAAGGCATACTGCGCCAATATATATGTTCGGACCACTCTCGATGCCATTACCTCCTCTCATCTCTTGGTTTCCAAGGGTAAAGTTGCACCCCTTCGCACTTCCAGCCTGCCAAGGCTAGAACTATGCGCAGCTCTTCTTTTGGAACGTCTCGTCGCTGTCGTCCAGTCAAACCTCAACCTCTCGATTACAAAGGTAACACTGTGGTCTGACTCGGAAATAGTGTTAGCATGGCTGGAAAACCCCCCATACTTGGAAGACCTTTGTCTCTAACGGCACCGCTGAAATAATGGATCTCGTCGGAAATGCGTCATGCAAACATGTCGGCACGCGCGACAACCCAGCGGACATGGGCACTCGAGGATGTATGTAAATCCATCGAATTGGCTAGTTCTCCATTATGGTGGAATGGCCCTGAGTGGCTGACTTTGCCCCCGGAAGTCTGGCCAAAACGCATCCTACGAAACACCAACCCACCGAAAGGTACGTCGAGTCGAAGCTCTAATCGCCACGGAAGATGAACCGGATTTTCTCGACCGATTCTCCTCTTTTTCACGAGGCCTTAGGGTAAAGGCATATGTCTTGAAATTCGTCCGCAACCTGAGTCATCGAATAGGAGGTACACTTTCCGCGTCCTCCACTCTCTCTTACGATGATCTCCATAAAGCGAAATGTAAAATTATAGCCTTCACACAAACCCGCTCCTTTGCCCATGAAAAGGCGTGCTTAGAAAACTCTAAGGTGATAGACAAACAAAGCCCCCTCTCGGCTCTTAGCTCATCGCTCAATAAAGATGGCCTGCTTCGGGTGAAAGGGAGTTTAGCCCTTTCGGCTGTGCCGTTTAATGAACGACACCCTATCATCATCCCTGAAAAATTGCGATTCGCGACTCTCTATATTAAGTTCCTGTATGAGCTAGTGCTCCATGCCAAGATGCGTCTCTTGCAACAGTGCCTACGCCTGGAAGTCTATATCCCCCGGCTCAAACCCCTTATAAAGAAATGTATCCTCCAATGCTAAATCTGTACCCTTCATAAGAAGCAGATGCGCTCGCAAATCATGGCAGTGTTGCCCCCGGAACGGTGCACTTATGCTCCGCCTTTTACTATCACCGGTGTTGACTTTGCGTGGCCTTTTCACGTAAAAGCCTCTATGTCCAGGTCTCACACCCTACTAACAGGTTACGTGGCCGTTTTTGTATGTTTCTCTACAAAAGCTGTCCACCTTGAGTTGTGCTCAGATCTTACAGCTAACGCTTTTCTCGCAGCGTTCGCTCGCTGCGTCGGACGTCGCGGATACCCAGCGAAAATGAGGAGCGATAATGGAAAAAGTTTATAGGAGCCAAAAGGGCAACCGAAAGGAATTTGTCGAATTTCTGAAAACTGCCTCCCAAGAAGTCATCCAGAAATATTCCTCGCAAGGTACTAATTGGCAGTTTATTCCCTCCGGCGCTCCCCATATGGGTGGTGTGTGGGAGGCCGCAGTAAAAAATTTCAAATTCCATTTTAAATGGACTGCAGGAACTCATACCTTCACGTTTGAGAAATTCACTACTTTCTTAGTGGGGATAGAGGCCGTCTTAAACTCTCGCCCGTTTTCACCTCTATCTCAAGACCCCTCCGACTTCTCTGCTCTCACCCCCTGCCACTTCCTCAGAGGCTGCCCTATCCTGGCCATCCCCGAAGTGGATCATGCAGATTTGTCCCTTATGAACCGTTGTGAAAGGGTAAAAAGCATCCATCACCAACTCAGCAAAAGGTGGAAAGAAGATGACATAAAGGATCTGCAGAAACGGCAAAAGTGGAAAAATCCACAAACTGAACCCAAAGTCGTTGAATGCGTTTGTATTCACGACGACTCACTCCCCCCGACAGAGTGGCGTCTAGGACGCAATGAGGAAATATATCCCGGGCCAGATGGTCATATACGTTTTTTCGACGTTCGCACTCAAACCGGCACCCTCAAACGCCCACTTGTAAAGTTATGTTTCCTCCCTCAAAGCGAAAATTAGACAAGGCACTCACGGAAAGCCCACCAAGCTACCACTGAACCACCTCTTCTACTCCTACCGCATTCCCGTCGCAACAGTATCACACTTTGTAGACACAATGCCAACTGAAACTCCCGGCATTTACATTTCTCTCACTTAAATGCATTTACAACTGTACTTCCAGATCGCTTTTGATCGCGCTCAACTGGCATTCCGAAGGTCAGTGAGATCGGAGATCGTCGATCCGAACCACGCCGGCAAGTCCCGAACATCGACACTGCTGGTGGACTATAGAAGATGTCGGATTTGCACATGTCAGCACGACCTCCGAAATTGTGCTATATTTAAGAAAACGAAGCCGCCACAACGATGGATACTCGCGAGGGCGCATAAATTCTGTTTGAATTGTTTGGCGCTGTCTAAGCCACCGATGAATGCAGTTCGTATGATCGTTTTCGAACTTGCGTGTTAAGGCACCACTCTCTGCTGCATCGACGGGATGCAACCCCGAGCATCCCAAATCATACCCAGGCACCTCGGCCTGTTCGCCAAGTAGTACCACCTCAGGCACCCTTTGCCCCCACCGTGCGACCCCGTTCTCGCCCAGCTATTTCTCGGTATCGTCCAGCTACCGACGCACAACCGCCAGTATCTACTGCCGCTTGAAGCACCGTTCGGTGCACCGCTCAAAGGCTGCAGACTGCCACCTTCAGGGGAAAGGTGTAAGACCTACTCGTACGAGATGCGCTACGGACACTTCAAGAGCTGCAAGAGGCTCTAGCCGGTCTCGTCCAGCTACCGACGCATAACCGCCAGCATTTACTGCCGCTTGACGCACCGCTCGGTGCACCGCTCAAGGGCTGCAGACTGCCAACTTCAGGGGAAATGTGTCAGAACTCCTCGTACGAGATGCGCTACGGACTCTTCAAGAGCTGCAAGAGGCTCTAGCCGCTGAACGCACTTAGGGCGGGGACGACGTTTGAGCAACTGTCGTAGTCGCCAACAACCAACGCTTCTATTTAATAGAAATTAGTCTTAAGTACTTGAAAATTGAATTTTGAATTTATTTAAATATGTACCTTTTACGTATAAGTAATCACCCTGAATTATTTACACGTACAAATACGTAATGTCTTATATTACGTACATATTCTATATTAAATTTAAGTATTTGAATTGGTTTTATGAGCTGTACTCATGTATGAGTCACGTACTCATAGATTTGTACGCTAACACGCAAGCGTATTTCACCTCTCTGGCAACCCCAACAATGGGTTGACAGATGGGACTATGTACATACATACATACATTTATTATTGTTTTTTTGACATTTTTTGATCTTATTATTCATTCGAAAATTTAATCATCCCGTGTGTGACGAATAAAATTGTAAGCCCGCTTGAATTTAAGAAAAGCCTGCATTTTTCGCCAAGTGATTTTAATTAGGCATTCCCGGCAAGTTCAACACTCTAAAACCAAAACTCAAAACCACTATCTAGTAAAATCCATCTGAAAAAGCAACGCAATCCAAAGGTATTTAAACTCCGTGGACAAACCTCCACCAGTGACAAGTTGTCAGGAGAAATTTTCCAACCACCATAATCAACCATCGCCACTACATCATCGCCATCACCGCAGCAGCCGTGTCCATCAACTACATCCCAAAGCAGAAAGAGGAAGGTAAATTTTATCGTGCCAACCCCCTTAACACGTATCGTAATTAACTCTGTCAAAAAAATTTTTTTTTAGTTAGAGCCTTTTTAACTGGTCTCCTAAGATACGACATTATTGATAACTTAGCTATGATACGCATTATGTACAAAACAAGTGTGATATCATTGATATTACAGAAAAATTGAAAAAGTTTACAAACGGCGATGGTTACTAGAACATGTTTCTGAATTTTACTTCTTCATCAGCTAGCTTCTCGGGAGCTGAGTATTGAACTCGACTCTCCAACATTCATACTTCATACTGGTGTAAAGGCAGATGCCTTTAATCACTCAGCCGTATGAAAGCCCCGCTGCTCGCTTTGCAATTAATCCTTAAGTATTGTCTTTTTTGTTGCTATTCCTTTTATTCACCATTTAGGTACATACTAATTCTCTATGTTATTTAATCTTAAATGTGTGGATATTTAGGCGCACTTTGAAAGCTTTGCAACATTTTTTGGATTTTTAACATTTTTGCTTTAATTAGAACTAATTCCGCTGTTACTTTTATATCAATATTATCATCTGTATTTAATTGGCGAGACATGCTCACATTGCTTTATACAATTGTTTTTGTTATTAATATTAGAGAAAAATTGCAAAGTTTACAAACGGCGATGGTTACTAGGAAATCTTTCTGAATTTCACTTCTCCATCAGCTATCTTCTCGGGAGCTGAGTATTGAACTCGAATCTCCGACATTCGCACTTCATACTGGTGTAAAGGCAGATGTCTTTAACCACTCAGCCATATGAATGCCCCGCTACTCGTTTGGTAATTGGTCTCTAAGTATTTCCTTATATACGACTCACCATTGTTAGCTGAGTTTTCGGGCTTTGCTATTTAGGTTATTCTTACCATTCTCTATTATTCTGAAATGAAAAATGCCTAAATGACAGGTAGAAAACCTGCGTTAGGTAGCTGATGCCCTTATGCCCAAGGTAGTTTGGCATCGGCATAGCTTTTCCATCTGGGCTTATCGATTTAAACGGCTTGGACCTTTTAATGGCTTCTTTGATGAACAGAAGTAACGGTGAGGTGTTATGTGCCCAGCCATGTTAACTGAAGTATGTATTGCAAATTGTCGGAAAAAACATTAGCGCATTTCACCGAATTCGATAGACAAAATCTTAGAGAAATACTAACTAGTATGAATAACGCCACAAAATTGTCGTCAATAAAATATTCAAAAACTGTCTAGTATGAATAACATAGAAAAATTCTAGTCAATGAACTATTTAAACACCAACTAGTATGAAAAGCCCTACAAAATTCTAGCCAATGACTAGAAAGTTTGCTGACTACTTTTACTTTTGACTGCAGGGTACATTTTCTTCCACTCGGTGACTGCGCATGCATACCAGCGGTAACAATTGATTGTTTTGGTTTTGCTCTATAGGCAGTACTCGTATACCTTGACTTAGCTTAGATGCATATTTTTCCGCTATGCCTGAAATGGATTGAGGGTGTTATATGAAATTTATTCAGCGGTAACGGTAATATTTTGCTTGCGAGCAAAAGTGCGGAAGTATAATGCATGCCTTCATATTGTGACGAATATTAGCATCACTAAACTGGTAATAAATTAATAAAGACACAACAACAATAAAGCAAGCAGCCACTCGTGTGTACATCAAATCAATCATCATGTACATACATCCATAAAAGGCAACGAAGAGATAATTCACACACAGATGTAGTCATCAGCCGAAGTTGTTCTTACACACGCACATGCATATTTGCAGCTCAATTACCAAGCAGGAGATACAGCAGAAGTGAAACGTCTAGACCTTAGTAGAAATATGCTAATGAAGCAACGGAAAGTATAAAAGCAGCGCAAGCTGAGTAGTCAGAATCAGTTTTGATTTAAGCACGCTATTGGTTGTGAAGTACAAGTGTTATTGTGAAGTACTTTCAAAGTAGTCTAATAAAGACCATTTTGCATTATTGAATACTGGAATTATTTATTCAACAGTTTAGCGATTCGAACGTTAGCAGAAGGTTTGGAATAAGCGGAATTTCCCTAAATTCGTTACAATATATATCAAAAAATTATATACAATGATTTACTTACGCGACTTTTTAGATTGGTTTAAAATTAAAAAATAGATGGGTACTTTGTGTGAGGGTACAAAGTTTCACGTTTCTTGTAGTCTGCATGATATAGCTATGATCAGAGCTGGGTAGTATTGATTACTTTAGGTAATCAATTACCGTCAATTTCCCATTACATGTACTTGAGGAAAGTAATCAATTCCTTTCGTCCGCAGCAAAGGAATTGATTACATTTAGGTAGGTAGGTAGGTGAAATGGCTGCGACCCTGGTCACCCAAGTAGCTATTTAAAGGCGTTTTGATGCCACGTAACTCGTCTAAAAACCTACGGGATGTTATGGTCAATGTATTACAACCAGCCAGAGTTGTTGGAAAAATTAAATATATTCGGGATTGCTATCACAGATAACCCTCTGAAGTCTTCTAGAAATGGGGTTCCAAGGAACCTGAGCCGTGCTCTAGCTAGAGCCGGGCATTTGCACATAAAGTGTTCTACTGTCTCCCTGGCATTTGGATCTTTGCAGCTTCTGCAGTATTCCGCATACTGCCCAGTCCGTACGTACTGCCCAATTACTGGTGCAGACAGCTATCAGTTTGCGTGTGTTAGCCCTTGATTTGTTCAGAAGACTTCTCGTCCTCTTTTCATCGTAGTTTGGTTAAATGGATTTTGATATTGCACAGGTGGTGATGTTATTCCACTTTGTTTGTGCTTTCTTCAAGTAGAAGCTTTGGATATTCCCCTTGGCTACTGCTAAGGGTATGCTTATTTCGAAACTGGTTATTTCCTCGTTTATCTCCGATGAGCCCTTGCGTACTAGCTCGTCAGCCTTCTCGTTACCCTCAATCCTCTTATGACCCGGGACCCAGAAAACGCGTAGTTATAGATTGGTGGATGACTGGGATATGAGTCGCTTACAAGCCCACACTAACTTTGAGTTAATGTGTGGCGAGGAAAGGGCTTTTATCGCTTGTTGGCTATCCGACAAGGTGCAAACTTTACCAGCTACATTCAAGCCCTCCAGTGATTTGCAGGCTTGCCAAATCGCGAGGAGATCTGCTTGAAACACGCTGCAGTACGATGGGAGTCTGAATGATGCAGACAAATCTAGGGACTCAGAGAAGACTCCGGCCCCCACTCCCGACTCCATATTGGAGCCGTCAGTGTAGATTTGGATGTCGTCCCTTATGCCCGTGTTTCTCTTCCACTCGTTCCTGCTTGGAATGGCGGTATTACAACTGTACTCAAACTTCAGTTTGCGAGGGTAGTAATCTGTCTCGGTACTACATGTATCATCCGGAAGTTTATTTAGAATACTTCTGTGCCCTCGCTGAGTATCCTCCCAACACCCAGACTCCCTGAGTCTCAGTGCGGTTTGTGACGATGTACAAAGTATATGCAAGTCGATCGGAAGCAGGTGCAAAATGGGGTCTAAAGCAGCTGTGAGGCAAGTGCGTCCGGCCCCTATGGCACCAACACACGCAGTGCGCTGGACTTTTTGCAGGCTGGTGAGATTGTAGATCTTACTTAGGGTTTCCCACCAGACTATGGAACCATAGGTAAGCACCGGTCGCACCACCGCCTCGTACATCCAAAGTACCATGCTTGGCTTGAGTACCGCTTTCTTACCAAACATTGATTTGCAGGCATAGAAGGCGATGCAGGCCTTCCATACTTTCCAATTCAACTGGCAGTCAATTGTTAGTCCCAGATACTTGGTACTCGATGACAGGGTTAATTGCTGGCCGTTTAAGAATGGTAGTCTGAAGGCAGGTTGCTTTTACTTCCTCGTGAAGGGAAGCAGGTCCGTCTTGATGGGATTTAACCTAAGGCCACATCCTGGTCCCACCTGCTGAGTTTAGCCAAGGCCCCTTCCATGATTTCGCTCATTGCGGAGGGGAAAGGACCAGAGACCAATATCGCCACGTCGTCGGCATACGCCACGATCTTAACCCCCCTGCGTTAAATTTTCCTAGGATTTCATTTATGGCGATCAACCAAAGCAGAGGTGAAAGCACCCCACCCTGTAGTGTGCCTCTGCATACCTGCTTGCCAACACTAGCTCCGCCTAGCTCTGCTGTTATTTCGCGGTTGTGAAGCATGGTTGAAATCCAAAGCCGTAGTGGTTCTTCAACCCCTTCCCTACCGAGGGCAGCCTCAATCGCTTCAGCTTTTACATTGTTAAACGCGCCTTCAACATCAACAAACGCAGCCAGAGTGAACTGCTTGTGATGAAGGGACTTTTCCACCGTTCGAACTACCTCATATAGCGCGGTTTCTGTGGATTTCTCTCTCAGGTTTGCGTGCTGTGTCGTGGAAAATGGAGCCTCGCCTAGAAGCTCCCGTATATGTATATCTATTAGCCTTTCGAACGTTTTCAGAACAAAGGACGTGAGGCTTATTGGCCGAAAGTCTATGACTATTTCATTCCCCCTTCTGCCGCCTTTAGGGATGAAAAACTCCCTTATTTTCGTCCACGAGACCGGAATGTGGTTGAGACGAATCCATGCCTCGAAGATCTCCTTTAGTTTCTTAACCAAAGATTTCTGAGTCTTCTGCAGCATAATAGGTAGAATACCATCCACGCCCGTTGATTTATATGGAGAGAAGCTATCTATTGCCCAGGCAATTTTCTTCTCCGCTAAAAGGTTGTTTATGACGCCAACAGGTACTTCCTGATGTGCCGTCTTTGTATCGCGTACTCCTCGCCCGATCCATCATGGAAGTTAGCATCTACAAGAATGTTTATGGTCTCAGCCGCCGATTCTGCCCATGTTCCATCGGCACGCTTGACAAATGTCTTGTTTGAATGACTCTTGGCAAGAATCTTTCCCAGCCTGGCTGAGTCCTTCGTGGACTCAATTGACTCGCAGTGTTCTCGCCAGGAGCTTGATTTTGCTGTCCATATGGCTTTATTATACTCCCTCAGAGCCGTCCTTTACTCCTGGAAATCGTTCCTGAAGTGACAGTCGTTGAAGACCCTCCTCAGCTTTGACCTCAGTTCGCTAAGATTTTTGTCCCCCCCCCCCCCCCCCTCCCCCAGTGGGAAGGTATTTTTACTCCTTGAAATTGGACAGGCAACTTTAAAGGCCACCTGAAAACTTTTCTCCAGAGACCAAACTCGGTCATCAAGACTGTCTGTAGATTGTATAGGCGTCGTATTTCTATGGAGTCTATCGCTGACTATCTTGTCAAATAGGCTCCAGGATGTCCGTTTAGGGTTTCTGTGCGGCTGACTTATTTCTTTTTCCCAGTCTATGTTGAAAAGGATCAACCTCCCAGTACCGTAAGCTCCCGGGAGTCAGATGTTAGTGTTTTATCAAGGACTGCCTCCCACAGTTCGCCGTACTTGGAAAACTAAAGGTGGGAGAGCTGCCCTTGTTACATACGTAAAAGTTGTTAGCTAATATAAATTCAAACAGAGACTCACCCCGTTCGTTTATCTCGCTGCTCCCCCAAACCGCGTGCCGTGCGTTGGCGTCGCAACCCATCCCGATGGTCTCCTTCTTGATTGTTTGTGCTATCATTTGCGCGATCTCCTCTGGAGGAGCGGGTGCATCGTGGGCCATATAAGCCGAGGCGAACGTCATGCTTCGGCCTCTTCTTAACTCGACCTTGACCACAGCAACGTCGTAACTACTAAAATTAGGTAAAAAAAAGCATTAATAGTATTCCTAACGAAGATACAAGCCCTCGGTTTACCTTCTCCATGTGTGTAAAAGAGGTTTTAGTTTCGTGTCTTTAGGCCCATAACCTGTGACCGCCAGACCCATGGTTCCTGCACTAGGCAGACATCAATGTCCATCCTCCCTGAGGAGGACCAGCAGGTTATCCGAGGCAACTTTTGAATGCTGCAGGTTATTTTGAGCCACCCTGAGTATTGGGTTGAGGCTCACCTGCTCGCCTTCCGAGGATTGACGAACCATCCTCACCCAGCTCCGCCAGGTTGAGCTCCCCCTGGAGTTTGTTGGCGTCGCCAGAAAATCTTCTTCAGAGAGCGTTCCCAGAACGCTCCCTTTCTCCCCCTCCTTTTTATTATTTGTATTTATATTGGGCGTACGGTTCCTACGAGTTTGCATGGAATGGTTAGGCAGAGCCAGCATACCGGGGTTAAGGCACTTATACACTTATACAACCGACTCGGGCATCGGAGGGGACCGTTCGCGATCAGCCTTTCAATATAGACCCGCAGACCACACAGATATCGGCACGGGTACCTCAACACCTTGGCTTGGGTGTTAATGGTGCGGCAATCCTCACATCTCCTGCAGCGACAAGTGATGCGTTCTGCTCAACACGTCATCGACGCTGTAGGACATATGGGGCTTTCCTCTTAGTTCGTCTCTTGTTGGGACCCCTCCGCAGAGGAGATTCCAACACGATACTTAAGCCCCTTCTCCACGACAAGGCGACCAACATTGAATTTACATTTAATTTCCACAAAAAAAAAATACCAAAAGTAATTTCGTTTTTTTGAGGCTCAAGTACAAACAATTTTTTGTTTGTAATTGAAAACAAAAATACTTTGCTCAAATATAATTTCTACCCCAGTACTTTCGAAAGGAATTGCAAATGTAATTAAAAATTTTCCAATTACATTACAAGGAATGCCAAAAGTAATAAATAATTTCTCATTCCTCAAAGGAATTGCAAAAGTAATTGAAAAATTTTTAGTGTAAAAAATATGTTTGTGATTCAAGCACTGTCTTCTATGACTGCAAATTCATTTCTCCTCGCCCTATATGATGGTTATGGACGGGTATGGTGAGATTATGTCATTGTAGTTTAGATTTGCGGCCGGCCAATTGCATTGTACGTGGTTATCAACGCTTCTTTATATTTTCCTCAAGTGATACTGACAAACGACTTAAGGATTTTGCTGCGACTTTGTACTTTAGATACAACTTTGATGGCTTACGCCTTGAAGGTGAGAATGTCACCGAATGTCACCCCTAATAACTTTGGATGACTGATAGTCGGTAGCGCAACACCATCGACGTGAACATCTAATGTGGATTTGGTCGGCTAGGTTCAGATAATTTGCCGTGAGGCGTTTTGAGTGCCGTAGTTGGCTGTGTCAAAAGCTCTTGACAGCGCTGGTAATGCTACGCATTTTGCGGAAGCCATACTGATGAGTGGCTAGGCGAAGATTCGTAGTAAACTGATAGAGCAGGAAGGTTTCCAATGTTTTCGCCACGGGCGAACGGAGGGTTTTGGTCGTTATGACTAACCTTCGTTGCTTATACTGGCAATCGTTTTGCTGCCCTCTCTTTCTAGAAGAAAATATTAAATAAAGTCAGTTTTTTTTTTTGATTTGCTACAAGCCAAAGCAACGTGTTTCTCTCCACATGGCGACTGTGGCATGTGATATTATTAAACTCCGAACATTGTGTGTGTCCTGAAATGTCCGTTGTGTTGCCAAATGAAGTGAAAAAAATCCTTTTATATATAAAGGTGAATAAGTGCAAAAAAAAGTTTAAAAATTACTTGGTGGAAACCAGTTCTTACAACTATTATGGTAGCCATAAACGGCTATGAAATAGGAAAGGACATCATTACAGAAAGTAACATTGAGAAAAAAAATATCGGAAAATACAACGACGATTTACACGTAAAACAAGACAAAACGAACTATAATATAAGGCCAGTCAGCGCCACTGAACTTTTATTAATAATGGCCCTATTAACCATGGTGTACATATTAATTAAATATTATGTGAATAAAATAAAACGGGAAATTCGGAACGGGCCACAACAAATATAATTACAAAACTAATAACACAGAACATAAAATAAAAGTGCACTTAGAGTTCAGGCAAATTGATACAAACAAAATGTGGTCCAAACTTTATCTGGCAACACCAAATATGGAACAATAAAAATAAATCATCAACTACATATCCGACAACCTTGAGAGCTGCTTAAATTAATGGCCCCAATTCAAACTTTTTCTGGCAACACCAAATGTGGAACAGCAACAACAAATCATCAACAACAAATCCGGTAACCTGGAGAGCTGTTTAAGTAGGTAATATATAATTAAAATAGCAATTCCATTGTAATGTAGCAACAATAGTAAAATAAAAAGTTACATGCAATAGTTAATATGAAATGGGAATAGATTTTGAAGGAAATTGAACCTCTAAGCCAAGAGTTTAGACAGTCATACAAATGTATGACACAAAAAGGGCTATTAAAGTGGAAACTATAGAAGAGCATACAAAAATTTTTATAGAGAAATTTAACAGGGTTAGAGCCATACTACATTACGATAAGTACTCCTCCCAACACAGAGAATCAGCAGACCAGATATTCCTAAAACTAAGGGACCAATTACTAAAAGCCCTCCAACGGCATAAGATAAATATTAAAATTCCACTTACATTACGCTGTGAAGTTGACACCAACATCGAGGACACAGATGTAAGTGAGGCAGACGAAGGTGAATTAGAAAAGAAAGAAACGGAAAACTATCGAAGGAAGAACAAAATCGACATAATGGCTATCACAGTTTTAAGTTTAGGAGCAAAGATTCTGCCCGAATTCGATGGAAAACCAGAAAGTTTTAACAGATTTATCGATGCCATAAATTTGGTGGATACTTTCAAAGGTGACCACGAAGCAGTCGCTGTGCAACTAGTCAAGACTAAATTGGCTGGCGGCGCACCAACGAGGATACACTAGCTAAAATTATTGATAAACTGAAATATGCAGTGAAAGCTGAGTCGAATGAATTGAAAACAGCGAAAATTTTGAACATAAAACAAGGTAGTAAAACGGCGAACCAATTCACTGACGAGATAAATACACTGTGTAAGTTAACACATAATAAATTCACTTACCTTTTTGGCTACATTTTTGCCTACCTTACAAAAAGCTTTTTAATTCTTTTGTGGTTCCCACAGTAAATGAAATTCCAATTAATTTTGAAGTAATAATAAACCTTATTAATATTTTGCACTTCCTGTTTTGCAATCAATAAATAAAAATTCTCATTAAGCAAAAGCAACTAAATTTTGCTTCACAAGCGAAGTTGAGCTAATTCAAAGAATTAGCACAACAAGCCACTGCACGCGCATCCGCTACAAAGCTGTTGCTTGCGCTAAAGTGCTGACTTAGCGTCTAGCACACATCAGCACAAGCAATAACCAATACTTGCATGTCTTTGTTGTGTTAACGCGGTAGCGAATTATTTGATTTAATACGACAATTTTACAAAGTAAGTCTTCAGTCTGCATCTTATCGTGTCCGGGTCTGGCTTAAAAATAACAAACAATATAATTGGCGCCCGAGCTAAAAAAATCATAGTATTAGTTAAAAGTTAAGAAAAAAAGTAAGGAAGGCTAAGTTCGGGTGTAACCGAACATTACATACTCAGTTGAGAGCTGTGGAGACAAAGTAAGGAAAATCACCATGTTGTAAAAAGAATCTAGGGTAACCCTGGAATGTGTTTGTATGACATGTGTATCAAATGGAAGTGGGCCATAGTTCTATAGATGGACGCCATTTAGGGATATCGCCATAAAGGTGGACCAGGGGTGACTCTAGAATTTGTTTGTACGATATGGGTATCAAATGAAAGGTGTTAATAAGTATTTTAAAAGAGCGTGGGCCTTAGTTCTATAGGTGGACGCCTTTTCAAGATATCGCCATAAAGGTGGACCAGGGGTGACTCTAGAATTTGTTTGTACGATATGGGTATCAAATGAAAGGTTTTAATTAGTATTTTAAAAGCGCCTGGGCCTTAGTTCTATAGGTGGACGCCTTTTCAAGATATCGCCATAAAGGTGGACCAGGGGTGACTCTAGAATTTGTTTGTACGATATGGGTATCAAATGAAAGGTGTTAATGAGTATTTTAAAAGGGAGTGGGCCTTAGTTCTATAGGTGGATGCCTTTTCGAGATATCGCCATAAAGGTGGGCCAGGGGTGACTCTAGAATTTTTTTGTATGATATGGGTATCAAACGAAAGGTGTTAATAAGTGTTTTAAAAGGGAGTGGGCGTTAGTTCTATGGGTGGACGCCTTTTCGGGATATCGCCATAAACGTGGACCAGGGGTGACCCTAGAATCCGTTTGTACAATATGGGTATCAAATGAAAGGTGTTAATGAGTATTTTAAAAGAGCGTGGGCCTTAGTTCTATAGGTAGACGCCTTTTCGGGATATCGCCATAAAGGTGGACCAGGGGTGACTCTAGAATTTGTTTGTACGATATGGGTATCAAATGAAAGGTGTTAATGAGTATTTTAAATGGGCGTGGGCCTTAGTTCTATAGGTGGACGCCTTTTCAAGATATCGCCATAAAGGAGGACCAGGGGTGACTCCAGAATTTGTTTGCACGATATGGATATCAAATGAAAGGTGTTAATGAGTATTTTAAAAGGGCGTGGGCCTTAGTTCTACAGGTGGACGCCTTTTCAAGATATCGCCATAAAGGTGGACCAGGGGTGACTCTAGAATTTATTTTGTACGATATGGGTATCAAATGAAAGGTATTAATGAGTATTTTAAAAGGGCGTGGGCCTTAGTTCTATAGATGGACGCCTTGTCGAGATATCGCCATAAACGTGGACCAGGGGTGACTCTAGAATACGTTTGTACAATATGGGTATCAAATGAAAGGTGTTAATGAGTATTTTAAAAGAGAGTGGGCCTTAGTTCTATAGATGGACGCCTTTTCGAGATATCGCCATAAACGTGGACCAGGGGTGACTCTAGAATGCGTTTGTACAATATGGGTATCAAATGAAAGGTGTTAATGAGTATTTTAAAAGAGCGTGGGCCTTAGTTCTATAGGTGGACGCCTTTTCGAGATATCGCCATAAAGGTGGACCAGGGGTGACTCTAGAATTTGTTTGTACGATATGGGTATCAAATGAAAGGTATTAATTAGTATTTTAAAAAGGCGTGGGCCTTAGTTCTATAGGTGGACGCCTTGTCAAGATATCGCCATAGGTGGACCAGGGGTGACTCTAGAATTTGTTTGTACGATATGGGTATCAAATGAGAGGTGTTAATGAGTATTTTAAAAGGGAGTGGGCCTTAGTTCTATAAGTGGATGTCTTTTCGAGATATCGCCATAAAGGTGGGCCAGGGGTAACTCTAGAATTTTTTTGTACGATATGGGAATCAAACGAAAGGTGTTAATAAGTGTTTTAAAAGGGAGTGGGCCTTAGTTTTATGGGTGGACGCCTTTTCGGGATATCGCCATAAACGTGGACCAGGGGTGACTCTAGAATTCGTTTGTACAATATGGGTATCAAATGAAAGGTGTTAATGAGTATTTTAAAAGAGCGTGGGCCTTAGTTCTATAGGTGGACGCCTTTTCAAGATATCGCCATAAAGGTGGACCCGGGGTGACTCTAGAATTTGGTTGTACGATATGGGTATCAAATGAAAGGTGTTAATGAGTATTTTAAAAGGGCGTGGGCCTTAGTTCTATAGGTGGACGCCTTTTCGAAATATCGCCATAAACGTGGACCAGGGGTGACTCTAGAATGTGTTTGTACGATATGGGTATCAAATTAAAGGTAGTAATGAGGGTTTTAAAAGGGAGTGGCCCTTAGTTGTATATGTAAAGGCGTTTTCGAGATATCGACCAAAATGTGGACCAGGGTGATTCAGAACACCATCTGTCGGGTACCGCTAATTTATTTATATATGTAATACCACGAACAGTATTCCTTCCAAGATTCCAAGGGCTTTTGATTTAGCCCTGCAAAACTTTTTCATTTTCTTCTACTTAATATGGTAGGTGCCACATCAATTTTACCAGGTTTTTTTCTAAAGTTATATTTTGCGTCAATAGACCAATACAATTACCATGTTTAATCCCTTTTTTCGTATTTGGTATATAATTATGGCATTTTTTTCATTTTTCGTAATTTTCAATATCGAAAAATTGGGCGTGGTCATAGTCGGATTTCGGCCATTTTTTACACCAATACAAAGTGAGTTCAGATAAGTACGTGAACTGAGTTTAGTAAAGATATATCGGTTTTTGCTCAAGTTATCGTGTTAACGGCCGAGCGGAGGGACAGACGGTCGACTGTGTATAAAAACTGGGCGTGGCTTAAACCGATTTCGCCCTTTTTCACAGAAAACATTTATCGTCCTAGAATCTAAGACTCTACCAAATTTCACAAGGATTGGTAAATTTTTGTTCGACTTATGGCATTAAAAGTATCCTTGACAAATTAAAAAAGGGCGGAGCCACGCCCATTTTAAAATTTTCTTTTATTTTTGTATTTTGTTGCAACATATCATTACTGGGGTTGAATGTTGACATAATTTACTTATATACTGTAAAGGTATTAACTTTTCTTTTAAAATTTGAATTTAAAAAAATTTTTTTTAAAAAGTGGGCGTGGCCTTTCTCCGATTTTGCTAATTTTTATTAAGCAGACATATAGTAATAAGAGTAACGTTCCTGCCAAATTTCATCATGATATCTTCAACGACTGCCAAATTACAGCTTGCAAAACTTCTAAATTACCTTCTTTTAAAAGTGGGCGGTGCCACGCCCATTGTCCAAAATTTTACTAGTTTTCTATTCTGCGCCATAAGTTCAACTCACCTACCAAGTTTCATCGCTTTATCCGTATTTGGTAATGAATTATCGCACTTTTTCGATTTTTCGAAATTTTCGATATCGAAAAAGTGGGCGTTGTTATTGTCCGATATCGTTCATTTTAAATAGCGATCTGAGATGAGTGCCCAGGAACCTACATACCAAATTTCATCAAGACACCTCAAAATTTACTCAAGTTATCGTGTTAACGGACAGACGGACGGACGGACGGACATGGCTCAATCGAATTTTTTTTCGATACTGATGATTTTGATATATAGAAGTCTATATCTATCTCGATTCCTTTATACCTGTACAACCAATCGTTATCCAATCAAAGTTAATATACTCTGTGAGGTCTGCTCAACTGAGTATAAAAAGCAAACCGTTTTTAAGTTAAAAGTTTAAAACTTAAAAAAGCTTTAGACAAGAAAGTAACACTAAATAACATTAAACATTAAATTGCCACCAAAGTGCCAAAAGTTTAAAAATTAAAAAAGACTAAGAGCTTGAAAGTGTGAATTAATAACTTTAATAATTTAAGTGCCAAAAATTAAAAAGGCTAAAAACTTGAAGGTTTCACTAAATAACTTTTGAAATAAAAGGTGCACTAAAAATCACCAAACCAAAGTGCCAAGCGTGCCACTAAAAACAACCAAACCAAAGTGCCACTCGTGCCACAAAGACCATAAACCGGACAGAAGATAGCCAGGGGTACCGGCAGGAGGACCGAAATACAAAGGGAAACGGGCAAACCCCTATCGAGCAAAGTGGACCTTAGGATGCTGACTCAAGTAGTGTAACTGAAACTAAAAGTAAGAAATTTTTTTTTTGTAAATAAAATATAGAACATAAGCCAAAAACCTTTATTCAAAAAAAAAAAAAAGAAAAACGTTATTAAGAATTTTTAATTAATAAGATAAAAAACTGTTTGTTATTAATAAAGTCTGAGCCTTTAGGAAAAATAAAACAAGATTTTCCGCAAGCCAAAAGTAAAAGTTCTTAGAATTTCTTTGAACATAGAGGAAACATTTTTTTGGTGTTTCTTCCATCCAAAAATTAATTTATTAACACGACTATTAGAACAAAAAGGAAGAAGGATGACAAACCCAAACAATTTGATACGACCACAAGTGTTAGGAAACAACAACCCAAATCCCAACCCACAGCCCAATCCTAATCCTACTTTACAACCTTCTCCCGAACTAACAACACTTATCAGGAGTTTAGTAACACAGGTACTAAATACCGAACGAACAAGTAATATACAGAACATTATAGGGACTGAAACGCAACAAACACCCATTAGCGACCAGACGATAGACTAGGTGTACAGAAACAA
Source organism: Eurosta solidaginis (assembly GCF_040869045.1). Classification (NCBI taxonomy): domain Eukaryota; kingdom Metazoa; phylum Arthropoda; class Insecta; order Diptera; family Tephritidae; genus Eurosta; species Eurosta solidaginis. The sequence continues at coordinate 113,867,225 of NC_090324.1, forward strand.
TCTCTCAAAGATAGATAAAATCCCTGATGTAGTGAGATCGTTGAGAGAATTCTCTGGTAAACAAGCAGAGTTCAACTCTTGGAGGAAGAGTGTTGAACGAGTTCTTCAAATTTACGAATACACGAAAGGGACCCCAAAATACTTTGGAATCCCAAGTGTAATTAGGAACAAAATCGTGGGCAGCGCTTACATAGCGCTAGAATCATACAATACTCTCTTGATTGGAAAGCTATTTCGATGTGTCTCACGACACACTATGCAGCCAAGAGAGACCTAGGTACATTGGAGTACCAAATGACTGGTCTAATCCAGGGCAGGCTCTCGATTCAAGACTTTTATCAAAAAGTTTACTACCATCTCTCCTTGATTCTGAATAAAATTAGTTGCATGGACGTCAGCCAGGAGTCAACTAAGCTACTTACTGAAACCTACAGAATAAAAGCCCTCGACACCTTCGACTACTAGGCATGAAGGAGCCTAAAAACCTCCCGGAAGCTCTTCACTTATGTTTGAAATTAGAAAATCAAAAATTTAGAAGCACACATGCTAATCACCAGAATGGATTTAGTGATTATGACTAAAAACCACCTCTACCACCTCGAAACTTTACCCACAAACCACACCAATTTCATTCAGAACTAGCGTACCTACCTCGACCTCAACAACAAATACGAGACCAAGTAATTCCAAGACTGCGACAAGGATTCGTAAGCCCGCAACAACACCGACAAAGGTTGAGCAACGCCCCAATACCATATCAGCACTTACAAGGATACAATCTAGGATATTAAAATCCACAACCAAGTTTGCATCATACCCCACCTCCTAGGCCGACAGCACTGAAACCGCAACCTAAGCCGGAACCAATGGAAATCGATCCGAACATCAGGAGAAATGCCGTGAACTATGCCAATAGGGCTGACCAGAAGTATGCTGGTAAAAGGCAAGGCAACTCGAACTTTACAAATCCACCCTTAAAACATCAAAGGAATTACCACGTAACAACTACCCCAGAAGAAGTTAGCCATTCACCAGACACGCACCCAAACAGCAGCTACGATCAATACAATGCTGATATCCCTGAATATCAGGATAACCCCCAATACAATCCGCACAACTACGAGAGCACAGATTTTACAGATATTCATTTTTTAGAATAATATACTCTTCGTTGCCTTACTTTAACTGCAGGACGAAGAGTGGAGAAATCTTAAAAATTTTAGTAGATACAGGATCAAACAAAAATTACATTCAGCCTCAATTAGTGAAAAGGAAAATTCAAAATGACAGCACCTTTTTAGCTACTCAGTAGGAGGACAAATAGAAATAACCCATCACACATATGTCAAACTTTTCAATTTGCGAAACGTTAATTTAAAGTTCTACCTCCTTCCCTCCCTCGTCTCTTTTCACGCGATACTCGGAAATGATAGCTTGAAAGAATTAGCAACAGTTATTCACACAAAAGAAAGTTTCATGACCATAAATAATTCAATTAAAATACAACTTAAACAGCTTATTTCACAGGATGCCAACCATATCTACATCCGAAACGAACACATGAACAATTTTCAAAAACAAGTACTGAATTCCTTAGTTAGTAAAAATATTGGCCTCTTCTCTGACCCCAATGAAATGTTAACTTATACCACCAAAATCGTTGCCACCATTAGGACGAACTCGTACGTACCAGTCTACACGAAATACTACCCCTATCCCATGTTCTTAAGAGGAGAAGTCGAAAAACAAATACAGAAATTGTTAGACGACGGAATCATAAGACTTCCACGGTCCCCATATAACTCGCCCATATAGATTGTACCAAAAAAAAACAGGATGCTTCTCTAGAAAAAAAATACAGACTAGTAATAGGCTATAGGAAACTCAATGCCATAACGATAGCTGATCGTTATCCAATACCCGACATCAATGAAGTTTTAGCACAACTAGGTAAAAATACCTTCTTTTCAGCAATATACCTGAAAAGCGGTTTCCACCAGATTCCATTGAAAGAATCTGATATTGAGAAAACTGCGGGGGGAAAGTATGAATTTACGCGATTGTCTTTTGGACTTAAAAATGCTCCTTGCTATTTTTATATCGATGATATAATCATATTCAGCAAAGACGAAAAAACACATGCCAATAATATCCATGAAGTCTTTGAAACCCTACAGGAAGCAAACATGAAAGTACAGATAGACAAGTGCGAATTCTTTAAAACCGAAATAGAATTTTTGGGATTTCTGTTCTCATCTAAGGAAATCACTACAAACCCCACTAAAGTTCAGGCAATAGTTGACTTTCCACACCCACGAACACTGAAAGACTTAAGATCTTTCCTAGGCCTCTCAGGCTACTACAGACGATTTATCAAAGACTATGCTAAAATAGCCAAACCTCACACTAGTCTTCTTAGAGAAGAAGAAGGAAGAGTATCGAAAAATCACTCAAAAAATATACTCATTCAATTAGACAACAGAGCAAAAGAAGCATTTAACCAAATCAAAAATGCGCTAATTTTAAGAGAAGTAATACTGACCTATCCCAAAATCAAAAAGGATTCCATCTAACAACAGAAGCCTCGAAACACGCCATTGGTGCAACGTTTATTTCAAGGACGCTAACAAAGACGGAGGAAAACTACGCCACTAATGAAAAGGAAATGCTGGCAATAATATTGTAACTTAAATCCTAACGAAATTATCTTTACGGCACAGCCAAAATCAAAATATTCACGGACCACCAACCCCTCACCTACTACACTCTAAGTAATAAAAACGACAACACTAAACTGAAAAGATGGAAATCTATTTTGGAGGAATACGACCACGAACTTAAATACAAACCAAGTAAAACTAACATTGTAGCCGACACCCTCTCCCGACCTCCAGAAATTAATTCAGTAACCATTGCCACCCATTCGGATGATAGTTCAGGACACAATCTAATACCAGCAACAGAAGGTCCAACCAACTTATTTAAAAATCAAATTTGGTTACTTGTTGGGCAACAAAAATCTTATAATTTCAAAATCCCCTTTCCAACATACCATAGACATACAATCACTCAACCACATTACGCCACCGAAGATCTTAGACATTTGTTACAACGATATTTAAACCCGTCTGTAATCAACGGCTTATTTACCTCAGAGGAGATAATGGGCCAAATTCAGAAGCTATACCCCATACATTTTAACACCTTCAAAATTAGATTCACCCAATCGCAAGTAGAGGACTTACAAACGGACGAACAACAAGAACGACAAATTTTGATTGAACACAAAAGAGCCCATAGGAATACAATAGAAAATAAAAAACAAATTATAGAAAAATTTTACCTCCCCAAAATGCAGGCTAAAATAAACAAACCAGTCAAACAGTGCAGAATCTGTTCCGAGAACAAATACAATAGAAATCCAAACGAACCCGAAATAAAGTCAACTCCAATTCCCGAATATCCAGGGCAAATCATCCATATAGACATATTTATGGTCGAAAAAAATTGGTGCTAACCGCTATAGACAAGTATTCAAAGTACGCCCAAGCAAGAGTAATTAAATCTAGATCAACGGAAGACATACGCGAGCCTTTACTACAAATCCTTTTCACATTTGGGGTACCCCAAACAATAGTCATAGACAATGAAGAGTCACTTAACTCCCATTCGATAACTTTCATGCTAGAAGATCAGTTGAGAATTAAAATCTACAAAACTCCACCACACAATGGACAGGTCGAACGTTTCCATTCAACCCTTGCAGAAATATTAAGGTGTTTAAAAGCCGAAAACATAAACAGGACTTTTGAAGAATTACTCGACAGACCCATTTACGAATACAATTTCTCAATTCACTCAACAACTGGACAGAAACCTATAGATGTAGGATAGGATGTAGGATTCACATTAAACCTGAACAATACGAAGCAGCAAGACGAAATAACATACAGAGACTGAAAGATACACATGAAAAAGGTCTGCAATACCATAACAAAAATAGGACACCCTGTAAGGACTATATCCCAGATCAGACCATCTACATTAAAATCAATGAACGATACCGTACCATACTAACCCCCCGCTATAAAAACGTGATAGTTAAGGAAAACAAGATATCAACGGTCATAAGAAAATCGGGCAAAGTTGTTCATAAGAGCCTAATAAAACAAAAGTAAAAACAAAAAATCAAAAAAAATTTTAACAAAAAAAAAAGAATTTTGAAAAATTTTTTGAAAATAAGAGGGAAAGAGAAAAATCAAAAAAAAAATTTTTAAATTTTTCTCATTTTTTTTCTTTTTTCTCCTTTTTAATCAACTTGCATCTAAGTTAGTATTGGATTTTTAAGTTTTCTCTTTCGAAAAAAGAAAAACATTGTTTTTTTTCGGAATAAAGAAGAGGAAAACTAAAAATGAAAATTCGAAAAATTGACGAGTAGGTATGACCTGAAAGGTTATAGGAATTAGGCATAAATAGCAGACAAAATTTGAACAATTAAAGTAAATTGCACATTATTCCAATTAATTTTATTATTAAATTTTAGACTGGTCGTACCAATAATCGCCAACGTCCAGATATTGGACTACTCGTCATCTCAACTTGTAACAATAGACTGCGAACCAGCGAAATTACAAATAGGAAACTTTAAAATCATACATATTATAGAACTACAAGACTATGACGATACTATAATTCACTTAGAGACGGCAATCATTGAACAGCTACCAAACCATCCCCTAAAGCCAATCCTCATATCACTTGTCAAACAATCGAAAATTTATCTAGATAGAATTAGGGTAGTCAAACATAGCAATAAAAGATCATTAGACTTCATAGGTTCGGCGTGGAAATGGATAGCTGGAAATCCAGACCACAGCGACTTCAAATCCTCACCGAAAAAATGAATAATGTTTTAGAAAATAATAATAGGCAAGTTGTCATAAATAAATTAAGCTACGAAAAAATAAACGAAGTCATTGAAAATATTAATAAAATATCTAAATTAGTGAAGGAAGAGAAAGAAATAGATAATGAAATTGTATTACAAATAAAATTCAAGTTAGAAATTTTGAAGGGAGAACTTATTAATATAGCTTATGCTATTCACTGGGCAAAATCAAATATAGTCAACTCATACATTTTATCCAATAAGGAAATGGATATAACGAAAAGTTTTTTAGAAAATGAAAATATACCTTTTGTAAATCTAGACGAAGCACTAGAGCTTGCAGAAATAAAAATTGCTTCAAATAAAGAAAGTCTTATTTACGTTATAGGTTTACCTACAACAGAAAAAATCGACTGTAGAGTATTGAAATATGACCGATAAAAATAAGAGAAAGCGTTAATAAAATAGAATATAAGTCAATTTTAACATGTGAAAATAAAATTTACGGAAAAACAGAAAATTTTAAATCATATATGAATTTATCAATTTGTCCAAGAGATATTGTAAAAGATATTACCAATGGCACGTGCATAGTACACCTGCTAAAAAGTAAAATAAATAATTGTACTAAAATAAATAACCAACATGTAAAATCAGTAGAAATGATTTCAGATGACATAATTTTTCTAAATAATTTTAATGGTAATGTAAAATTTGAAAATGAAAGTATAGAACTTCAAGGTTCATATTAGTTAAACATGTCAACACAAATATAGAAATAAATAACAAAATATATTTTTCAAAAGAAATAACGATAAGGAACCCCTTGCCGGCTATATTACAGCCAAGGGCAACAAATAATAAAATGGAAGAAATGTTATCTCTAGACTTAATTAAGGAACAACAATTAAATGAATTAAAAGAAATATCAATTTTAAGAAAGAAAAACACTATATTTATATCAGTTTACACAATTTATATAATAATTATTGTATTCATAATTGTAATGAAATTACTAAAAAAATTTAAAAGAAATAAAGTTCAAATATCAAACCAGAGCACCATTGAGGTAGGGATTGAAGACCTGCCTAAATTTTACGTAAACTCATCGATTGAGGAGGATCGTGTTTAAGGGCGGAGGGTTAACACATAATAAATTCACTTACCTTTTTGGCTACATTTTTGCCTACCTTGCAAAAAGCTTTTTAAATCTTTTGTGGTTCCCACAGTAAATGAAATTCCAATTAATTTTGAAGTAATAATAAACATTATTAATATTTTGCATTTCCTGTTTTGCAATCAATAAATAAAAATTCTCATGAAGCAAAAGAAACTAAATTTTGCTTCACAAGCGAAGTTGAGCTAATTCAAAGAATTAGCACAACAAACCACTGCACGCGCATTCGCTACAAATCTATTGCTTGCGCTAAAGTGCTGACTTAGCAGCAAAGCAATAACCAATACTTGCATGTCTTTGTTGTTTTTGTTGTGTTAACGCGGTAGCGAATTATTTGATTTAATATGACAATTTTACAAAGTAAGTCTTCAGTCTGCATCTTATCGTGTCCGGGTCTGGTTTAAAAATAACAAACAATATATTTGTACTAAGCTTGAGGGAGCGTATATTTCTGAGGGTCTAATTGGTTAACTGGCCCAAAAGTACACTACCCAAGAAACAGTAAAAGCTCTATCTAAAAATTCCAATTACGATAAAATAAAATTAGTTATGGAAAGTGGCCAGTTCGCTAACCGAAACGATGCTATCGCGAAATTTATCAGTACATGCACCGACTCCCCCACCAATAACATCATGTTTTATCACAATAATTATAGTTCTCGCCAATGTTACAATCGTGGGCAAGGACGTGGCCGCGGCCGTTATAATCATAAAAATAACTTTGATGGCAGTTATAATGGAGGTAGGGTCAGTTACAATAACAACCGGCGCAACCGTAGTTACAAAAATAATGACTACCGAAATAGAACCGGCCAACGCGGACAAGTACGAGTTACAACACAAGAATCGGGAAACTCAGACGCCTCCCTGCCTGCTACGCAGGGGGATCACATTCAAATATAGGGGCAAATGAAATTTTTTATTTGTCATTAAATATGAGCAGCTTCGCTTGTTTCTCGACCTCATTTACAATAAATAAGCAAACCTTTTTAATAGACACAGGCGCGGACATCTCTATACTTAAGGATGACGTAATAATGGAAAATGCTGAAATTAACACCAACCTTACCACATCTATCAAAAGTGTAGGTGAAGGTACAATAATATCCAAAGGTAGCGTTAACGGTAACCTCATTATAGGCAATTATTGGCTCAATCATAACTTACAAGCTTGGGTTTCAAAAACTTCATGGCCCTACCACCGTGCTAACGCCATTAACACGAGGATAAATTGCGGATTAAATCAAAAACCCCACCATAGGACAGTTCTCGTTGCGCTAGACGTGTCAAAATCTTTTGATACGGTGAACCGCGGCACGCTACTGCAAGACCTGGAACATTCCCCCCTTCCTCCAAGTCTCAAAAGGTGAACCGCAAGTTTTCGGTCTGGTCGACAAGCATCGGAGAAGGAGTCACTATCGTATCCTATGCCGATTACTGCACAACAATGGCCACAGTCCCAGGCCCACAGATGGATGCGCTTTGTAATAAAATTAACAGCTATCTCCCTGATCACTCCAGTTTCTTCGCCTCGCAAAACCTGACATTGTCACCGATCAAATCATATCTTGGGTGTAACGTTCGATCAGGATCTACATTTTGGAGAGCAATTGTTCCCAAAATCCAGAGCCGTAATGAAATCCTCAAATCACTTGCAGGCAGCACTTTTGGTAAAGACAAAGGAACGCTCATTACCATTTACAAAGCAATTGGCCGGCCGATTGCATGCTTCGCGTCCCCGATATGGTCGCCAAGCCTAAAGGTTAGTCACAGGAAGTAATACAGGCCTGCGAAAATACTGCCCTCAGAACTGCTACCGGCTGTCTTCTTATGTCCCCAGAACACCACCTACACAATGAGGCAAGAGTATTCCCAATTAGGGAGAGAAATGAAATGCTGAACAAATAGTTTCTGTTGAATAACCAGAAACCTGGGCAACCCAACAGAAATTTGATTGATGAGGCTACACCTCCCAGGGGCTTAAGGGGTCATCTGACCCCAATGAAATGTTAACTTATACCACCAAAATCGTTGCCACCATTGGGACGAACTCGTACGTACAAGTCTACACGAAATACTACCCCTATCCCATGTCCTTAAAAGGAGAAGTCGAAAAACAAATACAGAAAGTGTTAGACGACGGAATCATAAGACCTTCACGGTCCCCATATAACTCGCTCATATGGATTGTACCAAAAAAACAGGATGCTTCTCTAGAAAAAAAAAATACACACTAGTAATAGACTATAAGAAACTCAATGCCATAACGATAGCTGATCGTTATCCAATACCCGACATCGATGAAGTTTTAACACAACTAGGTAAAAATATTTTCTTTTCAGTAATAGACCTGAAAAGCGGTTTCCACCAGATTCCATTGAAATAATCTGATATTGAGGAAACTGCTTTTTCAGTTAAAAACGGAAAATATGAATTTACGCGATTGCCTTTTGGACTCAAAAATGCTCCCGCCATTTTTCAAAGGACGTTGGATGACATTTTAAGGATACATATTGGAAAAATCTGCTATTTTTATATCGATAATATAATCATATTCAGCAAAGACGAAAAAACACATGCCAATATTATCCATGAAGTCTTTGAAACCCTACGGGAAGCAAACATGAAAGTACAGATAGACAAGTGTGAATTCTTTAAAACCGAAATAGAATTTTTGGTCTCATCTAAGGGAATCACTACAAACCTCAGTAAAGTTCAGGCAATAGTTGTCTTTCCATACCCACGGACACTGAAAGACTTAAGATCTTTCCTAATCCTCTCCGGCTACTACAGACGATTCATCAAAGACTATGCTAAAATAGCCAAACCTCTCACTAGTCTTCTTAGAGGAGAAGATGGAAGAGTATCGAAAAATCACTCAAAAAATAAACTCATTCAATTAGACAACAGAGCAAAAGAAGCACTTAACCAAATCAAAAATGCATTAATTTCAAGAGAAGTAATACTGACCTATCCCAAAATTAAAAAGGATTCCATCTAACAACAGAAGCCTCAAAACACGCCATTGGTGCAGTGTTAGAACAGGACGGTAAGCCGATTACGTTTATTTCAAGGACGCTAACAAAGACGGAGGAAAACTACGCCACTAATGAAAAGGAAATGCTGGCAATAATATGGTCACTTCAATCCTTACGAAATTATCTTTACGGCATAGCCAAAATCAAAGTATTCACGGACCACCAACCCCTCACCTACGCTCTGAGTAATAAAAACGACAACACAAAACTGAAAAGATGGAAATCAATTTTGGAGGAATACGACCACGAACTTAGATACAAACCAAGTAAAACTAACATTGTAGCTGACACCCCCTCCTGACCTCCAGAAATTAATTCAGTAACCATTGCCACCCATTCGGATAATAGTTCAGGACGCAATCTAATACCAGCAACAGAAGCTCCAATCAACATATTTAAAAATCAAATTTGGTTACTTGTTGGACAACAAAAATCTTATAATTTCAAAATCCCCTTTCCAACATACCATAGACATACAATCACTCAACCACATTACGCCACCGAAGATCTTAGACATTTGTTACAACGATATTTAAACCCGTCTGTAATCAACGGCTTATTTACCTCAGAGGAGATAATAGGCCAAATTCAGAAGTTATACCCCATACATTTTAACACCTTCAAAATTAGATTCACCCAATCGCAAGTAGAGGACTTACAAACGGACGAACAACAAGAACGACAAATTTTGATTGAACACAATAGGAATGCAATAGAAAATAAAAAAACAAATTATAGAAAAATTTTACTTCCCCAAAATGCAGGCTAAAATAAACAAACTAGTCAAACAGTGCAAAATCTGTTCCGAAAACAAATACGATAGAAATCCAAACAAACCCGAAATAAAGTCAACTCCAATTCCCGAATATCCAGGGAAAATCATCCACATAGACATATTTATGGCCGAAAAAAAATGGTGCTAACCGCTATAGACAAGTATTCAAAGAACGGCCAAGCAAGAGTAATTAAATCTAGATCAACGGAAGACATACGCGAGCCTTTACGACAAATCCTTTTCACATTTGGGGTACCCCAAACAATAGTCATAGACAATGAAAAGTCACTTAACTCCCATTCGATAACTTTCATGCTAGAAGATCAGTTGAGAATTAAAATCTACAAAACCCCACCACACACAAGCAAAGCCAATGGACAGGTCGAACGTTTCCATTCAACCCTTGCAGAAATATTAAGGTGTTTAAAAGCCGAAAACATAGACAGGATCTTTGAAGAATTACTCGACAGAGCCATTTACGAATACAATTTCTCAATTCCTCAACAACTGGACAGAAACCTATAGACAACTTTTTCGGATGTAGAATTCACATTAAACCTGAGCAATACGAAGCAGCAAGACGAAATAGCATACAGAGACTGAAAGATACACAGGAAAAAGATCTGCAATACCATAACAAAAATAGCACACCCTGTAAGGACTATATCCCAGATCAGACCATCTACATTAAAATCAATGAACGATACGGTACCAAACTAACCCCCCGCTATAAAAAAGTGATAGTTAAGGAAAACAAGACATCAACGGTCATAAGAGAATCGGTCAAAGTGGTTCATAAGAGCCTAATAAAACAAAAGTAACAACAAAAAATTAAATTGGAAAAATATTTGAAAATAAAAGGGAAAGAGGGAAAGAAAAAAATCAAAAAAAAAATTTTAAATTTTTCTCATTTTTTTTCTTTTTTCTCCTTTTTAATCAACTTGCATCTAAGTTAGTATTGGATTTTTAAATTTTCTCTTTCGAAAAAAGAAAAACATTTTTTTTTTCGGAATAAAGAAGAGGAAAACTAAAAATCAAAATTCGAAAAATTGACGAGTAGGTATGACCTAAAAGGTTATAGGAATTAGGCATAAATAGCAGACAAAATTTGAATAATTAAAATAAATTGCACATTATTCCAATTAATTTTATTATTAAATTTTAGACTGGTCGTACCAATAATCGCCAACGTCCAGATATTGGACTACTCGTCATCTCAACTTGTAACAATAGACTGCGAACCAGCGAAATTACAAATAGGAAACTTTAAAATCATACATATTATAGAACTACAAGACTATGACGATACTATAAATCACTTAGAGACGGCAATAAATGAACAGCTACCAAACCATCCCCTAAAGCCAATCCTCATCTCACTTGTCAAACAATCGAAAATTTATCTAGATAGAATTAGGGTAGTCAAACATGGCAATAAAAGATCATTAAACTTCATAGGTTCAGCGTGGAAATGGATAGCTGGAAATCCAAACCACAGCGACTTCGAAATCCTCACCGAAGAAATGAATAATGTTTTAGAAAATAATAATAGGCAAGTTGTCATAAATAAATTAAGCTACGAAAAAAATAAACGAAGTCATTGAAAATATTAATAAAATATCTAAATTAGTGAAGGAAGAGAAAGAAATAGATAATGAAATCGTATTACAAATAAAATTCAAGTTAGAAATTTTGAAGGAAGAACTTATTAATATAGCTTATTCCATTCACTGGGTAAAATCAAATATAGTCAACTCATACATTTTATCCAATAAGGAAATGGATATAACGAAAAGTTTTTTAGAAAATGAAAATATACCTTTTATAAATCTAGTCGAAGCACTAGAGTTTGCAGAAATAAAAATTGCTTCAAATAAAGAAAGTCTTATTTACGTTATAAGTTTACCTACAACAGAAAAAATCACCTGTAGAGCTTTAGAAATAAGACCGATAAATTAAGAGAAAGCATTAATAAAATAGAGTATAAGTAAATGTTTACATGTGAAAATAAAATTTATGGAAAAACAGAAAAAATCATATATGAATTTATCAATTTGTTCAAGAGATATTGTAAAAGATATTACGAATGGCACGTGCATAGTACACCTGCTAAAAAGTAAAATAAATAATTGTACTAAAATAAATAACCAACATGTAAAATCAGTAGAAATGATTTCAGATGACATAATTTTTCTAAATAATTTTAATGGTAGTGTAAAATTTGAAAATGAAATTATAGAACTTCAAGTTTCATATTTAATTAAACATGTCAACACAAGTATAGAAATAAATAACAAAATATATTTTTCAAAAGAAATAACGATAAGGAACCCCTTGCCGGCTATATTACAGCCAAGGAGAACAAATAATAAAATGGAAGAAATGTTATCTCTAGACTTAATTAAGGAACAACAATTAAATGAAGTAAAAGAAATATCAATTTTAAGAAAGAAAAACACTATATTTATATCAATTTACACAATTTCTATAATAATTATTGTATTCACAATTGTAATGAAGTTACTAAAAAAATTTAAAAGAAATAAAGTTCAAATATCAAACCAGAGCACCACTGAGGTAGGGATTGAAGACCTGCCTAAATTTTACGTAAACTCATCGATCGAGGACGATCGAGTTTAAAGGCGGAGGAGTTAACACATAATAAATTCACTTACCTTTTTGGCTACATTTTTGCCTACCTTACAAAAAGGTTTTTAAATCTTTTGTGGTTCCCACAGTAAATGAAATTCCAATTAATTTTGAAGTAATAATAAACCTTATTAATATTTTGCGCTTCCTGTTTTGCAATCAATACATAAAAATTCTCATTAAGCAAAAGTAACTAAATTTTGCTTCACAAGCGAAGTTGAGCTAATTCAAAGAATTAACACAACAAGCCACTGCACGCGCATCCGCTACAAATCCATTGCTTGCGCTAAAGTGCTGACTTAGCGTTTAGCACACCCCAGCAAAGCAATAACCAATAATTGCATGTCTTTTTTGTTTTTGTTGTGTTAACACGGTAGCGAATTATTTTATTTAATATGACAATTTTATAAAGTAAGTATTCAGTCTGCATCTTATCGTGCCCGGGTCTGGTTTAAAAATAACAAACAATATATTTGTACTAAGCTTGAGGGAGCGTATATTTCTGAGGATCTAATTGGTTAACTGGCCCAAAAGTACACTACCCAAGGAACAGCAGAAGTTCTATCGAAAAATTCCAATTACGATAAAATAAAATTAGTTATGGAAAGTGGCCAGTTCGCTAACCGAAACGATGCTATCGCGAAATTTATCAGTACATGCACCGACTCCCCCACCAATAACATCATGTTTTATCACAATAATTATAGTTCTCCCCAATGTTACAATCGAGGGCAATGACGTGGCCGCGGCCGTTATAATCACAACAATAACTTTGGTGGCACTTATAATGGAGGTAGAGTCAGTTAAATTAACAACCGGCGCAACCGTAGTTATAACAATAATGACTACCGAAATAGAACCGGGCAACGCGGACAAGTATGAGTTACAACACAAGAATCGGGAAACTCACACGCCTCCCTGCCTGCTACGCAGGGGGATCACACTCAAATATAGGGGCAAATTATTTTTTTTATTTGTCATTAAATATGATCAGCTTCTCTTGTTTCTCGACCTCATTTACAATAAATAAGCAAACCTTTTTAATAGACACAGGCGCGGACATCTCTATACTTAAGGATGACGTAATAACGGAAAATGCTGAAATTAACACCAACCTAACCACATCTATCAAAAGTGTAGGTGAAGGTACAATAATATCCAAAGGTAGCGTTAACGGTAACCTCATTATAGGCAATTATTGGCTCAATCATAACTTACAAGCATGGCTTTCAAAAACTTCATGGCCCTACCACCGTGCCCTACGCCATTAACACGAGGATAAATTGCGGATTAAATCAAAAACCCCACCATAGGACAGTTCTCGTTACGCTAGCCGTGTCAAAATCTTTTGATACGGTGAACCACGGCACGCTACTGCAAGACCTGGAACGGTCCCACCTTCCTCCAAGTCTCAAAAGGTGAACCGCAAGTTATCGGTCTGGTCGGCAAGCATCGGAGAAGGAGTCACTATCGTATCCTATGCCGATTACTGCATAACAATGGCCACAGTCCCAGGCCCACAGATGGATGCGCTTTGTAATAAAATTAACATCTATCTCCTTCCAGTTTCTTCGCATCGCGAAACCTGACATTTTCACCGATCAAATCATATCTTGGGTGTAACGTTCGATCAGGATCTACATTTTGGAGAGCAATTGTTCCTAAAATCCAGAGCCGTAATGAAATCCTTAAATCACTTGCAGGCAGCCCTTTTGGTAAAGACAAAGAAACGCTCATTACCATTTACAAAGCAATTGGCCGGCCGATTGCATGCTTCGCGTCCCCGATATGGTCGCCAAGCCTAAAGGTTACTCACAGGAAGTAATACAAGCCTGCCAAAATACTGCCTCAGAACCGCTACCGGCTGTCTTCTTATGTCCCCAGAATACCACCTACACAATGAGGCAAGAGTATTCCCAATTAGGGAGAGAAATGAAATGCTGAACAAATAGTTTCTGTTGAATAACCAGAAACCTGGGCAACCCAACAGAAATTTGATTGATGAGGCTACACCTCCCAGGGGCTTAAGGGGTCATCTGACCCCAATGAAATGTTAACTTATACCACCAAAATCGTTGCCACCATTAGGACGAACTCGTATGTACAAGTCTACACGAAATACTACCCTTATCCCATGTCCTTAAAAGGAGAAGTCGAAAAACAAATACAGAAATTGTTAGACGACGGAATCATAAGACCTTCACGGTCCCCATATAACTCGCCCATATGGATTGTACCAAAAAAACAGGATGCTTCTCTAGGAACAAAATACACACTAGTAATAGACTATAAGAAACTCATAACATAACGATAGCTGATCGTTATCCAATACCCGATTTCGATGAAGTTTTAGCACAACTAGGTAAAAATACCTTCTTTTCAGTAATAGACCTGAAAAGCGGTTTCCACCAGATTCCATTGAAAGAATCTGATATTGAGGAAACTGCTTTTTCAGTTAAAAACGGAAAATATGAATTTACGCGATTGCCTTTTGGACTCAAAAATGCTCCTGCCATTTTTCAAAGGACGTTGGATGACATTTTAAGGAAACATATTGGAAAAATCTGCTATTTTTATATCGATGATATAATCGTATTCAGCAAAGACGAAAAAACACATGCCAATAATATCCATCAAGTCTTTGAAACCCTACAGGAAGCAAACATGAAAGTACAGAGAGACAAGTGCGAATTCTTTAAAACCGAAATAGAATTTTTGGCTACTACAGACGATTTATCAAAGACTATGCTAAAATAGCCAAACCTCTCACTAGTCTTCTTAGAGGATAAGATAGAAGAGTATCGAAAAATCACTCAAAAAATAAACTTACCAAATCAAAAATGCATTAATTTCAAGAGAAGTAATACTGACCTCTCCCAAAATCAAAAAGGATTCCATCTAACAACAGAAGCCTCGAAACACGCCATTGGTGCAGTGTTAGAACAGGACGGTAAGCCGATTACGTTTATTTCAAGGACGCTAACAAAGACGGAGGAAAACTACGCCACTAATGAAAAGGAAATGCTGGCAATAATATGGTCACTTAAATCCTTACGAAATTATCTTTACGGCACAGCCAAAATCAAAATATTCACGGACCACCAACCTCTCACCTACGCTCTAGGGAATAAAAACGACAACACAAAACTGAAAAGATGGAAATCAATTTTGGAGGAATACGACCACGAACTTAAATACAAACCAAGTAAAACTAACATTGTAGCCGACACCCTCTCCCGACCAACCAGAAATTAATTCAGTAACCATTGCCACCCATTCGGATGATAGTTCAGGACACAATCTAATACCAGCAATAGAAGCTCCAATCAACTTATTTAAAAATCTAATTTGGTTACTTGTTGGACAACAAAAATCTTATAATTTCAAAATCCCCTTTCCAACATACCATAGACATACAATCACTCACACATTACGTCACCGAAGATCTTAGACATTTGTTACAACGATATTTAAACCCGTCTGTAATCAACGGCTTATTTACCTCAGAGAAGATAATGGGCCAAATTCAGAAGTTATACCCCATACATTTTAACACCTGCAAAATTAGATTCACCCAATCGCAAGTAGAGGACTTGCAAACGGACGAACAACAAGAACGACAAATTTTGATTGAACACAAAAGAGCCCAAAGGAATGCAATAGAAAATAAAAAACAAATTATAGAAAAATTTTACTTCCCCAAAATGCAGGCTAAAATAAACAAACTAGTCAAACAGTGCAGAATCTGTTCCGAAAACAAATACGATAGAAATCCAAACAAATCCGAAATAAAGTCAACTCCAATTCCCGAATATCCAGGGCAAATCATCCATATAGACATATTTATGGCCGAAAAAAAATTGGTGCTAACCGCTATAGACAAGTATTCAAAGTACGTCTAAGCAAGAGTAATTAAATCTAGATCAACGGAAGACATACGCGAGCCTTTACGACAAATCCTTTTCACATTTGGGGTACCTCAAACAATAGTCATACACAATGAAAAGTCACTTAACTCCCATTCGATAACTTTCATGCTAGAAGATCAGTTGAGAATTAAAATCTACAAAACCCCACCACACACAAGCAAAGCCAATGGACAGGTCGAACGTTTCCATTCAACCCTTGCAGAAATATTAAGGTGTTTGAAGAATTACTCGACAGAGCCATTTACGAATACAATTTCTCAATTCCTCAACAACTGGACAGAAACCTATAGAAAACTTTTTCGGATGTAGAATTCACATTAAACCTGAACAATTCGAAGCAGCAAGACGAAATAGCATACAAAGACTGAAAGATACACAGGAAAAAGATCTGCAATACCATAACAAAAATAGGACACCCTGTAAGGACTATATCCCAGGTCAGACCATCTACATTAAAATCAATGAACGATACGGTACCAAACTAACCCCCCGCTATAAAAAAGTGATAGTTAAGGAAAACAAGACATCAACGGTCATAAGAGAATCGGTCAAAGTGGTTCATAAGAGCCTAATAAAACAAAAGTAACAACAAAAAATTAAAAAAATTCTTAACAAAAAAAAAAAGAAAAAATTTGGAAAAATATTTGAAAATAAAAGGGAAAGAGGGAAAGAGAAAAATCAAAAAAAAATTTAAAATTTTTCTCATTTTTTTTCTTTTTTCTCCTTTTTAATCAACTTGCATCTAAGTTAGTATTGGATTTTTAAATTTTCTCTTTCGAAAAAAGAAAAACATTTTTTTTTTCGGAATAAAGAAGAGGAAAACTAAAAATCAAAATTCGAAAAATTGACGAGTAGGTATGACCTAAAAGGTTATAGGAATTAGGCATAAATAGCAGACAAAATTTGAATAATTAAAATAAATTGCACATTATTCCAATTAATTTTATTATTAAATTTTAGACTGGTCGTACCAATAATCGCCAACGTCCAGGTATTGGACTACTCGTCATCTCAACTTGTAACAATAGACTGCGAACCAGCGAAATTACAAATAGGAAACTTTAAAATCATACATATTATAGAACTACAAGACTATGACGATACTATAAATCACTTAGAGACGGCAATCAATGAACAGCTACCAAACCATCCCCTAAAGCCAATCCTCATCTCACTTGTCAAACAATCGAAAATTTATCTAGATAGAATTAGGGTAGTCAAACATGGCAATAAAAGATCATTAAACTTCATAGGTTCAGCGTGGAAATGGATAGCTGGAAGGAAATCCAGACCACAGCGACTTCGAAATCCTCACCGAAAAAATGAATAATTAGGGGACTCATGAAAGCATATAAATTTATAAGGTGTAAAATTATATCCATTTACACACGCTGTTATATGAACGCACCTAGAAATACTCTTGATAAACTTGATTGTTTATCAGATGTATTATTGCCAAACAAAAATTGTTTGATTGTTAACAAATTAAAAAATGCCAGGATTAAGTGAAAAATCAAAACTAAAACGTCTTTACTAAGTTATTCTTGTAAATGACTTGCTGATGTTGGAGATTTCTGATAAAAATGCCTGCTGTAATGTCTGCAAGGTTGCATTCCTTTGAGTTTACCGCGTTTACACAATGAAATGTGCGCGTAAATTTATACAACATGTGTAAATGATCTTTCATACAAAATTTGACAGCTCGTGCGTAAACTAGATAAATTTATACGTTTACACACTTTATAAGGCATTTATACGGTTACATGAGTCCCCCTAATGTTTTAGAAAATAATAATAGGCAAGTTGTCATAAATAAATTAAGCTACGAAAAAAATAAACGAAGTCATTGAAAATATTAATAAAATATCTAAATTAGTGAAGGAAGAGAAAGAAATAGATAATGAAATCGTATTACAAATAAAATTCAAGTTAGAAATTTTGAAGGAAGAACTTATTAATATAGCCTATTCCATTCACTGGGCAAAATCAAAAATAGTCAACTCATACATTATATCCAATAAGGAAATGGATATAACGAAAAGTTTTTTAGAAAATGAAAATATACCTTTTATAAATCTAGACGAAGCACTAGAGTTTGCAGAAATAAAAATTGCTTCAAATAAAGAAAGTCTTATTTACGTTATAAGTTTACCTACAACAGAAAATATCGACTGTAGAGTATTGAAATATGACCGATAAAAATAAGAGAAAGCATTAATAAAATAGAATATAAGTCAATTTTAACATGTGAAAATAAAATTTACGGAAAAACAGAAAATTTTAAATCATATATGAATTTATCAATTTGTTCAAGAGATATTGTAAAAGATATTACCAATGGCACGTGCATAGTACACCTGCTAAAAAGTAAAATAAATAATTGTACTAAAATAAATAACCAACATGTAAAATCAGTAGAAATGATTTCAGATGACATAATTTTTCTAAATAATTTTATTGGTAATGTAAAATTTGAATACGAAAGTATAGAACTTCAAGGTTCACATTTAATTTAACATGCGAACACAAGTATAGAAATAAATAACAAAATATATTTTTCAAAAGAAATAACGATAAGGATCCCCTTGCCGGCTATATTACAGCCAAGGGCAACAAATAATAAAATGGAAGAAATTTTATCTCTAGACTAATTTAAGGAACAACAATTAAATGAAGTAAAAGAAATATCAATTTTAAGAAAGAAAAACACTATATTTATATCAGTTTACGCAATTTCTATAATAATTATTGTATTCACAATTGTAATGAAATTACTAAAAAAATGTAAAAGAAATAAAGTTCAAATATCAAACCAGAGCACCATTGAGGTAGGGATTGAAGACCTGCCTAAATTTGACGTAAACTCATCGATCGAGGACGATCGAGTTTAAGGGCGGAGGAGTTAACACAAAATAAATTCACTTACACTTTTGGCTACATTTTTGCCTACCATACCACAGTAAATGAAATTCCAATTAATTTTGAAGTAATAATAAACCTTATTAATATTTTGCACTTCCTGTTTTGCAATCAATAAATAAAAATTCTCATTAAGCAGAAGTAACTAAATTTTGCTTCACAAGCGAAGTTGAGCTAATTCAAAGAATTAGCACAACAAGCCACTGCACGCGCATCCGCTACAAATCTATTGCTTGCGCTAAAGTGCTGACTTAGCGTCTAGCACAAATCAGCACAAGCAATAACCAATACTTGCATGTCTTTGTTGTGTTAACGCGGTGGCGAATTATTTGATTTAATATGACAATTTTACAAAGTAAGTCTTCAGTCTGCATGTTATCGTGTCCGGGTCTGGTTTAAAAATAACAAACAATATATTTGTACTAAGCTTGAAGGAGCGTATATTTCTGAGGGTCTAATTGGTGAACTGGACAAAAAGTACACTACCCAAGAAACAGTAAAAGCTCTATTTAAAATTCCAATTACGATAAAATAAAATTAATTATGGAAAGTGGCCAGTTCGCTAACCGAAATGATGCTATTGCGAAATTTATCAGTACAAGCACCGACTACCCCACCAATAACATCATGTTTTATCACAATAATTATAGTTCTCCCCTAGGTTACAATCGCGGCAAGGACGTGGCCGCGGCCGTTATAATCATAACAATAACTTTGGTGGCAGTTATAATGGAGGTAGGGTCAGTTACAATAACAACCGGCGCAACCGTAGTTATAACAATAATGACTACCGAAATAGAACCGGCCAACGCGGACAAGTACGAGTTACAACACAAGAATCGGGAAACTCAGACGCCTCCCTGCCTGCTACGCAGGGGGATCACACTCAAATATAGGGGCAAATGAAATTTTTTATTTGTCATTAAATATGAGCAGCTTCGCTTGTTTCTCGACCTCATTTACAATAAATAAGCAAACCTTTTTAATAGACACAGGCGCGGACATCTCTATACTTAAGGATGACGTAATAATGGAAAATGCTGAAATTAACACCAACCTAACCACATCTATCAAAAGTGTAGGTGAAGGTACAATAATATCCAAAGTTAGCGTTAACGGTAACCTCATTATAGGCAATTATTGGCTCAATCATAACTTACAAGCATGGCTTTCAAAAACTTCATGGCCCTACCACCGTGCCCTACGCCATTAACACGAGGATAAATTGCGGATTAAATCAAAAACCCCACCATAGGACAGTTCTCGTTGCGCTAGACGTGTCAAAATCTTTTGATACGGTGAACCGCGGCACGCTACTGCAAGACCTGGAACGTTCCCCCCTTCCTCCACGTCTCAAAATGTGAACCGCAAGTTATCGGTCTGGTCGGCAAGCATCGAAGAAGGAGTCACTATCGTATCCTACGCCGTTTACTGCACAATAATGGCCACAGTCGCAGGCCCACAGATGGATGAGCTTTGTAATAAAATTAACAGCTATCTCCCTGATCACTCCAGTTTCTTCGCCTTGCGAAACCTGACATTGTCACTGATCAAATCATATCTTGGGTGTAACGTTCGATCAGGATCTACATTTTGTAGAGCAATTGTTCCTAAAATCCAGAGCCGTAATGAAATCCTCAAATCACTTGCAGGCAGCACCTTTGGTAAAGACAAAGAAACGCTCATTACTATTTACAAAGCAATTGGCCGGCCGATTGCATGGTTCGCGTCCCCGATATGGTCGCCAAGCCTAAAGGTTACTCACAGGAAGTAATACAGGCCTGCCAAAATACTGCCCTCAGAACCGCTACCGGCTATCTTCTTATGTCCTCAGAACACCACCTAAACAATGAGGCAAGAGTATTCCCAATTAGGGAGAGAAATGAAATGCTGAACAAATAGATTCTGTTGAATAACCAGAAACCTGTGCAACCCAACAGAAATTTGAAATGAGGCTACACCTCCCAGGGGCTTAAGGGAACATCTGACCCCAATGAAATGTTAACTTATACCACCAAAATCGTTGCCACCATTAGGGCGAACTCGTACGTAGCAGTCTACACGAAATACTACCCTTATCCCATGTCCTTAAAAGGAGAAGTCGAAAAACAAATACAGAAATTGTTAGACGACGGAATCATAAGACCTTCACGGTCCCCATATAACCCGCCCATATGGATTGTACCAAAAAAACAGGATGCCTCTCTAGAAAAAAAATACACACTAGTAATAGACTATAGGAAACTCAATGCCATAGCGTTAGCTGATCGTTATCCAATACCCGACATCAATGAAGTTTTAGCACAACTAGGTAAAAATACTTTCTTTTCAGTAATAGACCTGAAAAGCGGTTTCCACCAGATTCCATTGAAAGAATCTGATATTGAGAAAACTGCTTTTTCAGTTAAAAACGGAAAATATGAATTTACGCGATTGCCTTTTGGACTCAAAAATGCTCCTGCCATTTTTCAAAGGACGTTGGATGACATTTTAAGGAAACATATTGGAAAAATCTGCTATTTTTATATCGATGATATAATCATATTCAGCAAAGACGAAAACACACATGCCAATAATATCCATGAAGTCTTTGAAACCCTACAGGAAGCAAACATGAAAGCACAGATAGGCAAGTGCGAATTCTTTGAAACCGAAATAGAATTTTTGGGATTTCTGGTCTCATTTAAGGGAATCACTACAAACCCCACTAAAGTCCAGGTAATAGTTGACTTTCCATACCCACGAACAATGAAAGACTGAAGATATTTTCTAGGCCTCTCCGGCTACTACAGACGATTTATCAAAGACTATGCTAAAATAGCCAAACCTCTCTCTAGTCTTCTTAGAGGAGAAGATGGAAGAGTATCGAAAAATCACTCAAAAAATAAACTCATTCAATTAGACAACAGAGCAAAAGAAGCACTTAACCAAATCAAAAATACATTAATATCAAGAGAATTAATACTGACCTATCACAAAATCAAAAAGGATTCCATCTAACAACAGCAGCCTCGAAACACGCCATTGGTGCAGTGTTCAAACAGGACGGTAAACCGATTACGTTTATTTCAAGGACGCTAACAAAGACGGAGGAAAACTACGCCACTAATGAAAAGGAAATGCTGGCAATAATATGGTCACTTAAATCCTTGCGAAATTATCTTTACGGCACAGCCAAAATCAAAATATTCACGGACCAGCAACCCCTCACCTACGCTCTAAGAAATAAAAACGACAACACAAAACTGAAAAGATGGAAATCAATTTTGGAGGAATACGACCACGAACTTAAATACAAACATTGTAGCCGACACCCTCTCCCGACCTCCAGAAATTAATTCAGTAACCATTGCCACCCATTCGGATGATAGTTCAGGACACAATCTAATACCAGCAACAGAAGCTCCAATCAACTTATTTAAAAAACAAATTTGGTTACTTGTTGGACAACAAAAATCTTATAATTTCAAAATCCCCTTTCCAACATACCATAGACATACAATCACTCAACCACATTACGCCACCGAAGATCTTAGACATTTGTTACAAAGATATTTAAACCCGTCTGTAATCAAAGGCTTATTTACCTCAGAGGAGATAATGGGCCAAATTCAGAAGTTATACACCATACATTTTAACACCTTCAAAATTAGATTCACCCAATCGCAAGTAGAGGACTTACAAACGGACGAACAACAAGAACGACAAATTTTATTTGAACACAAAAGAGCCCATAGGAATGCAATAGAAAATAAAAAACAAATTATAGAAAAATTTTACTTCCCCAAAATGCAGGCTAAAGTAAACAAACTAGTCAAACAGTGCAGAATCTGTTCCGAAAACAAATACGATAGAAATCCAAACAAACCCGAAATAAAGTCAACTCCAATTCCCGAATATCCAGGGCAAATCATCCATATAGTCATATTTATGGCCGAAAAAAATTGGTGCTAACCGCTATAGACAAGTATTCAAAGTACGCCCAAGCAAGAGTAATTAAATCTAGATCAACGGAAGACATACGCGAGCCTTTACGACAAATCCTTTTCACATTTGGGGTACCCCAAACAATAATCATAGACAATGAAATGTCACTTAACTCCCATTCGATAACTTTCATGCTAGAAGATCAGTTGAGAATTAAAATCTACAAAACCCCACCACACACAAGCAAAGCCAATGGACAGGTCGAACGTTTCCGTTCAACCCTTGCAGAAATATTAAGGTGTTTAAAAGCCGAAAACATAGATAGGACCTTTGAAGAATTACTCGACAGAGCCATTTACGAATACAATTTCTCAATTCACTCAACAACTGGACAGAGACCTATAGAAAACTTTTTCGGATGTAGAATTCACATTACACCTGAACAATACGAAGCAGCAAGACGAAATAACATACAGAGACTGAAAGATACACAGGAAAAATATCTGCAATACTATAACAAAAATAGGACACCCTGTAAGGACTATATCCCAGGTCAGACCATCCACATTAAAATCAATGAACGATACGGTACCCAACTAACCCCCCGCTATAAAAAAGTGATAGTTAAGGAAAACAAGACATCAACGGTCATAAGAGAATCGGGCAAAGTGGTTCATAAGAGCCTAATAAAACAAAAGTAAAAACAACAAATCAAAAAAATGTTTAACAAAAAAAAAATAATTTTGGAAAATTGTTTGAAAATAAAAGCGAAAGAGGGAAAGAGAAAAATCAAAAAAAAAATTTTAAATTTTTCTCATTTTTTTTCTTTTTTCTCCTTTTTATTCAACTTGCATCTAAGTTAGTGTTGGATTTTTAAGTTTTCTCTTTCGAAAAAAGAAAAACATTTTTTTTTTTTCGGAATAAAGAAGAGGAAAACTAAAAATCAAAATTCGAAAAATTGACGAGCAGGTATGACCTAAAAGGTTATAGGAATTAGGCATAAATAGCAGACAAAATTTGAACAATTAAAATAAATTGCACATTATTCCAATTAATTTTATTATTAAATTTTAGGCTGGTCGTACCAATAATCGCCAACGTCCATATATTGGACTACTCCTCATCTCAAATTGTAACAATAGACTGCGAACCAGCGAAATTACAAATAGGAAACTTTAAAATCATACATATTATAGAACTACAAGACTATGACGATACTATAAATCACTTAGAGACGGCAATCAATGAACAGCTACCAAACCATCCCCTAAAGCCAATCCTCATATCATTTGTCAAACAATCGAAAATTTATCTAGATAGAATTAGGGTAGTCAAACATAGCAATAAAAGATCATTAGACTTCATAGGTTCAGCGTGGAAATGGATAGCTGGAAATCCAGGCCACAGCGACTTCGAAATCCACACCGAAAAAATGAATAATGTTTTAGAAAATAATAATAGGCAAGTTGTCATAAATAAATTAAGCTACGAAAAAAATAAACGAAGTCATTGAAAATATTAATAAAATATTTAAATTAGTGAAGGAAGAGAAAGAAATAGATAATGAAATTGTATTACAAATAAAATTCAAGTTAGAAATTTTGAAGGCAGAACTTATTAATATAGCTTATGCCATTCACTGGGCAAAATCAAATATAGTCAACTCATACATTTTATCCAATAAGGAAATGGATATAACGAAAAGTTTTTTAGAAAATGAAAATATACCTTTTATAAATCTAGTCGAAGCACTAGATAATAAGAAAGACGAATAAAGAAAGTCTTATTTACGTTAGAAGTTTACCTACAACAGAAAAAATCGACTGTAGAGCTTTAGAAATAAGACCGATAAAATAAGAGAAAGCATTAATAAAATAGAGTATAAGTAAATTTTTACATGTGAAAATAAAATTTATGGAAAAACGGAAAAAATTATATATGAATTTATCAATTTGTTCAAGAGATATTGTAAAAGATATTACGAATGGCACGTGCATAGTACACCTGCTAAAAAGTAAAATGAATAATTGTACTAAAATAAATAACCAACATGTAAAATCAGTAGAAATGATTTCAGATAACATAATTTTTCTAAATAATTTTAATGGTAGTGTAAAATTTGAAAATGAAATTATAGAACTTCAAGTTTCATATTTAATTAAACATGTCAACACAAGTATAGAAATAAATAACAAAATATATTTTTCAAAAGAAATAACGATAAGGAACCCCTTGCCGGCTATATTACAGCCAAGGACAACAAATAATAAAAAAGAAATGTTATCTCCAGACTTAATTAAGGAACAACAATTAAATGAAGTAAAAGAAATATCAATTTTAAGAAAGAAAAACACTATATTTATATCAATTTACACAATTTCTATAATAATTATTGTATTCACAATTGTAATGAAATTACTAAAAAAATTTAAAAGAAATAAAGTTCAAATATCAAACCAGAGCACCACTGAGGTAGGGATTGAAGACCTGCCTAAATTTTACGTAAACTCATCGATCGAGGACGATCGAGTTTAAGGGCGGAGGAGTTAACACATAATAAATTCACTTACCTTTTTGGCTACATTTTTGTCTACCTTACAAAAAGGTTTTTAAATCTTTTGTGGTTCCCACAGTAAATGAAATTCCAATTAATTTTGAAGTAATAATAAACCTTATTAATATTTTGCGCTTCCTGTTTTGCAATCAATAAATAAAAATTCCCATTAAGCAAAATTCTCACAAGCGAAGTTGAGCTAATTCAAAAAATTAACACAACAAGCCACTGCACGCGCATCCGCTACAAATCTATTGCTTGCGCTAAAGTGCTGACTTAGCGTCTAGCACACCCCAGCAAAGCAATAACCAATACTTGCATGTCTTTTTTGTTTTTGTTGTGTTAACACGGTAGCGAATTATTTGATTTAAAAGTAAGTATTCAGTCTGCATCTTATCGTGTCCGGGTCTGGTTTAAAAATAACAAACAATATATTTGTACTAAGCTTGAGGGAGCGTATATTTCTGAGGGTCTAATTGGTTAACTGGCCCAAAAGTACACTACCCAAGAAACAGCAGAAGTTCTATCGAAAAATTCCAATTACGATAAAATAAAATTAGTTATGGAAAGTGGCCAGTTCGCTAACCGAAACGATGCTATCGCGAAATTTATCAGTACATGCACCGACTCCCCCACCAATAACATCATGTTTTATCACAATAATTATAGTTCTCCCCAATGTTACAATCGTGGGCAAGGACGTGGCCGCGGCCGTTATAATCATAACAATAACTTTGGTGGCAGTTATAATGGAGGTAGGGTCAGTTACAATAACAACCGGCGCAACCGTAGTTATAACAATAATGACTACCGAAATAGAACCGGGCAACGCGGACAAGTACGAGTTACAACACAAGAATCGGGAAACTCAGACGCCTCCCTGCCTGCTACGCAGGGGGATCACACTCAAATATAGGGGCAAATTGTTTTTTTTATTTGTCATTAAATATGAGCAGCTTCGCTTGTTTCTCGACCTCATTTACAATAAATAAGCAAACCTTTTTAATAGACACAGGCGCGGACATCTCTATACTTAAGAATGTCGTAATAACGGAAAATGCTGAAATTAACACCAACCTAACCACATCTATCAAAAGTGTAGGTGAAGGTACAATAATATCCAAAGGTAGCGTTAACGGTAACCTCATTATAGGCAATAATTGGCTAATCATAACTTACAAGCATGGCTTTCAAAAACTTCATGGCCCTACCACCGTGCACTACGCCATTAACACGAGGATAAATTGCGGATTAAATCAAAAACCCCACCATAGGACAGTTCTCGTTGCGCTAGACGTGTCAAAATCTTTTGATACGGTGAACCACGGCACGCTACTGCAAGACCTGGAACGGTCCCCCCTTCCTCCACGTCTCAAAAGGTGAACCGCAAGTTATCGGTCTGGTCGGCAAGCATCGGAGAAGGAGTCACTATCGTATCCTATGCCGATTACTGCATAACAATGGCCACAGTCCCAGGCCCACAGATGGATGCGCTTTGTAATAAAATTAACAGCTATCTCCTTCCAGTTTCTTCGCATCGCGAAACCTGACATTTTCACCGATTAAATCATATCTTGGGTGTAACGTTCGATCAGGATCTACATTTTGGAGAGCAATTGTTCCTAAAATCCAGAGCCGTAATGAAATCCTCAAATCACTTGCAGGCAGCACTTTTGGTAAAGACAAAGAAACGCTCATTACCATTTACAAAGCAATTGGCCGACCGATTGCATGCTTCGCGTCCCCGATATGGTCGCCAAGCCTAAAGGTTACTCACAGGAAGTAATACAAGCCTGCCAAAATACTGCCTCAGAACCGCTACCGGCTGTCTTCTTATGTCCCCAGAACACCACCTACACAATGAGGCAAGAGTATTCCCAATTAGGGAGAGAAATGAAATGCTGAACAAATAGTTTCTGTTGAATAACCAGAAACCTGGGCAACCCAACAGAAATTTGATTGATGAAACTAAACCTCCCAGGGGCTTAAGGGGTCATCTGACCCCAATGAAATGTTAACTTATACCACCAAAATCGTTGCCACCATTAGGACGAACTCGTATGTACAAGTCTACACGAAATACTACCCTTATCCCATGTCCTTAAAAGGAGAAGTCGAAAAACAAATACAGAAATGGTTAGACGACGGAATCATAAGACCTTCACGGTCCCCATATAACTCGCCCATATGGATTGTACCAAAAAAACAGGATGCTTCTCTAGAAACAAAATACACACTAGTAATAGACTATAAGAAACTCATAACATAACGATAGCTGATCGTTATCCAATACCCGACATCGATGAAGTTTTAGCACAACTAGGTAAAAATACCTTCTTTTCAGTAATAGACCTGGAAAGCGGTTTCCACCAGATTCCATTGAAAGAATCTGATATTGAGGAAACTGCTTTTTCAGTTAAAAACGGAAAATATGAATTTACGCGATTGCCTTTTGGACTCAAAAATGCTCCTGCCATTTTTCAAAGGACGTTGGATGACATTTTAAGGAAACATATTGGAAAAATCCGCTATTTTTATATCGATGATATAATCATATTCAGCAAAGACGAAAAAACACATGCCAATAATATCCATCAAGTCTTTGAAACCCTACAGGAAGCAAACATGAAAGTACAGATAGACAAGTGCGAATTCTTTAAAACCGAAATAGAATTTTTGGCTACTACAGACGATTTATCAAAGACTATGCTAAAATAGCCAAACCTCTCACTAGTCTTCTTAGAGGATAAGATAGAAGAGTATCGAAAAATCACTCAAAAAATAAACTTACCAAATCAAAAATGCATTAATTTCAAGAGAAGTAATACTGACCTCTCCCAAAATCAAAAAGGATTCCATCTAACAACAGAAGCCTCGAAACACGCCATTGGTGCAGTGTTAGAACAGGACGGTAAGCCGATTACGTTTATTTCAAGGACGCTAACAAAGACGGAGGAAAACTACGCCACTAATGAAAAGGAAATGCTGGCAATAATATGGTCACTTAAATCCTTACGAAATTATCTTTACGGCACAGCCAAAATCAAAATATTCACGGACCACCAACCCCTCACCTACGCTCTAAGTAATAAAAACGACAACACAAAACTGAAAAGATGGAAATCAATTTTGGAGGAATACGACCACGAACTTAAATACAAACCAAGTAAAACTAACATTGTAGCCGACACCCTCTCCCGACTTCCAGAAATTAATTCAGTAACCATTGCCACCCATTCGGATGATAGTTCAGGATACAATCTAATACCAGCAACAGAAGCTCCAATCAACTTATTTAAAAATCAAATTTGGTTACTTGTTGGACAACAAAAATCTTATAACTTCAAAATCCCCTTTCCAACATACCATAGACATACAATCACTCAACCACATTACGCCACCGAAGATCTTAGACATATGTTACAACGATATTTAAACCCGTCTGTAATCAACGGCTTATTTACCTCAGAGGAGATAATGGGCCAAATTCAGAAGTTATGCCCCATACATTTTAACACCTTCAAAATTAGATTCACCCAATCGCAAGTAGAGGACTTACAAACGGACGAACAACAAGAACGACAAATTTTGATTGAACACAAAAGAGCCCATAGGAATGCAATAGAAAATAAAAAACAAATTATAGAAAAATTTTACTTCCCCAAAATGCAGGCTAAAATAAACAAACTAGTCAAACAGTGCAGAATATGTTCCGAAAACAAATACGATAGAAATCCAAACAAACCCGAAATAAAGTCAACTCCAATTCCCGAATATCCAGGAAAAATCATCCATATAGACATATTTATGACCGAAAAAAAAATGGTGCTAACCGCTATAGACAAGTATTCAAAGTACGCCCAAGCAAGAGTAATTAAATCTAGATCAACGGAAGACATTCGCGAGCCTTTACGACAAATCCTTTTCACATTTGGGGTACCCTAAACAATAGTCATAGACAATGAAAAGTCACTTAACTCCTATTCGATAACTTTCATGCTAGAAGATCAGTTGAGAATTAAAATCTACAAAACCCCACCACACACAAGCAAAGCCAATGGATAGGTCGAACGTTTCCATTCAACCCTTGCAGAAATATTAAGGTATTTAAAAGCCGAAAACATAGACAGGACCTTTGAAGAATTACTCGACAGAGCCATTTACGAATAAAATTTCTCAATTCCTCAACGACTGAACAGAAACCTATAGAAAACTTTTTCGGATGTAGAATTCACATTAAACCTGAACAATACGAAGCAGCAAGACGAAATAGCATACAGAGACTGAAAGATACACAGGAAAAAGATCTGCAATACCATAACAAAAATAGGACACCCTGTAAGGACTATATCCCAGGTCAGACCATCTACATTAAAATCAATGAACGATACGGTACCAAATTAACCCCCCACTATAAAAAAGTGATAGTTAAGGAAAACACGACATCAACGGTCATAAGAGAATCTGGCAAAGTGGTTCATAAGAGCCTAATAAAACAAAAGTAAAAACCACAAATCAAAAAAATGTTTAACGAAAAAAAAATAATTTTGAAAAATTGTTTGAAAATAAAAGGGAAAGAGGCAAAGAGAAAAATCAAAAAAAATTTTTTAAATTTTTCTCATTTTTTTTTCTTTTTTCTCCTTTTTATTCAACTTGCATCTAAGTTAGTGTTGGATTTTTAAGTTTTCTCTTTCGAAAAAAGAAAAACATTTTTTTTTTTCGGAATAAAGAAGAGGAAAACTAAAAATCAAAATTCGAAAAATTGACGAGTAGGTATGACCTAAAAGGTTATAGGAATTTGGCATAAATAGCAGACAAAATTTGAACAACTAAAATAAATTGAACATTATTCCAATTAATTTTATTATTAAATTTTAGACTGGACGTACCAATAATCGCCAACGTCCAGATATTGGACTACTCGTCATCTCAACTTGTAACAATAGACTGCGAACCAGCGAAATTACAAATAGGAAACTTCAAAATCATACATATTATGGAACTACAAGACTATGACGATACTATAAATCACTTAGAGACGGCAATCAATGAACAGCTACCAAACCATCCCCTAAAGCCAATCCTCATATCATTTGTCAAACAATCGAAAATTTATCTAGATAGAATTAGGGTAGTCAAACATAGCAATAAAAGATCATTAGACTTCATAGGTTCAGTGTGGAAATGGATAGCTGGAAATCCAGACCACAGCGACTTCGAAATCCTCACCGAAAAAATGAATAATATTTTAGAAAATAATAATAGGCAAGTTGTCATAAATAAACTAAGCTACGAAAAAAATAAACGAAGTCATTGAAAATATTAATAAAATATCTAAATTAGTGAAAGAAGAGAAAGAAATAGATAATGAAATTGTATTAAAAATAAAATTCAAGTTAGAAATTTTGAAGGAAGAACTTATTAATATAGCTTATGCCATTCACTGGGCAAAATCAAATATAGTCAACTCATACATTTTATCCAATAAGGAAATGGATATAACGAAAAGTTTTTTAGAAAATGAAAACATACCTTATATAAATCTAGACGAAGCACTAGAGTTTGCAGAAATAAAAATTGCTTCAAATAAAGAAAGTCTTATTTACGTTATAAGTTTACCTACAACAGAAAAAATCGACTGTAGAGCTTTAGAAATAAGAGAAGGCATTAGTAAAATAGAGTATAAGTCAATTTTAACATGTGAAAATAAAATTTATGGAAAAACAGAAAAAATCATATATGAATTTATCAATTTGTTCAAGAGATATTGTAAAAGATATTACTAATGGCACATGCATAGTACACCTGCTAAAAAGTAAATTAAATAATTGTACTAAAATAAATAACCAACATGTAAAATCAGTAGAAATGATTTTAGATGACATAATTTTTCTAAATAATTTTAATGGTAGTGTAAAATTTGAAAATGAAAGTATAGAACTTCAAGGTTGATATTTAATTAAACATGTCAACACAACAAAAAGCTTTTTAATTCTTTTGTGGTTCCCACAGTAAATGGAATTCCAATTAATTTTGAAGTAATAATAAACCTTATTAATATTTTGCACTTCCTGTTTTGCAATCAATAAATAAAAATTCTCATTAAGCAAAAGTAACTAAATTTTGCTTCACAAGCCAAGTTGAGCTAATTCAAAGAATTAGCACAACAAGCCACTGCACGCGCATCCACTACAAAGCTGTTGCTTGCGCTAAAGTGCTGACTTAGCGTCTAGCA